>NC_069501.1:470816280-471446280 GCF_027579735.1 Bombina bombina
CGGCAGATTAGGGGTTAATAACTAATGTAGGTGGCGGCGATGTTAAGGGCGGCAGATTAGGGGTTAATAAGTGTATTTAGGTGGCGGCGATGTTAGGGGGCAGCAGATTAGCGGTTAATAACTGTATGTAGGTGGCGGTGATATCGGGAGCGGCAGATTAGGGGTTAATAGTTTTATTTAGGTGGTGGCGATGTTAAGGGCGGCAGATTAGGGGTTAATAACATTATGTAGGTGGCAGCGATGTCGGGGGCGGAAGATTAGGGGTGTTTAGACATGGTTTTTCTGTTAAGGTGTAAAGGTTTAAACATAACTTTTTCTTTCCCCATAGACATCAATGGGGCTGCGTGTAATTAGCTTGTATCTAAGCCTCTGCAGACTGCCCCCTTATTTCAGTTCATTTGACAGACTTGCATTTAAGCCAATCAGTGCTCACTCTTCGGTAAATTCACATGCGTGAACTCAATGTTATCTATGTGAAACACATGAACTAATACCCTCTAGTGGTGCAAAACTGTCTAAATACTTTCAGATTAGAGGTGGCTTTCAAGGTCTTAGAAATTAGCATGTGAACCTCCTAGGTTTAGCTTTCAACTAAGAATACCAAGAAAACAAAGCAAAATTGGTGATAAAAGTAAATTGGAAAGTTGTTTAAAATCACATACCCTATTTGAATCATGAACGTTTGTTTTGGACTTGTCTGTCCCTTTAAGCTCTCTCTATTATGTGAGCTAACCCGAAGTGAAAGGTACAGCTGTCAAAAAGCAGAAAGTTCACTACTCCGATCACAGGATGTAACAATAAGCAAGCTATAAGATGGCGGCCCCCAGTATAAAATTCAGAGATTTACTAACTGTATTCTGTAATGAGTTCAAATAAGAGTACGGCTGCAGGTGCAGGAGGGAAACAATAGCATAATGAGTAGTAACCATCTCACTGTAGTTGTACTCAGCAGTTTAATGTCCCTTTAAGAATAGAATATAATAGAAAAGAATAGAATCATTTATTTGCCAAGCATAACAAAATAAAATTATACAAGGAATTCTTCATGTTAGGGGCAGCAGATTAGCGGTTAATAACTGTATGTAGGTGGCGGTGATATCGGGAGCGGCATATTAGGGGTTAATAGTTTTATTTAGGTGGTGGCGATGTTAAGGGCGGCAGATTAGGGGTTAATAACATTATGTAGGTGGCGGCGATGTCGGGGGCGGAAGATTAGGGGTGTTTAGACATGGTTTTCTCCAACATTGGTGTGTCCGGTCCACGGAGTCATCCTTACTTGTTTATGCTGTTACATGTTTATGCTGATAATTCACATTTATAAACTTGGGGAACGTTTTTTAACGGCAGGCACTATGTTAGACACCTTTTCCAGTCAGGGAGGGCCTTCCCATTTGTAGGCTGAGCCTCATTTTCGCGCCATTACTGCGCAGTTGTTTTTGAGAGCAAGACATGCAGATGCATGTGTGAGGATCTGAAAGTAGCTGGAAAAGTTTCTAGAAGGCGTCATTTGGTATCGTATTCCCCTCTGGGCTTGGTTAGGTCTCAGCAAAGGCTGTAGCTGGGACTGTATAGGGGTTAAATTTGTAAACGGCTCCGGTTCCGTTATTTTAAGGGTTAAAGCTCTGAAAATTGGTGTGCAATACTCAATGCTTTAAGACACTGTGGGGAAATTTTGGTAATTTTTGAACAATTCCTTCATACTTTTTCACATATTCAGTAATAAAGTGTTTCTGTTTAAAATTTAAAGAGACAGTAACGGTTTTGTTTTAAAACGTTTTTTGTGCTTTATTGACAAGTTTACGCCTGTTTAACATGTCTGTGCCTTCGGATAAGCTATGTTCTATATGTATGTATTTAAATTTGTGTGATAATTGTGCCATAGCGTCCAAACAAAGTAAGGACAGTACTGCCACAGATAATGAAATTGCCCAAGATGATTCCTCAGATGAGGGGAGTAGACATGATACTACATCATCTCCTACTGTGTCTACACCAGTTTTGCCCACGCAGGAGGCCCCTAGTACATTTAGTGCGCCAATGCTTATTACCATGCAACAATTGACGGCTGTAATGGATAACTCCATAGCAAATATTTTATCCAAAATGCCTGCATATGAGAGAAAGCGTGATTGCTCTGTTTTAAACACTGAAGAGCAGGAGGGCGCTGATTATAATTGTTCTGTCATTCCCTCACACCAATCTGAAGTGGCCATGAGGGAGGTTTTGTCAGATGGGGAAATTTCAGATTCAGGAAAAATTTCTCAACAAGCTGAACCTGATGTTGTGACATTTAAATTTAAATTAGAGCATCTCCACGCTCTGCTTAAGGAAGTGTTATCTACTCTGGATGATTGTGACAACTTGGTCATTCCAGAGAAATTATGCAAGATGGACAAGTTTCTAGAGGTTCCGGTGCCCCCCGACGCTTTTCCTATACCCAAGCGGGTGGCGGACATAGTGAATAAGGAGGGGGAGAAGCCCGGCATACCTTTTGTCCCCCCCCCTATATTTAAGAAATTATTTCCTATGGTCGACCCCAGAAAGGACTTATGGCAGACAGTCCCTAAGGTCGAGGGGGCAGTTTCTACTCTAAACAAGCGCACTACTATTCCTATCGAGGATAGTTGTGCTTTCAAAGATCCTATGGATAAAAAATTGGAAGGTTTGCTTAAAAAGATTTTTGTACAGCAAGGTTACCTTCTACAATCCATTTCGTGCATTGTTCCTGTCACTACAGCAGCGTAGTTCTGGTTCGAGGAACTAGAAAAGTCGCTCAGTAGAGAGACTCCATATGAAGAGGTTATGGACAGAGTTCACGCACTTAAGTTGGCTAACTCTTTTATTTTAGATGCCGCTTTGCAATTAGCTAGATTAGCGGCGAAAAATTCAGGGTTTGCAATTGTGGCGCGCAGAGCGCTTTGGCTAAAGTCTTGGTCAGCGGATGTATCATCCAAGACAAAATTGCTTAACATCCCTTTCAAAGGTAAAACTCTATTTGGACCAGAATTGAAAGAGATTATCTCAGACATCACTGGGGGAAAGGGCCACGCCCTTCCTCAAGATAGGCCTTTCAAGGCCAAGAATAAGTCTAATTTTCGTTCCTTTCGCAATTTCAGGAACGGACCGGCCTCTAATTCTGCATCATCTAAGCAAGAGGGTAATGCCTCACAGCCCAAACCAGCCTGGAAGCCTATGCAAGGCTGGAACAAGGGTAAGCAGGCCAAGAAGCCTGCTGCTGCTAACAAAACAGCATGAAGGAGTAGCCCCCGATCCGGGACCGGATCTAGTGGGGGGCAGACTCTCTCTCTTTGCTCAGGCTTGGGCAAGAGATGTTCAGGATCCCTGGGCACTAGAAATAGTTTCTCAGGGTTATCTTCTGGAATTCAGGGAACTACCCCCAAGGGGAAGGTTCCACATGTCTCACTTATCCTTAAACCAAATAAAGAGACAGGCGTTTGTCAGGGAACATCACTTATTTGTGTTGCACACTTTACCTATGTACTTATTTTACATTATCTATAATGTTATGCACTGATGTATTTTTTCTGCACTCCATTCGTAATATCATTTTTTCTGCACTCCATTCGTAATATCATTTATTCTAAGACACTTGTAATATCAGTTACATTTGCAAATTTCAGTTGCTGATCTGTCTGTGTCTGAACAGGAAATAAGGTACTTTTTTTCAAAGCCAAACAAACCCAGGTGCTTTTTGTAAGCTAAAACCGCAGCTGTTACAGAGCAGCACCCACCTACATTATTTCCTGTAGCTGCAAAATATACATGTTTCTGTCTGTACTTTTTTCATATATTATTTTCTATTATGATATGTTATGCTGCATGCCAAATAAGGTCATTAGGAAATATATTACTGTATTTTGCTTAGCCAATAAGATGATGTTACGCACCAGAGATACGTGTATCCATGTCTATATATTGTGCTTTTGGTCCCAGAATAAACGGAACATTTGCTAATGATAACCTGCCTGTGTGTGTTATTTTGGTAATTGTTTCCCGGACGTCCGAGAAGGTCACTGCTTTCCTCCAAGACTCATCTTCCAATATTGCCCAGGGATAATTCCTAACAGTCTGGTGATCAGAAGTGGGATCGATCAATCGGGAGCCTTCAACAGGGTGAGTAATTTTGTCTATATATTGTGACTTGATTTCTGTGCCCTGTAGAAGGCCCATTAAGATCGATATCCAGTTATTTGGGGAATTTTTTTTTGTCTTTGGTAGAACCCGGGTGGGTAAAAAGTGTCTAGGGAGACCTCCGCGGAATTTAAGGTTTAGGTTTAAGGTTTAATTTGGCCCTCTGTAGTCTTGGTTGAGACCAGTACCTTATTGCTGCTATTTATGTTTTGTCTTGTCATTGCAACTCTATTATAAGTACATATACGCAGGTGTAAGACGCACCGTTTACCGTGTCGAAAGTCACCGCCTAATGATACACGGATAAACGATAGCACGGTGACACCTGTATAGAATGTGCACTTTTGCTTCATATTGTAATTGTTCTGTTATTTGAGTCATATGTATCATGAAATTATTTGTCTTATATGTTGTGTACTACTCATATTGTATACTGTTTGTATTTTAATATTGCGATTCTATTATGAGGACATAGACACAACTCGTGTCCTGTGTTTACTATCGCTCACCATTTCTTATTGTATTTTCATTGTATATTTCATTGCTGCTATTTTATTATAAGGACATAAGGTTCATCTTGTGTCTACTATTGCATGAGTTAGTGGAGACAACAACTGACTTTAAGTACTAAGATACTCCGTCCTGGCTAGCAGTTTTGAAGACTACATGTAACAGTGTATGAAACAGCTGTTGTTGGTGACGGACTAGTCGGAACTTGCCTCCATTAGACGCTAAATCCTTTTGATTGTGTGTGTGTGTGTGTAAAGCTATTACTGGTCAGGGGTCATGGGGACCGGTCAAAGTAAACAAAGCCAAACTGAGGGAGAAACACTTAAACAATTTGTGGCTAGACAGGAGGATGTAGGGTGGGCAATGGTCATCCCATTTTTAGATGACGTCACTGGATGGACAGAGTATATAGACCCAAGAAATGCATTTCCTAGGGGCGGTTGTAATTGTAAATTTCATAAAGACATGTTAAGAGGTTTATGTTTGGGAAATGAAAAAGCATTTGTATACAGGAGATCCCGATTGGGACATGCAATACATGAGACAAGCTGCTGAGTATTGGTTAAAATATTGTGACAGATATAAATCCAGTGGTAATAATAGACACAGTAAAATAGATAAATCTAAACTTTCTAGAATTATTTTACGTCCTCCTCCAATAGTCTATTCGAAAAATGTCCCAGATACAATAGCCACTGCCCCTATGGCTGCGCCACCGCCATATGCGGGAATATATCCAAGTATTACTAATTATAATGACAATGATTTAATTGTGGCTTACAATACAACCAGAACACGTCCACCCCCTCCACTTCATGGAGATGTACAGGGGGCTGAGGCACCTGATGACGTAAGTGTCCAGGAGCCTCATAGAATTGAGCCTGCAAGAGAAGCACCAAATTTTGTAGTTACATCTAGTGGCCGTGTTAGTACTCGCCCAAGGAGATATAGTGACTCCGACTACCGCCCACGTCCGAATGTAACTTTGCCAGTCCATGGAATTCACACTCCCGAGTCTCCGGACGTCTCTGTCCGCAATGAGACCAAACAACAATTAATGCCTTGGGCACCACAACCTATTCAAAAACATGAAGATGCAAATTGAGCAGACCCCCGCTGCATCTCTGGCACCAGTGCCATAAGTACTATGCCATATTTAATTGCTGGGGACCAAATGATTATCAAACCCCTCACGGCAGGTGAATTAAGTGATATTACCAGGGACTTCCCCGACCCTTTAAGACAACCTGCTGCCTGTATCCTTCACCTTAAACGATATTTACAGGGAGCCATGTATACACAAACTGACATTAAAATGATAATTGATAAATTGTATAATTATCACGAAAATGATGAATGGGATTGGACTAAAGTTCCTACAATACATACCAATGACACAAGTACCTCAGTCACTTCATATGGTTTAGCAAACCCAGTGACTAGGGCAACCATGTGGACAGAATTAGAAACTGAAATAAAACGCTGTAGTAAGACACAGCAATCTATGAGTGCAGTTTTAGCATGCAAGCAGAAACCTGACGAGGCAATTTTAGACTTTGCTAAAAGATTTTTTAAATGTTGGGCAGAGGAAGGAGGCTTATCCTCCGGGGATGGAATGGCTGTACTAAAGAATCAGACTATGTTAGGGTGTATGACACCAACAGACAGTCTTTTGTTAAAACAACTCATACCCGATTGGCCCAAAATGACCTCAAAGGAATTATTATCAGCTATTGAGTCCCGTCATGCTGCAGGATGTTTTGATAAAAGTGTTAAGGGTGCATATGTTCAGGTTAATGATAACACACTTCCACGCCATAGGCAAAGGGGGGGGTAGAGGTAACCAAGAACATAGACGCAACATGTGTTTTAATTGTGGGGAAACAGGGCACTGGAAAAATGAATGTCCCCATCCGCCCCGTAAGGGCAGGGATAACTTTTATCCTAGGGACAACCGCCGATCACACTCATACTCACCACCCAGACGTGACAACCGACCACCACAACACAGAATACAATGGCCATAGGGCTGCCCGGAGGGAGGCACCCTACTCTTACCCAAGGTTACATCGTATTATAATCGTGAGCCCTTCGTTACTCTTAACATAGAGGGCTCCGAATTACAATTCCTCGTAGATACGGGAGCGACTTGCTCCACTATCTCGGGCGAATTATACGATGGACCCTTGCAAGAGTCTAATCCCTCTGTGGGAATCACAGGTGTGCCAATTCCTACCTTCCGCACTCCACTCCTCACGGTTCAAATACCCGACTCTCCCAAAACTTTGTCCCACTCGTTCCACATTATCCGGGGTTGCCCCTTTAGTCTCCTTGGTCGAGACTTGATGGGTAAACTGGGAATAATGATGACAATATCACGGAACGGTGGCATGACGGTCGACTTTGACCTCAGTGAATCAGGTGAATCGCCCGAGGAATCACTGTCGTCGGAGACGGCCATGTTGAGCAATCAGATATATCAGGTTACTGACCATGTCCGTAACATGCCTCCAACCACAGATTTTGACACTCTCTTTGACAGCGTTCCCCCTACCCTATGGTCAACGGGACCATATGATACGGGGACCATCGACTGCACCCCATATAGGGCAACGTTGCGTGAAGACTGCTCCCCAGTTTTCATCAAACAATATCCTATTAGTGACGACAAGCTGGAGGGCATAGGCCCCATGATTAAGGTATTTCTGGAGAAAGGTATTCTGAAGCATATCATCTCCCCGTATAACACGCCCATTAACCCCTTGCCTAAGCCGGCGGGCGGTTACCGTTTTATTCAAGACCTAAGGGCCGTGAATAAATTAATTATACCTCTCCCTCCCTTAGTCCCGGATGTGACCGCACTACTTACGGCCATTCCACACAATGCAGAAATTTTTTCTACCATTGATTTGGCTAATGCTTTCTTCTCTGTACCCGTTGATGTGGACACTCAGCAGTTGTTCGCTTTCATGTACAGAGGGATTCAAATGACGTGGTCAAAGATGCCCCAAGGATTTACGGACAGTCCGGCCGCATTCGGCCTAGTCCTCAATACCATGCTCAAGAGCTGGACCAGCCCCTGTGGTTCCATCCTTTTGCAATATGTTGATGACCTGTTATTGTGTAGTACTTCATACGAGGCAGGGGAAAAGGACCTAGTGGACCTTTTGTTGTTCCTCGCCCATGAAGGGCTCAAGGTGTCTAAACAGAAACTGCAAATCTGTCAGCCACAAGTTGAGTACTTAGGCTTTGTCCTGTCCAACGGCAAACGAGAACTCAGTGCAAAAAGAGTAAAAGCCCTCTCTAAACTGCCAAAGCCTGCCACTCCCAAAGAAATGCTGACCTTTCTTGGGATAATAAACTATTGTCGACAGTGGATACCAGACTGCTCCCACTACGACTCAATCCTCCGCACCGTTTGCCACAGTGACTCTCCACCCACAATTCACTGGACAGAGACTCTGACCCATGCATACAATGAACTTGCCAGGTCCATCACCACTTCCCCTGCCCTCGGCCTACCTGACTACACAAAGCCTTTTCATTTGTACGCAAGGGAAAATTGTAAAACCATGGCGGCTGTCTGTGCCAAAGAGCATGGTAGTAACTCTTTCCGTCCTGTAGCCTTTTTATCTAAAAAGCTGCCCATTCCTGTGCAGGGTATGCCTTCATGCCTGCGATCCCTCGCAGCGTGTGCCATGGCTGTTGAGATGTGCGAACCTATCACACTGGGACATTCACTTGTTTTACATACCTCCCATCAGGTTTTGCACCTCCTTAACAATCTGCAAACACAACACATGACTGCCCAGAGACTTAGTGGTTATGAAATACTGCTTACCAGTACTTCTGAGTTAACCATTAAGTACTGTGCAACTAACTCAGGCCCTGCGTCTATTCTCAAGGCCTTGTTATCCTCTGACGTACCACAATCTGACCTCCCCCTTCACGACTGCATTGCACTCATTCACTCCAGCACAACACCACGCCCTGACCTCCGGGACACCCCTATTCCGGGGGTCCCTGACGTCTTTGTGGATGGCTCATGTCGCCGCCCAGATGACCACACGTACCTTGCAGGATATGCAGTGGTCCAGCTTCCCGACATTGTTATTGAATCTTCCTGTGTCATGCATAATTCGGCTCAGGCAGCTGAATTAATAGCTCTCACCCGAGCCTGTGAACTTTTTGCTGATGCCTTCGTAAATATCTATACCGACTCCAGATATGCCTTTGGAGTGGTACATGATTTCGGCATGATTTGGAAACAAAGAGGTTTCAAGTCTGCCGACGGTAAAAGCATCAGTCACACCACACTTATCACAGAACTCTTACAAGCCATCCTGCTCCCAAAAGAAATTGCTGTCATACACTGCCGAGCACATACTAACCTTAACAATCCTATTGCTAGGGGTAATGCATTAGCTGACACAGTAGCCAAACAAGCAGCTAAGATCTCTCCATTGCAAGACAGTGTTTATCCCATGCTTGTGGCACCCTCTCTGGTCGACGATGTACTCACATCGTCACTACAGCAGTTTGCCACTGTCACTGATATCAAATACTGGGTCTCTCAGAAGCTCGAATTAAACCCTCAAGGGTTTTATTCGAAAGAGGGGAAAGGTGGGACAATCATTGGCATCCCTGAAACCAGTGCACCCATTTTTATTTCACAAGCCCATGGTGTCAGTCACCTGAGTATCCATAACACTCTACAGTTAATCAAACCTTACTTCTGCATACAAAATCTACAGTTACATGTACAATCTTACATTAACCGTTGCATCACTTGTCTGCAAACCAAACACAACAATAAACCTGCAAAACATGACCACCTAACACCACCATCCGCACCTTTCACTCACCTGCAGATAGATTTCACACACATACCTAAAACAGGAACCAAACAGTTTTACCTGCTGGTCATAGTTGACCAATTTTCTCGCTGGCCTGAGGCCTTTCCTACCACTAGGGAAGACGCAAAAACAGTAGTGAAACACCTTTGCACTGATGTCATTCCCAGATTTGGTTGCCCCCTGCAGATTAACTCAGACAATGGCCCAGCTTTTGTTAGTAAGGTATTGCAGGAATTGGTAGCTCACTTACAGATAAAATGGAAGTTTCACATACCATATCACCCCCAGAGCTCAGGGGTGGTAGAAAGGATGAACCGGACCATTAAGGAAAAACTCCTTAAGGCCACGGGAGGGAATTGGGTCAAATGGCAGGATCATTTACCTGCAGTCTTAGCTGAGGTACGGATGTCCCCCAGCAAATCCACTCAGCTGTCTCCTTTTGAGATTTTGATGGGTAGACCGTTCCCCAGCCCTTGGGTCAGGAACCCACACATAGTCACTGGTGATTTAGATTTAATCAGGGAACGATATGTACATGAATTAATCTCTGTTTTGAATGGCAACTATGGTGATGTGGCCTCTCGTTTTCCTCTTCCCTCACAGGAACCAACCCACAGCTTCAAGGTCGGAGACACAGTGTGCATCAGACAGCTGAATAAAGCAAAGAAGGGAGGCTTCCCATACGGTCCACCTACCGAAGTTGTGGCCATCACTCGTACTGCCATCCTGACAGCCCAGGAGCCCATCTGGATCCACGCATCTAGGGTAAAGCTCTGTCCAAAGAGGGGTGAAGCTGGCTGTCTAGTCCCTTCTGAAACATCTGTACCACCAGTCCAGGACGTCTCAGAAAACAGTTGTACCTAAAGAGGGGTGAAGTGTTCATAAAGTCCCTTCTGTAACACCTGTAGCATTCTCGACTGCCAATCCAAAGAGGGGTGAAGTTGGTCACACAGTCCCTTCTGTAACATCTATATCCACAGTGACATATATTGGATTTGCGGGGATATGAAAATCCGCATTAGGCTAGAGGGACAATGGTCTGGGGAATGTGCTCTAGCAAAAGTTATCATGCCTCTCCACATTTTAGGTGTAGATGACATACACATACACACTCACCGCACCTCCTCTCATCGTACACGGAGACAGACTAAGGCTATCCCAGGTAGTTTTGACCCCCATGTATACATAGACGCTATAGGGGTCCCAAGGGGGGTCCCAGATGAATTTAAGGCCTGTGACCAGGTTAAAGCTGGATTTGAATCCATCTTCCCCATCATAACTGCCAATAAAAATGTAGACTGGATAAACTATATATTTTATAATCAACAACATTTTGTTAATTATACCAGAGATGCCCTTAAAGGCATTGCTGAACAACTCGGCCCAACCTCTTACATGACATTCCAAAACCGCATGGCCTTAGACATGCTTTTAGCAGAGAAAGGAGGGGTGTGTAAATTCATTGATGATCAAACTGGTGGGTTTTGTTGTACATTCATACCAGATAATACAGGTCCCACTGGAAAAGTAACGCTTCCTATTAAGAAATTGGAAGAATTATCCATTGAATTAAAGAAAAACTCAGGCATTGATAACCCCTGGGATAAATTCTTCACTGGCTTAGGCTTCCTAGAGTGGCTAAAAAATATTGGTACCTTTATTGTTTTCATTGCTTTGTTTATACTATTCTGTTATTGTTGTTTTAAGATAGTTGTTTTCTGCATTGCTAAACATACACGCCTGCCACCCCCAACCCCTATCTCCCAGTGTGCAGAATACCTACAGGTTCTACCACACCAACCTAATCAAAATCGACAACATCGTCGATACCATCCTGCTAATACCACATACAAAAATGTCCCATTCCACTCCAGTAGTAGTCATTGTTATGACTAAAGAGGGGAATTGTCAGGGAACATCACTTATTTGTGTTGCACACTTTACCTATGTACTTATTTTACATTATCTATAATGTTATGCACTGATGTATTTTTTCTGCACTCCATTCGTAATATCATTTTTTCTGCACTCCATTCGTAATATCATTTCTTCTAAGACACTTGTAATATCAGTTACATTTGCAAATTTCAGTTGCTGATCTGTCTGTGTCTGAACAGGAAATAAGGTACTTTTTTTCAAAGCCAAACAAACCCAGGTGCTTTTTGTAAGCTAAAACCGCAGCTGTTACAGAGCAGCACCCACCTACATTATTTCCTGTAGCTGCAAAATATACATGTTTCTGTCTGTACTTTTTTCATATACTATTTTCTATTATGATATGTTATGCTGCATGCCAAATAAGGTCATTAGGAAATATATTACTGTATTTTGCTTAGCCAATAAGATGATGTTACGCACCAGAGATGCCTACGTGTATCCATGTCTATATATTGTGCTTTTGGTCCCAGAATAAACGGAACATTTGCTAATGATAACCTGCCTGTGTGTGTTATTTTGGTAATTGTTTCCCGGACGTCCGAGAAGGTCACTGCTTTCCTCCAAGACTCATCTTCCAATATTGCCCCGGGATAATTCCTAACAGCGTTCTTACATTGTGTAGAAGACCTGTTCAAGATGGGAGTGATACTCCCAGTTCCAATAAAGGAACAAGGAATGGGATTTTATTCAAATCTGTTCGTAGTTCCCAAAAAAGAGGGAACTTTCAGACCAATTTTGGATTTGAAGATCCTAAACAAATTTCTCAGGGTACCATCGTTCAAGATGGAAACCATTCGAACGATTCTACCCACTATCCAGGAAGGTCAATTTATGACTACCGTGGATCTAAAGGATGCGTACCTACATATTCCTATCCACAAAGAACATCATCAGTTCCTAAGGTTCGCCTTTCTGGACAAACATTACCAGTTTGTGGCCCTCCCATTTGGGTTAGCCACTGCTCCAAGGATTTTCACAAAGGTACTAGGGTCCCTTCTAGCGGTTCTAAGACCGAGGGGCATTGCAGTAGTACCATACTTGGACGACATTCTAATACAAGCGTCGTCCCTGTCAAAAGCAAAGGCTCATACAGACATCGTTCTGGCCTCTCTCAGATCACACGGATGGAAGGTGAACATAGAAAAAAGTTCTCTGTCTCCGTCAACAAGAGTTCCCTTCTTGGGAACAATAATAGATTCCTTAGAAATGAGGATTTTTCTGACAGAGGTCAGAAAGTCAAAACTTCTAAGCACTTGTCAAGTTCTTCATTCTGTTCCACGTCCTTCCATAGCGCAGTGCATGGAAGTAGTAGGGTTGATGGTTGCAGCAATGGACATAGTTCCTTTTGCACGAATTCATCTAAGACCATTACAACTGTGCATGCTCAAACAGTGGAATGGGGACTATACAGACTTGTCTCCAATGATTCAAGTAGATCAGAAGACCAGAGATTCACTCCGTTGGTGGCTGACCCTGGACCATCTATCCCAGGGAATGAGCTTCCGCAGACCGGAGTGGGTCATTGTCACGACCGACGCCAGTCTAGTGGGCTGGGGCGCGGTCTGGGAATCCCTGAAAGCTCAGGGACTATGGTCTCGGGAAGAGTCTCTTCTCCCGATAAATATTCTGGAACTGAGAGCGATCTTCAATGCTCTCAGGGCTTGGCCTCAGCTAGCAAAGGCCAGATTCATAAGATTCCAATCAGACAACATGACGACCGTTGCGTATATCAATCATCAGGGGGGAACAAGGAGTTCCCTGGCGATGAAAGAAGTGACCAAAATAATTCAATGGGCAGAGGATCACTCCTGCCACCTATCTGCGATCCACATCCCAGGTGTGGAAAACTGGGAAGCGGATTATCTGAGTCGTCAGACATTCCATCCGGGGGAGTGGGAACTCCACCCGGAGATCTTTGCCCAACTAACTCAATTATGGGGCATTCCAGACATGGATCTGATGGCGTCTCGTCAGAACTTCAAGGTTCCTTGCTACGGGTCCAGATCCAGGGATCCCAAGGCGACTCTAGTAGATGCACTAGTAGCACCTTGGACCTTCAACCTAGCTTATGTATTTCCACCGTTTCCTCTCATTCCCAGGCTGGTAGCCAGGATCAAACAGGAGAGGGCCTCTGTGATCTTGATAGCTCCTGCGTTGCCACGCAGGACTTGGTATGCAGACCTGGTGAATATGTCATCGGTTCCACCATGGAAGCTACCTTTGAGACAGGACCTTCTTGTTCAGGGTCCATTCAAACATCCAAATCTGGTCTCCCTCCAGCTGACGGCTTGGAGATTGAACGCTTGATTCTATCAAAGCGTTGGTTTTCAGATTCTGTGATAGACACTCTGGTTTAGGCCAGAAAACCGGTAACTAGAAAAATTTACCATAAAATATGGAAAAGATATATCTGTTGGTGTGAATCCAAAGGATTCCCATGGAATAAGATAAAAATTCCTAAGATTCTCTCCTTTCTACAAGAAGGTTTGGAGAAAGGATTATCTGCAAGTTCTCTTAAGGGACAGATCTCTGCTTTATCTGTCTTACTACACAAAAGACTGGCAGCTGTGCCAGATGTTCAAGCATTTGTTCAGGCTCTGGTTAGGATCAAGCCTGTTTACAGACCTTTGACTCCTCCCTGGAGTCTAAATCTAGTTCTTTCAGTTCTTCAAGGGGTTCCGTTTGAACCTTTACATTCCATAGATATTACGTTACTATCTTGGAAAGTTTTGTTTTTGGTTGCTATTTCTTCTGCTAGAAGAGTTTCAGAGTTATCTGCTCTGCAGTGTTCTCCGCCCTATCTGGTGTTCCATGCAGATAAGGTGGTTTTGCGTACTAAGCCTGGTTTTCTTCCAAAGGTTGTTTCTAACAAGAATATTAACCAGGAGATAGTTGTACCTTCTTTATGTCCGAATCCAGTTTCAAAGAAGGAACGTTTGTTACACAATTTGGACGTAGTCCGTGCTCTAAAATTCTATTTAGAGGCTACAAAAGATTTCAGACAAACATCTTCTTTGTTTGTTGTCTATTCTGGTAAAAGGAGAGGTCAAAAAGCGACTTCTACCTCTCTTTCCTTTTGGCTTAAAAGCATCATCCGATTGGCTGCCTCCTGAAAGAATCACAGCTCACTCCACTAGGGCTGTGGCTTCCA
Organism: Bombina bombina; assembly: GCF_027579735.1. Taxonomy (NCBI): domain Eukaryota; kingdom Metazoa; phylum Chordata; class Amphibia; order Anura; family Bombinatoridae; genus Bombina; species Bombina bombina. Next base: position 470,830,888 of record NC_069501.1, read on the forward strand.
CATGGGCCTTCAAGAACGAGGCTTCTGTTGACCAGATATGTAAGGCAGCGACTTGGTCTTCACTGCACACTTTTGCCAAATTTTACAAATTTGATACTTTTGCTTCTTCGGAGGCTATTTTTGGGAGAAAGGTTTTGCAAGCAGTGGTGCCTTCCGTTTAGGTAACCTGATTTGCTCCCTCCCTTCATCCATGTCCTAAAGCTTTGGTATTGGTTCCCACAAGTAAGGATGACGCCGTGGACCGGACACACCAATGTTGGAGAAAACAGAATTTATGCTTACCTGATAAATTACTTTCTCCAACGGTGTGTCCGGTCCACGGCCCGCCCTGTTTTTCTAATCAGGTCTGATGAATTATTTTCTCTAACTACAGTCACCACGGTACCATATGGTTTCTCCTATATTTTTCCTCCTGTCCGTCGGTCGAATGACTGGGGTGGGAGGAGTCTAGGAGGGACTATATGGCCAGCTTTGCTGGGACTCTTTGCCATTTCCTGTTGGGGAAGAGATATTCCTACAAGTAAGGATGACGCCGTGGACCGGACACACCGTTGGAGAAAGTAATTTATCAGGTAAGCATAAATTCTGTTTTTCTGTTAGGGTGTTAGGTTTAAACATAACTTTTTCTTTCCCCATAGACATCAATGGGGCTGCGTGTAATTAGCTTGTATCTAAGCCTCTGCAGACTGCCCCCTTATTTCAGTTCATTTGACAGACTTGCATTTTAGCCAATCAGTGCTCACTCTTCGGTAAGTTCACATGCGTGAACTCAATGTTATCTATGTGAAACACATGAACTAATACCCTCTAGTGGTGCAAAACTGTCTAAATACTTTCAGATTAGAGGTGGCTTTCAAGGTCTAAGAAATTAGCTTATGAACCTCCTAGGTTTAGCTTTCAACTAAGAATACCAAGAAAACAAAGCAAAATTGGTGATAAAAGTAAATTGGAAAGTTGTTTAAAATCACATACCCTATTTGAATCATGAACGTTTGTTTTGGACTTGTCTGTCCCTTTAAGCTCTCTCTATTATGTGAGCTAACCCGAAGTGAAAGGTACAGCTGTCAAAAAGCAGAAAGTTCACTACTCCGATCACAGGATGTAACAATAAGCAAGCTATAAGATGGCGGCCCCCAGTATAAAATGCAGAGATTTACTAACTGTATTCTGTAATGAGTTCAAATAAGAGTACGGCTGCAGGTGCAGGAGGGTAACAATAGCATAATGAGTAGTAACCATCTCACTGTAGTTGTACTCAGCAGTTTAATGTCCCTTTAAGAATAGAATATAATAGAAAAGAATAGAATCATTTATTTGCCAAGCATAACAAAATAAAATTATACAAGGAATTCTTCATGGTGCAAAAGGTATCAGATAACAATGAACAAGCAAATTGAATTAGCAGTGTAAAAATCTAACCATCAAATATATTCACTAAGAGTTACTAAAGTGCAATTTATTGTACCAAAAGTGAAATAAGATAAATATTCATGTTTGCTATTTTAATAGCCTGGGGGGGAAAAACTTTTCATAAAATGGTTTACCAAGTTCATAAAACTGTCAACCTTGGCCTACGATAAAAAGACAGACAATTAAAAAAAACAATGGCCAGATTGGGATGAATCAGATAACATTTTTCCGACTCTCTTATTTTTCCTTGAAAAGTAAATGTCCTTTAAGGGACATGAAACCGAAAATTTTTCTTTCATGATTCAGATAGAGAATACATACAATTTTAAATAACTTTCTAATTTACTTCTATTATTTAATTTGCTTCCTTCTCTTGTTTTCTTTTGCTGAAATGTTTATCTAGGCAAACTCAGGAGCAGCATAGAACCTAGGTTCTAGCTGTTGATTGGTGGCTGCATATATATATATATATATATATATATATATATATCGAGTGTGATTGGCTCACCCATGTGTTCAGTTAGAGACCATTACTGCATTGCTGCTCCTTCAACAAATGATACCAAGAGAATGAAACAAATTAGATAATATAAGTAAATTAGAAAGTTGTTTAAAATTGTATTCTCTATCTGAATCATGAAAGATTTGTTTTGGGTTTCATGTCCCTTTAAGAGAAATAAGTTTAACACCCAATGATTTTGGGAAGAGAGGTCCAAGTTAATAGTTTTTGATAAACGTCCCATTTCAAATCATATTGATTCGTTGTGCCAAAGAATTTGTACGATGTAACCTGGCCAGTAGTCTTCTTATGCCAGCGTCAAGTGGCAAGATAAGGAAATATCCCAGAACAAAAATATATAGAGAAAATGAGGATGCAATCCAATACGCACAGTGTGAGGAAGAGAAACAGGGAAAAGGTCTCAGCAAGAGCAGGGTAATACACCAGACAGACAATCCAATTCTTGGCGGTACCAAAGGGGTTAAGCAGAGAGTGGTTAAGGAAGGCAGAGATCAAATGCCAGGCAGACAGTCCAATCCTTCACAGTACGAAAGGGGTTAAGCAGAGAGAGTAGTAGCAACAAGCAGAGTCCAGCAACGAGTAAGCAGTCCAAAGCAACACAGCAATTCAGGGGTTAACCAGAAGAGAGGTCAGTGGCAAGCAGAGGTTCAGAATCAGACAGGAAGTTCAATACACAGCAGTTCAGGGGTTAACCATTAGAATAGTCAATATGCAGGTAGAGGTTCAGTATCAGGCAGGCAGTTCAAATACACAACAGTTTCTTGGGTTAACCAGTAGAGTAGTCAAAAATATGCAGGCAGAGGTTCAGTATCAGGCAGGCAGTTTAAATACTCAGCAGTTCAGGGGTTAACCAGAAGAATAGTCAGTAAGCAATGCAGAGGTTCAGTATCAGATAGGCAATTCAAATACATCAATAAACTAGCACCTAGGAATACAGTAACCTATACTTGGGCACTGTAGGTAAGTAATGCAGGTACTTAAATAGGCGTAGATTCGTGCCAAGGAGGACTCACAGTTGATCCGACTGGCATTAGAGGGGGAATGGCGTGCAACGATGACTTCATCGCTGTGTGCCCACAGCCACCGCTGCGTCCATGGCAACGACCATAGCAACAGGATGGAGCAGCGTGACACAGCCCCCCTCTCAAGGGTTACCACCGGGAACCGAGAACCGGCTTGGAGGGGTGAGCAACGTGAAACTTGGAGACCAAGGAAGGAGCATGCACATCATGGGCAGGGACCCAGGAACGATCCGCTACAGAGTAACCCTTCCAGTGCTCCAGGTATTGAAGCTGTCTTTGTTTATATCTGGAGTCCAGGATCTTAGCAATTTCATATTCTGGTTTACCATGAATGAAGAGCGGAGGAGGTGGAGGTCTGAGTCGAGTATATCTATTCATGACGTAGGGTTTGAGGAGCGTGACATGGAAGACTGGGTGGATGTGCAGGGCTCTGGGCAAGTCCACTTTGTAAGCAACAGGATATAGTCTTTTGAGGACTCTGTAAGGACCGATACATTGAGGTCCTAATTTGTGACAGGGTTGACGTAAGTGCACATGTTGAGTAGAGACCCAGACACAATCACCTACAGAAAAGACACAGATACTGGCACAATGTAGATCAGCAAACTTCTTGTATCTGGAGATAGCTAAGCATAACTGAGTGTGTATGCGTTGTCAATGAGGAGAGAGTGGAAAGACACAAGGTTGATAGCCATCTGCCACTTAAAATGGAGAACACCGCAGAGATGAGTGCCAATGACCAATTTGAGTACTGAGAATTGGCATAGGCTCTGAGATAGGCCTCGAGATCCTGGTTCGTTCTCTCCGTCTGCCCATTTGTTTGGGGATGATAGCCTGAGGAGAGGGACACCGTAATTCCGATCAATTTACAAAAACCCCTCCAAAAGGCAGAGACAAATTGAGATCCTCTGTCAGAGACAATGTTAACGGGTATACAATGAAGTCATACTATATGTAAAAGAAAAAGGTTTGATAGTTCCTGAGCAGTGGGCAGCTTGGGTAAGGGAATAAAATGAGCAAGTTTGAATCGATCCACCACAACCCAAATAACTGTATTATGGTCAGTAGGAGGGAGATCCACAACAAAATCCATGGCAATGTTTCTTGGGTATGGCCAATGGTTGAAGTAAGCCATGTGGTAGAGATTTAGGTGTCTTATTAGCAGCACAGGTCTGACAAGCCTTGACATACTCCTGAGAATCAGACTTCATGGTGGACCACCAAACGTGTTGAGAGAGAAGTTTAATGGTTTTTGCTGAGCCAGCGTGGCCGAACAATTTGCTATCATGAGCCCAGGATAGCACAGGAGTGCGTAAACTTGGAGGTACAAAATGTATTTCAGGATTCACAGGGGCTTCGGATGGTCTTCTTAACTGTGTGAGTTGATTATTATTTTTGTGCAGGGGAAAATCGTTTGGAAAAAAAGGCTATAGGATGCAACTTCTATAGGAGGCAACTTGGAGGTGGAAGGGTCCCTTTTAGTCAAGACTGCACCAGCTCCTATGTCAGAGGCATCAAACTCTAGGGCAAACTACAGGTCAGGATTAGGGTGGCGTAATACAGGTGCAGAACAAAAGGTCTTTTTCAAGAGAGAAAGCGTCCACAGCTTCTGTAGACCAATTCTTGCAATCTCTGTTTAGTTTAGTGAAATAACTGAGTGGAACAACGATTCTGGTTCTTTATAAACTTGCGGTAATAATTGGAGAAACCTAAGAACTTCTGTAACTCCTTTAAAGTGGTGGGTTGAGGCCATTCCAGGGCTGCAGCTAGCTTTGTGGGCTCCATGGCAAAACCATTTTTGGAAATAATGTAGCCAAGAAACTGGATCTGGACTTGGTCAAATTCGCACTTCTCCAGCTTAGCTACCAGAGAAATGTTTCTGAAGTGAATAAGCACTTGTTTCACATGTTCATGATGGTCCTCTAACACCTTGGAAAAAATAAGGATATAATCTAAATAGACAATGACAGTATGATTAAGTAGGTCAAGGAAGACGTCATTAACGAAGGCTTGAAAGACAGCAGGGGCATTGCTCAACCCAAAAGGCATGCCTAAATATTCATAGTGCCCTGATCTCATGTTGAAGGCAGTCACTTTATCCTCTATGCATTGGCTTTTCCCGGTAGAATGTCGCAATTCTTGAGTTGATGTGAATTAGAACAACAATAAAAACATAATCGTAACCTCCTTGACTTTCAGACTCAGAGAACTTAAGGGAAGAGAGGTCCATAGGTTCCTCCTCAGAGGCAACTAGAGTTGCAGGAGGGGTATAGGACAGTCTAGTGGCTAGTAGTGATGTCACGAACCTAAAATTTTCGGTTCGCGAACCGCGGACTCGAACTTCCGGTATTGTTCGCGAACGCGCGAACTGCCATTGAATTCAATAGGCAGGCGAACTTTAAAACCTACAAGTACTCTTTCTGGCCACAATAGTGATGGAAAAGTTGTTTCAAGGGTACTAACACCTGGACTGTTGCATGCTGGAGGGGGATCCCTGGCAAAACTCCCATGGAAAATTACATAGTTGATGCAGAGTCTGCTTTTAAGCCATAATGGGTCTAAATCAACTAACATTGCCAAAGTTGCTGTCTCAAAACATCCCGGACAGAAGATAGATTGATAGTGATAGATAGGATAGATAGATATACATAGATTGATAGTTAGATAGAATCGATAGAAGAGAAATAGATAGATTTGTTAGATATATAATTACCCTAATAAATTCTAATAATCAAACATGCGTTCTTGGACCCAACTAGCTTGTGTCAATTAGTACTTTTCTTAGCACTTTAATCCCTGTTCCCCCCCCTATCGGGGGAGTTCTATATGGCCTGCCAGATTACCCTGAAAAATTATAATAATAAGACATATGGTCTGCTACCTATTTTAACGAGGTTGTGTTTTAAGTACTACCATTCTTAGCACTTTAATCTCTGTAACTCCCCCTATTTGGTGAGGTCTATACGGCCTGGATGATTACCCATACAAAATATAATAATAAGACATCTGCTCTTGGTCTGCAACCCATGGTAACTATGTTGTGTTAATTAGTAATGTCCTTCGCATTTTAATAGCTGTTATTCATACTCACCCTATCGGTGGAGGTCTATATGGCCTGCATGATTACCCTTACAAAATATAACAACCAAACATATGCTCTGGGACCCATGGTAAGTAGGTTGTGTTAAGTAGTACTGTTCTTTGCATTTTCATACCTGTTACAACACCAGATGGTGGCAGGTCTATCTGGCCTTCATGATTAGCTGCACCCAAACCCAAAAAAAAGCAGAGTGGTCTTAGACTAACACCCATGGCTAACTCTGTTGTTTCAATTAGTACTATTCTTAGCACTTTCATCCCTGTTACGGGCGGTCTACATGGCCATCATGATTAGCCGAACAAAATACTACAATCCAACCTTTGCTCAGTCTTCATAGGCCCTTCATTGTCTGTATTTTGATAGTACAGTTCTTATTATTTTTATAGCTGATACAACACCGAATGTTGTCAGCTCTATATGGCCTGCATGATTAGCTGCACCCAATACAAAAATAAATCCAAGCGGTCTTGGATTAACACCCATGGCTAACTCTGTTGTTTCAAGTAGTACTATTCTTAGCACTTTCATCTCATCACCCCTGTTACTTCCAGGACTCTCGGTGGTGGTGGTCTACATGGCCATCATGATTAGCCTAACCAAATACTACAATCCAACCTTGGCTCAGTCTTCCTAAGGCCCTTCATTGGCTGTATTTTGGTAGTACTGTTCTTATTACTACATGGTGGTCTACATGGCCATCATGATTAGCCTAACCAAATACTACAATCCAACCTTGGCTCAGTCTTCCTAAGGCCCTTCATTGGCTGTATTTTGGTAGTACTGTTCTTATTAGTTTAATAGCTGATACGACACCGAATGTTGTCAGCTCTATATGGCCTGCATGAATAGCCGCACAAAAATAAATCCAAGCGGTCTTGGATTAACACCCATGGCTAACTCTGTTGTTTCAAGTAGTACTATTCTTAGCACTTTCATCTCATCACCCCTGTTACTTCCAGGACTCTCGGTGGTGGTGGTCTACATGGCCATCATGATTAGCCTAACCAAATACTACAATCCAACCTTGGCTCAGTCTTCCTAAGGCCCTTCATTGGCTGTATTTTGGTAGTACTGTTCTTATTACTACATGGTGGTCTACATGGCCATCTTGATTAGCCTAACCAAATACTACAATCCAACCTTGGCTCAGTCTTCCTAAGGCCCTTCATTGGCTGTATTTTGGTAGTACTGTTCTTATTAGTTTAATAGCTGATACGACACCGAATGTTGTCAGCTCTATATGGCCTGCATGAATAGCCGCACCCAAAGCCAAAAAAAAAGCCAAGCGGTTTTGCACTAACACCCATGGCTAACTCTGTTGTTTCAAGTTCTAATATTCTTAGCTCTTTCATCTCATCATCCCTGTTACTTCCAGGACTCTCGGTGGTGATGGTCTACATGGCCATCATGATTAGCCTAACCAAATACTACAATCCAACCTTGGCCCAGTCTTCCTAAGGCCCTTCATTGGCTGTATTTTGGTAGTACTGTTCTTATTAGTTTAATAGCTGATACGACACCGAATGTTTTCAGCTCTATATGGCCTGCATGAATAGCCGCACCCAAAGCCAAAAAAAAACCAAGTGGTTTTGCACTAACACCCATGGCTAACTCTGTTGTTTCAAGTTCTACTATTCTTAGCTCTTTCATCTCATCATCCCTGTTACTTCCAGGACTCTCGGTGGTGGTGGTCTACATGGCCATCAGGATTAGCCTAACCAAATACTACAATCCAACCTTGGCCCAGTCTTCCTAAGGCCCTTCATTGGCTGTATTTTGGTAGTACTGTTCTTATTAGTTTAATAGCTGATACGACACCGAATGTTGTCAGCTCTATATGGCCTGCATGAATAGCCGCACCCAAAGCCAAAAAAAACCCAAGTGGTTTTGCACTAACACCCATGGCTAACTCTGTTGTTTCAAGTTCTACTATTCTTAGCTCTTTCATCTCATCATCCCTGTTACTTCCAGGACTCTCGGTGGTGGTGGTCTACATGGCCATCAGGATTAGCCTAAACAAATACTACAATCCAACCTTGGCCCAGTCTTCCTAAGGCCCTTCATTGGCTGTATTTTGGTAGTACTGTTCTTATTAGTTTAATAGCTGATACGACACCGAATGTTGTCAGCTCTATATGGCCTGCATGAATAGCCGCACCCAAAGCCAAAAAAAAGCCAAGCGGTTTTGCACTAACACCCATGGCTAACTCTGTTGTTTCAAGTTCTACTATTCTTAGCTCTTTCATCTCATCATCCCTGTTACTTCCAGGACTCTCGGTGGTGGTGGTCTACATGGCCATCAGGATTAGCCTAACCAAATACTACAATCCAACCTTGGCCCAGTCTTCCTAAGGCCCTTCATTGGCTGTATTTTGGTAGTACTGTTCTTATTAGTTTAATAGCTGATACGACACCGAATGTTTTCAGCTCTATATGGCCTGCATGAATAGCTGCACCCAAAGCCAAAAAAAACCCAAGCGGTTTTGCACTAACACCCATGGCTAACTCTGTTGTTTCAAGTTCTACTATTCTTAGCTCTTTCATCTCATCATCCCTGTTACTTCCAGGACTCTCGGTGGTGGTGGTCTACATGGCCATCAGGATTAGCCTAACCAAATACTACAATCCAACCTTGGCCCAGTCTTCCTAAGGCCCTTCATTGGCTGTATTTTGGTAGCACTGTTCTTATTAGTTTAATAGCTGATACGACACCGAATGTTGTCAGCTCTATATGGCCTGCATGAAAAGCCGCACCCAAAGCCAAAAAAAACCCAAGCGGTTTTGCACTAACACCCATGGCTAACTCTGTTGTTTCAAGTTCTACTATTCTTAGCTCTTTCATCTCATCATCCCTGTTACTTCCAGGACTCTCGGTGGTGGTGGTCTACATGGCCATCAGGATTAGCCTAACCAAATACTACAATCCAACCTTGGCCCAGTCTTCCTAAGGCCCTTCATTTGCTGTATTTTGGTAGTACTGTTCTTATTAGTTTAATAGCTGATACGACACCGAATGTTGTCAGCTCTATATGGCCTGCATGAATAGCCGCACCCAAAGCCAAAAAAAAGCCAAGCGGTTTTGCACTAACACCCATGGCTAACTCTGTTGTTTCAAGTTCTACTATTCTTAGCTCTTTCATCTCATCATCCCTGTTACTTCCAGGACTCTCGGTGGTGGTGGTCTACATGGCCATCAGGATTAGCCTAACCAAATACTACAATCCAACCTTGGCCCAGTCTTCCTAAGGCCCTTCATTGGCTGTATTTTGGTAGTACTGTTCTTATTAGTTTAATAGCTGATACGACACCGAATGTTTTCAGCTCTATATGGCCTGCATGAATAGCTGCACCCAAAGCCAAAAAAAACCCAAGCGGTTTTGCACTAACACCCATGGCTAACTCTGTTGTTTCAAGTTCTACTATTCTTAGCTCTTTCATCTCATCATCCCTGTTACTTCCAGGACTCTCGGTGGTGGTGGTCTACATGGCCATCAGGATTAGCCTAACCAAATACTACAATCCAACCTTGGCTCAGTCTTCCTAAGGCCCTTCATTGGCTGTATTTTGGTAGTACTGTTCTTATTAGTTTAATAGCTGATACGACACTGAATGTTGTCAGCTCTATATGGCCTGCATGAATAGCCGCACCCAAAGCCAAAAAAAAAAGCCAAGCGGTTTTGCACTAACACCCATGGCTAACTCTGTTGTTTCAAGTTCTAATATTCTTAGCTCTTTCATCTCATCATCCCTGTTACTTCCAGGACTCTCGGTGGTGATGGTCTACATGGCCATCATGATTAGCCTAACCAAATACTACAATCCAACCTTGGCCCAGTCTTCCTAAGGCCCTTCATTGGCTGTATTTTGGTAGTACTGTTCTTATTAGTTTAATAGCTGATACGACACCGAATGTTTTCAGCTCTATATGGCCTGCATGAATAGCCGCACCCAAAGCCAAAAAAAAACCAAGTGGTTTTGCACTAACACCCATGGCTAACTCTGTTGTTTCAAGTTCTACTATTCTTAGCTCTTTCATCTCATCATCCCTGTTACTTCCAGGACTCTCGGTGGTGGTGGTCTACATGGCCATCAGGATTAGCCTAACCAAATACTACAATCCAACCTTGGCCCAGTCTTCCTAAGGCCCTTCATTGGCTGTATTTTGGTAGTACTGTTCTTATTAGTTTAATAGCTGATACGACACCGAATGTTGTCAGCTCTATATGGCCTGCATGAATAGCCGCACCCAAAGCCAAAAAAAACCCAAGTGGTTTTGCACTAACACCCATGGCTAACTCTGTTGTTTCAAGTTCTACTATTCTTAGCTCTTTCATCTCATCATCCCTGTTACTTCCAGGACTCTCGGTGGTGGTGGTCTACATGGCCATCAGGATTAGCCTAAACAAATACTACAATCCAACCTTGGCCCAGTCTTCCTAAGGCCCTTCATTGGCTGTATTTTGGTAGTACTGTTCTTATTAGTTTAATAGCTGATACGACACCGAATGTTGTCAGCTCTATATGGCCTGCATGAATAGCCGCACCCAAAGCCAAAAAAAAGCCAAGCGGTTTTGCACTAACACCCATGGCTAACTCTGTTGTTTCAAGTTCTACTATTCTTAGCTCTTTCATCTCATCATCCCTGTTACTTCCAGGACTCTCGGTGGTGGTGGTCTACATGGCCATCAGGATTAGCCTAACCAAATACTACAATCCAACCTTGGCCCAGTCTTCCTAAGGCCCTTCATTGGCTGTATTTTGGTAGTACTGTTCTTATTAGTTTAATAGCTGATACGACACCGAATGTTTTCAGCTCTATATGGCCTGCATGAATAGCTGCACCCAAAGCCAAAAAAAACCCAAGCGGTTTTGCACTAACACCCATGGCTAACTCTGTTGTTTCAAGTTCTACTATTCTTAGCTCTTTCATCTCATCATCCCTGTTACTTCCAGGACTCTCGGTGGTGGTGGTCTACATGGCCATCAGGATTAGCCTAACCAAATACTACAATCCAACCTTGGCCCAGTCTTCCTAAGGCCCTTCATTGGCTGTATTTTGGTAGCACTGTTCTTATTAGTTTAATAGCTGATACGACACCGAATGTTGTCAGCTCTATATGGCCTGCATGAATAGCCGCACCCAAAGCCAAAAAAAACCCAAGCGGTTTTGCACTAACACCCATGGCTAACTCTGTTGTTTCAAGTTCTACTATTCTTAGCTCTTTCATCTCATCATCCCTGTTACTTCCAGGACTCTCGGTGGTGGTGGTCTACATGGCCATCAGGATTAGCCTAACCAAATACTACAATCCAACCTTGGCCCAGTCTTCCTAAGGCCCTTCATTTGCTGTATTTTGGTAGTACTGTTCTTATTAGTTTAATAGCTGATACGACACCGAATGTTGTCAGCTCTATATGGCCTGCATGAATAGCCGCACCCAAAGCCAAAAAAAAGCCAAGCGGTTTTGCACTAACACCCATGGCTAACTCTGTTGTTTCAAGTTCTACTATTCTTAGCTCTTTCATCTCATCATCCCTGTTACTTCCAGGACTCTCGGTGGTGGTGGTCTACATGGCCATCAGGATTAGCCTAACCAAATACTACAATCCAACCTTGGCCCAGTCTTCCTAAGGCCCTTCATTGGCTGTATTTTGGTAGTACTGTTCTTATTAGTTTAATAGCTGATACGACACCGAATGTTTTCAGCTCTATATGGCCTGCATGAATAGCCACACCCAAAGCCAAAAAAAACCCAAGTGGTTTTGCACTAACACCCATGGCTAACTCTGTTGTTTCAAGTTCTACTATTCTTAGCTCTTTCATCTCATCATCCCTGTTACTTACAGGACTCTCGGTGGTGGTGGTCTACATGGCCATCATGATTAGCCTAACCAAATACTACAATCCAACCTTGGCTCAGTCTTCCTAAGGCCCTTCATTGGCTGTATTTTGGTAGTACTGTCATCCTTTTGAATAAAAGATTACAGTAAAGGCATTGATTTTAGAAACCCACAGATCATTATTTGCAACCGTGAATTTAGAAAAAAAAATTGATTACACACCCGTCACACTTATTTATGCTCAGGCCTTTTTAATATGAGGGTCCCGGAGCCTCAACCGAAACAACAGCATGAAAGAGGAGATATGTCATCCTTTTGAATAAAAGATTACAGGAAAGGCATTGATTTTAGAAACCCACAGATCATTATTTGCAACCGTGAAATTAGAAAAAAACATTCATTAGACAGCCGTGACACTTATTTATGCTCAGGCCTTTTTAATACGAGGGTCCCGGAGCCTCAACCGAAACAACAGCATGAAAGAGGAGATATGTCATCCTTTTGAATAAAAGATTACAGTAAAGGCATTGATTTTAGAAACCCACAGATCATTATTTGCAACCGTGAAATTAGAAAAAAACATTGATTACACAGCCATGACACTTATTTATGCTCAGGCCTTTTTAATACGAGGGTCCCGGAGCCTCAACCGAAACAACAGCATGAAAGAGGAGATATGTCATCCTTTTGAATAAAAGATTACAGGAAAGGCATTGATTTTAGAAACCCACAGATCATTATTTGCAACCGTGAAATTAGAAAAAAACATTCATTAGACAGCCGTGACACTTATTTATGCTCAGGCCTTTTTAATACCAGGGTCCCGGAGCCTCAACTGAAACAACAGCATGAAAGAGGAGATATGTCATCCTTTTGAATAAAAGATTACAGGAAAGGCATTGATTTTAGAAACCCACAGATCATTATTTGCAACCGTGAAATTAGAAAAAAACATTGATTACACAGCCGTGACACTTATTTATGCTCAGGCCTTTTTAAAACGAGGGTCCCGGAGCCTCAACCGAAACAACAGCATGAAAGAGGAGATATGTCATCCTTTTGAATAAAAGATTACAGTAAAGGCATTGATTTTAGAAACCCACAGATCATTATTTGCAACCGTGAAATTAGAAAAAAAAATTGATTACACAGCCGTGACACTTATTTATGCTCAGGCCTTTTTAATACGAGGGTCCCGGAGCCTCAACCGAAACAACAGCATGAAAGAGGAGATATGTCATCCTTTTGAATAAAAGATTACAGGAAAGGCATTGATTTTAGAAACCCACAGATCATTATTTGCAACCGTGAAATTAGAAAAAAACATTGATTACACAGCCGTGACACTTATTTATGCTCAGGCCTTTTTAATACGAGGGTCCCGGAGCCTCAACCGAAACAACAGCATGAAAGAGGAGATATGTCATCCTTTTGAATAAAAGATTACAGTAAAGGCATTGATTTTAGAAACCCACAGATCATTATTTGCAACCGTGAAATTAGAAAAAAAAATTGATTACACAGCCGTGACACTTATTTATGCTCAGGCCTTTTTAATACGAGGGTCCCGGAGCCTCAACCGAAACAACAGCATGAAAGAGGAGATATGTCATCCTTTTGAATAAAAGATTACAGGAAAGGCATTGATTTTAGAAACCCACAGATCATTATTTGCAACCGTGAAATTAGAAAAAAACATTGATTACACAGCCGTGACACTTATTTATGCTCAGCCCTTTTTAATACGAGGGTCCCGGAGCCTCAACCGAAACAACAGCATGAAAGAGGAGATATGTCATCCTTTTGAAAAAAAGATTACAGTAAAGGCATTGATTTTAGAAACCCACAGATCATTATTTGCAACCGTGAAATTAGAAAAAAAAATTGATTACACACCCGTGACACTTATTTATGCTCAGGCCTTTTTAATACGAGGGTCCCAGAGCCTCAACCGAAACAACAGCATGAAAGAGGAGATATGTCATCCTTTTGAATAAAAGATTACAGTAAAGGCATTGATTTTAGAAACCCACAGATCATTATTTGCAACCGTGAAATTAGAAAAAAACATTGATTAGACAGCCGTGACACTTATTTATGCTCTGGCCTTTTTAATACGAGGGTCCCGGAGCCTCAACCGAAACAACAGCATGAAAGAGGAGATATGTCATCCTTTTGAATAAAAGATTACAGGCAAGGCATTGATTTTAGAAACCCACAGATCATTATTTGCAACCGTGAAATTAGAAAAAAAAATTGATTACACACCCGTGACACTTATTTATGCCCAGGCCTTTTTAATACGATGGTCCCGGATCCTCAACCGAAACAACAGCATGAAAGAGGAGATATGTCATCCTTTTGAATAAAAGATTACAGTAAAGGCATTGATTTTGGAAACCCACAGATCATTATTTGCAACCGTGAAATTAGAAAAAAACATTGATTACACAGCCTTGACACTTATTTATGCTCAGGCATTTTTAATACGAGGGTCCCGGAGCCTCAACCGAAACAACAGCATGAAAGAGGAGATATCTCATCCTTTTAAATAAAAGATTACAGTAAAGGCATTGATTTTAGAAACCCACAGATCATTATTTGCAACTGTGAAATTAGAAAAAAACATTGATTACACAGCCGTGACACTTATTTATGCTCAGGCCTTTTTAATACGAGGGTCCCGGAGCCTCAACCGAAACAACAGCATGAAAGAGGAGATATGTCATCCTTTTGAATAAAAGATTACAGTAAAGGCATTGATTTTAGAAACCCACAGATCATTATTTGCAACCGTGAAATTAGAAAAAAACATTGATTACACAGCCGTGACACTTATTTATGCTCAGGCATTTTTAATACGAGGGTCCCGGAGCCTCAACCGAAACAACAGCATGAAAGAGGAGATATCTCATCCTTTTGAATAAAAGATTACAGTAAAGGCATTGATTTTAGAAACCCACAGATCATTATTTGCAACCGTGAAATTAGAAAAAAACATTGATTACACAGCCGTGACACTTATTTATGCTCAGGCCTTTTTAATACGAGGGTCCCGGAGCCTCAACCGAAACAACAGCATGAAAGAGGAGATATGTCATCCTTTTGAATAAAAGATTACAGTAAAGGCATTGATTTTAGAAACCCACTGATCATTATTTGCAACCGTGAAATTAGAAAAAAAAATTGATTAGACAGCCGTGACACTTATTTATGCTCAGGCCTTTTTAATACGAGGGTCCCGGAGCCTCAACCGAAACAACAGCATGAAAGAGGAGATATGTCATCCTTTTTAATAAAAGATTACAGTAAAGGCATTGATTTTAGAAACCCACAGATCATTATTTGCAACCGTGAAATTAGAAAAAAGCATTGATTACACAGCCGTGACACTTATTTATGCTCAGGCCTTTTTAATACGAGGGTCCCGGAGCCTCAACCGAAACAACAGCATGAAAGAGGAGATATGTCATCCTTTTGAAAAAAAGATTACAGGAAAGGCATTGATTTTAGAAAGCCACAGATCATTATTTGCAACCATGAAATTAGAAAAAAAAATTGATTACACACCCGTGACACTTATTTATGCTCAGGCCTTTTTAATACGATGGTCCCGGAGCCTCAACCGAAACAACAGCATGAAAGAGGAGATATGTCATCCTTTTGAATAAAAGATTACAGTAAAGGCATTGATTTTAGAAACCCACAGATCATTATTTGCAACCGTGAAATTAGAAAAAAACATTGATTAGACAGCCGTGACACTTATTTATGCTCAGGCCTTTTTAATACGAGGGTCCCGGAGCCTCAACCGAAACAACAGCATGAAAGAGGAGATATGTCAATCTTTTTGAATTATAGATTACAGGAAAGGCATTGATTTTAGAAACACTGAGATAATTACTTGCAACCGGGAAATAAAAAAAAACATTAAACAGACACCCAGTACACTTTATTATCCATAGGCCTTTTCAGCAGAGGCTCCAGGACCCTCAACAAAAACAAGAGCAGGGAGCTGGGCATAGGAGTACAATGTAGTGTGACAATAATAATCTGAAGGTGAAGATTGCATAGTTGTGGCATTTTAATTTTGTTATCGTGGGAACTTAGTACTTGCAATGACCTTGCTCTGGTGAATCCATATCGCAAATGTGTTATTTAAGGCACTGTTTGTCTATTTTTTTGAATATCAGCATTTGGTAAATGAAGCTCAACTTAAGGCTGGTGAGAAACGACCTTTCTTCTGGCTGTTTGCTAATGTTGTGGCTCTGGACAAACATGTGAATAAGGGGCCATCAGCCATATTCTGCACGCAACCCCTTTGATGATTGACGATAAACATGTGTCACCTGCAAGCAGAGCTCGTTACTTCTGTCTAAATCATCTTCCTGGTATGGACAGGCCACTGTTTCCCACAGCAAGTACGAATTTTGAAATACAAGATTGTCTTGAGTATGGTAGGAAACCAAAGTTTATTTAATTCTGTACTATCTATCACCACAAAAAATGAACTTCTTGAAGCAACAAAAATGCCAGCAATTTCATGTGCTTATGGATGACAAGGACGTCATGTCCTTTGGTGCACAGAGATGGAGACGATTTTTGCCCTCCCTGTACACTACCCAGATGTCTCAAACATCACCAGAAACACAATACAGCCACTCTTGTGAAGTTCCTGGAGTGTTCCGGTAGCCATCTCTTTGCGCTCCTAAAGGAATACTTTATCAGTGTTTTTGTATACATCCGACAACAGCTTCGGAGACTGTGGTGATGCACATGTTATTTACTGTTGTTCCAGCTGTGGCAATATCAATTGGCATGAAAAAGTTAAGATTTGTGGGTTGGGGAGCCTATAGCTGTTGCGGTAGGACGTGTGTTTGAGGAGCTCCAGGTCTTACAAGTTACTTTGGAGTTAGTTTTCAACCTTAATTTAATTTTCTTTTTGGGATTCATAGTCACACTTTCTGGGGCTATCCAAGAGGAGCCTGGTAAAAGCAGTAGTAGTCACCCCTTATATCAACGGGTACCGAGACCTGTTTTTTGCCTTTCCAATATTGCGCCGTACCCCAAACTAATCCTGAATGAAAATAAAAAAATTAAAATTTGGACTAGTGACGCACATTTTATGCACGCTGTGGCAATTGCAATTTGCAATAAAAATAATCTGCTAACAGCAACCACTACCTACGACCACACCTGACTCCTGAAGTCATGCTTCAGTTATTAAGTCAAGTTAAATATTTTTTTTATTTTTTTTTATGCTCAGCAGAGGCTCCAGGACCCTCGACAAAACCAGCAGCAGGAAAGAGGACATATGGCATCCTTTTGAAAAAATGATTATAGGAAAGGCATTGATTTCAGAAACACAGAGATCATTAGTTGCAAACGGTAAATAGAAAAAAAAATTGATTAGACACCCAGTACACTTATTTTTCATTAGGCCTTTTTAATAAGATTAAGAGGCTCCCGGAGTCTCAACAGAAACAACAGCATTAAAAAGTACATATGGCATCCTTGTGAATAATAGATTACAGGAAAGGCATTGATTTTAGAAACCCGTGGATAATTTTTTGCAACCATGAAATCTAAAAAAACATAGATTAGACACCCAGTACACTTCTTTATCCTTAGGCCTTTTAAGCATAGGCTCCAGGACCCTCAACAAAACCAGCAGCAGGAAAGAGGACATATGGCATACTTTTGTAAATTAGATTACAGGAAAGGCATTGATTTTAGAAACACAGAGATCATTTATATGACCCGTGAAATATAAAAAAAAAATGATTGGACACCCAGTACACTTCTTTATCCTTAGTCCTTTTTAATACAAGGGTCCCGGAGCCTCAACAGAAACAACAGCATGAAAGAGGACATATGTCATCCTTTTGAATAATAGATTACAGGAAAGGCATTGATTTTAGAATCCCACAGATCATTTATATGACCCGTGAAATATAAAAAAACATTGATTAGACACCCAGTACACTTATTTATCCATAGGCCTTTTTAGCAGAGGCTCCAGGACCCTCAACAAAAACAAGAGCAGGGAGGTGGGCATAGGAGTACAATGGAGTGTGACAATAATAATGTGAAGGGGAAGATTGCGGAGTTGTGTCATTTTAATTTTGTTATTGTGGGAAATACTAGCAATGACCTTGCTCTGGTGAATCCATATTGCAAATGTGTTTTTTAAGGCACTGTTTGTCTATTTATTGAATATCAGCATTTGGTAATTGAAGCTCAACTTAAGGCTTCCTGCTATGGACAGCCCACTGTTTCCCACAGCAAGTCCGAAGCTTGAACTACAAGATTGTCTTGAGTATGGTAGGAAACCAAAGTTTATTTAATTCTGTACTATCACCACAAAAACTTCTTGAAGCAACGAAAATGCCAGCAATTTCATGTGCTTATGGATGACAAGGACGTCCTGTCCTGTGGTGCACAGAGATGGAGAGGATTTTTGCCCTCCCTGTACACTACCCAGATGTCTACAACATCACCAGAAACACAAGACAGCCACTTATGTGAAGTTCCTGGAGTGTTCCGGTAGCCATCTCTTTGCGCCCCAAAAGGAATTCTTTATTGTTGTTTTTGTATACATCCGACAATAGATTCAGAGACTGTGGTGACGCACATGTTAGTTACTGTTATTCCAGCTGTGGCAATATCAATTGGCATTAAAAAGGTAAGATTTGGGTGGGCGGAGCCTATACCTGTTGCGGTAGGACGTGTGTTTGAGGAGCTCCAGGTCTTACAATTTACTTAGGAGTAATTTTTCAATCTTAATTTAATTTTCTTTTTGGGATTCATACTCACACTTTCTGGGGCTATCCAAGAGGAGCCTGGTAAAAGCACTAGTAGTCACCCCTTATATCAACGGGTACCGAGACCTGTTTTTTGCCTTTCCAATATTGCGCCGTACCCCAAACTAATCCTGAATGAAAAAAAAAAATTAAAATTTGGACTAGTGACGCACATTTTATGCACGCTGTGGCAATTGCAATTTGCAATAAAAATAATCTGCTAACAACAACCACTACCTACGACCACACCTGACTCCTGAAGTCATGCTTCAGTTATTAAGTCAAGTTAAATTATTTTTTTTTTCTTTATTATGCACAGCAGAGGCTCCAGGACCCTCGACAAAACCAGCAGCAGGAAAGAGGACATATGGCATCCTTTTGAAAAAATGATTATAGGAAAGGCATTGATTTCAGAAACACAGAGATCATTAGTTGCAAACGGTAAATTGAAAAAAACATTGATTAGACACCCAGTACACTTATTTTTCATTAGGCCTTTGTAATAAGAGGCTCCCGGAGCCTCAACCGAAACAACAGCATCAAAAAGTACATATGGCATCCTTGTGAATAATAGATTACTGGAAAGGCATTGATTTTAGAAACCCGTGGATAATTTTTTGCAAACGTGAAATCTAAAAAAACATAGATTATACACCCAGTACACTTCTTTATCCTTAGGCCTTTTTAGCAGAGGCTCCAGGACCCTCCACAAAACCAGCAGCTTGAAAGAGGACATATGGCATCCTTTAGAAAATTAGATTACAGGAAAGGGATTGATTTTAGAAACACAGAGATCATTAGTTGCAACCGTGAAATCACAAAAAACTTCGATTATACACCAAGTACACTTATTTATCCTTAGGCCTTTTTAGCAGAGGCTCCAGGACCCTCCACAAAACCAGCAGCATGAAAGAGGACATATGGCATCCTTTAGAAAATTAGATTACAGGAAAGGCATTGATTTTAGAAACACAGAGATCATTAGTTGCAACCGTGAAATCACAAAAAACTTCGATTATACACCAAGTACACTTATTTATCCTTAGGCCTTTTTAGCAGAGACTCCAGGACCCTCCACAAAACCAGCAGCATGAAAGAGGACATATGGCATCCTTTAGAAAATTAAATTACAGGAAAGGCATTGATTTTAGAATCACAGAGATCATTAGTTGCAACCGTGAAATCACAAAAAACTTTGATTATACACCAAGTACACTTATTTATCCTTAGGCCTTTTTAGCAGAGACTCCAGGACCCTCCACAAAACCAGCAGCATGAAAGAGGACATATGGCATCCTTTAGAAAATTAGATTACAGGAAAGGCATTGATTTTAGAAACACAGAGATCATTAATTGCAACCGTGAAATCTAAAAAAACATAGATTATACACCCAGTACACTTATTTATCCTTAGGCCTTTTTAGAAGAGTGTCCCGGAGCCTCAACAGAAAGAACAGCATGAAAGAGGACATATGGCATCCTTTTGAAAAATAGATTACAGGAAAGGCATTGAGTTTAGAAAGACAGAAAAAATGTGTTACAAACGGGAAATCTAAAAAAACATTGAATAGACACCCAGTACACTTCTTTATCCTTTGGCCTTTTTAGCAGAGGCTCCAGGACACTCAACAAAACCAGCAGTAGGAAAGAGGACATATGGCATCCTTTGTGAAAAAAAGATTATAGGAAAGGCATTGATTTTAGAAACCAGGGGATAATTTGTTGCAACCGTGAATTTGAATAAAAAAAATGGTTGGATGGACACCCAGTACAATTCGTTCTCCCTAGGCCTTTTTATAAGAGGGTCCAGGACCCTCAAACAAAACACCAGCAGGAAAGGGGACATATGGCATACTTTTTAACAATAGAGTAAGAGTACAGGAAAGGCATTGATTTTAGAAACCCATAGATAATTTTTTGCAAATGTAAATTTGAATCAAAAAAATGATTCGATGGACACCCAGTACACCACTTTCTCCTTAGGCCTTTTTATAAGAGGGTCCTGGACCCTCAAAAAAAACACCAGCAGGAAAGAGGACATATGGCATACTTTTGAAAATTAGATTACAGGAAAGGCATTGATTTTAGAAACACAGAGATCAGTTAGATGACCCGGGAAATAGAAAAAAAACATTGATTGGACACCCAGTACACTTCTTTATCCTTAGTCCTTTTTATAAGAGTGTCCCGGAGCCTCAACAGAAAGAACAGCATGAAATAGGACATATGGCATCCTTTTGAAAAATAGATTACAGGAAAGGCATTGATTTTTGAAAGACAGAAAAAAATTGTTACAAACGGGAAATCTAAAAAAACATTGAATAGACACCCAGTACACTTCTTTATCCTTCGGCCTTTTTAGCAGAGGCTCCAGGACACTCAACAAAACCAGCAGTAGGAAAGAGGACATATGGCATCCTTTGTGAAAAAAAGATTATAGGAAAGGCATTGATTTTAGAAACCAGGGGATAATTTGTTGCAACCGTGAATTTGAATAAAAAAAATGGTTGGATGGACACCCAGTACAATTCTTTCTCCCTAGGCCTTTTTATAAGAGGGTCCAGGACCCTCAAACAAAACACCAGCAGGAAAGGGGACATATGGCATACTTTTTAACAATAGAGTAAGAGTACAGGAAAGGCATTGATTTTAGAAACCCATAGATAATTTTTTGCAAATGTAAATTTGAATAAAAAAAATGATTCGATGGACACCCAGTACACCACTTTCTCCTTAGGCCTTTTTATAAGAGGGTCCTGGACCCTCAAAAAAAACACCAGCAGGAAAGAGGACATATGGCATACTTTTGAAAATTAGATTACAGGAAAGGCATTGATTTTAGAAACACAGAGATCAGTTAGATGACCCGAGAAATAGAAAAAAAAAACATTGATTGGACACCCAGTACACTTCTTTATCCTTAGTCCTTTTTATAAGAGTGTCCCGGAGCCTCAACAGAAAGAACAGCATGAAATAGGACATATGGCATCCTTTTGAAAAATAGATTACAGGAAAGGCATTGATTTTTGAAAGACAGAAAAAATTTGTTACAACCTGGAAATCTAAAAAAACTTTGAATAGACACCCAGTACACTTCTTTATCCTTAGGCCTTTTTAGCAGAGGCTCCAGGACACTCAACAAAACCAGCAGTAGGAAAGAGGACATATGGCATCCTTTGTGAAAAAAAGATTATAGGAAAGGTATTGATTTTAGAAACCCGGGGATAATTTGTTGCAAATGTGAATTTTAATTAAAAAAAATGATTGGATGGACACCCAGTACAATTCTTTATCCATAAGGCCTTTTTATAAGAGGGTCCAGGACCCTCAAACAAAAAACCAGCAGGAAAGAGGACATATGGCATACTTTTGAACAATAGAGTACAGGAAAGGCATAGATTTTAGAAACCCATAGAAATTTTTTTTAAAATGTAAATTTGAATAAAAAAAATGATTCGATGGACAGCCAGTACACCTCTTTCTCCTTAGGCCTTTTTATAAGAGGGTCCTGGACCCTCAAAAAAAACACCAGCAGGAAAGAGGACGTATGGCATCCTTTTGAACAATTGAGTATAGGTACAGCATTGATTTTACAAACCCAGAGATCATTTTGGTCAATTGTTAAATAGAAAAATAAAACTGAGTGGCCAACCAGTACACCTCTTTCTCCTTAGGCTTTTTATAAGAGGGTCCTGGACACTCAAAAAAAACACCAGCAGGAAGGAGGACGTATGGCATCCTTTTGAACAATAGAGTACAGGTACAGCATTGATTTTACAAAACCAGAGATAATTTTGGTCAAATGAGAAATAGAAAATAAAAATGAGTGGACACCCAGTACACCTCTTTCACCTTAGGCCTTTTTATAAGAGTGTCCAGGACCCTCAAACAAAATACCAGCAGGAAAGAGAACATATGGCATACTTTGGAACAATAGAGTACTGGTACGGCATTGATTTGTGAAACCCACAGATAATTGTTTGTAAAAGTGAAAGAGCACCAAAAACCATGCTTGGACTCCCACTCCAGGTCGTTCTCCTTCAGCTTTTTTATAAGAGGGTCCAGCACCCTCAACAGAAACAACTGCAGGAAACACCACCACATATGCCATCCTTTTGCACAAGCGAGTACAGGTATGGCATCCATTTTAGAAACCCAAAGATAATTGAGAGGAACCAGGAACATTTTTCTAAAAACTGGATGGGGCACCCATTACTACAGGTCGTTCTCCTTCAGCCTTTTTATATCATGGGCCACGACCCGCAACAGGCACAACAGCATGAAACACAACATATGCCACCCTTTTGCACAATAGAGTACAGGTATGTCATAGATGGAACACGGAGATAATTTAAAGCAACCAAGAGACGAATAAAGATGCTTGGTCGGTCCTACTCTTTCAAATTTGTTGCATTTTGCGTTCAATTGAATGGTCCACCGGATATGAGTGGTGTGTAAAGTTGTACAATTCGTAACAGTTTAATCACTAGTGTTATGTGCCTTATTTTTTTTATTTGAGTTTTGTACCCACAGAGATGCAGCAGAGGCCAGAAAAATTAGGAATGTACAAATGACTGAAAAATTGGGGTATTGTTGGAGCAACTGCTGTAGCAGCGGCCAGAAAAATCAATGTTTGTAAAACATTTATAAAGTGCCCTAAAAGCTTGTGGCTTGAACACTAGTTGTTGGCGGATAAGTCAAGCAAGTCCTCCGTCTTTATAACCAAAAAAAAAAGGCCAGCCTGTGTACCAGTTGTAGCCCAAGGCAGCTCATATCATCATCAGTAGTTTTTTATTCAAATGTATCGCCCAATGTCAGTCCCTTCGGGATCCAGCCCTCATTCATTTTTATAAAAGTGAGATAGTCAAGGCTTTTTTGACCTAGGCGACTTCTCTTCTCAGTGACAAAACCTCCTGCTGCACTAAAAGTCCTTTCGGACAGGACACTTGAAGCGGGGCAGGCCAGAAGTTCCATTGCAAATTGGGATAGCTCAGGCCACAAATCCAGCCTGCACACCCAGTAGTCAAGGGGTCCATCGCTCCTGAGAGTGTTGAGATCCGCAGTTAAAGCTAGGTAGTCTGCTACCTGTCGGTTGAGTCTTTCTCTAAGGCTGGATCCCGAAAGGCTCTGATGGTGCATGGGAGTTAAAAAGGTACGCATGTCCTCCATCAACAAGACGTCAGGAAGCGCCCGGTCCTTGCCGCCGTGGTCGTGGGAGGAGGAGGATTAATTTCATCTCTTCCCCTATTACATTCCCGTGGTGCTGTGACATCACCCTTATACGCTGTGTAAAGCATAGTTTTTAATTTATTATGAAAATGCTCCATCCTTTCCGACTTGCGGGAATTTGGTAACATTTCAGGCACTTTATGCTTATACCGGGGGTCGAGGAGCGTGGACACTCAGTACAGGTCGTTCTCCTTCAGCTTTTTTTTTTTTTTTTTTTTTTTTGAGGAATAAAATAAGGCATACATACATAAAGCATATGTGGACTGTACAGCAATAAAACATGTCACCAAGGAATACATATATTACAATGCATGGAGTTTTTATACAGAATAAATTCCTTAAAGAAATTGTCCCAGGTACAGTGAATTAACTAAATGCCAAATGCTCATTAGACCTCCTAGTTGTCCCATAAGGCCACTTTTGGGCCAAGGTGCAATAAAACCCAAAGTGAAGGAGATCTTTCCTAAACAAGAGAAACCGCTTTTGGGTCTCAAATAATTTCCTCTTTATATATTTTTAACCTTGAACTGTAGAAACAAAGTAAATATTTAACTGTAGCAGCATTGTTGACAATATCTCAATTGAATTTATAGGCCTTTCTAAGCATTTACTAGGGTGTCTGTTCCCGCCTAGTGCAAGGACATATAAATTAAGATGGAGTTTAAGGATTGGCTGTTTAAGGGATAACCCTTTAAAACCTCATCTAGTACATTTAGATTGCTCAAATTCAGGGAAACCCCCTACATGGGAGACAAAAGAGTGTTAAGTTTCTACCATGTAGGGTTGAGTATGGGCGACACATCCACCTGCAATAACTTAATGTGATACCTGTTGTAAGAGGAGCTGTGAGCAACCTGATAGGATGTTTGTAAACAGACATCAAAGATCAGAAAAAGAGCTGAACTAAAATACAAGTAACTCGAAGCACAAACTCTTTGATAAGGGGTAGACAATCAAATCTAGTGTTGGGATACCTTCTAACTGCTCATCTTACACTTTAAGACTCTATGGGGGTAATAAAATACCGGTCTCGACATAATTATGTGGCACCATCTAAAACCCCAAATAGAATAAATTAGGCAGGTGTATGTTGACATATAGATGTATACCCTTATGTTTAGTTAGCACAGTGATAGCATTGAGTGAAGACAACAAAAACAACAATTTATACACATTAAACAACAGTAAACAGCATGCATATGCGTCATAAGTTTTGATAGATTTGAAGAGAAAAAATTTGTGATAGGCAATACCAGGTGCTCTGAGAAAACGTTTACCCCTACCGTGGAGTGAGTGCACAATCAACAAGAAAACATTTAAAGGACCCCTTTCATTATGTGAGTGGGTATCAGCGGTTGTTATATAAAAGGGGAATGTATATATAGCGTGGTACTATCATGAGGGCATTAACTATTACATGGCCCTTGAGGTAGGAACAATGCTAAATATGATATGGGAACAAGCGTTTTTACGAAAGCGGGTAGTATAGAACTAAACACCAAGGAGTGTATTTAACTTTAACAAAAGTTTTGGTCTGTCTTTATATTGAAAGAGCAATGCTAATACTGTGACTAGAGCGTAAAGGCTGCAATTGATCTTATGTCAGATCTTACAACAAAATTCACAGGGAATCAGCTTATCCCAGCTCTGCTCCACTCCGGTGTGATATGACTGCATATGACATTGTCCCCGGCAAAGGTCCTCCGTGCGGGTATGTAGAGTCGGGAGGTGCACATGATTTCAAAAGTTAGAGTTATACGGAGCCAAAAAGAGTTAGGTCCCAACATGGAGTCAATTGAAGTTTACATATAAAGACACCATGAGAGCTTGTACTTGCCGTATAGCCATCTGATCGAAGTATGCACTCCCCAGACCCGGCTACAGTCTGAGCTTCCACATGGTGCGCAGCTTACCCAATGCCTTGTCGCCAGTCTCTGAAGGCTCTCACAGGAGCGGTGCGTCGGACAGCCAAACAATATCTCTCTGTGCTCAGCAAACAGCGGCTCTCCCGAGGTCCTGGGACAGAAGAGGGAAGTTTCTCCAAACGAGGTACATCATTTCTATCTCTGGGCAGTATTGTGGTTAGGCCCTTTCCCATTCCTGTGGTCATGTCAGGCTGTAAGTGCTTAGCGAGCCGTTTTACCTCTGTCACCGGAGCATCTGCTGGTATTTGGCTCGTCTCATCTAACAGGGCAGCCCTCCTCACATTAACAGACCACCTCATCATTTCGACCCTTGAAGGAGTGACAGAGCATTCAGCTCGTTTCTGTAATGCCTTGATCCGCTTAGACTTCCACGGGTTCCCGAGTGCTGTGTGTACTTCTGTGGTCAGAGCCCTTTCTAGCTCCTTCACTGCTGTGCTCTCTACAATGTCCAGGGTTACAGCTCCGCTGTCCGTGGGAGCTGAGTCCGGTCTCTGGCGTGTAGGAATGTCCTTCCAGGCCTTATGTATAATCTTAGAAAGGCTCAAAAAATGTTCTTGTAATATGCGTTGTATGTCCTGTGTAGTAATAAATTTTTTAGGAGCACACATATTGCCTTGTAATTGCATGAACAATTTGCAAAAGTAGCAGTAAATAGTACTGCACGTAACCCCAGTCCCCTAGGGGGGGGGGGGGAATATGCGAAAGCCCCGGCTCCACGAACTGCTTGACACCAAAGAAATGCAGCAGCCGCGTGGCCTAACTGCAGAGCATAGGCAGAGATGTGAACCCAAAGAGTTTCCCCCAGGGTTATCAATTTATCGATTCCTAAAGTAGTCTGCTGGTCTCTGGTCACAAAATAACATACTCTCTGTATGGAAAACAATAAAATATCATATAAAACTCTGTGATAGAACCTGGAGCTCCCACAAGACACGTCCTGCCGCTACAGCTGTAGGCTCCGCCCCCGGGTGCTGTCCTCCTTCAACTTTTTTATACGAGGGTCCCTCAACAGGCACGACAGCATGAAAGAACCCATTTGAACAAGGTTGGATGCTGAGCTAATCATGTCGCGTTCCTCCTCCTCACTGATCTCACTGATGGTATCTTCTTCCCCCCAGCCACGTACAACACCACGGGTACCAGAGAGGTGACAACAACGAGCACCCTGGGATGACTGTTGTGCTCGGTCTTCCTCCTCCTCATCCTCCCCAAAGCCACATTCCTCCTCTGACTCCTCTTCCTCACAATCCTCTTCCTGCGTTGCCGCAGGTCCAGCAAGCAATGCTGATTTGGCTGTTTGCGGGGGTGATGGACACCACAACTCTCCCGCTTCCTCTTCACGCTCATCTACTGCCTGATCCAGCACTCTTCGCAGGGCACGCTCCAGGAAGAAAACAAATGGTATGATGTCGCTGATGGTGCCTTCAGTGCGACTGACAAGGTTTGTCACCTCCTCAAAAGGACGCATGAGCCTACAGGCATTGCGCATGAGCGTCCAGTAATTTGGCAAAAATATCCCCAGCTCCCCAGAGGCTGTCCTAGCACCCCGGTCATACAAATACTCATTAACAGCTTTTTCTTGTTGGAGCAGGCGGTCAAACATTAGGAGTGTTGAATTCCACCGTGTCGGGCTGTCGCAAATCAAGTGCCTCACTGGCAGGTTGTTTCGACGCTGGATATCAGACAAGTGCACCATGGCCGTGTAGGAACGCCTGAAATTGCCACACACCTTCCTGGCCTGCTTCAGGACGTCCTGTAAGCCTGGGTACTTATGGACAAATCGTTGTACAATTAGATTACACACATGTGCCATGCACGGCACATGTGTCAACTTGCCCAATTTCAATGCCGCCACCAAATTACTTCCATTGTCAGAAACAACCTTGCCAATCTCCAGTTGGTGCGGAGTCAGCCACTGATCCACCTGTGCGTTCAGGGCGGTCAGGAGTGCTGGTGCGGTGTGACTCTCCGCTTTCAGGCAAGTCAACCCCAAGACGGTGTGACACTGCCGTACCCGGGATGTAGCATAGTACCTGGGGAGCTGGGGGGGTGCCATAGATGTGGAGCAAGACGCAGAAGTTGAAGAGGACTCAGCCGAGGAAGAGGTTATGGAAGAGGATGGAGTAGGAGGAGTAGAGGAGGTAGCAGCAGGCCTGCCTGCAAGTCGTGGCGGTGTCACCAACTCTTCTGCAGAGCCACGCATTCCATGCTTGTCAGAAGTCAGCAGGTTTACCCAATGCGCAGTGTAGGTGATATACCTGCCCTGACCATGCTTTGCAGACCAGCTATCCGTGGTCATATGGACCCTTGCCCCAACGCTGTGTGCCAGACATGCCATAACTTCCTTTCTCACAACAGAGTACAGGTTTGGGATTGCCTTTTGTGAAAATAAATTTCTGCCAGGTACCTTCCACTGCGGTGTCCCAATAGATACAAATTTTTTGAAAGCATCAGACTCCACCAGCTTGTATGGTAAAAGCTGGCGGGCTAATAGTTCAGGCAAGCCAGCTGTCAGACGCCGGGCAAGGGGGTGACTTTGAGAAATTGGCTTCTTACGCTCAAACATGTCCTTGACAGACACCTGACTGTGGGCAGATGACCAGAAACTGCTACGTAAGAGAGACTGAGTGGAGGATGGTTGAGAGGGGGCAAGGAGGACAGCACTGGTTGACGTGGCTGAAGATGCTGGAGCAGGAGGAGGAGGGCGGCTTTCACTTTGTGTGCTGCTTCTACTCATGTGTTCTTCCCATCGGCCTTTGTGATGCGAGACCATGTGCCTTCGCAAAGCAGTTGTACCTAGGTGGCTGTTGGACTTCCCACGACTCAGTTTCTTTTGGCACAGGTTGCAAATGGCATCGCTGTTGTCAGAGGCAGACACACACAAAAAATGCCACACTGCTGAGCTCTGCGATGACGGCATTCTGGTGGTGGCAACAGCATGCGTTGATGGGCATCGGCGGGCTGTCTGGCTGACCCCTGGTGACGATGCATGCTGTCTGACTGTGCCACTAGCTCCTTGAGACGACCTCCCCGTGCTTCCAAATCGTCTCCTCCTCCTCCTCCTCTCTGTCTCCTCATCTGAACTTTCCCCCTCTTCTTCTTCTCTTCTAGCAGGCACCCACGTGGCATCCACCGACACATCATGATCAAACGCTTCACTTGTATCTGAAACATCAAGAAAGGAAGCAGCAGCGGGTACAACATCATCATCATCATCATCATCATCACACCGTACCTCCATGTTGGTAATGCTGCCTGACTGAGACTGATCACTATTATCTACATCCTCTGTCAATGATGGTTGCGCATCACTCATTTCTTCCAAATGATGTGTCAATAACTCCTGTGACAAATCAAGTGAAGCGGCTGTGGTGCTAGTGTTGGTGGTGGCGACAGGCGGCGGAGTGGCACTGGTCACTTGAGACCTGCCCAAAGCACAGCTGGACTTAGATGGTGCGTCAAGGTTAGGAGGACTAGCAGTGGAAGCTGAAGAAGATTGGGTTTCCTGTGTTAGCCATTCAACTAGGTCCTCCTCAGAAGTTTTTGCATCCCCCCTGGCACCCGGCGTCTGAACAATGTGCATATTTGTAGGGTCTAAAGGAATCACAGCACCACGACCACGACCACGGAACCTGCGGGGTGGCCTGTTTTAAAAATCACAAATTGTTAATTTTTT
This sequence comes from Bombina bombina, assembly GCF_027579735.1. Lineage (NCBI taxonomy): Eukaryota > Metazoa > Chordata > Amphibia > Anura > Bombinatoridae > Bombina > Bombina bombina. Next base: position 470,860,414 of record NC_069501.1, read on the forward strand.
GAAATATTACTAGTACTGTGGCAACAAATATGATTGTTTGGCACTATTTGGCAAATGGGCCTGTCTGGCACACACGCTGGGAGAAAGGAAACTGCAATTCAATGGCACTAGGAGACTGAAGAATCACAGTCAAAACAGTTATGATTAACAAAAATGCCAATCCTGTTACAATAAATATGAGTGGTGGCACTAATTGGCTAGTTGGGACTGGCACACAGGCAGGCAGGCAGGAGGAAAATGCAATTCAAGGGCACTAGTAGACTGCAGATTGACAGTCAAAACAGTGTTGATTGACAAATTTTGCAATACTGTTAAAAGAAATATGATTGCTAGCACTAATTGGATAGTTGGGCCTGGCACACAGGCTGGCAGGCAGTAGAAAAGTGCAATTCAATGGCACAAGCAAAAAGAGGATTAAGATCAACAATCAAGATTTTTTTAATTTTAATTAGTAACTATACTGTGACAACAATTAGGATTGGTGTAAATAGTTGGCAAGACGGCCTGGCACAAAATGATGGCAGGCAGGAGGTAGATGCAATTCAAGGACACTAGGAGACTGATTAATGACAGTCAAAACAGTGATGATTGACAATTTTTGAAATACTGTTAAAAGAAATATGATTGCTGACAACAATTGGCTAGGTGGGGGCCTGGCTCACAGCAGACTGAAAGGCAGGAGGAAATTGCTATTCAATGGCACCAGCAAACTGAGGATTCAAATCACAGCAACTATTACCAAAAATTTTAATTTTTAATTATTAGAATACTGTCACAACAAATATGATTGGTGTAAATATTTTTTAAGTAGGCCTGGCACACAGGCTTGGAAGGCTGTAGAAAAGTGCTATTCTAGGGCACGAGCAAACTGAGGATTAAGATCATCAACAATAAAGATTTTTTTAATTGTAATTAGTAACTATAATGTGACAAAATATTAGGATTGGTGTAAATAGTTGGCAAGACGGCCTGGCACAAAAGGATGGCAGGCAGGAGGGAGATGCAATTCAAGGACACTAGGAGACTGATTACTGACAGTCTAAACAGTGATGATTGACAATTTTTGCAATACTGTTAACAGAAATATGATTGCTGACAACAATTGGCTAGGTGGGGGCCTGGTTCACAGCAGGCTGCAAGGCAGGAGGAAAGTGCTATTCAATGGCACCAGCAAACTGAGGATTCAAATCACAGCAACTATTACCAAAAATTTTAATTTTTAATTATTAGAATACTGTCACAACAAATATGATTGGTGTAAATATTTTTTAAGTAGGCCTGGCACACAGGCTTGGAAGGCTGTAGAAAAGTGCAATTCAAAGGCACGAGCAAACTGAGGGTTAAGATCATCAACAATAAAGATTTTTTTTAATTGTAATTAGTAACTATACTGTGACAAAATATTTGGATTGGTGTAAATAGTTAGCAAGACGGCCTGGCACAAAAGGATGGCAGGCAGGAGGGAGATGCAATTCAAGGAAACTAGGAGACTGATTACTGACAGTCTAAACAGTGATGATTGACAATTTTTGCAATACTGTTAACAGAAATATGATTGCTGACAACAATTGGCTAGGTGGGGGCCTGGCTCACAGCAGGCTGCAAGGCAGGAGGAAAGTGCTATTCAATGGCACCAGCAAACTGAGGATTCAAATCACAGCAACTATTACCAAAAATTTTAATTTTTAATTATTAGAATACTGTCACAACAAATATGATTGGTGTAAATATTTTTTAAGTGGGCCTGGCACTCAGGCTTGGAAGGCTGTAGAAAAGTGCAATTCAAAGGCACGAGCAAACTGAGGGTTAAGATCATCAACAATAAAGATTTTTTTAATTTTAATTAGTAACTATACTGTGACAAAAAATTTGGATTGGTGTAAATAGTTGGCAAGACGGCCTGGCACAAAAGGATGGCAGGCAGGAGGGAGATGCAATTCAAGGAAACTAGGAGACTGATTACTGACAGTCTAAACAGTGATGATTGACAATTTTTGCAATACTGTTAACAGAAATATGATTGCTGACAACAATTGGCTAGGTGGGGGCCTGGTTCACAGCAGGCTGCAAGGCAGGAGGAAAGTGCTATTCAATGGCACCAGCAAACTGAGGATTCAAATCACAGCAACTATTACCAAAAATTTTAATTTTTAATTATTAGAATACTGTCACAACAAATATGATTGGTGTAAATATTTTTTAAGTAGGCCTGGCACACAGGCTTGGAAGGCTGTAGAAAAGTGCAATTCAAAGGCACGAGCGAACTGAGGGTTAAGATCATCAACAATAAAGATTTTTTTAATTGTAATTAGTAACTATACTGTGACAAAATATTTGGATTGGTGTAAATAGTTGGCAAGACGGCCTGGCACAAAAGGATGGCAGGCAGGAGGGAGATGCAATTCAAGGAAACTAGGAGACTGATTACTGACAGTCTAAACAGTGATGATTGACAATTTTTGCAATACTGTTAACAGAAATATGATTGCTGACAACAATTGGCTAGGTAGGGGCCTGGCTCACAGCAGGCTGCAAGGCAGGAGGAAAGTGCTATTCAATGGCACCAGCAAACTGAGGATTCAAATCACAGCAACTATTACCAAAAATTTTAATTTTTAATTATTAGAATACTGTCACAACAAATATGATTGGTGTAAATATTTTTTAAGTAGGCCTGGCACACAGGCTTGGAAGGCTGTAGAAAAGTGCAATTCAAAGGCACGAGCAAACTGAGGGTTAAGATCATCAACAATAAAGATTTTTTTAATTTTAATTAGTAACTATACTGTGACAAAGAATTTGGATTGGTGTAAATAGTTGGCAAGACGGCCTGGCACAAAAGGATGGCAGGCAGGAGGGAGATGCAATTCAAGGAAACTAGGAGACTGATTACTGACAGTCTAAACAGTGATGATTGACAATTTTTGCAATACTGTTAACAGAAATATGATTGCTGACAACAATTGTCTAGGTGGGGGCCTGGCTCACAGCAGGCTGCAAGGCAGGAGGAAAGTGCTATTCAATGGCACCAGCAAACTGAGGATTCAAATCACAGCAACTATTACCAAAAATTTTAATTTTTAATTATTAGAATACTGTCACAACAAATATGATTGGTGTAAATATTTTTTAAGTAGGCCTGGCACACAGGCTTGGAAGGCTGTAGAAAAGTGCAATTCAAAGGCACGAGCAAACTGAGGATTAAGATCAACACTAAAAATTTTTTTTATTTAAATTAATAACTATACTGTCTGACTGTAAAAACAATTATGATTGGTGTAAATAGTTGGCTAGACGGCCTGGCACAAAAGGCTGGCAGTGGCAGGCAGGAGGTAAATGAAATTCAATGGCACTAGGAGACTGAATATTTGCAGTCCAAAAAATTATGTTTTTTTTTTTTTTTATTACTGTTACAAGAATTGTGATTGGTGCCACTAATTGGCTACTTGGGCCTGGCAGACAGGCTGGCAGATATGAGTCGTGGATGGTAGGTAGGGCAGCAATTTAACACAGTATGCTGTGTAAGTGACAAAAACACAGGACTGATAGAAAATTAAGTTACATTACACTAGCAAAATATTTTAAAATTTTAGATTTTTTTATATTAAAATTATGTTAAGAAGTGCAATGCACATATGACTCTATGAGTGGTCGCACTGGCTGGCTGCTACGTAGGGCAGCAATTATAACAACAGTATGCTGTGTAAGTCAGATAGACAGTTAGACACAGGCCTGATAGAAAATACAATTAGATTACACTAGCATAATGATTTAAAGACTTTTTTTTGGAAATTTTAAGAAAAAGGTTAAGCACATACATATGAGTCGTGGCTGATAGCCTTGGAAGGGCAGCTATTAAAAACAGTAGTCTCTGTATGTCGGATACACACACGCCTGATAGAAAATACTATTAGATTACACTAGAAAAATGATTGAAATTATTTTTTTGGGGGGGGAAATTAAAAAAAGGTTAAACACATATGAGTCGTGGCTCATAGACTAGGGAGGGCAGCAAGTAAACACAGTAGGCTCTCTATGTCAGCAAAACACACAGACCGGATAGAAAATTATATTACATTACACTAGCAAACAAATTTAAACTTTTTTTTTTTTTTATATTAAAATTAAGGTGAAAAAAAAATAGATATGAGTGCTGGGTGGCTGCCTGGCACAGACCAATTAACCAAAAGACTGAAAAAAAAGAGGTATATTAATGCTGAGTGAGCCTGACAGACACAGGCATGATAGTAAATGTAATTAGATTACACTAGAAAAATATTTTTTTGTGTTTTTTTTTTAAATTAAAAATAATGTTATAAACGGATATTAACACTGGTGGCTGCTGGCTGGCACAGAGCAATGAACCAGAGTATATGCTGTGTGACACTGGCCTGATAGAAAATGAAAAAAAATTACACTAGAAAAATAATTATATTTTTGGGTTAGTTAAATTTAAACTAATGTTGTTAGGGAGATATCAGTGGTGGCAGTAGTCACAGCATATGCTGTGAGCCTTAAACACACAGCTGAAAGCCAGGCAAATGCTAAAAAAAAAAAAAAAAAAAAAAAAAAAAAAAAAGGCACGAAATATAGCCCTAAAAAGGGCTTTTTGGGGTGCTGTGCTTGCAGCAGAGATGAGTGGAGTCCTTCTGGACTGTAAATACACTAGCCTAGCTATGTTTTTCCTATTAATGTCAGGAGCAAAAACACAACACGTCCTCTCATTAAAAAAGCAAGGTCGTTATGAGTCTAAAATGGCGGATTCCGAGTAGCTGGGAGTGTCTGTGAGGGAGTGTCTGATGTTGATTGGCTCTAAGGTGTCAGGCGGCTGTGACATAAAGGGTCAAAGTTTCCACAATGATGACACATAGGGGCGGATCGAACATCGCCATGTGTTCGCCCACAAACGCGCACGCGAACAACCTATGGCCTAGATTTGGAGTTTGGCGGTAAAAGGGCTGTTAACGCTCCGCGGGCTTTTTTCTGGCCGCACCATAAATTTAACTCTGGTATCGAGAGTTCTAAAAAATGCTGCGTTAGGCTCCAAAAAAGGAGCGTAGAGCATTTTTACCGCAAATGCAACTCTCGATACCAGAGTTGCTTACGGACGCGGCCAGCCTCAAAAACGTGCTCGTGCACGATTCTCCCATAGAAAACAATGGGGCTGTTTGAGCTGAAAAAAAACCTAACACCTGCAAAAAAGCAGCGTTCAGCTCCTAACGCAGCCCCATTGTTTCCTATGGGGAAACACTTCCTACGTCTGCACCTAACACTCTAACATGTACCCCGAGTCTAAACACCCCTAACCTTACACTTATTAACCTCTAATCTGTCGCCCCCGCTATCGCTGACCCCTGCATATTTTTTTAACCCCTACTCTGCCGCTCCGTAAACCGCCGCAACCTACGTTATCCCTATGTACCCCTAATCTGCTGCCCTAACATCGCCGACCCCTATATTATATTTATTAACCCCTAATCTGCCCCCCTCAACGTCGCCGACACCTGCCTACACTTATTAACCCCTAATCTGCCGAGCGGACCTGAGCGCTACTATAATAAAGTTATTAACCCCTAATCCGCCTCACTAACCCTATCATAAATAGTATTAACCCCTAATCTGCCCTCCCTAACATCGCCGACACCTACCTTCAATTATTAACCCCTAATCTGCCGAGCGGAGCTCACCGCTATTCTAATAAATTGATTAACCCCTAAAGCTAAGTCTAACCCTAACACTAACACCCCCCTAACTTAAATATAATTTACATCTAACAAAATAAATTAACTCTTATTAAATAAATGATTCCTATTTAAAGCTAAATACTTACCTGTAAAATAAATCCTAATATAGCTACAATATAAATTATAATTATATTATAGCTATTTTAGGATTAATATTTATTTTACAGGCAACTTTGTAATTATTTTAACTAGGTACAATAGCTATTAAATAGTTAAGAACTATTTAATAGTTACCTAGTTAAAATAATAACAAATTTACCTGTAAAATAAATCTTAACCTAAGATATAATTAAACCTAACACTACCCTATCAATAAAATAATTAAATAAACTACCTACAATTACCTACAATTAACCTAACACTACACTATCAATAAATTAATTAATTAAACACAATTCCTACAAATAAATACAATTAAATAAACTAGCTAAAGTACAAAAAATAAAAAAGAACTAAGTTACAAAAAATAAAAAAATATTTACAAACATAAGAAAAATATTACAACAATTTTAAACTAATTACACCTACTCTAAGCCCCCTAATAAAATAACAAAGCCCCCCAAAATAAAAAATTCCCTACCCTATTCTAAATTAAAAAAGTTACAAGCTCTTTTACCTTACCAGCCCTGAACAGGGCCCTTTGCGGGGCATGCCCCAAGAATTTCAGCTCTTTTGCCTGTAAAAGAATAAATACAATACCCCCCCCCAACATTACAACCCACCACCCACATACCCCTAATCTAACCCAAACCCCCCTTAAATAAACCTAACACTAAGCCCCTGAAGATCTTCCTACCTTGTCTTCACCATCCAGGTATCACCGATCCGTCCTGGCTCCAACATCTTCATCCAACCCAAGCGGGGGTTGGCGATCCATCATCCGGTGCTGAAGAGGTCCAGAAGAGGCTCCAAAGTCTTCCTCCTATCCGGCAAGAAGAGGACATCCGGACCGGCAAACATCTTCTCCAAGCGGCATCTTCGATCTTCTTCCATCCGGTGCGGAGCGGGTCCATCTTGAAGCAGGCGACGCGGATCCATCCTCTTCTTCCGTTGTCTCCCGACTAATGACGGTTCCTTTAAGGGACGTCATCCAAGATGGCGTCCCTCGAATTCCGATTGGCTGATAGGATTCTATCAGCCAATCGGAATTAAGGTAGGAATTTTCTGATTGGCTGATGGAATCAGCCAATCAGAATCAAGTTCAATCCGATTGGCTGATCCAATCAGCCAATCAGATTGAGCTCGCATTCTATTGGCTGTTCCGATCAGCCAATAGAATGCAAGCTCAATCTGATTGGCTGATTGGATCAGCCAATCGGATTGAACTTGATTCTGATTGGCTGATTCCATCAGCCAATCAGAAAATTCCTACCTTAATTCCGATTGGCTGATAGAATCCTATCAGCCAATCGGAATTCGAGGGACGCCATCTTGGATGACGTCCCTTAAAGGAACCGTCATTAGTCGGGAGACAACGGAAGAAGAGGATGGATCCGCGTCGCCTGCTTCAAGATGGACCCGCTCCGCACCGGATGGAAGAAGATTGAAGATGCCGCTTGGAGAAGATGTTTGCCGGTCCGGATGTCCTCTTCTTGCCGGATAGGAGGAAGACTTTGGAGCCTCTTCTGGACCTCTTCAGCACCGGATGATGGATCGCCAACCCCCGCTTGGGTTGGATGAAGATGTTGGAGCCAGGATGGATCGGTGATACCTGGATGGTGAAGACAAGGTAGGAAGATCTTCAGGGGCTTAGTGTTAGGTTTATTTAAGGGGGGTTTGGGTTAGATTAGGGGTATGTGGGTGGTGGGTTGTAATGTTGGGGGGGGGGTATTGTATTTATTCTTTTACAGGCAAAAGAGCTGAAATTCTTGGGGCATGCCCCGCAAAGGGCCCTGTTCAGGGCTGGTAAGGTAAAAGAGCTTGTAACTTTTTTAATTTAGAATAGGGTAGGGAATTTTTTATTTTGGGGGGCTTTGTTATTTTATTAGGGGGCTTAGAGTAGGTGTAATTAGTTTAAAATTGTTGTAATATTTTTCTTATGTTTGTAAATATTTTTTTATTTTTTGTAACTTAGTTCTTTTTTATTTTTTGTACTTTAGCTAGTTTATTTAATTGTATTTATTTGTAGGAATTGTGTTTAATTAATTTATTGATAGTGTAGTGTTAGGTTAATTGTAGGTAATTGTAGGTAGTTTATTTAATTATTTTATTGATAGGGTAGTGTTAGGTTTAATTATATCTTAGGTTAGGATTTATTTTACAGGTAAATTTGTTATTATTTTAACTAGGTAACTATTAAATAGTTCTTAACTATTTAATAGCTATTGTACCTAGTTAAAATAATTACAAAGTTGCCTGTAAAATAAATATTAATCCTAAAATAGCTATAATATAATTATAATTTATATTGTAGCTATATTAGGATTTATTTTACAGGTAAGTATTTAGCTTTAAATAGGAATCATTTATTTAATAAGAGTTAATTTATTTCGTTAGATGTAAATTATATTTAAGTTAGGGGGGCGTTAGTGTTAGGGTTAGACTTAGCTTTAGGGGTTAATCAATTTATTAGAATAGCGGTGAGCTCCGCTCGGCAGATTAGGGGTTAATAATTGAAGGTAGGTGTCGGCGATGTTAGGGAGGGCAGATTAGGGGTTAATACTATTTATGATAGGGTTAGTGTGGCGGGTTAGGGGTTAATAACTTTATTATAGTAGCGCTCAGGTCCGCTCGGCAGATTAGGGGTTAATAAGTGTAGGCAGGTGTCGGCGACGTTGAGGGGGGCAGATTAGGGGTTAATAAATATAATATAGGGGTCGGCGGTGTTAGGGGTAGCAGATTAGGGGTACATAGGGATAACGTAGGTGGCGGCGCTTTGCGGTCGGAAGATTAGGGGTTAATTATTTTAAGTAGCTGGCGGCGACGTTGTGGGGGGCAGGTTAGGGGTTAATAAATGTAATACAGGGGTCGGCGGGGTTAGGGGCAGCAGATTAGGGGTACATAAGTATAACGTAGGTGGCGGTCGGCAGATTAGGGGTTAAAAATTTTAATCGAGTGGCGGCGATGTGGGGGGAGCTCGGTTTAGGGGTACATAGGTAGTTTATGAGTGTTAGTGTACTTTAGGGTACAGTAGTTAAGAGCTTTATGAACCGGCGTTAGCCAGAAAGCTCTTAACTCCTGCTATTTTCAGGCGGCTGGAGTTTTGTCGTTAGAGCTCTAACGCTCACTTCAGAAACGACTCTAAATACCAGCGTTAGAAAGATCCCATTGAAAAGATAGGATACGCAATTGACGTAAGGGGATCTGCGGTATGGAAAAGTCGCGGCTGAAAAGTGAGCGTTAGACCCTTTAATCACTGACTCCAAATACCAGCGGGCGGCCAAAACCAGCGTTAGGAGCCTCTAACGCTGGTTTTGACGGCTACCGCCGAACTCCAAATCTAGGCCTAAGTTCGCTGTGAACCGTTCGCGGGCGAACAGTTCGGGACATCACTAGTGGCTAGATGATTAGAAGGACAAGACGGAAGGATTCTGCGAGTTCCTTTTCTCTCAGCTTGTCACTCCTGAAAACGAGAACCAGACTGATACAAAGTGATATATATTCATCCAGGGAAGATGGAACATCACAATTAGTAAGCTAATCTTTGATGCGTTCATGTAGGCCTCTCCGGAAAGGCCGTCTTGAGAGCACTGCAATCCCAACTGGTCTCATATGCCAAGGTGCAAAATTCAATGGCATATTGTGCCACAGATCCATTACTCTGGCGGAGATTCAAGAGAGAGTATTCTGCAGCAGAAGTGTGACCTGAGGTCCCAAATACGGAAGACGGTGCAGAAATTAAGGTGTCTGCATCGTTCAGTAGCTGAGCACTCTGTTCCAAAAGGGGGGGGGGAACCAGGCTAGGGCCTTGTCTTTCAATAAAGAAATAATAAAGGTGACCTTTGACTGATGAGGCTTGATCAGATTGTATACTGATGATGGCGTTCCCCAAGGGGCCTGGACATGAGGAGCTGGGAAAGCATGGTGAACACGGCCCTGGACAGGTGAGTTTGACGCCATGTTGGGGAGAAAAGGGGTTAGCAGGGAAGCTAGTGTTAATGTGAATATGGGTGATTCGCCGACTGAGACGTTGCAGCCACCGAGCACCTAGGAATACAAACAGTAACCTATACTTGGGCACTGTAAGTAAGTAATGCAGGTACTTACATAGGCTCAGATTCGCGGCAAGGAGGACTCACAGGTGATTTGACCGGCATCAGAGGGGGAATAGCGTGCAGCAATGACATCACCGCCGTGCGCCCACAGCAACCGCCGCATCCATGGCAATGGCCATAGCAACAGGATGGAGCAAGAGAGAGGATCGGCGTGACAAAGGGACACATGACCGGGGGGGAGGAAGAGGCCCTGGTGTGTGTTAGAAATAAGAAGGGGTGGAGTAAAGGAGGCATTACTTAAGGGACTGAGAGGGAAAACACTTGACAAATATTGTTAGTGTCAGTATCTGTGACTGCATGCTTTTCCCGCTTATACCCTGGTAATGTCTTCAATGGAAGATATACTCGCTGTCATCAGAGAGGCTGCAGAGTGCAGAGCATAGAGGCCCTACCTGGTTAGAAGGTTGGATGAGGGATATCCTAGAAGAGCGGCATGCAGATCTGGAGGCAGGGGCCGGATTTACATCTCAGGTGCCTGTAGGCACAAAAACCTGAGGTGCCCCACCCCCCACAAAAAAAGTAAAAAAAATAAAAAATAAATAATAATATTAAAATATTTTCCCCCTTTTTAATTTATTTTATTATTTTCTGTTGCATAGTGTCCCCCACCTCCCCCTCCCTTGATCATTAGTTTGGCAACCCAAACCCCCAATTTCAAGGCATAAGATTTTGGCACCCATGAGCCCAGGGGTTGCAGCAGGGAGTGGAGCAAACCTGAGCCCAGGGGATGCAGCAGGGAGTGGGGCACCCACACCAGCTAGATCAGTGGGTGCAGCAGAGAGGAGGGAACCAGCTAGACCAGTGGGTGCAGCAGAGAGGGGGACACCAGCTAGACCAGTCGGTGCAGCAGAGAGGGGGGCACCAGCTAGATCAGTGGGTGCAGCAGAGAATGGGGCACATCCGTGAGCCCAGTGGTTGCAGTAGTGAGTAGGGTACCCGTTAGACCAGAGGGTACATCATACACTAAGTTGGCCTTAAGCACATATTATGATTGCAGAAAGCTGAAACTATAATATAGCAGTTCCTCTATGACTCCCTAACCTTTTCCACTCATGGCCCTGCACTGTGTCTGGGATAAGAGGCAGCAGCAAGGGTTCTGAGGGTCACATACAGTGTCCTGAGACACAGGCCTATGACACACGGTGCCACCAGCCAGACCTCAGCCCCAGCACCCACACCTACAGCAGCAAATAAATAAACTAAGACACGTTACAGGAGAAAGAAATCCCTCAAATTCATAAATACAGCGAGATCCCGGAGCCGGTCGCAGGCTTCATTGCTGTGCTCTGGTCTCCTTCAGCCGGTGACAGCAAGACAACTGTGCAAGTGCGGCTCCGTTCCTCAGTGAGTTAACACTTTCACTGCTGGCAGGATGACAGTCACCTTGAAGCCTGCTATTTACCAGGGCCAGATTTACATCTCAGCCTCAGGTGCCTGTAAGTACAGGCAGGTGCCCCTCACTGCAGTGCACCTGTAGGCACAAGCCTACTGTGCCTAATGGCAAATCTGGCCCTGACCAGAGGTGGAGCCCACTGTGGTGAGGAGATCCATGCCTCCTGCTAGGCTGAACCCGGATGGTGGAAGAGGCACAGGGAGAGCAAGAAGAAGGAGTCCAAGTGCTGGGAAGAGATCCGGTAGGCTCGGAGCAGTGGCGGATGGTCACATGACCACATCTGTACTGGAGGTAGCGGAGAAAAGGAGCTTGGGGCCACTGTGAACTGGAGCTGGGGACCAGGTGGTGGTGCATGGCACGGAGGGGCCTGAGAAGAGAAAGGGGAGAGCGGATCAGTTGCAGAGGCAGGACTGGTGTGACAGTCCTATTGGGCCTGATATAAACAATGATCTGGGAGGATAGGTTGCTGGGCCTTCTGCCTTAGAACATGGTGGGGTGGCTGGAGTTGTGGGGGGAGTCCACGACATGGGGGCCAGTCTGTGGATGAATTAGAGATAGTGGAGGTTATTTCTCAAGAGGGTGGGGGTAGTCCTATAGGCCCAAGGGGGTCTGTTGGAATCAGTGAATTTGAGGAAGGGGATCCTGAGGTTGCAGATGTTGAGTTTTGGGAGGATATGGGAGACATGGCCCGTTATTTAGATTCCACTGGGGATGAGGTTGTTCCACCTACTTAGACCTGTGGTTAGGTGTAGCTTATCTGGGCCCTCAGCTGGTGCCCCTTACCCACAGGGAGGTGTGAGTCGCAATGTCATGCCCACGGGTCCTGTCAGGTCACTGGGAACTGAGACTAGGGTGATAGGTTCATCTTCTGTTGGCTTATATTTTACAGGCTTGAGGGATACTGTGTCACGTTCAGATTATCAAGCTAGCCTTTCTGTTTCAGTTGGCAGGGATGACAGTCTGGAGGGGAATTCCTTCGGCCTTCGGCTCTTGGACAGATTCTATCAGATTGGATTCTGATGACGGCAATCCCCAAGGGGGGCGCCTGGACGTGAGGAGCCAGGAAAGCATGGTGAGCACGGCCCGTGACATGGGTCAGGGTTCAAATGAAGGTGGAAATACGGCTGTTAGGTATGAAACACAAAGTGCCAGGAGTATTGATCAATGGCCAATGGGGCCTGGTGAAGGTGGGGTTGCTCTAGCGGTAGGGCAAGGAGGAGAGATGGGTCAGATGAGATGTGGTCCGTTGGGGCAGGTATTTCAGCTCCTAAGAGAGGCAGAGGTGGAGCAGTGAAGGTTCAGGATCGGTGGGTATTCCGCCAGTGGCTAGGGCATGGATTTCCACCCCCAAAGTGGTATGTGGGGACACACCCAGAGGAGCAATAGCCCAAATTTCGGTAGCGCTGGATTCAGTAGCGGCTGGAGTAACTACCAGTTTGCAGATAGCACATGTGGCTAGGGTAGATGGAGGCGATGTAGCCATAGAGCCCGAGCTTAAAGTGGCTGACACCACAATGTCTAGGTCCTGTTTGTGTTCCATTGACCCTTTGGGCATGCATTTGACAGCAGAGGTTAGGGAAAAGATCTGGAAAAGGGAATTTATTTAGATTTTTTCTCTCTTACCCCTGGATCAGTCTTTTGAGATCCCAGAGGATTCTAAAAAAGGCTCAATAAAAAAGGAGGAGGAGCGAAAAAAGGGTTATCGGAAATTACCCAAAATGTTCACTACTTGGTTCCAGGCATTTGTAATTTACGCCAGCATGATGGCAGATAAGTTTCCAGAACAGGGTGCGCTTCTTTTTTGCTATCTGGATGAGATAGCGGCAGCGCATAGGACTTACGGGGGTAAGACTAGCAATTTCATCAGCATTTGTTGGTTAAGCCAGACATGAAGTGGGACGATCGTGTTATGGGGCTATGGTTGAAAATCATGACCCCTCTCATGAGCTTGCAGCCCTTTCAAGGCAGGCTCATCTGCGACAGTTAAAAAAGGTTTTTGTTTTGCATTCAATGACAAAGGTTGTAAATCTCCCCCTTACCTCAAGTGCTTCAAGAAGGGCAAGCCCGGCAGTAGTCTTGAAGGGCCTGAGAAGGTGGGCAACCCCAGTGTGGGTAAAAGAGATGGAGTGTTGGCTCATCAGATACGCTAGGAAGAGGGGGTGTAGTGAAAAGGCTGCCCTGTTAATGCATGGATTTGAATTTGGTTTTGTGATACCTTCTACTGGGGGTGTCGAGAAATTTAGGGGCAATCTGAAATCTGCAAGGCAATGGCCTGGGGTGGTTAAAGAAAAAATTTAAAAAGAGGTGGCATTGCAGCGCATGGCTGGTCCTTTTGTGAGTCCCGCTATTACTGATTTGAGGATTTTGCCCCTGGGGTGGTCCCCAAAAAGGAACTGGGCAAGTTCCGAATGATACACCATTTATCCTTTCCGAAAGGACAGTCAGTAAATTATGGTATTCCAGAGGAGCTGGCTTCTGTATCATATGCATCCTTCAATCAGGCGAAACAGCTGGTAAGGGAGAAGGGCCCTTTTCACCTTACTTGCGAAAATTGATATTGAGGCGGCTTTCTGGTTGCTGCCAGTTAACCCAACGTCCCATCATTTGGGGGTGCTTTGATTTTTAATTTGTGGGTCCAGCAGGGACAGAGGTGTGTATTAATTAGAGATGTTTGTTGTCGTATAGCAAAAGATTTTGGGGTACCTATTGTCCAGGAGAAGTCTGGGAATTGTAATTGATTCTGAAAGAATGGAGTGTAGGCTTCCAGACTATAAAGTTAATGACTTAGTGGACATAATTCAGCGCTTCCTTGCAGCAGAGAATATAACTTTGCAGTCCCTTTTAGGGAAACTGAATTTCGCATGTCGAATTCTCCCTATTGGGCGGGTGTTTAGAAGATGGCTGTCGCTGGCTATGGCAAAAGTTTTTTTTTTAAGGGGCATTGATGTTCGGCACCCTGGCCCAAGACATGGGTTGATTGTGGGCTTGTCTGTAACCTGGTGTTTTTGGAACTGTTCCCTGTGATTGTTGTCCTTTATATTTGGGAGGAGGATTTAGAAAATAAGTCAGTCGTATTCTACACTGACAACATGGGGGTTGTGTCTGCACTGAACAGTCTGTCGGCTTCTTTTCCCCCAGTGCTGCGTTTGTTGAGGTTGCTTGTGTTCCAATACTTAAAATGTAATGTGTTTATTAGAGCTACGCATATTCCTGGAGTATGTAATTCAATTGCGGATGCTTTGTCTCGTTTTCAGTGGCAGCGGTTTCGTGACTTGGCTTCGCAGGTGGATGCAGAAGGGCTGTCATTTCCGGAACAGCTGTGGAGGCTTGGGTCGGAGGATTGGCTGGACTGGTTAAGTCATCTTTGGCTCCAAGTACTTGGGCTTCTTATTCTAAAATTTGGCGGGAATGGGAAGTGTGGTTGTCTGAAGTTGGAAAATTCATAGAGAGGTATCCAGCACTTCAAACCCAGAGGGAGAACAGTCACAAGTAACTGCCAAACTTGTAATTACCAATAAAGTGCAGCAAACAGAGAGTCCTCCTTCAAATCTTCAATTTTATTGTTTCATAACAGGAACAGACAGAACCACGACGTTTCGGGGTCAGTACCCCTTAATATAGGCAGGTACCTGAGGTTTTAACCCTTACAATCTGAAAACTACTAGATAGGTAAACATAGCGCCCTCTTGTGTTATAAGGTGTGTCATGAAAAGAAATAAAAGACAGCTAAGAGTCCTCAAAGATAAATTCTAAGCCCATATATGCATTTATATTATATACATTCACTATTATCACACAGCAAAAAAGATTATCTCAACTATATAATACTTATACATTTCTATCATTTCTAATTTGTCATTTGCCATTATTAGATGTTGATAGACCTAATTACATTATGTGCAAAAATATACAATAAATAGATTAGTTAATCAAACAACAGTTTAGTAAGAAAATTCTTATTTTACCAGTAGTCCCTTAAGTCTAGAGTACACATTTGTTACAATTGTTGAGCTTTAAGCAGACAACCACTTCAGGGTCCAGTTCATAATGTACAGTGTTGTTGATTTCAGTAAAATCTAAAAAATGAAAAAATAATATATGTAAAATAATTACAAAATTATTAGAGAATGACAGGTTATTCAATAAAATGGTACCCAATTAATTTCCCTATTCATCTTAGGTTCCAGGGTATCTAAATTGAAAATCCAGAATGTTTCTTGTTGCTTAAGCAATAGCTCTCTATTGCCTCCCCGTCTGGGGGTTTGGACCTGCTCAATAACCTGGAACCTAAGTTGACTGATCTGATGGCCAGCAGCAATGAAATGGTGGGCAACAGGGGCAGTGTGTACTTTGCATCTTATGTTGCTTTTATACTCTGTGATAAGGTCGCCAATCCGCCTTGTGGACTCACCCACATAGACACGCCCACATGGGCATTTAATAAGATAAACTACAAATTTAGTATTACAGGTAAAGTTATTCCTATACTGAAATTTATAGCCAGTATGTGGGTGAAGAAAATAAGGGTTCTTAATTATGGACCCACAGTTGCTGCAGCCCAAGCATGGAAAACAACCTAAGCTCTTTTTAGTAATATAGCTCTGATTTTTTACTTTACCAGGGCCAATATCGGCCCTAATCAATGTATCCCGCAGATTCTTACTGCGTTTATATGCAGGCATAGGATATTGATGGAATTCCTCAATATCCGGATTGCACATCTGCAAGATACCCCAATGGTGGCGGATAATCTTAGATATTAAATCACTTTGTCTGCAATACTCAGATACAAATGTTATCCTCTTATTATCAATTCTTGGTGACTTAGGTTTCAATAGGGTCTCTCTCTGCAAAGGAAGTATACTGTTGATAGTATTGGAAATAAGCTCTTTAGGATAACCCCGTTGCAAAAATTTGTCCCCCATTTCCACTAACCTATGTCTAGAAGTGCTCTCATCATCCACAATACGCCTCACTCTTATAATTTGGCTACGTGGTAGTGACTTTACTAAAGATGGATGATGTGCACTATTGAAACATAAAAGACTATTTCTGTCAGTTTCCTTCCTATAAATATCAGTGAAAAAACCACAACCAACCTTGGTAACAGATACATCTAATAAGTCTATTTTAACCTCACTACTAGTGAGCTTGAATGAAATGTTAGTGGTAGATAGATTCAAATCCGCAACAAAGGACTCCAGGGCCCCAACGTCACCCAATCCAACCCCAAAAATATCGTCAATGTAGCGCCACCAGGTGGCGCCACACTGACGAAACAAAGGGTGCTCAAAAATGAATTTCTCTTCAAAAGAGTTCATGTAGATATTTGCATAGTTGGGGGCGACGTTGGAGCCCATGGCAGTCCCCTGCAGCTGAAGGAAGAAAGTATCTTCAAACAAAAAATAGTTATTATATAAAATAACTTCAAGCAGTTGCAATAAAAAACAGACCTTATCCTTAGAATATAAAGCCCCTGAGAAAAGAGCGTTCCCTACCGCATCAATACCACTAGAGTGAGGAATAGAGGTGTATAAGCTTGTGACATCAAGACTGAACAATAGAAATTTGTCAGTCTGTAGTTGTAAATCTCTCAATTTTATTAGAAAATCATTTGTGTCTTTAATAAAAGTGCATGACTGCTCCACCAAAGGTCTAAGAACTTTATCCAAATAAATGGCTATATTGGAGAAAATCGAATTTGTTCCAGTCACAATAGGGTGACCTGGGGGAGCAGTCATGGACTTGTGGATCTTGGGTAAAACTTAAAAAACTGGAGTGATTGGATCCTTGACTTGTAAAAAACTGCCTGTCTTGGAATCAATTAACCCATTCGCAAGTGCAAAATTAACAATAGATTGAATCTCTCTGTTTATATTAGCTTATGGATTACCTGACATTTTTTTATAAACCTTGTTGTCATTTAGTTGTTGGTATACCTCTTTTGTGTAATCACTCTTATTGAGTACTATGGTGGCACCGCCCTTGTCAGATTGCTTTAAAATAAGGTTCTTGTTCTCCTTCAGACCTCTTAGTGTTAATCTATCAACAGATGTAAAATTATCAGAGACCTTAAACCTATTTGCCATCCCGTCTGTTGTTTTGTGCTTTTAATTTGTCAAAATCTGCTAGAACTAATTTCTCAAATGTTTCCACACTATGATGGGTATTAGGTGGAAAAAAATGTGCTTTTATTACGTAAGCCTAGCTTTTTAATGCTAAGTGTGTTATCCCCAGTGAGAGTTTGCTGTTCAACTTGTACCCCTGAGGAAAGAATAGTGTTAGCAATTTTTTTTTTACCTTTAAGTAAAGGTGGAGTAACAAATTGCACAAAATTACCCTTAGTAGTAGCATGCCACACTTTCAATCTTACATTGCGAAAAAAGCGTTGTATGTCTTTCTCAAATTGAAAAAGTTGCAGTCAGAAAGCGGACAAAAGGATAGGCCCTTTTGTAAGACAGCAGTCTCATTTTCATTCAAGGGATAGTCAGAAATATTGATCACTATACTTTGTTGTTGGAGCGAGTGGCTCTCCTTTGTTGCATTTTGTCCCCCATTTCATTGCTGCTGGCCATCAGATCAGTCAACTTAGCTTCCAGGTTAATAATGGCAAATTACAAATTAGAAATGATATAAATGTATAAGTATTATATAGTTGAGATCATCTTTCTTGCTGTTGGTGCTGTGTGATAATAGTGAATGTATATAATAGAAATGCATATATTGGTTTAGAATTTATCCATGAGGCCTCTTAGCTGTCTTTTATTTATTTTCATGACACACCTTATAACACAAGAGGGCGCTATGATTACCTATCTAGTAGTTTTCAGATTGTAAGGGTTATAACCTCAGGTACCTGCCTATATAACCAGGTGTGTGGTGATTGATTTTATGTCACATGATTAAGGGGTACTGACCCCGAAACGTTGTGGTTTTGTCTGTTCCTGTTATGAAACAATAAAATTGAAGATTTGAAGGAGGACTCTCTGTTTGCTGTACTTTGTTGTCTGAAGTTGGTGCATGTGAAGTTCAGGATGATTTTGCTAGTTATTTACTTGACTGGATTTGGCAGTGGAAGTGTGTGGGGATGTCATCAGCGGCAATGGATAGGAAGCTAGCTGCGCTAGCTTTTCGTTTTAAGCTGTTGAGCTTAAGTGACACAACCAAGGCTTTTTTGTGTAAGACAGGTGTTAAAGGGTATAAAGAAAAAGGGCTGTGTGAGGGACCACAGGAGGCCCATTACTTTTGTGTTGTTGGCGAGACTTTGTGACGTTTTGGCAGGCACCTGTTTTTCACTGTTTCAGGTTTGCTTACTTGATACTGCCTTTGTTTTGGCCTTCTTTGGGGAATTTTCGCATCTCTGAGCTGGTGAGTATGATAAAAAGATCCCAGTTGGGTTGAGGATAGATAATGTTTCATTATCAGAGTCGTGGGCTGATATTTTGTTGAGGAGAAGTAAAACTGACCATCAGGATGGGAGTTTCTTGTCACAATTTCAGTTCCAGGCAGTACTGGGAAAAGCTCTGGAGAGATTGAGTTTGGCGCCTTCAGAGTTTGGGTCCCATTCCTTTAGGATTGAGGCTGCTACTGAGGCATCAGTCATGGGTTTGAGTTAGAAGGTGGTAAAAAACATTGGGAGATGGGGGTCTCAGATATTTAAATTGTATATTCGCCCTGACTTGAGAGTATAAGGATGTGTTATGTTTCTTTATTTTGTATCCTAGGTTTTACAAGAATGTGGTTGGTTGGTCATTCGTTCATATATTGGGCCAGGAAAGCAGCGGCAATGAAGGTTGACGGCCTACAGTTGGGTTTTCCGGCATGGTAAGGTAAAATGGTTTGGGGTAAGGCGGCTTACATGAGACCACTTTTTGGCGATGATTGTGGACTATTGTAAGCGGTTTCCACCCCATGATGTGTTAGTGGTACATGCAGGTGGCAACGATTGTTTGGTATGATATTCTTCCTAGGATGTTTGGAAGACGGCATGGGACCCAATTAGGCTGGATAGAAGCAGAAGAAAGTTAATAAATTGATTGCGTCTTTCATTAGGAGGAGGATTGGGGGTGTTATAGCCCATCACCAGGATTTGGAAGAAGTGGGACAAGGGGAGTTATATTTAAAGGATGGTGTTCATCTTAATGACTTTGGCCTGCAGCTGTTTATACTGAATTTTAAGGAGGTTTTGGGGGCCATTTGAAGTGGTTGGCGGGACTGGGCTGATAAATCAGGTCAGTCGTTGGCGGGGGTGCTAGTTCATGCATAAGATCTTAGTATAAGGCCACAATGATAAGGGTGGAATTTTGCCTCTCCATGGGGTGGGAGTGCATGGGTGGACTTCTTGGGGCAAGGGGTCCTCTAGAAGCAAAGTGTTAGGTATTGATTTAACAGGCTCAACCAGGGGACGGTTGTGTCCAGAGGAATTAATGGCGAGGATACTGATAGGTGAACTAGCAACACTTACTGGTTCAATTTTGAGTAAATGTTCTTATTGGAATGAAGTTTCTTAATTTATATTCGGCTAGATTACGAGTTTTGCGTTATGAGCGGCTTGGTGCTAACTTGCAAGTTATTGTCGCCGCTCACCTCCCTATAGCGCTGCTATTACAGGTTTGCAAAAACCCGGCGTTAGCGGGCAATATGGCAGCGTTGAGCAAAATTGAGCTCCATACCGCAAACAAATACCAGCACTGCTTTGAGCTGGTTTTACGTGCTCGTGCACGATTTCCCCATAGAAATCAATGGGGAGAGCCGGTTGAAAAAAGCCTAACACCTGCAATAAATAAGCGTAAAGCTCCATAACGCGGCCACATTGATTCCTATGGGGAAAGAAAAGTTATGTTTACACCTAACACCCTAACATAAACCCGAGTCTAAACACCCCTAATCTGCCGCAAAAGGCCCTTTTAAGGGCTATTGGCAGTTTAGTTTAGGCTTGGTTTTTTTTTTTGTTTTTTTTATTTTTTATAGGTCTATTAGATTAGGTGTAATTAGTTTAAATATTTTATAATTTCTTTTTTATTTTGTGTTATTTAGTGTTTTTTTTGTAATTTAGTTAACTGTATTTAATTAATGTAATTTATTTAATTGTAGTATAAGGATAGGTGTTAGTGTAACTCAAGTTAGGTTTTATTTTACAGGTAAATTTGTATTTAGTTTAACTAGGTAGCTAGTAAATAGTTAATAACTATTTACTAACTAGTCTACCTAGTTAAAATAAATACAAACTTAGCTGTGAAATAAAAATAAAACGTAAGATAGATACAATGTAACTATTAGTTATATTGTAGCTAGCTTAGGGTTTATTTAGTTTTAAATAGAAATTATTTAGTTAATGATAGTAATTTTTATTTAGATTTAATTTAATTATATTAAAGTTAGTGGGTGTTAGGGTTAGACTTAGGGGTTAGGTTTAGGGGTTAATAACTTTAGTATAGTGGCGGCGATTTTGGGGGCAGCAGATTAGGGGTTAATAACAGTAATGTAGGTTGTGGCGATATTAGGGACAGCAGATAAGGGGTTAATAATATTTAACTAGTGTTTACGATGCGGGAGTACGGCGGATTAGGGCTTAATATGTTTATTATAGTGGCAGGGATGTCCGGAGCGGCAAATTAGGGGCTAATAATTTTATTTTAGTATTTGCGATGCGGGAGGGCCTCGGTTTAGGGGTTAATAGGTAGTTTATGGGTGTTAGTGTACTTTTTAGCACTTTAGGTATGAGTTTTATGTTACAGCTTTGTAGTGTAAAACCCATAACTACTGATCTTGTAGTTATAGGCTGTACCGCTCACTTTTTGGCCGGACAGGCAAACTAGTAGTTATGTTGCGTTACGGCCAAAAAAGTGCGGTACAGCTATACCTACAAGACTCGTATACCAAGAAAAACCAGCGGTAGTGAAAAAGCATTTTTATATGTTATATAAAAAAGCATATTTATATGTTATATAAAAAAGCATATTTATATGTTATATAAAAGAGTTTTATATATTTAATAAAGTAGGCTGCAGACAAATTTATACCAAGAAAGAAGTCTTGTGTCTTTATTACATGGAGGATTAATTGGTCTTGAAGGGATAGATGAGTGATATTTGTGGTGAGGCCAGAACTTGACTACTCAGAAGGTCAAGGAGTTCTCTGTAAGCAGACAAAGCTCAGCTGGAAGGGACACATGATCGGGGGGAGGAAGAGGCCCTGGTGTGTGTAGAAAATAGGAAGGGGTGGAGTGAAGGAGGAATTACTTAAGGGGCTGAGCAGGAAAAGTTGCAGATCACTTGACAAAATATTGGCAGTGTCAGCATCTCCCTCCCGCCCACCCTTTCTTAATATGGTTGTTATGTTTGTATTGGTTGATTTTACTTTGTTTGTCGCAGCAGGCGGGGGTTCTAGTTCATGCATAAGATATTAGTATATGGCCACAATGATAAGGGTGGAATTTTGCCTCTCCACAGGGTGGGAGTGTATGGGTGGACTTCAAGGGGCAAGAAGTCCTCTAGAAGCAACGTGTTAGGTATTGATTTAACAGGCTCAACCAGGGGACAATTGTGTCCAGAGGAATTGACGACCAGGATACTGATAGGTGAACTAGCACCACTTACTTGTTCAATTTTGAGTAAATGTTCTTATTGGAATGGAGTTTCTTAATTTATATTCACCTAGATGACGAGTTTTGGGCTATAGAGGGTACGAAACTAAAGCAGCAAAAGTTGCGCTATTTCACCCTCCATAGCGCTGCCATTACAAGTTTCTGAAAAGCGTGGGATATGGTGGCAATAAAATCCAAGGGCTGAGAATACGTGCTCGTGCACATTTTCGCCATAGACATCAATGGGGAAAGAGTGTAAGAAAAAAAACTAACACCTGAAGCGCGGAATGAAAAGCTCCGTAACACAACCTCTTTGATGTATATGGGGAAAAAAAAGTTACGTTTAAACCTAACACCCTTAAATAAACCCCAAGTCTAAACATCCGTAATCCGCCGCCCCCGACATCGCCGACACCTAAATAAAGTTATTAACCCCTAATCTGCCGCTCCCGACATCTCCGCCACTAATAAAAGTGATTAACCCTATTCCGCCGCTTCCCGACAAGGCTGCCACTATAATAAACTTATTAACCCCTAAACCTCTGGCCTCCCACATCACCGCCACTAAATAAACCTATTAACCCCTAAACCACCAGCCCCCCACATCGCAAAAAACTAAATTAAGCTATTAACCCCTAAATCTAACAACCCCCTAACTTTATATTAAAATTACACTATCCCTATTTAAAAATAAATAAAAACTTACCTGGGTAATTAAAAAAAAACTAAGTTTAAACTATAAATTAACCTAACATAAATATTATAGTAAACTATTATACTAAAATTAAAATTACTACCAATTAAATAAACTAAAGTACACATTAAAAAACCCTAACACTACTAAAAAAATGTAAGTCTAAAATTACTAAAAATAAAAATACTAAATTGCGAAAAATAACAAACACTAAATTACGAAAAATAACAAACGAAATTATAAAAAATAAAAACAATTACAGCTAATTTAATAGCCCGATAAAAATAAAAAAGCCCCCCCAATAAAAAAAAAAAACCTAGCCTACAATAAACTACCAATAGCGCTTAAAAGGGCATTTTGTAGGGCATTGCCCTAAAGAAATCAGCTCTTTTACCAGGAAAAAAATAGAAAGACCCCCAACAGTAAAACCCACCACCCAACCAACCCCCAAAATAAAAAAACCTAACTCTAACAAAAACCTAAGCTACCCATTGCCCTGAAAATGGCATTTGTATGGGCATTGCCCTTAAAAGGGCATTCAGCTCTTTTACTTTGCCCTGAAAATGGCATTCAGCTCTTTTACCTAAAGCCCAAACCCTAATCTAAAAAAAAAAAAAAGATTAAAAAAAAAACTAACACTAACCCCTGAAGATCCACTCACAGGACATCCATCCTCATCCAGGCGGCAATAAGTATTCAGCCAGGCGGTGAGAAGTCTTGATCCAGGCGTCGTCTTCTATCTTCATCCCAGTGGTGTGGAGCGAATCCATCCTTGAAGACATCCGGTGCGGAGCGTCCTCTTCATATGGTCACCGCCGTACACTGGATCTTCAATGCAAGGGAGCCTTTTCAAAATGGCGTCCCTTGCATTCCTCTTGAAATTCATATCAGCCAATAGGATAAGAGCTACTGAAATTCTATTGGCTGATTTGAATAGCCAATAGAATTTCATTAGCTCTCATCCTATTGGCTGATTTGAACAGCCAATAGGATTTGAGTAGCTCTCATCCTATTGGTTGATTTAAATTTCAAGAATCAAATCAGCCAATAGGAATGCAAGCGACGCCATTTTGAAAAGGCTACCTTGCATTGAAGATCCAGTGAACGGCGGTGACCATATGAAGAGGACGCTCCGCGCCGGATGTCTTCAAGGATGGATCCACTCTGCACCGCAGGGATGAAGATAGAAGACGTCGCCTGGATGAAGACTTCTCGCCACCTGAATGAAGACTTCTCGCCACCTGGATGAGGATGGATGTCCGGACTTCAGAAACTGTGAGTGGATCTTCGGGGGTTAGTGTTTTATTAAATCTTTTTGAGTGGGGTTTTTTTTTAGATTAGGGTTTGGGCTTTAGATAAAAGAGCTGAATGCTCTTTCAGGGCAATGTTAAAGCACTGAATGCCCTTTTAAGGGCAATGCCCATACAAATGCTATTTTCAGGGCAATGAGTAGCTTAGGTTTTTGTTTGAGTTAGGTTTTTTATTTTGGGGGGTTGGTTGGGTGGTGGGTTTTACTGTTGGGGGGTCTTTGTATTTTTTTCCAGGTAAAATAGCTGATTTCTTTAGGGCAATGCCCTACAAAATGCCCTTTTAAGGGCTATTGGTAGTTTATTGTAGGCTAGGGTTTTTTTATTTTGGGGGGGGATTTTTTATTTTTATAGGGCTATTAGATTAGGTGTAATTGTTTTTATTTTTGATAATTTACGGCTAGATTACGAGTTTCTGTAACGCCACAAAAATCACTATCTACGCTCAAATCCATAACGTAAACCCAGACCCAGTAGTTAATGATATACAGCTAACAAAAACATCCACGAATCACTTCAAAAACAGGGTGGCAGATTAGGGGTTAATAAGTATAATGTTGGTGGCAGTGGTGTAGGGGGCAGCAGATTAGGGGGTATTAACATAATGTAGGTGGCGGTGGGCTCCGGGAGCGGAGGAATAGGGGTTAATAACTTTATTAGAGTGGCGGCGGGGTCCGGGAGCGGCGGTTTAGGGGTTAATAACTTTATTTAGTTGCGGCAGGGTCGGGGAGCAGCGGGATAGGGGTTAATCAGTTTAGTATAGTGTGGGTGCTTAGTGACAGTATACAAATAAAGCCGAAGAGCAGCGAGATTGATGACTGTTAGTTAACAACAGTCCGCAGCTCATCGCCCCGTACTTGTTGCGTGGCTTTTTGACAGCTTTTTTATTAAATATGGAGAACGCATTCAGGTCCGCAGCAGCGAAGTTCGGCGATGTCAGGCTAGCGTATTGATGCAGTAGAATGCAAGTAAGTTGATGGCTTGATAAGTAGGCCTCAGAGAATACCATTTTAAACAACATTCAAATTTACTTCTATTATCTAATTATATTCATTCTTTAGATAACCTTTGTTAAAGAAATAGCAATGCACATGGGTTAGCCAATAACACAAGGCATCTATGTTCAGCCACCTATCAGCAGCAACAGAGCCTATCTAGATATGATTTTCATGAAAGAATATCAAGAGATAAAAGCTAATGAGATACTAGAAATAAATTTGAAAGTTTTTTTAACATTGTATTATCCATCTAATTCAGGAAAGAAAATATTCTTGTTTAATGTCCCTTTAAGGTAAAGCTGTATAAATACAGCCATTGTAAGATATTTCTTTCACAGTGAGGCATACAATACATAATGTAATACAAATATGCTTTATTCTCATGTTATCATAAGTTTGAAAAAACAAGATGCATAGGTTTATGATCAGCAAAGCATTACTGGGAATTATCTACTTATTTGTGGGTGGGCAACAATGCATATTTACAATGTTTAGACAGATGTCTTTAGATAAATTTAAAGATTGCATATTAGCTCATTAAAGGGACATTAATTCAAAATCGTTTCTTTCATGATTCATCAAGAAAATATATTTTTAAACATTAAAATGTACTTATATTATCTAATTTCCTTCATTATTTTTATATACTTTCCTTTACAACCATATCTAGATATGCTCAGTAGCTGAAGTTTGGTGAATGCACAGAGATGCCGTGTGTGAATGGCTCAACCACGTGCATTGCTATTTCTTCTGTAAAGGATATGTAAAGAATAAGCTAAATAGATCAAGTTACATTTTAATTTTTAAAATTGTATTGTCTCTCCGGATCAGGAAATAAAATATTTGGGTGTAATGTACCTTTAAAATTAAAGACTCCGTTGCCCAATAAAATATGTGAGCAGTTCAGACCAATACAAGCTCGAGGTTTATCTACTAATAATGAAAAAACGTGGATTTTAAAATTTATAAATATTTTATCCAAGTTCCGTCCATTATAAATACAAATTACACATTTCAGAAATATAGCGTGGTAAACATATCTTGCAACACGAGATTCGCATCTTTAAAAATTCTATTCTAATGTCACGCACTAACACACAATCGATGTGCATTGTTGGGATTGTAAATACATTTAATAGAGGAATGTCAATACTTCACAGTGAGTCACGATATTTCTTTAATAAACAATAAATACATACAATGTTTACTTTTTATAATAAAATATATTTAGATTAAATCTAGTCTTGTGCATGGTCGAAAAATTTGTTTCGGTTCGGATTGATTCGGATTTTTTCGAATTTCGGTTCGGATTCGATTAGACTTCGGAAAAATTCAAATGAATTAGTTTCGGATTCATTTCAGATTAATTCGTATTCGAATAAATTCGGCTGGATTCGGTTTGATTCGGTTAGGTTCGATTCGGAAATTAGGAATTTCGGTATGTGTTAGGTGGGATGTGCTGTGTATTAGACTAGTATTATGTACTGTATATTAGGTGTAACCCATAGCAGAGTGATATAACCTAATATACTGTACAATACTAGTGTAATCCATGGCCATCCGAATCTACCGAATAAATCCGAACTAATTTGGATTTATTTGGTATATTCGGTACTACCGTAATTCGGAAATTCGAATCGATCCGAATCTCCGAATTTAACAAATTCGTCCAAATTTGGATTCGGAATGAATCGAAACGCACATGTCTAATTAAATCACCTGATCAATATTAAACATCGAAATGTGAAAAACATTTACTAATGTGACTGGATTATATTTACTATAGTGAAAAAAAATAAAATCGAGATCAAATGTAAACAATATATTAATATTTAATGGTTCGCGTATATTAAATCTGCGTCACACATATAGGCATAACAGTCCCATAAATTACAAATAAGTCTACATGTAAAATGTAGTAACAGCACCCCCCAGGAGGTATGTGTATGGAAGTTACAAAGATATAAAACATTAAGGAATGGCCAATCAGAGTTCATCATACAAACATAACTTGAGTCAGTATGGTCTCACAGACATGATAACAAAATTTCAGTATTTTATCCAACCAGATGTACAGATACCATGTCCCATGGTGCATCTAATGCTTGCTTCACCATATAAAAGTCCATTACACGTTGCCATTTTTGTCAGTTCTCGAATGCCTGCTGGCACATATATAGATATTTTATATATTATATTATAAAAACTAGCAGGCATGGCGTCTCCCAGGTTCACACAGTCGGAAAGTGTGTCACTGGCCAACGCGGTCGAGGAGTTTTATCCGCAGCTGTTTGGGAATAAGAAGAAGTCGACAAAGCCGAAAATTAGGAGGGCCCTCTGGTTGTCTGTCACCAATGATGTTAAATTGGTGTGTGACATCGAGAGGACCCCGGATAAAATCATGCAGAGATTCGGGGATATGAGGTTGCGGATGCGCAATAAAGTCCACCTTATGAAGGAGTGGGTAAAAGACCGTCGAAGGGATGGAAAAAAGGATCCACCCCCACAGAAACTATATCTGCAAGCTTATGAGGAGACTTTATGCACCCTCCTCAATCTCCGTTTCCCCAGCAGATTTGCTTTGAAACGCTCCTCGACTTCTTCTCAATCCTCAGTTGCTGGCGCTGACACTCAAGACCCGGAGCCCAGTGCAACAGCTTCTCCAATCGGTGACCTGGGAGAAGAGAGTCGAGAGGTTGAACCAGGTAAATATCAGACTTAATATAATATATTAATATTTAAGTATATATTTAAGCAATGTGTATATAGTCATATATTCAACCTATATAGAGCTCACAACACACGCTACATATGATGTTTATATATCATGAATTAAGATTCGTCACACGTGAAATAGGAATGATGTTTCTTGCGCTCTCCAGAATATGCGTCACAGAGCAAAAATGAAATTGTGCATCCGTGAAATAACTATCATCCGCCATTTCATACATTGAATATCGAATCATACCAAAGTTATAAATATTTATTGGTATCATTCAATATAAACAAATATACTATGGTAATCTTGTAATACACCCAATTGCAAATATATTTGAAGTATTTAGAAATGATACTCTACTATATCTAAATTAATTCTGAATCACGGATGCGCAATTACGCTTTGAAGAATTGCGCAATGATCATCAAAGATATAATTGCGCAGACACGTGAACATGTGTTTGCTGTAACAGTCGCATTACTTTAGACATGTTGGTCAAATCACGGATGCGCAATTACGCTTTGAATCATTACACAATGATCACGAAATATATAATTGCGCACACACGTGAACATGTGTTTGCTTTAACAGTGGCATTGCTTTAGACATGTTGGTCAAATGTATACGTGAATTAGTATATATGTGAAGAATACAGTATCCTTATGTACAATCTTCTACATTAGAAAAGCTATACTAGCAAGATCTAAATAAAAATTGAACAATGTCTATCAATTGATGACAATGCAAGAAGACAAAAAATGACTTAAAGCGACAGTCAACAACATAAAAGATTGAAATTAAGAATACATGATCTCTTTATTTATACATTAATTTAGAAAACAATAAACTCACGTGAATACAAATATAATTTTACTTTGTCAATTAGAATAAAAAAATCTGATTGTTTGTGTCCATGGCCTGATTTGTATTAATGATATCCAATCCTGATTGAACATTTTACAGATATGGATGTTGTTGCTGGAACTAGACATGTGCGATTCGTTTCGGATCGATTCGGAAATTCAGAAAATTCGGAGATTCGGATCGATTCGAATTTCTGAATTAAAATACTGCAGTATCTACCGAATAAATCCGAATCGAATCGAATACATCCAAATCGATTTGAATACATCCGAATCGATTCGGATGTATTTGGTAGATTCGGATGGCCATGTATTACACTAGTATTGTACAGTATATTAGGTTTTATCACTCTGCTATGGGTTAAACCTAACATGCAGTACATAATACTAGTGTAATACACAGCACATCCCACCTAACACTTACCGAAATTCCGAATTTCCGAATCGATTCGAACCGAATCGAACCGAATCGAACCAAAATTTTTCCGAATTCGAAAGAATCCGAATGAATCCGAAACAAATTCATTCAAATTTTTCCGAATTCGAATAGGTCCGAACCGAAATTCGAATCGATCCGAATTGATCCAAACCGAACCGAAACAAATTTTTTGAAGCTGCACAAGTCTAGCTGGAACCTCAAGCCCGTGTTCATCACAGCATGGTATGTCTCATTTTAATTTACCTTTCTCTTACAAATTTGGACATAACATTACATAATACATTCACATTGATCTATATTAATATGGATACTCTAATTCTCTTTTCTTGTTATTTTAAAATAAGAATCACGAATCAGAGTTGGGATTCCATTCTAATACAAATCTCAATTTATGAGTATTTGAAGATATTCCTTCTATTCTTGATAGCTTCATTTTAATGTAATCTTAGGGTCATGGCCATTTTTTATTCTGCCCCTGGGTAGTGCTTGACAGTTTTTGGCTACATTTAGACAACACTAACACATTTTTACATATGTGCAGATTATAGAAATATACATCTCATATGCTTTGATATTTTCTTCTTATCATTAAAGGGACATAAAAACCAACATTTTACTTTTATGATTTAGACACAACATGTGATTTTAAACAACTTTCCAATTTGCTTCTATTATCTAAATAGCTTCAGTCTATTGTTATCCTTAGTTGAAAAGCATATCTAGGTAGGCTGAGGAGCAGCAATGCATTACTGGGAGTGACCTGCTGATTGGCTGTTGCACAAAATTGCATATTTTCATTGGTTCAAAACATGTCTTCAGATAACAGTAGTGCATAGTTGCTCCTTAAACAAAAGATTCAAAGACAATGAAGCAAAATAGAAGAAATAACTATATTTGAAAGCTTTTTGAAATCACAGGCTGGATTTGAATTATGAAAATTAATACAATTACACATTTGGAGTTTCATGTCCCTTTAAGAGAGAAGGATAATTAAAGATTCTTGATGATATCCTGAAATAATATATTTGATTGTAATTGCATGCTCCATCCTATTCATTACATCAACATATGGACTAGACAATTCATTAACAGTGACATTGTCAAATAAAGATATTTTAATATTTAATATTAAAGGGGCACTGAACACAAATTTTTGTCTTTTGTGATTCAGATAGAGCATGCAATATTAATAAACTTTCTCATTTACTCCTATAATCAAATTGGCTTCATTCTCTTGGTATCTTTATTTGAAATGCAAGGATGTAAGTTTAGATGCCGGACCATTTTTGGTGAACAACCTGTGTTGTTCTTGCTGATTGGTGGATACATTCACCCACCAATAAACAAGTGCTTTCCATGGTTCTGAACAAAAAAATAGCTTAGCTGCCTTATTTTTCAAAGAAAGAAAGCAAATTGATAATAGGAGTAAATTAGAAAGTTGCTTAAAATTGCATGCTCTGGGTAGAGATATTTGGAGGGTTCAGAATCCCGATAGCAGAAAGTACACATGTTGCTCTAAAACAACAAAATCCCTATCGAGAATTGATCTCATGCTAATTAATGATAGCCTCTATCACAAGGGGGTCAAAGCTCACATAGAGGAAATCTTATTATCTGACCACGCGCCAATCACATTAAACATTCCTGACTCGAAAACTGGCTCTAAGAGACAGGCGTTTTACTACCCAAAATATCTTAATAAGAATGTAAAATTCAGACTGTGGCTCAAGGAGAGGTGGGAGGATTATTTTCGAAACAACAAAGACTCAGTGGCGAGTCCACTGATTCTGTGGGAAACAGCAAAAGCGGTACTGAGGGGGGATATAATCGCATATATGGCAAACATCAAACAAGAAACACGCCGGAGGGAAAAACAAGTAATTAATACGGTTATTAATGCTTATAATAGGTATATAAATATATCTTCCGATGAGAACTGGAGAAAATACACCAAAGCTAAAGATAACAGAGACACTTTTTTACTTCTCAACTCAACACAAGCAGATTTAAGATACCAATCTAATTTTTATAAATTCGGTAACAAATCGGGCAAATTACTGGCTAAACTGGTTAAGAATTCGAGATCTTCAAAAACTGTGGAAACTATACGAGTTAATAAAACATTGCTCACTTCACCGGAGGAAATATCTGAATCCTTTTTTTTATATTATAAAGCAATTTATGCGGCGAACCCAGTAAATACATTTATAAAGGAGAGTTTTTGGAAAGATATCGCACTTACGAAAGCATCTCCTGAATTCAACCTGGCATTGAACGCCCCAATAACAGAGCTGGAAGTAAGCCAAGTAATTCAAGCTTTGAAAACAGAGAAAGCGCCTGGCCCCGACTCATTGCCAAATGAATTCTATAAAAGTCTAGATGAAGCAATCACTCCGCATCTGGCTATTCTCTTTAATTATCTGTTCCAACAGAACAATCAAATATCTCCTAGCTTTTTAGCATCACAAACTATATTAATACCTAAACCTGGCAAAGACCCACACTGCAGAGAGTCGTACAGACCCATTGCATTGCTTAACACAGACTACAAAATATTTGCTTCAATTATGGCCAAGAGAATGCAAAAAGGTTTAGGGGAATTGATTCATAAAGATCAGGTGGGGTTTCTTGTAAAAAGGAGCTCTTCATCTAAAATTAGACAACTTCTTCTAGCCATTGATTACTTTAAGAATAGTGAAAGGAAGTTAGCGGACAATCTAACGGACGCTGCGATTATAGCGATCGACGCCGAGAAGGCGTTCGATCGAGTCAGTCATGATCACATTCTAACCACACTGAAACAATACGGATTTCAGGATAAATTTTTAAATCTTGTAAACAATTTATGCACGCAGGCAACATCAAAACTGGCCATGCACGGGCAAGAGTCACAGACTATCCGACTGGAACAGGGCACAAGGCAGGGATGTCCGCTTTCCCCCCTTTTATTCGATCTAGCGATTGAACCCCTGGCCGCAAAAATTAGAAAGTACATCGATGGTATCAGGATTAACAAACATGAGTTAAAAGTGTCTCTTTATGCGGACGATCTGCTGGTGTATGTCTCTAATACCTCTCGGAATATTCCAATAATTCTTGAGTTAATTGAACAATTTGGCCAATTCGCAGGCTACAAAATGAACAAACAAAAAACAGAATTACTTTGGTTAAGGATGACCGACACGTCATATTTAAATAATCCATTTAAGACTGTTCGGGATTCGCTCAGATATCTGGGGATATTTGTCTCGGCAGACCCCCAGGAATGGTATTCCTTAAATTTCACCCCAATCTTTGCACGTGCCATCTCTCTTATGAGAGATTGGCAGAATCTACCTCTTTCCCTTTCGGGGCGCGTAGCACTATATAAAATGGTAATTTTGCCAAAGATATCATATACTCTTCAAAACCTCCCGCTTTTTATAAAAACGCAAGATATCAAGAAATTTAATACGGCTCTGCGGAAATTTATATGGCAGTCAAGGAAACCCAGAATCGCCTTGCATAGGCTATACCTGGCTAGGCAATTTGCTGGGCTGGCTCTTCCAAACTTGTATTTGTACAATCTAGTTTTTTTGGGTCGCACTGCGGCAGACTGGGTAGCAGAAGCTGACTACTTTACGGATAATAAGTTAGAGGATAGTGTAACCTTCCCTTTAAAGCCAGTATCGCTCCTACATACACCAACCCACTTAATGCCTAAACAGGTGAAAAATTTTAAAACTATATATGTAATAATTCAGGCCTGGAAGAAGATAGGCACATTGCTGGGAATAAATACCAATATTCCCAGGTATCAAACCTTTTTAGGTAACATAGAATTTCAAGAGGGATCCCAAGCCCCGCACCTGAAAAAGTGGCAGGAGCAGGGGCTCAGACAGGTCGCACAGCTCCATCACTCAGAGTCAGGAATTATTAAATCTTTCCATGAACTGAAAGTGGAATTCAATCTTAGTAATAAAGATTTTTTCGCCTATCTCCAAGCTAGGCATTACACTACTCAGCTACTTGCCCAATACAACTGGAAGTGGACTTGGGGGAAGCTGGAGCCATGGCCGGCCCTGATCAAGGCTGGACGAGGCTCCATCTCCCCATGGTATATCCTCTTGAACTCGCAGAAAGGCCTCAGTAATGTTGAAAAACCAGCTCAAAAATGGTCAGATCAACTCTCCATGAACATAGATAAGGAATTACATATTATGAGATCCTTCACGCTACTACGTAACTCTACGATATCCGAAACATGGAGAGAGTCCCATACAAAGCTCATATATCAGATATATTATACGCCAGATAAAGCATATAGATGGAACAATGCCGATTTCAAAAAATGTCCAAAATGCAGCTTACTGGCAGCAGACTTATTGCATATGGTGTGGCATTGCCCAAAAATAGAACAATTCTGGCGCAAACTAGAGTACTGGTTAGTAAAAGTGGTAAAAATAAAGCCTCTTAAATTTACCTTCACAAACATAATTTTTTTGTCAAACAATAAGGAGGATTTCAGAGATGCTAAGATATTAAATCTAGTAGTTCTTGCAGCAAGAAATCTGATTTTTAAGAAATGGAAAACCAGATTTAGCCCCACAGTGAACGAGGTTAAAAACTTTCTTAAAAAACAATACAGAGTTGAACAACTCGCCACAGATCTAAACTCAGAGGGTGAAATTGTAACATTTTTTAGTAAATGGTCAAAATTCATTAAAAGTTTCTCGCCAAGCGAAATAGAGTATATGATAAGCCCATTTCAAAACTCGGAAATAGTTCTCTTGGGTATTTGGTAATGTGGGGGTGGCGCGGAGGGGGGGGGAAGAAGTCAAGCAATGCGGGGGGTTTTTTTTTGTTTTTTTTTTGTTGTGTCTGTTGTGTTTTTTTTTTTCTGGTCCCTTTGTCTTATAAAAATTCAGAAACCTTAATAATTTATGTTAGGGGAAGGGGAGAGAAGGAGGGTAAGAGAGAAGGCGGGGAGAAGGGAAGGGAAGGAGGGCGAGAAGAGGAGGGAGAAGGAGAGAAAGGAAAGAGGAAGAAATGAGAGAAGAAAGGGAAAGAAAAGAGAAAAAGCAGAAACCCATCAGTTCTCAGTGGAAGGGGCAGGATGGTTGGTTACTGGCTTGACTGGTACTGATGCACTTACCTGAGAGTGCAGACATAAACATGGTAAAGAGGGTTATATTCTTAGTTTTTATTTGCTTTCTGCTTGTCGCTGCAAAATGTTACTGAAGCACAGAAAATCATTGTTTATATAGTTGTGTTAAAAATCAAAGGTGTCGGTGAGACTCTTTAAAAGTGCTATCAAGAACAGAATACCTAACAAGAAATTAAGGTCATTATGATTTATTGTAATATGCACTGATCTTTCTGTGTGTACCAGACTATGGTTAAATGTTGCACCTTTTTCTTCTCTTTTTTTTTTTTTTTTTTTGTTGTTGTTTTGACGTTGGAATTGTTGAAAACCTCAATAAAGAAAAATATTAAAAAAAAAAATTGCATGCTCTATCTTAATCACAAAATAAAAAATTTGGGTTCAGTGTCCCTTTAATACAAAATATCTTCATTAATACTTACACTGTTTTGATTAAATAATATTGATATCTAAATCACATCTTTCACTCTTGGACTACCTTTATATATATAAGCATATTCTAACTGCACCTTGATGACATCATTTTACAAATATCTTATGTTTTGCATTGTGATCAATATGTGTTGTGTCCTAAAACAGATTACTGTACATTGCACACATGGATCTATGTGCCACATGGATTAGGTTCTATTTGTGACCAGTTGTTATTCAAAGTGTTGTGTGTGTGTATTATTTTTAAAACAGGGATCAATAGTTATATTTAGATATGCCATAGATTCATATGAGAAGAATTGGCTGTCTAATATAGTAAGAAATCCAACATATGTGAAAGACATCATTTTCTTTACAATCACCTTGATGAACTCATACATTTATTGTTCATGTTAGTGCTCTAATCTTCAAATTTCTAAGTATATTCTTTGGAATATTTTAGACTAATGTGATTTAGTGATGTCCAAACTGTGTTCACTAATATTTTTTAATATCCTTAAAAGAACTAGTTATTGTGACGAGCAAAGAGGGATCCAGCACCGATGGTGACCTGCCTTTGCAGGCTTCTGGTAAGTCCATTGACTCATTCATATGTCATTAAAGCTGTATTTTTCAAAAATATTATGATCATGATTCTGATGAAGCATTCCATTTGAATTAAAAATATAATATACTCCTCTGATGATATAGATATTCTTTTTATTATTTTAAGATTAAGATCTCAAAGCTTCTTAGTCTACACCTTTGTGCTTCAGAACATAGCTAGCACATGTTTATATTTAGTATATATTTAGACAACAATAATCAAGTGATACACACATTAGAACTCTTAAATGTTCCATGTACTCAGCTTTTGTGAATTTTTTCAAAATACAGACATTAAAATCAAATTATTACTCATCGATAATTACAAATCTTATTTCATTTGCATGCTCCATCAAGATGATGTAATTCCTAACTTTAGTTCAGTATCTCTTTAATGCAACATTGATGTGTGTCCTTGAGCACCAGTAACATATGTTATAATATTTGATTTTAACATGTACTCAACATATTATGTTTTACAGAGATTGATGTAACCACATGTGTGATGGAGGAGTAGGTGGCTCCCTCGGAGTCTGATGGTACGTCAAATATATATAACATGTATCTAACATGTATTATTGTTTACAAATCATACTCTTGATGAAAAAAAAGTCTACAGCTTTGTCTCTTTAAAATATATTCTTCCATTATTTTTTCAATACACCACTGCCCCCCTTTCTATATCATGCAGCATGAACATATGTTTTTAGTTTTTATTACATTTATGTATGATTTGTAATTAATGACATCATGATGTCACATGCATATTCCATGCAAACCCCCAATAATCATCTTCTGATTGTACAGACAGTCATTTCTATTCATCTGAGTGCCTAGATGCAGACCATATCATTATGTCAGCATTGTTTATAACTTCTAAACCACTTCTAAGTATACATAAAACATAATCATATTGAAATTACTTCATTTAATTTCATGATGTATGATATGTAAATGTTTTTTTATAAAATTTTATGTGTAGACTGCCCCCAAAAAAATCAGAAAATTTAAGATCAGATAGAGAAGATTATATTCTTAATATTTAATATGAACAGTAGTATCTACTGTGTATATATTCAGAAAAGTAATTGATTGAAGCATCAAGCTTCAAATTAGTCAATTAAAGATTACAAAGGCAATCACCGAAATAGATATGTAAATCAGGGTTTACTTGGTTTCAAAGGCTAGGTGTAGTGGCCATTTAAATTTGATCATATTACACACTCCCATATTATTCAATTGTTGGATTTTCAAAAATCAATCCACGGGCATGTGTCTAAAAGAACTCTATTGCATTTCAATCTCAAATGCATACATGCATACAAAAATATTGTCCAAAAGATATATATTATCAAATCATAAATATTAGCACATAATGTTGACTTTGAAAAATATGATTTGTAATGTATTTATGAAAGGTTACAGGAAAAATAACAGTGAACATTCAGAGTTTAAAGGATCAATGAAATCTTCTTATTAATTATATTTGATTCAAATCAATCAATAACTTAAAACATAGTCATTATTGTGACTTTGTCTAAATATTTTAGGAGAACAAGAATCCTGACTTTAAATAATGTTGAATCCTGATTTCTTTCAAGATTATAATATATTTTCATATCATATATGTATATATATTTTTGTTATATATTTGAAATGGACCTTCCACTTCTGGGCATCAGCCTCCCGCCCCTCTCATGCCAGAAGCCCCTCCCACCCCTCCCCTGCCAGAAGCCCCTCCCACCCCTCCCCAGCCAGAACCCACTCCCAGCCCTTCCCATTCCTACTCCTGTCCCTCCAAAAGAAAGAGCACTTGCCCCCCCTTGTCGCTCTCCCCATTTTGCCACCCATCCAGCTCCTACACCTGCACAGCCACCAACTCCCCAGGACCCTGACTCCCCATCTGTGCAGGCTCCCCCTCAGTGGCAGCCCAATCCCCATCCTCGCCCCATGCCTCCCCAGCAAGACTTTTACCCCAGTCCCCACCTTCATTGTCCTGGGTGTCGGATTGTCCTTCCCAGCCACCAATGTATGTATCATTACAAATCCACATTATAACATACTTTCTTAAAGGGACATTATACTGATCTAATTATACATAAATTGAATTTGATTTTGAAATGTTTTTGATGAACATCTTCTTTATTTGATTAATGTAAATGTTTCCGATCTTCATTTTGGTAAATCATCATCCACATTTTTCTAATATCTAAATGATATTGCATAGATGTGGGATATCTATTATGTATATATGCCAATATTTTGTATTTGGTATCAATGCCCTTTTCACAGTGTGTCATAAACCAAAGAAATATATTTGTCACGATTGATAGTATTTTTATTTGTCTTAATATCTTAATCGTTTATCTCTGAAGAACATATTTAATGTG
Source organism: Bombina bombina (assembly GCF_027579735.1). NCBI lineage: Eukaryota > Metazoa > Chordata > Amphibia > Anura > Bombinatoridae > Bombina > Bombina bombina. Next base: position 470,897,920 of record NC_069501.1, read on the forward strand.
TAAATCTTTTATATAGCATATTTAATTATACTGATTTTTATTTTAAGTATTACAATGTCTCTTTGCTCTCTTTTTATTATATTCTGTAATTATTATTAATTTGTATTTTTTCTTTGTTTAGATTGTGACTCAGCATCGTTAACGCTAGAGGCTCTAGCACGCATAGAGCAGACCATGCTGAGTAACACTCAGTTGCTAGGAAGCATGCATGACACCATGCGTATCCAGCTGCGGCTTCTTAGCTTGATTCTAGAATGCACAACGCATGAAGCCGCAGATGGAAATGCACAGGACGATGAGGGTGATGCTGATGCCCCATAAGTGGAGGATCCGGAGATGGCTTGAGGGAGAACTAATAATTCCTCCATGCACATGTTGTTCTTTTTTTGTTTATATTTGTTGCCATTTGGTCTTTTCTTGTTTTGTTGTTGTGCCTGTTGCAATATTTCACCTTGTCAGATGGCTCCAATGGGGCTGTGATGGCCTTTGTTTGCCCTTGTCAACTCCCTCCAAGGACTGTGATGCACTATTTCACCTTGTCAGATGGCTCCAATGGGGCTTTGTTTGCCCTGTCAACTCCCTACAAGGACTGTGATGCACTATGGCACCTTGACAGATGGCTCCAATGGGGCTGTGTTGGCCTATGTTTGCCCTTGATCAACTCCCTCCAAGAACTGTGATGCACTATTTCACCTTGTCAGATGGCTCCAATGGGGCTGTGTTTGCCTTTGTTTGCCCTTGTCAACTCCCTCCAAGGACTGTGATGCACAATTTCACCTTGTCAGATTGCTCCAATGGGGCTGTGTTTGCCCTGTGAACTCCCTCCAAGGACTGTGATGCACTATGGCACCTTGTCAGATGGCTCCAATGGGGCTGTGTTGGCCTTTGTTTGCCCTTGTCAACTCCCTCCAAGGACTGTGATGCACTATTTCACCTTGTCAGATGGCTCCAATGGGGCTGTGTTTGCCCTGTCAACTCCCTCCAAGGACTGTGATGCACTATGGCACCTTGACTGATGGCTCCAATGGGGCCATGTTGGCCTATGTTTGCCCTTGTCAACTCCCTCCAAGGACTGTGATGCACTATGGCACCTTGTCAGATGGCTCCAATGGGGCTGTGTTGGCCTATGTTTGTCCTTGATAACTCCCTCCAAGGACTGTGATGCACTATTTCACCTTGTCAGATGACTCCAATGGGGCTGTATTTGCCCTGTCAACTCCCTCCAAGGACTGTGATGCACTATGGCACCTTGACTGATGGCTCCAATGGGGCCATGTTGGCCTATGTTTGCCCTTGTCAACTCCCTCCAAGAACTGTGATGCACTATTTCACCTTGTCAGATGGCTCCAATGGGGCTGTGTTTGCCTTTGTTTGCCCTTGTCAACTCCCTCCAAGGACTGTGATGCACGATTTCACCTTGTCAGATGGCTCCAATGGGGCTGTGTTGGCCTTTGTTTGCCCTTGTCAACTCCCTCCAAGGACTGTGATGCACTATTTCACCTTGTCAGATGGCTCCAATGGGGCTGTGTTTGCCCTGTCAACTCCCTCCAAGGACTTTGATGCACTATGGCACCTTGACTGATGGCTCCAATGGGGCCATGTTGGCCTATGTTTGCCCTTGTCAACTCCCTACAAGGACTGTGATGCACTATGGCACCTTGTCAGATGGCTCCAATATGGCTGTGTTGGCCTATGTTTACCCTTGTCAACTCCCTCCAAGAACTGTGATGCACTATTTCACCTTGTCAGATGGCTCCAATGGGGCTGTGTTTGCCTTTGTTTGCCCTTGTCAACTCCCTCCAAGGACTGTGATGCACGATTTCACCCTGTCAGATAGCTCCAATGGGGCTGTGTTTGCCCTGTCAACTCCCTCCAAGGACTGTGATGCATTATGGCACCTTGTCAGATGGCTCCAATGGGACTGTGTTGGCCTTTGATTGCCCTTGTCAACTCCCTCCAAGGACTGTGATACACTATTTCACCTTGTCAGATGGCTCCAATGGGGCTGTGTTGGCCTTTGTTTGCCCTTGTCAACTCCCTCCAAGGACTGTGATGCACTATTTCACCTTGTCAGATGGCTCCAATGGGGCTGTGTTGGCCTTTGTTTGCCCTTGTCAACTCCCCCCAAGGACTGTGATGCACTATTTCACCTTGCCAGATGGCTCCAATGGGGCGGTGTTGGCCTTTTTTTGCCCTTGTCAACTCCCTCCAAGGACTGTGATGCACTATTTCACCTTGTCAGATGGCTCCAATGGGGCTGTGTTTGCCCTGTCAACTCCCTCCAAGGACTTTGATGCACTATGGCACCTTGACTGATGGCTCCAATGGGGCCATGTTGGCCTATGTTTGCCCTTGTCAACTCCCTCCAAGGACTGTGATGCACTATTTCACCTTGTCAGATGGCTCCAATGGGGCTGTGTTTGCCTTTGTTTGCCCTTGTCAACTCCCTTCAAGGACTGTGATGCACGATTTCACCCTGTCAGATAGCTCCAATGGGGCTGTGTTTGCCCTGTCAACTCCCTCCAAGGACTGTGATGCATTATGGCACCTTGTCAGATGGCTCCAATGGGACTGTGTTGGCCTTTGATTGCCCTTGTCAACTCCCTCCAAGGACTGTGATGCACTATTTCACCTTGTCAGATGGCTCCAATGAGGCTATGTTGGCCTTTGTTTGCCCTTGTCAACTCCCTCCAAGGACTGTGATGCACTATTTCACCTTGTCAGGTGGCTCCAATGGGGCTGTGTTGGCCTTTGTTTGCCCTTGTCAACTCCCTCCAAGGACCGTGATGCACTATTTCACCTTGTCAGATGGCTCCAATGGGGCTGATTTATCAATATGACTTTTTTTAAAGTTATCTTATTTCTTTATGTTTTATGACATCATAATAATAAAAAAATTCATTTATATATTATTTTTCCTCTTTATTCATGTCATTTATTAAAATCTATATTTTATGTGGTTATTCCTTAAAGGGACATGAAACCAAAAAATGGTCTTTCATGATTCAGATATATAATACAATTTTAAAGAAATTTTATATTTACATCTCTTATTTAATTTGCTTCATTTTCTTGATATACTTTGCAGAAAGGTTTATCTTTGCAAGATCATGAGTAACAGAGAACCGAGGTTCTAGATGTTGATTGTTGGTTGCATATATATATTGGTTGTTGTTGGCTCATCCATGTGTTCATTTATAAACTATTCGTGAATTGATGCACCTTTAACAAATGATCCCAAGATTATTAAACTGAGATAATCAATGTAAATTATAAAGTTGATGGAAATAGTATCCTCTCTGTGAATCCTGAAATTAATTGTTTGTATTTCATGTCCCTTTAAGTGATGCTGACAACAATTCTTAATGAATGGATATGCATTTCTAATGTATTTATTTCCTTTTTACATCAACATAGTTATATTATATGTTTAAAACAGACTATTATTTGAATGTTGACAGCACATGTATTCCAATTTCACTTATGTCTTATTGTAGTAGTCTAACAAAAGAAATCACTGTGTGTAATGTGCATATTTTAGATGATTAATATCTTTCTCTTATTATTGTTTCTCTTTAATTATACAACAATATATTGCTATAGGTAGGCTGACCATATTTCCACTTGAATAAGTGACACATCTGATAAATACATCTGTCATTATTCTTATTCCAACAAAATCTTTAAACAGATCTGAAAACATCCCTGACATATGTATTTCTCATGTGTCTCTTTTTAAAGCGGAAAGATGTACACCAGAGCTATAGGTAACATATAATGTATAACCAATCCAGATTTTCATAATGTATCTCGTAGCATTATTTCTCATTTAAAGGGATATGAAACATAATAATCTATTTTATCATTTAGGTTTAACATACTATTTAAATAAAATATATATTTTTCTTAAATTCTCGAATTTACTTCAGTCTCTTTGTATCATTTTTTTAAGGAGCAGCAGGGCACTACTGGTTTCTAAATGAACACATAGGTGAACCAATGACAATCGGTATATATATATGTAGCCACCAATCAGCATTTAGAACATAGGTTTTTTGCTGTTCTTGAGATTACCTCTAAACACATTTCATCAAAGATAACAAGAGAAAGAAGCAAATTTAAATAATATCATTAAATTTGAAAAGGTAGTTCAAATTGCAATCTCGTACATAATCGTGTAACATAAAATGTGGGTTTCATGTCCATTTCAACCCTGCTACTTCCTTCTGAATCCTCCGAGTCTAATGAAATATATCATTATTACCAACAATGGATTATATTTCATATATCACAGTATTACGTTATCTAGCGTGACATTCATAGATAACAAAATAGCACATACTAGTTTTTAAAATATAAATACGTTTCTTATTGACATGCAAAGCTGTAAAATAAGTCCTTGTATTGGATGCCGTTTTACGCGATCTCGGATGCGCCTTGGATTGGATGATGTTTTTACGCAATCTCGTATGCGCCATGTTGCTTAAGACGTCACATGCCAAGCTGTAAAATAAGTTCTTGGTTTGGATGATGTTTTTACACAATCTCGGATGCAACTTTGATTGGCTGATGTTTTTACGCGATCTCAGATGTGCCATGTTGCTTAAGACATCACATGCCAAGCTGTAAAATGAATTCTTTGATTGGATGATGTTTTTACGCGATCTCGGATGCGCCTTTGATTGGATGACATTTTTACGCAATCTCGGATGCACCATGTTGCTTAAGACGTCACATGCCAAGGTGTTAAAATCCATCTGATTGGATTACGTTGTCCTGCAATATTTGATTTTCAACGTAACCGATGTTTGAGAATGAGAACACAAGTTTAAAACTATGACTTTCTTGGATTATGGATTGTGTCAATCATGTACATTGTTGAACCATAGCTGATAAAGAACAGAGAAATATCTTTGGGTGGCTGTCTCATTGAAGAAACGAATGAAGGAAATATGTTTTACATGCAGAATATATTTAATGGCAAGTGCAAATCCTTGAATATACTCCATCTTTTTTAATATGTTTGTCAACAATATTTTCACTAATTTTCTACATATCTAATTCCTAAAGATGCTCTTTTGTATTTGAATAAAGTAATCAATATGCATTGACCTTTATCATATGATAAATATATGAGAGGTCTACTTATTCTAGATGTTATGTCCTGATCTTTTTTATTAATGTAAATGCTCAGTATCGTGTCATGTATGGCTTACACATTGTTCATCTCCAAATATAGTATTGTGAGCATATATTTCTAATGTAACTCTTAAAAAGACATGAAACCAGATTCCTTCTAAATGAAACGTCTTTCTTAAATAATTCAAACACTATAATGTATCTTTACAAAAATAGACTTTATTTAACACGTCGAGAGAAATATGGCATACAGGCTTAGTATCCTATTCAAATATTTTCTTGTTTGAACAAGTACATGTAGATATACCAACAAGCCCTAAGGATTAGTATATGTTAGCATATGTTCTTGTTTAAAGGGACAGTCAAGTCAAGCAAAACATTAATGATTTAAATATAAAAAAATTCAATTTTTTACAAATTTCTCTTAAACTTTTATCCACAATTTATCTTTGTACTCTTGGTGTTGTTGACAGCTAAACCTAGGAGGTTCATCTGCTCATTTCTTAGACCTTAAATAGTGCATCTAATCTGAATGCATTTTGACCACTAGAGGGCATTAGTTCATGTGTTTCATATAGAAAACATTGAGCTCATGCAGTTACCCTGGATTGATCACTGATTGGCCGAAATGCAGGTCTGTCAAAAGAACTGAAATAAGGGGTCATTTTGCAAAGGCATAGATACAAGGTTAATCACAGAAGTAAAACGTGTATTTCTCTAAGTCTTGTTTTTCAAAACTTGATAATGCGTAATAAAGTGTTTTCTTTGTAACCAACAATAATTCATGTTATGACTGTCCCTTTAAGCTGTGTTGTTGACATCAAAAGAGTGATATGCCATCATATATAATTGTATAATTGTAATGGTCATTTTGTTTGAGATTAGGGAAACAGTTTGGACATCACATCGCAAAAACCAATCAAAATAATCAACAAGGATAGCATGTGATGATGTGGTCTCCACACACTTGTAAAACACACTCTGCAAAAAATCTGCCTCCATGGACCCGGTCCCATAGAAGCCTATTAAATACAGAGTGTGCTCCACAAGTGTAAGAAGACCATATCATCACATACCTATCCATTACACATTAAATAAATAAAAATATATATAAAATTACTTCCTCTTCTTTCCCCTCTTCCCATGAGACTGAGGCTCTGGGGGGGGGCAACTGCCCCCTCCGATGAGTTCTCCTAGGAGATGTTTGGGGAAGAGGGGGAGGAGGAGTACTGGGATCACCCGGCTGAGGAGGAGATTGAGGCTGAGGAGGAGATGGAGGAGGGCCAGAAGCAGATGGTCCAGCAGCAGATGGGGCAGCAGCAGATGGTGCGTTTTGCGCCTCCCGGAGGACCTGCAATATATCCTTAAGAGTATTCAACATCTCTCTTTGGTCTTGGCGAATATCATTGAGTACTCCCGTCAGGTAGACTCTGCTTTCCGCCTGTTCCCTCCGGGAGGCACGCATCTCTTCTAGAAAATCATTTAAGATCTGCACGGCAGGCTGCTGGTGCACAAGGGGCTGCTGGTGGACGAGGGGCTGCTGCAGTGATCTCCTCTGCAGCGGGGGCTTGTTCAGGGGATGATGGTACAAGGATGTCTTCCATGTCTCCCCGAGGTGGCGAGTCATCTGCACCACTCTCATACCTGGTTGAAGGAGGAGCCTGTGGGTGCTGTGCTGCCTCCTCAGACTCTGTATATTGTAAAAAGAAAGAAATTGAGATATTAGCACAGTTCCAAATCAAGATGTAAATGTTCTATTTGAAAGTGTATTAATGAGTCTGCCTTTGTAATTCTATTGTAAGCAAAAGAAATCAATATGATTTCAGCATTTGCAAACCCGTTTTTCTGATATCTACATGGTCAATCTGAATGTCTTATTGCATTTGTCTTCAGTCTGTTTAAATTCACACCTAATTTGTAGACTAGATACTAATGTGATGGCTTTTCTTGAAATGCAACTGTCTCAAGGTAATTGTGAATGCATTTACGTAATAATGTATAAAAAAGCGTAATTGCGTCATATCCTTAAATAATTTTTGCGTGGGAATGGGTGGGTTATGAGGTGGATGTAAAGAGATTATTAAATGAGCTTACTGGCAGATGAGAGGGATAGGTTCCCGCTATCAACTCCTCCGATACGACTATGGCCACCTCAGAGATGTTGGGACGCAGCATTTCCTCCCAGCGGGAATACTCGAATATCATTTCAGGACCACCACCGGTCCCTGTTAAGTATTCGTTCTCCCTTGAGAGCTTTCTTTTTAGTTCTGCTCTGCAGTCCCGGTAGCGATGCTGGATAGATTTGACATCCCTGTTATGGAACCCCACTGCATTAACGGCATCCCTGATCTCCAGCCATAGCTTCCTCTTATCCTTAGGGGTGGCCTTCTGTGCCTGCAGCCTCCTAGCCCTCTCCATATAAGCCTCTATGAGGGCCTCCTTCTCCTCCATGGTATACCTCTCCTCCCTCTGCCTGGGCTTCCCCTGTGATGTGAGCCTCTGTTTCCCAGACTGTGAAGCTCCCTGTCTACACTGCACAGCACTGTGCCCAGCCACTTGTTTATCTTCAACAAAGTGGCCGGTCCACCCACCGCTTCCTCTCCCCCTTCCTCTCCCCCTTCCTGTCCAGTTCCCCTCCCTCTCCCTCTCCCCCTCTCCTGACTAACCTCCTGCCTAACCTCCTCTACAAGCTCTTCTCTAACCTCCTGCCTGATGAACTGTAATAGTTCCGGGCTAATCTGCCCCCTATCCCCCCCTCCCGACATACTCAAACAAAAAGTTAATGCGTCCAAATGAAAAAGGGTCAAAATAATGAACAAAAAGTAAAAAGTGCTCAAAGTGTGAAAGGGATATAAATAAAAGAGGGTAAAGGGTATTAAACAGACAAATATGTAGAAAAAACTAAAATTAGGATATGTAAACAATAAGTTGTAAATCCAACAAAATCTAACTATGGGATGGGTATAAGCTTAAAGGGAATGGGGTATGGGTTTAAAGGGAATGGGGTATGGATGAAAGGGAATGGGGTATGGAGTGTAGTATGAGAGGGGATGGGGTATGGAGTGTATGTAGTTTTAGTGATAAATGTATGTATGTGTTCGCATGTAAATATGTTTATATAAGTATTAACAAAAAACACTCACACACTCACCCAAACAAACTCTCTCTCACTAACGCTCTCTCACTAACTCACTAGCTCACACTAACTCACACTAACTCTCACACTAACACTAACTAACTCTCACAATAACACTAACTCACTCTCTCACACTAACTCACTCTCACTAAATCTCTCTTCTCTCACTAAATCTCTCTCCTCTCTAATCTCTCCAAACCCTCCAACTCCTAGACCTGCACCTAACTCAAAAAAGCAATACAGTCAAAGAAGCCATGCTTAGAGCGTGCTTATATACCCTATGTAAATGTTTAATGATGTATCGGTTTGCAAAGTAAAGGAGGTTCAGGTGTGCTTTGTTAGTAATTAGTATGTGTGCAATGTGTATTAGTTGTTTGAATTTGCGCATGCTCATATTGATTTAATATTTGTGTAATGTGTATAATGCCAGAGTCGTAACTAGAAACCACAGGGCCCAGGTGCAAGAATATAAGAAGCTGGGGGCCTAGTCGCAATTGTGACCTCTGCACCCCCTGTAGTTTCGCCCCTGTATAATGCGATGATGTCATAGTGATCGTTTTGCATAACATTGTCCAAAAGTAGTATCTCTAAATGTAAATGGTGATCTGTGATGGTTTTTTTATACTAATGTTACGTAATCTGCAATGCGAATGTTTTGTTTGTGTATCAGCGTGCAATTCTTTTTTCATGTTGTTTTGTTCCGTGTGGCAAGATCGGAACGTATATCTCGATTCCTGGTTTCGTGTAAATGTTGTGCATTCTTTTTATTTTCCGATTGTGAATGTGTAATGCGTATGTGCTATGTTGCGTGAGCAATTGTTGTTTGTACATTTGAGCTGTGTTTTTGTTGTGCATTATGTGGTATACGTAATATGACAGAGCAGTGCGTATTTCTCGCGATATCGAGTGTTAGCTGAAAAATCTGTGATTATTTAATTTAGCATTGATCTCTATGGGAGAATGTTTAACGCGCCCGTGATTACACTTATTAAATAAACGTGGTAATCGTGTTACTACGACGCGTTACGAGGTTGTTTTCAGACTCGTAATATCTATGTTATTAAAAGACATGCAATGGAAATAACGTACAAGTTATTACCTCACCGCTCATAACGCAAAACTCGTAATCTAGCCGTTAGTTATTTTTCGTAATTTAGTGTTTGTTATTTAGTAATTTAGTGTTTGCTATTTTTCGTAATTTAGTTTTGTTTTGTTTTTTGCAATTTTAGACTTGATTTTTTTTAGTAGTGTTAGATTTTTTTAATGTGTAATTTAGTTTTTTTTTAATTGGTAGTTATTTTAATTTTAGTATAATAGTTTAGTATAATAGTTATGTTAGGTTAATTGTTAGTTTAAACTTAGGTTTTTTAATTTCACAGGTAAGTTTTTATTTATTGTAAGATAGGGATATTGTAATTTTAATTTAAAGTTAGGGGGTGATAGGTTAATCTATTAGTGGCAATGTGGGGGGCTGGCGGTTTAGGGGTTAACAGGTTTAGTTAGTGGCGGCTGTGGCGGAAAATGGCGGAATAGGGGTTAATACCTTTATTATAGTGGCGGGGATGTGGTTGGGCGGCAGATTAGAGGTTAATACATTTCATATAGTGTTTGCGATGCGGGAGGGCCTCGGTTTAGGGGTTAATATGTAGTTTATGGGTGCTAGTGTACTTTGTAACAGTTTAGTTTAGTTTCATGAAACATTTTTGTTACACAAAATCCATAACTACTGCTTTCAGATGGCGTTATCGATCGTGTAGGTATAGGCTGTAACGCAAGCATTTTAGCCTCACCGGAGACTCTTTTTATCTAAAATCAATTACCATCTCTTTGGTTTTATGAACATTTAATTCTACACTCCATGTTACCAGCCGGTCTTTTTTTTTTTTTTAAAGTCTTTTTTATTAGCCAGTAGTGTACAATACAGTCAAGAAAATAACATAGCAACAAACAACAATACATTTCTTGTTTTGCGCCACGCAGGGCCATTAATACCATTTCAAAGAGAAAAGCAAAATACGTAAAGAAAATAATTTCTTGTTTTGCGCCACGCAGGGCCATTAATACAGTTTCAAACAAAGTAAGATACATAATAAAACAGAAAGAAACATTTTAAGTTATTTAACAATCTGTATACTTCTTAATCGTTCATCCGAGCCCTACATTCTTTATCAACACTACTGTTTTTATACTATTTTAATGCTCACCACAACACACACACCCCAATTGCAGACAAACACCTGAAGAGAAAAAAAAAAAAAAAAAAAAAAAGGGAAAGAACTGTGCAATATCTATTCCCCAATTTTGGAAAGTAAATAAACAATCTAGTCCTAATTCATAAATTTTCTTTATTCTTTTGTTGTTGAGTCTCAAAACCACTCCATTTTAAACAGTCTGAAATATTCCCACCTGTATGGGGGGATAGAAAACCTAACTGTACGAACTATGCAGTTCCTCCTAACTAACAAACACCACACAACACAACACAACACACAAAAAAAAAAAGACATACAACTGTAAAATTTCCTCTCCTCCGCCCCCCGTCTCCACCACCAGACTGTTTATGATTGTTTTATCCAGCTATATGGGAAAACATTCAATAGGGTCAATTCCGCAAAGCTGACTGACGATAAAAATGGGGAAAGAATCAATTTTTGACTAGCCACAGGGTAAGTTAGAATGACTGGGGACCATCTCCAAAGGAACTTCTTAATTCTTTTCTCCGAGGCATCAGATAACTGAAATGATTCAAAGACTAATTGATCTTGGAGTGTTTTAAATACCATATCTAATCCTGGTGGAGCCTTACTTTTCCAATTTCTGAGTATGCAATATCTAACCACCAATATAATTGTATTAAAACTATTTACAGTATTACTATTAAAGCCATTATTACGCAGTAATAACAAGATAACATCCTCTGCCGCTAACACAATTACAACTTTATATAGTTTACTAAACCAAAAAATGATTTTCAACCATAGTTGTTTGACTTTAGGGCATGTCCAGAACATGTGGAGAATATCTGCTTTATGATGTGAACATCGTGGGCACAAGTTAACCATGGAAGGGTAATACTTATTCATCTTCAGCGGGGAAACATAAAAATTATTTATCACCTTCATATGTGATTCTTTCCATATTACTGGAACCTTGCATCTATGAAGAGACTCAAAACTCTGAGAAATCCTTTCATGGTCTATCGACGGGATCACCGAGATCCATGACTTGCATATATTATCCCTAATAGGTAGGCTCTGCTTATTTAACAAGATATCATACATCAGTGAAATTGATGCATCCCCCATGTTAAATTTTTGTATACATAGTTTAATACAGGCCCAATCCGCTATTGCGCTACTCTGCCATTTCTGATCTAAGATAAAATGGCGAATTTGGAAATACGCAAATAAGTTGTGTCTAGGTAGAGCATACTTAATAAACAGAGTCTCAGCTGACATAACTTGACAGTTATCATCAAGTAGTTGGTTTATATAATCTAGCCCTTTATCCCCCCACTCTTTGAACACTTTTTGATATAGTCCAGGGAGAAAACTAGGATTATTAACAATCGGTAGAAATTCTGAGAAAAGAATAATCCAGCTCCAAGATTGAACAACATTTTTGCCATGCATGTACTATATTTTTAATAGAGATAAGACACCTAACATTCTGAGGGAGTTTCTGAATTTGGGAATGTAGGATTGCTTTCAAAGAGAATGGTGAAACTAGAAAAGATTCTATCTCATCGGATGAAATAATATTAGATCCAGCTAGCCAATCTACTGCTACTTTAGCCATTGCGGCCAGATTATAAAGTTTTATATTAGGGAGAGCTAAACCAGCTACACCAATTTTTTGCATAAGTCTCTCCAACGACATCAGAGATTTTCTATTATTCCATATAAATTTAGAAAATGTGGCATTGATTATTTTTACGTCTTTATTTAATAAGAATAAAGGAAGATTCTGCAGCGGATATAGCAAACGAGGAAAAATAATAGTTTTGATTAAATTGACACGCGCTATCATAGATAGCGGAAAGGTGGCCCATAGTTGTAGATCAATGCAAATCTTATGAAGCAAAGGTTCAAAATTAGCTTTATACCAATAACTTGGATTTCTAAGCAAGACTAAACCAAGATATTTAATCGCCTCAACTTGTTTGAAAGGAGAATTAATTAATATTGACGATATCTTATTAAGATACATTAATTCACTCTTTTCTAAGTTGATCTTATATCCTGAAAAGGAGCTAAACATTTTCAGGATTTGTGAGACTATCATTATGGAATACTGAACATCATTCAGGAATAGTAAAACATCATCCGCGTATAATAGAATTTTTAACGAAGATGACCCTAACTGAGTTCCGGATAGTGCTTCTCTGAACCTTATTGCCAGAGGTACCAACGCAATATTAAACAAAAGAGGGGACAGCGGGTATCAGGTTCCTTGGTTATTTGAATCACAACTGCAGAGTCTAAATAAATTATATTTGTTTCACAACTGAAGTACAGGCTATTATATCAGCATAGACTGTTTTATTCAGAGTGATTTTTATAAGTAATGGCAGTAAGTCTTTATATGGTTATATTATATCGTTATACCATATAAATATTTAGAGGCTGAAAATAAATATTATTATTAATAACAACTTTTGACAATAATTGTGCTCAAACCCAAATGTGAGAGATAGTGTTCAATATAATAATCACTGAGGCATGAGAGATGTGAGACACACAGACTGCAGATGCTGACAGGGGCGTGACCTGCTGCGAGACACAGCACACAGAGTAAGGCTTGTAGCGTGGAAAACTGAACACAGACTAGTGATTGTAAATGGAGCTGTGAGACACGCTGAGTTGTAAGGAGCTGTATGGCACGCTGAGATGTATGAGGCTGTGTGACGTCACATAAAGTCCGTTACTGTCCGGTATGAGAATGTATTCAAAGGAAGTTCATAGAATTAAATAAAACATTCGTTGCAATCAAAGTAATTTCTGAGAGACAAAGTCAGTTTACAAAAGTTCAAAAAGGAAACATGAAATTTGTAATTAGCCGTTACCTAAGGCATCCAAGGTAAATTAGATTTGATACTAATACCGTAGTAGTAGTTGGTAGAATCCTCCTGTTGGAAATTAGATAGCAATTCCTGTAGAGGTGAGGAGTTGAATAACTTAATACTTCTTGGAATAGCAATCTTCAGGATGAATGAGACTAGTTGTTATTAGTCCCTTTGTGACCAAACTGCAGCTGGTATTTGTAAATCCAAATGTTAAAGTAGTAGAAGTAAAACTTCTTTTGATAAGTATATAGCTTATAAGAAAGGGAGCACTGGTTTCAGCAAACAATACTCAACAACTAAGCACTTGTTTGGGGCGGGGTGATGCCTTAAGTACAGGTGAGGAAGGTGAGTTGAGGCAAAAAGTAAAAGCAGGACTGGAATCCTTACAGATCCCCCCCCTCAAGCAAGCCGACCACGGGTTGGAATTTAGGTCTGTTTGGATATCTTCTATGAAAACGAGCAATAAGCTTTGGAGCATTAATGTGTGCATGAGGTTCCCAAGTATCATCCTCTGGGGCGAACCCTTTCCATCGGACCAGATACTGTAATTCCCCATTATAAAATCTTGAGTCCAAAAGATCATAAACTTCATAGACATCAGTGCCCAATTGAATAGGAGAAGGGGGTAGAAGAGGTACATCAGGTTTATCTCCCAAGTAGGGTTTCAATAATGATACATGGAAAGTTGGGTGGATGGGTAAAGAATCAGGTAGATCAAGCCTGACGGCATTTTCATTGATGATGTGTAGAATTTTGAATGGTCCAAGGAACAACCCAGCCAATTTTTTACTTGGTAAGTGCATTTTAATGTTTTTGGAAGATAACCAAACATAGTCCCCTATAGAATATTTCGGAGAAGCTCTACGACGTAAATCATAAAATTTCTTCTGAGACGCCTGAGCTTGTTTGATGTTATCTCGTAAATGTAGGAAATTTTCAGCTATGTTTTGTGTTAGCACATCAACAGATGGTGAGTCATGTGTAGAAGTCGTTTGGATAGGGAATCTTGGATTAAAACCATAGTTGGCGAAAAAGGGAGAGTAATTTGTAGTGCTGTTAATGGTATTGTTATAGGCAAATTCAGCCATGGAGAGAAAGGAAGTCCATTTATTTTGATGATATGAGCAATAGCATCGTAGATATTGCTCAAGCCACTGATTGAGTCTCTCAGTTTGGCCATTAGTCTGAGGGTGGAAGGCTGTGCTTAACCTTTGATCGATTTGGAGTGCTTTAGTGAGTGCTTTCCAGAAGCGTGAGGTGAATTGGGTTCCTCTATCAGTAGTTAAAATGGATGGTAACCCATGGTATCGTACAATGTGGTTTAGAAATAAATATGCTGTTTCAATGGAAGTGGGTAACTTATGAAAAGGAATAAAATGTGCCATTTTAGTAAAATGATCGGTAACAACTAAAATGGTGGTTTGTCCAGAACTAGGTGGTAGATCAACTATAAAATCCATTCCCAAATGAGACCAAGGAGATTCCGGTACTTCCAAAGGAATTAAATAGCCATAGGGAGGTCTCCTTTCTGGTTTTGATACTGTACAGGTTGTACAATGTTGTATATATTCCTTTATACTGGTTTTCATCGATGGCCACCAGTAACTTCTGGAGATGAGCTCATGTGTACGTTTGATTCCTGGATGACCAATTAGTGGAGGGTCATGATGATCTTTGATTATTTTCTGTCTGAAACGTTCTGGAATATAAAGTTTAGAACCATGGAAGTAAAAACCATCCTGGAGGGTTAGTCTATCTAATAGGGTTTGGTCTTCTGAAGAAAGATCAGATTGATATTCCTTATCCTGTTGAGATAGGATAGCAAGGAATCGAGTAGGGGGAAGAATGCTAGTAGGAGAGTCTTCCTGTATAGGTCTTGGATCTCGTCGAGAGAGTGCATCTGCCTTCCCATTTTTTGAACCTGGCCTGTACATGATTTGGAAATTGAAACGACTAAAGTAGAGACTCCATCTCACTTGACGTCCAGATAAAGTTTTATTATTTTGTAGATATTCCAAATTCCGGTGATCCGTATAAATCACTATAGGTAGGGAGGTACCTTCAAGGAGATGTCTCCAGAATTCGAAGGCTCTTTTAATGGCTAGAAGTTCCTTGTCCCCAATGGAATAATTGATCTCTGCTGGAGTCATAATCTTTGAATAGAACCCAACTGGGTGTAGTGGTTCTGTAGGAGACTGTCTTTGGGAGAGGACAGCACCAAGAGCATAATCTGAAGAATCCACCTCTAGGGTATATTGAAGGTTTGGATCAGGATATTTCAGAATGGGGGCAGATGAAAAGGAATTCTTTAGGAAGTTGAACGCATCATCCTGTTCTTTAGTCCACTGGAAAGAACAATTAGCACTAGTTAATTTAGTCAGAGGTTTTGCAATTTTAGAAAAATTGCGAATGAACTTTCTGTAATAGTTACTGAAACCAAGAAACTTTTGTAGTTCTTTCCGTGTTGAAGGTGTGGGCCATGATTTTACTGCTTCCACTTTGTTATCTTGCATTTGAATCCCATTTGGGCTGATGGAGTAACCCAGGAACTCTATTTTGTTGGTGTGGAAAATACATTTTTCCAATTTGGCGTATAGCCGATGGACTTGGAGTCTTGCTAAAACCCAACTAACATGTTTGATATGTTCTTCTAGATTTGTGGAATAGATTAAAATGTCATCTAGGTAGACAACAACACATGTGTCAAGGAGATCATGGAAAATGTCATTAATAAAGAACTGGAAAGTTGCGGGTGCGTTAGTTAAGCCGAAAGGCATAACTAGATATTCAAACAACCCATACCTAGTTCTAAAAGCGGTAAGCCACTCATCCCCCTCACGGATACGCACTAAATTGTACGCCCCTCTCAAATCTAATTTAGTAAAAATCTGAGCATGCCTGAGTCTTTCTATGAGTTCAGGAATGAGGGGGAGAGGGTATCGGTTTTTTATGGTTATTTTGTTCAATTGTCTGAAGTCAATGATAGGCCGAAGAGATTGGTCTTTGTTCCGCACAAAGAACATTCCTGCACCAGCAGGAGAAACCGAAGGACGGATAAACCCTTTCTTTAGATTTTCATCTAGGTAAGTTTTTAGATGATCCAGTTCCGGTTGACAAAGTGGGTATAAATGTCCAATAGGTGGCGTTGTTCCAGGTTTCAGTTCAATAGGGCAGTCGTAGATTCTGTGTGGGGGAAGGGTATCTGCTTCCTTCTTACTGAAGACTTCAGAGAACTGCTTGTACATTTCTGGTATCAGAGTTTCTGATGTGGAGGATAAACTGTGAAAAGAAATTCTATGGCAAGTCTGTTGACAGAAATCAGAATTTAGTTGAACTTTTAAGGATTTCCAATTAATATCAGGTTCGTGTAGCTGTAACCAAGCTAGCCCAAGTACTATTGGGAATAATGGAGAAGTGATTACATCAAAAGTGAGATGTTCATGATGTGTTTTTAATGTAGTGACAGAGAGCGGGATGGTGTGATGTGTAATTGGCCCTGATGATATCTCAGAGCCATCAACCACACGAAGGAAAATAGGAGACAACTTTTTTATCAATGGTATTTTATTTTTAGAAACCAGAGAACTGTCAATGTAGTTTCCTTGTGCTCCTGTATCCAAGATGGCTGGAATGGTCAGTTGTTTATTTGCCCACTGTAGAGAAAGAAGTAAAGAACAATGAAGAGGGTTGTTATGCTTTGACTGGAGAGAAAGATTGGTATGGTACTTACTCTTCTTGTTCTGTGGCAAAGATGGGCAATCCTTTAAAGTATGAGATGAGGATGCGCAATACATGCAGAGGCCTCTAGTCTTCCTTCTGATACGTTCTTCAGGAGTTAGAGGTCCTCTGAAAGAACTTATATCCATTGCTTCAGCACCAGTTGAACCAGTATGAGGACTGTTAGAAGTGGGATGGTTAAAAACCTTATCCTTCTTATGAACAATTTCAGGGTATTGACGTTCAAATCTTCTTTCACGTAATCTCCTATCAATTTGCCTGCTGAGCTTCATAAGGCCTTCCAATGTTTCAGGTAACTCAGTTCGGGCTAATTCATCTTTTACTGCGTCAGAGAGTCCAAGCCTGAACTGGTTTTTTAAAGCAATGGCGTTCCACTGAGAGTCAATAGAATATTGCTTGAATTCTGTTATGTAACATTCAACAGGTTTGTTACCTTGTTTTAAGTTCCTCATCTTTTTCTCAGAAGTATACTGTAGGTTAGAATCATAGTATAATTCATCCATGATATCCAGAAAAGATGAAAAAGATGAAAGAACAGCATTATTTGTCTCAAAGAGAGTGTCTGCCCAAATGCGAGGTTCACCTCTTAAATAGCTTATCATTGTAAGGACTTTAACCCTATCATTTGGGTATGTTTTAGGTTTAAGGGTGAAATTAAGCAGACAAGCATTTTTGAATTGACGGTATAAATTCCTATCTCCATTGAAAAAATCTGGAGGTGCAATAAATGGTTCTGACAGATTGTCAGGAAGGCTCTGTTTAATAGAGACAGTGTCTTTTATTACTTTTCTTAAAGTTTCATTTTCTAATTGTAACTCTCTAAAGACTTGACTAAGTTGGTCAACTCTTTGTGTTAAATTATAAACAATTTGAGGAAGCTCTGCTGGATCCATATTTTATGGCTTAGTTGTTATATCAGGTTCCTTGGTTATTTGAATCACAACTGCAGAGTCTAAATAAATTATATTTGTTTCACAACTGAAGTACAGGCTATTATATCAGCATAGACTGTTTTATTCAGAGTGATTTTTATAAGTAATGGCAGTAAGTCTTTATATGGTTATATTATATCGTTATACCATATAAATATTTAGAGGCTGAAAATAAATATTATTATTAATAACAACTTTTGACAATAATTGTGCTCAAACCCAAATGTGAGAGATAGTGTTCAATATAATAATCACTGAGGCATGAGAGATGTGAGACACACAGACTGCAGCTGCTGACAGGGGCGTGACCTGCTGCGAGACACAGCACACAGAGTAAGGCTTGCAGCGTGGAAAACTGAACACAGACTAGTGATTGTAAATGGAGCTGTGAGACACGCTGAGTTGTAAGGAGCTGTATGGCACGCTGAGATGTATGAGGCTGTGTGACGTCACATAAAGTCCGTTACTGTCCGGTATGAGAATGTATTCAAAGGAAGTTCATAGAATTAAATAAAACATTCGTTGCAATCAAAGTAATTTCTGAGAGACAAAGTCAGTTTACAAAAGTTCAAAAAGGAAACATGAAATTTGTAATTAGCCGTTACCTAAGGCATCCAAGGTAAATTAGATTTGATACTAATACCGTAGTAGTAGTTGG
The DNA here is from genome assembly GCF_027579735.1 of Bombina bombina. Classification (NCBI taxonomy): domain Eukaryota; kingdom Metazoa; phylum Chordata; class Amphibia; order Anura; family Bombinatoridae; genus Bombina; species Bombina bombina. Next base: position 470,916,588 of record NC_069501.1, read on the forward strand.
TAGAATCCTCCTGTTGGAAATTAGATAGCAATTCCTGTAGAGGTGAGGAGTTGAATAACTTAATACTTCTTGGAATAGCAATCTTCAGGATGAATGAGACTAGTTGTTATTAGTCCCTTTGTGACCAAACTGCAGCTGGTATTTGTAAATCCAAATGTTAAAGTAGTAGAAGTAAAACTTCTTTTGATAAGTATATAGCTTATAAGAAAGGGAGCACTGGTTTCAGCAAACAATACTCAACAACTAAGCACTTGTTTGGGGCGGGGTGATGCCTTAAGTACAGGTGAGGAAGGTGAGTTGAGGCAAAAAGTAAAAGCAGGACTGGAATCCTTACAGCGGGCAACCTTGCCTTGTGCCCCTCTGAAGCGTAATTTTTGGCGATAGAATCCCGTTAATAAGAAGGTAAGATATTGGACTATGATATACCCTATGTATGAAATGTAGAAATTTTCCTTCAAATCCAAATTGCTCCAGCGATCTAAATAAGTGTTGCCAGACGATTGAATCGAACGCTTTAACGGCATCCAACGATAAAATAGCCATATCTTGTCTCAGAAATTTCTTCCTGCCCAAATCCGCATTCCATGCGTAGTCCAAGACATTGATTACTTTACGTATATTTTTTGTTGGATTTCTAGCAAGCATAAAACCTGTTTGATCTGGGTGAATGATCTTATGTAAACACTTATAAACAGCTATAATTGCCATTAATATTTTATAATCTATATTCAAGACTGATATAGGTCTATAGGAAGCCGGATCCTCTGGATCCTTATCCTTCTTTAGGATAAGAGAGATATTCGCTGCAGAGAAGTAATTTGAAATGGGATATCTTGTACTATAATACCAATTGAAGAGTTTTTCTAACATTATATATATATAATTGTATATCATTGCCTACACATTTATAGTATTCAGCGGGAAACCCGTCGGGGCCCGCCGCTTTGTTCATTTTTAAATTATCTATCGCCTTCCTAATTTCCTGTATTGAGATCGGGGCATTGATCAGCAGTAGATCCTCTTTGGCTATCTTAGGAGCCTTGATCGTATCCCAAAACAAATCCTGATTAGTATTATCTATTGCAGATTCAGCATAAAGCTGTTGATAATAAGAATGGAAAGTTTCTAAGATCCCTTTAGTTTCTGTTACTCTCCCTTTATCTGAATTGATAGCTACAATCAGATTTTTCTTTTTTCTACTTTTAACCAATTTGGCTAGGAATTTAGCCGAACAGCCATGGACACCTCTGTAGTAAAGATTTATTTTTGCTTCGTCCTCCACTAATTTTTGTTTTAAGAAAAAATCTCTTAGCTTTCTATTTTCCTTATATTTGTCCCAATTACCTACTGAGGGATTCTGGCGATATTTTGTGTAAGAATTCCTGACTTGACTTGTAATTTGAATTTCCCGAGCTCGGCTCTTCTTCTTTCCAATACTTACATAAGCTTGAATTTCTCCTCGTAAAACTGCTTTAAAAGCTTCCCAACATATTTCAGGTTTATCAATATAATTTAAATTTTCTTTGTAGTAGCGCTGCCATGATAATTTCAGAAAATTAACACATTTCGGATTGGTGTATAGATATCTGGGGAAACTAAATCTAGGAATTTTAAATCTATCTTTATTAGCGGATAAAAAAGCTACTGAAATAATAGCGTGATCCGACACACAGATCTCTCCTATATCACAATCTACTCCCTGCGTCGACAAAGTATCAGAAATTAAAAACAGGTCTATTCTTGAAAATGTCCCATGGGCTTTAGATTCACATGAGTAGGCCAATTTATCTGGGTTTTTTAAGCGCCAGATATCGACTAGTTTCAACCTGCTACAGAGTTGTTTTAAAACTTTTGCGTTACTATTATGAAACGAAACATTTTTTTTTAAAATCTGTCCAAGATAGGGCAGAATGTTGCGTTAAAATCACCCCCTAAAATTAAATTTTCAGAGAGGAACGGAAATAATTTTACTTTTATATTTTCACAAAATACTCTAGAGAATTTGTTAGGGGCGTATACGTTACAAATCACCAATTTTACATTATTTAACTGAATTTGTAATATGATATATCTAGCTTCCTCATCTAGCTCTACTTTGAGTAACTTGTAATCTAAATCTTTGTGTAGAAGAATTGCTACACCACATTTCCTAGCTCCCCCGGATGTAGATATAACTTCCCCTACCCATTTTATCTTTAGTTTTGCTGCTTCTAGTTTGTTTAAGTGTGTCTCCTGTAGAAGAACTATATTGGGTTTATACGTAGATAATTTTTTAATAACCAGTTTACGCTTAATGGGGGAAGTTAGTCCCCCTATATTCCATGATAATATCTTAATTTGTTCACCCATCTAGTCTAGCCATTCCACTGGGAGGGGAGGGGAGAGGAGAGAAAAAAAAAAAAAAAACACCCCCACATTGCACCCCACATCACAAATAACACACATACAACTTCGCTAACCATGATTAGAACCATCAATTCTATTCTAAAAGAGGATTCGGACTAACTTACATTTCGGAGCCAGCTCTACGACTATGTACTCTCAAGGGAGTCTATAAATGTTTTAACCTCTGAGACCTCATCAAAGGAATGTCTCGTGCCTCGATCTTCAACTAAGATACGAGCTGGATAAATCATCCGCGCTTTTAACCCTTTGTTGATAAGATAGGTACAATGCGGTGCCATAGCTCTCCTCCTAGAGGAGGTCTCAGAGGAAAAATCTTGGAACATTAGCACCCTAGAATTTCCAAATGTTGGAGGTTCGGCTGATTTAAATAGTCTCAGCATTTCAATCTTGTCTTGATATTTTAAAAGTTTAAATAAACATGCTCTATTTTTCAGGGCTCCATCGGGAAAAATTTTCTTGGGACCTAACCTATGCGCCCGTTCAATCATGAGTGGTAATACATGTGGGGGCATCCCTAGAGCAAGGAGAAGCGTAGTGGAAGTGAATTTTAACAAATCGTCAAATTCCGGTGATTCTGGTAGCCCAACCAGTCTGATATTGTTACGCCTGGAGCGATCCTCCAGATCCTCCAGGCACAACTGCATATTTCTAATTTTGGTGTCTTGTTTCTGAATTAACTCTGATGATATGTGGGTCTGATCTTCTAAGTCAGAGATCCTATTCTCTGCCTCTGTTAATCTGGTAGAAAACTGTCTCACCTCTGATGCAATTGTAACAATTTCATTAGAGATAGAACTTAAATCCTTTTTAATAGCATCAAATTGAGGGGAAAATACTTCTGACAGTCTAGCAGTAAGCTCTTGCATATCACATGAAATTTTACTGGTCTCCATAGTACTATCTAAGCTGGCATCATTTGTTTTATTTCTCTTGTCTTTCACCTTTGCAGGCATTATGGGTGAAAAAGATTTCACCTGAGTGATATATCTTTCCATTCACGGAAAGTGTATATATAGGATCACACACACCACATCGAACCAGGAAGCCCCTGGTACTACACACTATGTAAAATTCTGTGAATCTGTGTACACAATTGTGAAGACCCCCTCCCCCCTTTTTCTGTTCCCCTTTTTACCTTACTTTTTTTTTTCCCCTCCTTTTTTTTTTTCCTTTTCTTTTTCTTTTCCTCCCCTTTTCCTTCTCCCCCCCCCCCCCCTTCTTGCTAGAGAGAAGGGATCAAGGGGAAAAAGAGAAAATGTGGGACAACACACACAAAAAGAAAAATGAATGCATTCTGTGAAAACGTGCAACAACAAATAAATAAAGAGCCTGCTGTGTCTCGTTCAATTGAAACCAAACAATACTTACGACCACTATAGTTTAATACTTATTGATATAATAATGCTAGCCAACTATTACCAATATTACTTTTCCATATAAACTGACTTGGAGACTTGTTCTCTAGATATATTATCCAATTTAAGCAATCAATCTCTTGCTTAATCTAAATACACCTGCTCTATTCCTGGGGCCTTATGAGTACAATTGCATGGCTAGCTACCTGTATACCTTCTAGACCTAACCCCTTATCTATACCTCCTGGGAGAAAGAAACTTAATATGTATACCTCCTATGAGAAAGACACTTATTATGTAAACCTCCTGCGATGAAAACACTTGTTATGTATACCTCCGAAGAGAAAAAGACTGTAATGTATGCCTCCTAAGAGAAAGACACTTATTATATATATCTCCTAAGAGGCAGACACTTGTTATATATACCCCCTAAGAGAAAGACACTTATTGTATATACCTCCCAAGAGGAAGACACTTATTGTATATACCTCCTAAAAGAAAGACACTTATTGTATATATCTCCTAAGAGAGGGACACTTATTATGTAAACCTCCTATGAGAAAGACACTTATTATGTAAACCTCCTGCAAAAAAGACACTTGTTATGTATACCTCCTAAGAGAAAGACACTTATTATATATACCTCCTAAGAGAAAGACACTTGTTATATATACCTCCTAAGAGAAAGACACTTGTTGTATATACCACCTAAGAGAAAGACGCTTGTTGTAAATACCTCCAAGAGAGGGACACTTATTATGTATACCTCCTAAGAGACATATACCTATAATACAGATACCAGCAATATCAATATCAAGCAAAAACAGTCAGAATATAAGTTAAAACATTGGGGTTGAAATAAAGAATTTAACACATGAGACTCTAAACCGTTACTCATATTAGCATGAAATATTTCTCCTATGTTTTTTTCTCTTTTTTTTTTCTTTTTTTTGCTTTCCCCTCCTTCTGTCCCCCTCTTCCTATTTCCCTTATTCCCCTTAAACTAGATCAGCAATACCAAACCTAGCCAACAATAAGAAATAGTAACTAGTTCCGTTAACAATAATTGTGAGAGTTCAATAAAAAGTATTTTCCAAACAACAAAGGCTTTGCTGGGATTAATGTGTATAAACCAAAGTTTTTCTAAATAGTTCCCATCTAGTAAAATTAGTGGCTAGAGCACTCACGTCTGTGCCAATGATTCCCATGGACACTACTCCACACGAATTGACCTGTAGATACCAGTTGTGCTATAATTAAAAACTCCCTTTACCAGATTCAGCACGTCGCGGGTTTTCACAAGCTCAGACGCCGACAATGTAACAACATCCAAGTCTTAATGGAATCCTGTTGCGCATTCCGCTCCTATTGGCTGCAATAGTGGGATTGTTACCAGCAAGCTCTCCGATTGGCCAGCTTACTCCTTCTGCCTCCGCTCAGCTCACCACTCACGGTACCCCATCGGATCTACTCCTTCCCGACCGGGGCAATGGAACACCGGAACAGTGCCCTAGGAGGCCGCCAACCTGGCCCCACAACGGGCACTAGAAATCCTCAGTATCGTAACGATCCACAGGGGCCTAAGATCAACAGCATATATCCATCCAGCCCCTCCAGGGGGGTCCGGCGCGGTAACAGCAGCACAGTAAGTCGGTTGCCTTTTCCTTGTCTGCGTGCATAAAAAATCTTTGGCCCCTTATGAATAGGCTGTATATCTGATCCTTTTCCTTATCCTCTGGCTACGGCTTGTAGCAAAAGTTGTGGCTCTTACCAGGGAGCCAATAGCTGGTATTTGCGGGTTTTCCTGCTTGGGCTTGAGGTGTTGTAGCCCGGCTCCCTAGGGCGTCAAACACGCCAACAACGGGAGCATCTGCCGGGGATGATGGCCGTTATAGGTGCCCGAGGACCACACTCCTCTCTGCACGCCGAACTTGGTGTGTGCTCAGGACAGCTCCTCCCACCGGAAAAACCTCCAGCCGGTCTATCTATCTATCTATCTATCTATCTATCTATCTATCTATCTATCTATCTATTGGGTTCTTGTAAAGCATGGCTATTCACCCGTAAGGGTCTCAAGGCGCTGAGGGTTGCAGTTCAGTCGAAGAGCCAGGTCTTGAGGTCCTTTCTGAACTTAGTTAGGGTGGTAGCTTGTCTAAGGTGCAGCGGTAGGGTGTTCCAAGTCTTGGCAGCCAGGTGAGAGAAGGATCTGCCTCCCGCTGTGGTTTTCCTGATGCGGGGGATGACAGCGAGGGCTTGGTCGGCCGATCAAAGTTGTCTGGCAGGGGTGTAGAAGGTAACGCGGTGGTTCAAGTATTCGGGACCGATGTTGTGGAGGGCCTTGAATGCGTGGGTGAGAAGCTTGAAGGTTTTTCTTTTGTTGATGGGGAGCCAGTGCAGGTCCCGCAGGTATTTCGTGATGTGGCATTGATGAGGGATGTCAAGGATTAGTCTGGCCGAGGAGTTCTGGATGCGCTGTAGTCTCTTTTGGAGCTTGATGGTGGTGCCGGCGTAGAGTGCGTTACCATAGTCCAGTCGGCTGCTGACGAGGGCATGAGTGACAGTCTTCCTGGTCTCGGTTGGGATCCATTTGAAGATCTTTCGCAGCAGGTGAAGTGTGTGGAAGCATGCAGAAGAGACGGCATTGATTTTCCGGTCCATGGAGAGTGATGAGTCCAGGATGACACCTAGATTTTGTGCATGGTCAGTGGGGGTTGGAGGGTGTCCGAGGGCTGTGGGCCACCAGGAGTTATTCCACGCGGATGTGGTGGGACCGAGGAGGAGGACTTCGGTCTTGTCTGCGTTCAGCTTTAGGCAGTTGTAGTTCATCCAGGTGGCGACTGCTGTCAGCCCTTCGTGTACGTTTCTCTTTGCGGTGGTGGGGTCACTGGTGAGTGAGATGATTAGCTGGGTGTCATCGGTGTAGGAGACGATGTTGAGGTCGTGTCGTCGGGCGATGGTGGAGAGAGCGGCCATGTAGATGTTGAATAGGGTGGGGCTCAGAGAAGAGCCTTGAGGTACACCGAAGCTGATTTCTGTGGGCTTGGAGGTGAAGGGTGGGAGTCTAACTTTCTGGGTTCTGCCGGTGAGGAAGGAGGTGATCCATTCCAGGGCTTTGTTGCGTATGCCGGCATTGTGTAGTCGGTTGCGGAGGGTGAGGTGGGAGACAGTGTCGAATGCTGCTGAGAGGTCTAGGAGAATGAGGGCGGCAGTCTCTCCTCGGTCGAGTAGGGCGAGGATGTCGTTTGTGGCGGCAAGGAGGGCGGTCTCGGTGCTGTGGTTGCTCCTGAACCGGATTGGGAGGGGTCCAGGGTGTGGTTGGCTTCAATGTAGTCAACGAGTTGCGCGTTGATGGACTTCTCGATGACTTTGGCCGCAAAGGGGAGCAAAGAGATTGGGCGGTAGTTCTTCGGATCATTGGGGTCAGCCGTGGGTTTTTTCAGTAGGGGTTTTAATTCTGCATGCTTCCAGTCATCCGGGAAGGTGCCGGTTTCGATGGAGCAGTTGATGGTGCTGCAGAGCTCGGGGGCGATGGTGTCAACCGCTTTGTTGAAAATGTGATGCGGGCATGGGTCCAAGGGTGCTACGGAGTGGATCGATCTCATGATCCTGATGGTGTCCTCTGTGGTGAGGGGGCTCCAGATGGTCAGTGGGTGGTAGGCGGTGGTGTATTTGGGTGAGGTATCGGTGGGAGTTGGTGGGTAGGTGGTGGTGGGTGAGTTCTGGGGCACAAAGCTGTCATAGATGTCGACAATCTTGTGGTGGAAGTACATTGCGAGGTTATCGCAAAGGTCCTGGGAGGGCGGGATGTCGTTGGTGTTGCTGTTGGGATTGGAGAATTCCTTGATTACTGTGAACAGCTCCTTGCTGTTGTGGACGTTGGTCTACTTCAACTCAATTCATGTTCATCTGAGATAAGCCCAATCAGAGTAGTGTCGTCTGCAAATTTCAATAACTTCACAGATTTATTTGCAGAAGTATAATCGCTGGTATATTAGGAACAGAGCAAGGGAGAAAGAACAAAACTCAGCATTGAGGAAATCAGCCCATTCACTCTAACAAATTGTTTCCTTTTAGTTAAAAAGCTACAAAGCGAATAGCATATGGAAAATGGCACATTAAGGACTAGATTATGAGTGGAGCACTATTTAGCGCTCACGCATTAACTTTGCTAGATGGAAGCTTTCTGCGTGCGTCGGGTTGCGCTCATATTACAAGTTAAAAGTAAAGAGTTTTCATGCAAGCATAACCCCAGGTGTGCAAAATAATTATTGTGACCGTGTTAACTTCTCCCATAGACTTCAATGGAGTGTGAAATAAAAAATACAAACGAATACCCATACTTGTGCGTTAACACGACCGTGTATATTCATGAGCGCTAAACCCAACATAAAATATTAATATTTCACATTCCAATGTTCTTCACAAAGCAGAATATGTCCTTTTTTATTCTTAAATACATTGTTCTATATATATATCTGTATATAACTATACCTATATATCTATTCCTACATATATAAAGGTATAGATATGTATTTTACATGAACAGTATCAGATATATATATAAATAAAAATGTATATTTAATAATAAAAAGTAAAAAAAATGTGAAGAGCATTGGAATGTATAATATGCATTTTGCATATCATGTTTTGCAATTCAGATTTAACAGGGTCGGTTTAACACACATTTAAACATAGTAATCTTATAGCGCGTTATTGAAAAATTAATAAAATATTATAAAAATACTGTAAAATATTCAAATTAATCCATAAATGATATTTTTATATTTTATAGCATGTTTAATAAAAAAATTGTTTTTATATTTTCTATGGCCTAGATTTGGAGTTTGGCGTTAGCCGTGAAAACCAGCGTTAGAGGCTCCTAACGCTGGTTTTAGGCTAACTCCGGTATTTGGAGTCACTCAAAAAAGGGTCTAACGCTCACTTTTCAGCCGCGACTTTTCCATACCGCAGATCCCCTTACGTCAATTGCGTATCCTATCTTTTCAATGGGATCTTTCTAACTCCGGTATTTAGAGTCGTGTCTGAAGTGAGCGTTAGAATTCTAACGACAAAACTCCAGCCGCAGGAAAAAAGTCAGTAGTTAAGAGCTTTCTGGGCTAACGCCGGTTCATAAAGGTCTTAACTACTGTACTCTAAAGTACACTAACACCCATAAACTACCTATGTACCCCTAAACCGAGGTCCCCCCACATCGCCGCCACTCGATTTATTTTTTTTAACCCCTAATCTTCCGACCGCAAAGCGCCGCCAGCTAAATTATCCCTATGTACCCCTAATCTGCTGCCCCTAACACCGCCGACCCCTGTATTATATTTATTAACCCCTAATCTGCCCCCCACAACGTCGCCGCCAGCTACCTACAATAATTAACCCCTAATCTGCCGACCGCAAAGCGCCGCCACCTACATTATAGCTATGTACCCCTAATCTGCTGCCCCTAACACCGCCGACCCCTATATTATATTTATTAACCCCTAATCTGCTGCCCTCAACGTCGCCTCCACCTGCCTACACTTATTAACCCCTAATCTGCTGAGCGGACCGCACCGCTATTATAATAAAGTTATTAACCCCTAATCCGCCTCACTAACCCTATAATAAATAGTATTAACCCCTAATCTGCCCTCCCTAACATCGCCGACACCTAACTTCAAACATTAACCCCTAATCTGCCGACCAGAGCTCACCGCTATTCTAATAAATGTATTAACCCCTAAAGCTAAGTCTAACCCTAACACTAACACCCCCCCTAAATTAAATATAATTTTAATCTAAAGAAATTAATTAACTCTTATTAAATAAATTATTCCTATTTAAAGCTAAATACTTACCTGTAAAATAAATCCTAATATAGCTACAATATAAATTATAATTACATTGTAGCTATTTTAGGATTAATATTTATTTTACAGGCAACTTTGTAATTATTTTAACCAGGTACAATAGCTATTAAATAGTTAAGAACTATTTAATAGTTACCTAGTTAAAATAAGTACAAAATTACCTGTAAAATAAATCCTAACCTAAGTTACAATTAAACCTAACACTATACTATCATTAAATTAATTAAATAAAATACCTACAATTACCTACAATTAAACCTAACACTACACTATCAATACATTAATTAAATACAATATGTACAAATAACTACAATGAAATAAACTAACTAAAGTACAAAAAATAAAAAAGAACTAAGTTACAAAAAATAAAAAAATATTTACAAACATAAGAAAAATATTACAACAATTTTAAACTAATTACACCTACTCTAAGCCCCCTAATAAAATAACAAAGACCCCCAAAATAAAAAAATGCCCTACCCTATTCTAAATTAATAAAGTTCAAAGCTCTTTTACCTTACCAACCCTTTGCGGGGCATGCCCCAAAAAGTTCAGCTCTTTTGCCTGTAAAAAAAACATACAATACCCCCCCCAACATTACAACCCACCACCCACATACCCCTAATCTAACCCAAACCCCCCTTAAATAAACCTAACACTAAGCCCCTGAAGATCATCCTACCTTGTCTTCACCTCACCAGGTATCACCGATCCGTCCTGGCTCCAAAATCTTCATCCAACCCAAGCGGGGGCTAGACATCCATCATCCGGTGGCTGAAGAGGTCCAGAAGAGGCTCCAAAGTCTTCATCCTATCCGGGAAGAAGAGTAGATCCGGACCGGCAACCATCATCTTCCAAGCGGCATCTTCTATCTTCATCCGATGAGGACCGGCTCCATCCTAAAGACCTCCGACGCGGACCCATCTTCATCCGGCGACGTCCAAATGAAGAATGACGGTTCCTTTAAGGGACGTCATCCAAGATGGCGTCCCTCGAATTCCGATTGGCTGATAGGATCAGCCAATCGGAATTAAGTTAAGAATATTCTGATTGGCTGATGGAATCAGCCAATCAGAATCAAGTTCAATCCGATTGGCTGATCCAATCAGCCAATCAGATTGAGCTCGCATTCTATTGGCTGATCGGAACAGCCAATAGAATGCGAGCTCAATCTGATTGGCTGATTGGATCAGCCAATCGGATTGAACTTGATTCTGATTGGCTGATTCCATCAGCCAATCAGAATATTCCTACCTTAATTCCGATTGGCTGATAGAATCCTATCAGCCAATCGGAATTCGAGGGACGCCATCTTGGATGACGTCATTTAAAGGAACCGTCATTCGTCGTTCAGTCGTCGGCCAGGATGAATGTTCCGCGTCGGAGGTCTTCAGATACTGCCGCTCCGCTCCAGAAGGATGTCGATAGAAGATGCCGTCTGGATGAAGACTTCAATCGGATGGAAGACCTCTTCTGCCCCGCTTGGATGAAGACTTCAATCGGATGGAAGACCTCTTCTGCCCCGCTTGGATGAAGACTTCTACCGGATCATGGACATCTTCAGCCCCCCGCTTGGGCTTGGATCAGGACATCGGAGGAGCTCTTCAGGACGGATCGGTGAACCTGGTATGGTGAAGATAAGGTAGGAAGATCTTCAGGGGCTTAGTGTTAGGTTTATTTAAGGGGGGTTTGGGTTAGATTAGGGGTATGTGGGTGGTGGGTTGTAATGTTGGGGGGGGGTATTGTATGTTTTTTTTACAGGCAAAAGAGCTGAACTTCTTGGTGCATGCCCCGCAAAGGGCCCTGTTCAGGGCTGGTAAGGTAAAAGAGCTTTTAACTTTAGTAATTTAGAATAGGGTAGGGCATTTTTTATTTTGGGGGTCTTTGTTATTTTATTAGGGGGCTTAGAGTAGGTGTAATTAGTTTAAAATTGTTGTAATATTTTTCTTATGTTTGTAAATATTTTTTTATTTTTTGTAACTTAGTTCTTTTTTATTTTTTGTACTTTAGTTAGTTTATTTCATTGTAGTTATTTGTAGATATTGTATTTAATTAATGTATTGATAGTGTAGTGTTAGGTTTAATTGTAGGTAATTGTAGGTATTTTATTTAATTAATTTAATGATAGTATAGTGTTAGGTTTAATTGTAACTTAGGTTAGGATTTATTTTACAGGTAATTTTGTAATTATTTTAACTAGGTAACTATTAAATAGTTCTTAACTATTTAATAGCTATTGTACCTGGTTAAAATAATTACAAAGTTGCCTGTAAAATAAATATTAATCCTAAAATAGCTATAATATAATTATAATTTATATTGTAGCTATATTAGGATTTATTTTACAGGTAAGTATTTAGCTTTAAATAGGAATAATTTATTTAATAAGAGATAATTAATTTCGTTAGATGTAAATTATATTTAACTTAGGGGGGTGTTAGTGTTAGGGTTAGACTTAGCTTTAGGGGTTAATACATTTATTAGAATAGCGGTGAGCTCCGGTCGGCATATTAGGGGTTAATAATTGAAGTTAGGTGTCGGCGATGTTAGGGAGGGCAGATTAGGGGTTAATACTATTTATTATAGGGTTAGTGAGGCAGATTAGGGGTTAATAACTTTATTATAGTAGCGCTCAGGTCCGCTCGGCAGATTAGGGGTTAATAAGTTTAGGCAGGTGGAGGCAACGTTGTGGGGGGCAGATTAGGGGTTAATAAATATAATATAGGGGTCGGCGATGTTAGGGCAGCAGATTAGGGGTACATAGGGATAATGTAAGTAGCGGCGGTTTACGGAGCGGCAGATTAGGGGTTAATAATAATATGCAGGGGTCAGCGATAGCGGGGGCGGCAGATTAGGGGTTAATAAGTGTAAGGTTAGGGGTGTTTAGACTCGGGGTACATGTTAGGGTGTTAGGTGCAGACGTAGGAAGTGTTTCCGCATAGCAAACAATGGGGCTGCGTTAGGAGCTGAACGCAGCTTTTTTTCAGGTGTTAGGTTTTTTTTCAGCTCAAACAGCCCCATTGTTTTCTATGGGGGAATCGTGCACGAGCACGTTTTTGAGGCTTGCCGCTTGCGTAAGCAACTCTGGTATCGAGAGTTGAAGCTGCGTTAAATATGCTCTACGCTCCTTTTTTGGAGCCTAACGCAGCCTTTATGTGGACTCTCAATACCAGAGTTATTTTTATGGTGAGGCCAGAAAAAAGCCGGCGTTAGATTTTCGGGTCGTTACCGACAAAACTCCAAATCTAGCCGTATGTAATGTTTCAATAATGCACCTTAAAATTACTAAATTTTCATGTGTGCTAACCCGACTGTGTTAAATCTAAATTGCGAAACACAATGTGCAAAACGCATGTTTTACATTCCGATATTCTTCACTTACACATTGAGGCTAAAATGCTTGCGTTCCAGCCTATACAAACACGATCCGTTCCGCAATCTGAGACCAGTAGTTATGAGTTTTGCGCAACAAAACTTTTACGCAAAACTCATAACTAAACTGTTACAAAGTACACTAACACCCGTAAACTGCCTATTAACCCCTAAACCGAGGCCCTCCTGCATCGCAAACCCTAAATAAAATGTATTAACCCGTAATCTGCTGCTCCCGACATCGCCTCCTCTAATAAAATGTATTAACCCCTATACCGCCGCTCCCCGACATCGCAGTCACTAAATAAAGTTATTGACCCCTATTCCCCCGCACCCCAACATCCCCCACACTATAATAAAGCTATTAACCCCTATTCCGCCGCTCCCCGACATAGCTGCCACTAAATAAAGTTATTAACCCCTAAACCTCTGGCCTCCCACATCACTGCCTCTAAATAAACCTATTAACCCTTAAACTGCCAGCCCCACACATCGCAAAAAAAAAACTATTAACCCCTAAACCTAACAACCCCCTAACTTTAAATTAAAATTACAATATCCCTATCTTAAAATAAATAAAAACTTACCTGTGAAATCTAAAAAACCTAAGTTTAAACTAACAATTAACCTAACAACTATTATACTAAAATTAAAATAACTACAAATTAAATAAACTAAATTACATATTAAAAAAACCTACTAATAAATCAAATTAATTCTAAAATTACAAAAAATAAAAAATACTAAATTACGAAAAATACCAAACGAAATTATCCAAAATAAAAACAAGTACACCTAATCTAATAGCCGTATAAAAAATAAAAATGCCCCCCCAAAATAAAAAAACCTAGCCTACAATAAACTACAAATAGCCCTTAAAAGGGCCTAGCGGTGCGGAGCGGGTCCATCCTTCAAGACATCCGGCGCGGAGCATCCTCTTCATACGGTCACCGCCGTACACTGAATTTTCAATGCAAGGGAGCCTTTTCAAAATGGTGTCCCTTGCATTCCTATTGGCTGATTTGATTTTTTAAATTCAAATCAGCCAATAGGATGAGAGCTACTGAAATTCTATTGGCTGATTTTAGGGGGTTGTTAGGTTTAGGGGTTAATAGTTTAATTTAGTTTTCTGCGATGTGGGGGGCTGGCAGTTTAGGAGTTAATAGGTTTATTTAGTGGTGGTGATGTGGGAGGCCAGAGGTTTAGGGTTTGGAGTGCTACAGTTATGAAGGGATATGCACAGGGAAGGACTGAGACCAACCAGGGCAAAAATTTAGGGAAGGGCCCCCACCATCTCATAACCAAACCAACCACCCACATTTATGCTGATGAGCATGACCACCTCCCTGCCCCCAGCAAGCCCCCACCAAACTCTAGGGACAGGGTTCTGAAACCTCCTTGACCAGATCCCACACTCCATGGCCCCTACGGTAACAGACCTCCAGGGCCCACACCATCCAGGGCCTCCAGAGCAACAGACTTCCCAATCCAGGAGCAGGCCCTGCTCCAGAGACCGAGTCCCCACTACAAACGTAACTGCTTACTTACTTATAGCACAGCCATTAGCCCCAGCTTACAACCACTGTGCTAGCTCTTTTAACCGGCTGTGGTTTTGAGCTTGGGCAGCACATCAAGAGCCATGGAGATGTCAATGGTGGGCTCCCCTACATGCCTTTGGTCCAGGTCCTATTTGTCTGACTACTCAGTCTGCTCCTGGAGATGCATAATATGCCCAGCACCACCCTAGAACTGCCCCTGTGTATTCTCCTTTTCAGCATGAATCCCCAAATACATATTATTAGCGACTTTGCAGTTAACCTCTCACCTACCTTACTGGTTATGTCTAGTTGTTACACAGATATGTCTGTCCCTGTTCTGTTGTTGAATGGTTGTCTCTGGTCTCAGTAATCTATACCCTTTTCTCACCAAGCTATTTGTGTAACAATATACTGTATGTGTCTTGTTACTAAAGACTGTCTTTGTCCCTGTCAATTGCTTTGCATCCTGCCCCATAGCTTTTTCCTAGTGTCATGTTGTCACACAGTTGTCACTATAGTATCATTCAGTTGTCACTGCCACCTCTCATTACAAACTGCAGTCACTGTTATTTCTCATGATGTCATTTTTGACGCAAGTATCTGCCGTCATACAGCTGTCTCTGCCATTGTCACCGCTGATACATAGCTGTCTCTAAATATGTCACTCTTACTATGTCACACACTGTTACTTTATATACTGTTTCATATATACTGTTTCACACACGCACACTGTCACTTTTGTTGTTACATAGTCATTTCTGAGGAGGTCTCTCTCATTATGTGCTGTTAATAAGCAGTTTTCACAGACCCTGTCATTGTTATTACATAGTACTGATTTGTGGCTGTCTCATTATGTGCAGTTGTCACACCATGCATTCTGGCCTTGTCACTATTTGTGCAACTGTTGCTTTTATTATGTATAGCTTTCATATGTCTGTCACAGCTATTAACTCTCATAATGTGCTACTGTCATGAAGCTGTCCCTGAATATGTCACTCTCATTAGGCTCTGCTATAGCACAGCTGTCTCATTTATTTGTTGCTGTTCCTATGATAGAAAGACAATATTTGTGTCTCTCTCTCGCTGTCCTATCCTGTCACACAGATGTTTCTGGCTATCTCTCTGTGTCCTGCTGTCACTCAAGGTCTTTTGTTGCTGCTCCGTTTTTTAGCATATATATTTTTGGGTCCTTGTGTCATAGCAACGTTGTCATGTGACCATTCTGAATATTCATGAGCTCCTCACGTTCACAGATGCAGAGGATGCTGGGAGGACGCTCACCGGGGAGACGCAGAACCCATTAACTGTCATTATCATTATTTATTTACAAGCATGGCAGCCTTTTCATACTTTATATACACACTGTTTTACTGAGCTCTGAGGAAATCACGTGAACACACACACACACACACATATATATATATATATATATATATATATATCCAAAAATGTTCAGCAAATTGTACAGCTCCAACTTATATAGGAGTGCAAAAATACTCTAACTCTAAATAGTTCCCTCAGTATGGCAGTATCAAACTCAAACACACATACAAGATGTTTTTTTCAAGACTGTCAGAAGACAGTCTGAGTTTAAGTCACATGTGAGAGGTACTGCCTCAGTCTCTCAGTGTCACACACACATGAAAGGGGCTCCCTGTCTGTCAGTGTCACACACACAGAAGTGGGGCTCCTTCAGTCTGTCTTTGTTACACACACATGAGGGGGGCTCCCTCAGTCTGTCAGTGTCACACACACACAAGAGGGTCTCCCTCAGTCTGTCAGTGTCACACACACACAGGAGAGAGGCTCCTTCAGTCTGTCTTTGTTACACACACATGAGAGGGGCTCCCTCGGTCTGTCAGTGTCACACACACACAAGAGGGTCTCCCTCAGTCTGTCAGTGTCACACACACAGGAGAGAGGCTCCTTCAGTCTGTCTTTGTTACACACACATGAGGGGGGCTCCCTCAGTCTGTCAGTGTCACACACACAGAAGTGGGGCTCCTTCAGTCTGTCTTTGTTACACACACATGAGGGGGGCTCCCTCAGTCTGTCAGTGTCACACACACAGAAGTGGGGCTCCTTCAGTCTGTCTTTGTTACACACACATGAGGGGGGCTCCCTCAGTCTGTCAGTGTCACACACACAAAGGAGATGGGCTCCCTCAGTCTGTCAGTGTCACACACACAAGAGAGAGGCTCCCTCAGTCTGTCAGTGTCACACACACAAAGGAGATGGGCTCCCTCAGTCTGTCAGTGTCACACACACAAGAGAGAGGCTCCCTCAGTCTGTCAGTGTCACACACACAAGAGAGAGGCTCCCTCAGTCTGTCAGTGTCACACACACAAAGGAGATGGGCTCCCTCAGTCTGTCAGTGTCACACACACAAAGGAGATGGGCTCCCTCAGTCTGTCAGTGTCACACACACACACACACACACACAAAGGAGAGGGGCTCCCTCAGTCTGTCAGTGTCACACACACACACACACACACACACACACACACACACACAAAGGAGAGGGGCTCCCTCAGTCTGTCAGTGTCACACACACACACAAAGGAGAGGGGCTCCCTGTCTGTCAGTGTCACACACACAGAAGTGGGGCTCCTTCAGTCTGTCTTTGTTACACACACATGAGGGGGGCTCCCTCAGTCTGTCAGTGTCACACACACAGAAGTGGGGCTCCTTCAGTCTGTCAGTGTCACACACACACACACAAAGGAGAGGGGCTCCCTCAGTCTGTCAGTGTCACACACACACACACAAAGGAGAGGGGCTCCCTCAGTCTGTCAGTGTCACACACACACACACAAAGGAGAGGGGCTCCCTCAGTCTGTCAGTGTCACACACACACACACAAAGGAGAGGGGCTCCCTCAGTCTGTCAGTGTCACACACACACTGGAGAGGAGCTCACTCAGTCTTTCAGTGTCATACAGACACAGAAGAGAGGTTCTCTCAGTCGGCCAGTGTCAGACATCCAGGAGAGGGTCTCCCTCAGTTTGCCAGTGTCATGTACACATGAGAGGGTCTGCCGCAGTCTGTCAGGTTCACACACACAAGAGGGGGCTTCCTTAATCTGTCACTGTCACATACCCAATGTAAATGGGTTCATTCAGTCTGTTAGTGTTATACACCCACTGTAGACAGTTTCCCTCAGTGTATTAGTACCACACACACTTGAAAGAGGCTCCCTTCATTCTTAGGGGTCTATTTTTTTATGGTGCGAGTGGACATGATCCGATATAGCGGGTCATGTCCGCTGCACATCGATAAATGCCAGCAGCGATCATTGCACCAGCAGTTCTTGTGAACTGCTGGTGCAATGCCGCCCCCTGCAGATTAACGGCCAATCGGATAGAGGTTCACTATATCTGTCAGTGTCACACACAGGGAAGGGGTACCCTCTTTAAATGGCATCCTCAGTCTGTAAGTTTCAGACAACCAATGAAGAGAGGCTTCCTTCAGTCTGTCAGTGTCACACACAAGATAGAGACTCCCTCAGTCTGTCAGTGTCACACACAGGATACGGGCCCCCCTGCCTGTCAGTGTCACACAAAGGATCAGGGCTACCTCTTTAAGTTTAACACACACAGGAGAGGGGCTACCTCAGTCTGTCAGTGTCACACACACAAGAGAGGGGTTCCCTCAGTCTGTTAGTGTCACACACCCAGGAAAAGGCTCCCACAATCTGTTTCACAAACAAAATAAGCACTCAATTAGTCTGTGAGTGTGACACACACAGGAGAGGGGCTTCTTCCTCAGTCTGTCAGTCTCACACACAGGAAAGGAGCTCCCTCAGTCTGACAGTGTCATACACAGAAAAGGAGTTCACTCAGTCTGTCAGCCTCACACACAAATGAGAGGGGCTCCCTGAGTCTTTCAGAGTGACACACACACACAGTAGATAATCTCTTTCAGCCTGCCCAGTTACCAACGTTTATTAGTGTCACACACAGAGTAAAGGGGTACCTCAGTCTGTAAGTGCCAAACACATACACAAGAGAGGTGCTCTCTAGGTATGTCAGTATCACACACACAGGAAAAGGCTTCCCACTTTAACAATCACACACAAGAGCGTGAGCCTCTTTCAGTGTCACAAACCCATAATTTTAGGGGGTATCCTTTAGTCTTGTTCCCTATCTCTATCTGTGTTACACTCATAGGATTTGTACTCCCTCAACCTGTCAGTGCCACACATGCAGAAGAGAAGCTTGCTTGGTCTGTCAGTGTGGTACACTGGGAGTGAATCAGAGTGTGTCTAGGACCCAGTGTCTCTCAGCTCCCTCACTGCAGTGCTGTGCATTAGATGGTTAGGGGCTGAGCTGCTGCTCCGGTCCTCTGCTCTTCGGAAGCAGCAAAAGACTCCTGAAGACAGGTATATGAGAAAGGGTTATGGGGAGATTGATGAGAGATCCTAATCATGCTTACTGAATTCTAATATAGGTAATTTCAGTATCAGAGTTAAGAGCCTCAATATGAGGGGTATTGCACTGTGGTATATAAAGGTGTATAACATAGGCAGAGAGGGGTTTCAGGTGTTTAAGCAGAATTATGTATGCTAATTATTATGAGAATGGAATCTTTATATACAAATGTGTAGGGTGGGGGTGGTATTTAAATTGATAACTATCTGCATGTTAAAGTCTATATAGCCATCAACCATGCTTTTAATCTCTATCTGCCTAGTGTGTGTCACACCAGTTGGTATGGTCAAATTAACCCTCTCTCTGTCATTGGCAGGGCTAATGGTTCAGAATTAAGGAAGTATCATTTTAAGGTTATTATTATGCTCACACCACTATAGAATTAACCATTTGTCCTTCTCTATGCAGGATTTTGTAGCACAGCCAACTGTGTGCATTTAGTGGAACATCCGCTCCCTCTATCCAGCATCTCCCAGATACAGAACCCACCATAGCCAGCCCACCCGGATACAATCTCAGGATAACCTTCCCAGCAGATATATGCAGGCAGCCCAGACACCTGATGGATTACCTTACAGCAGGGAGCAGTTATGCATTATAAAAAGAGGTAAAAGACATCAGAACAGACCTATTGTTACCAAGTCACGCTCAACAACATAAAGTCACATTATTGCTGGATCAAATGCTCTTTAACAGGCAGCCCCACGTTGTGATGAAGAGTAATGAGCTGCAGGGCGAAGGAATATTCTGCAGAAAAACGTAATATTCGTCATATAGGATTAACTCTCTGGATTTAAAGGATACCAGGCTGCAAGCAGGAGAAACACTTTGCAGTGGGGAATAATATACCTCACACAGGAGTAATGTTCTGCTGGAAAGACAGACACTTGCCTGCGGATCATCACAGAGTACACAGCTGTTTGTGACAAAAATTTGTCCGAAATGTGACTATTTTTTTT
Organism: Bombina bombina; assembly: GCF_027579735.1. Taxonomy (NCBI): domain Eukaryota; kingdom Metazoa; phylum Chordata; class Amphibia; order Anura; family Bombinatoridae; genus Bombina; species Bombina bombina. The sequence continues at coordinate 470,936,511 of NC_069501.1, forward strand.
GGGCACTCCCCCTTCTTCCCCCTCCTCCCTCTCACCTTAGCCTCTAATCCTTTCCCTTCCCCTGCAGTTATCCCTATTATTTTCCTGTTTCCTTTCTTTACCCTTTTTTAATTTAATTTCCATTTTCTTGTTCTTTAATTTTCCCAATCCTCTTTCATTTGTGTCCCCTTTATTTATATAGATTTTCCAACTTCCTCTCTTCTTCTTCCCTGTTATTCTCTCAGGTCCCCCCTTGCTCTTTGGGGTATGATGGGTGATGGTTCTGTGAGCAGACGGGTGGTGGTAACCTTCTACCTAAATTATCTCCATGGATACCTCCCCTCCCTCTCACATTTGGAACTCTTCCTTCAATTTTTCAGGGGGATCCATTTCTACCAATACCCAATATGGGGCCCTCTTCCTTATGCTCCTCATGGACTTGATGGCGGTGGCTGGGAATGTAGCCGTCATGGGGGTCATTATGAAGACCCCATCCCTCAGGAAGTTTGTGCTGGTATTCCACCTTTGTGTGGTGGACCTCTTGGCTGCACTGACTCTTATGCCAATGGCTATGCTATCAGGAGGCGGGGGCACCTCTCTGTATGAAGGTCCAGGATTGGGACAGATGGCCTGTCGTGCCTACCTCTTCCTGAGTGTGTGTTTGACCAGTACAGGCATACTGTCCATTTCTGCCATCAACATTGAGCGATACTACTATGTGGTTCATCCCATGAGGTACCAGGTTAAAATGACTGTGGGATTGGTCAGCTGGGTTTTAGCTGGAGTCTGGGTAAAAGCATTGCTGACTTCACTCATTCCAGTATTGGGCTGGAGCCCACCAGCCCCCGGACACTGCAGCCTGCAGGGAGGGGGCAACAGTGTCTTCCGTGCAGGATTCCTCCTTTTCTACTCCTCATTCTACTTCCTTCTGCCACTCACCATCATTATTGTTGTCTACTGCAGCATGTTTAAGGTGGCACGGGTGGCTGCCCTCCATCAACGGCCTCTTCCAACATGGATGGACACTTCTCCCCAACGACGTCGATCAGAGTCCTTAAGCAGCCGTTCTACCATGGTGACAGGTTCAGGAGCAACTCGTGGAAGCCCTCAGCAACGGGTGGTAGGTGGGGGTGGAGGGAAAGCTGCAGCTGTCCTAGCTGCTGTAGGGGGTCAGTTTATGTTGTGCTGGTTGCCATATTTTGGCTTTCATTTGTATGCTGCACTGCGCACCCCTCCACCTCCACCTGGATCACAAGTTGAGTGGGCAGTTACTTGGATGGGGTTCCTCTGTTTTGCCTCTAACCCTATATTCTATGGCTGCCTTAACCGGCAGATTCGGGGGGAGCTGGGCCGCTGGGTGGGGTGCCTTTTCAAAAGGGGAAACTCAGTTGAGGATGAGCTTCGTCTGCCCAGCAGGGAAGGTTCAATAGAAGAGAATTTTTTGCAGTTTTTGCAAGGAACTGGGTGCCCCCAGGATTCCAGGTCACAGGCCCGTACTACCCCAAAGGGGGAGTGCCCAGCTGTGGACTTTAGAATCCCAGGGCAGATAGCAGAGGAAACTGCAGAATTCTTGGAACAACCACGCAATCTAACAGCTGTAAACAGGGATTACACCCATACTGGCCCATCCCACAAATCATGACCTTTAGCACCTCATTCCTCTGCTCTTGACAATCTCCTGGACAGATGTGTGAAATAATGCAGATCATCCTTTTTAAAACCCTATAGAAAAAAATCTTTGGTTCAAACAAAGCTCTTAACACTTTCTACTTGCACTAGCTTAGTATATATATATATATATATATATATATATATATATAAACCTCAGCAAATTTTAACCACCCTATCCTATGTCACATGGGAAGGTAGCAGAGCAATATTCATTATACACTGGTTATACATTTCTAGATCAAAAAGTCAATGAATAACCCTTTCCCTGCCAAGGTATACCAGTTAGCCTTGAAACATTACTACATTACTACAAGCATTACTACATTACTACAAGCATTACTACATTACTACAAGCATTACTATATTACTACAAGCATTACTACATTACTACATTACTACAAGCATTACTACATTACTACAAGCATTACTACATTACTACAAGCATTACTACATTACTACATTACTACAAGCATTACTACATTACTACAAGCATTACTACATTACTACATTACTACAAGCATTACTACATTACTACAAGCATTACTACATTACTACAAGCATTACTACATTACTACATTACTACAAGCATTACTACATTACTACAAGCATTACTACATTACTACATTACTACAAGCATTACTACATTACTACAAGCATTACTACATTACTACATTACTACAAGCATTACTACATTACTACAAGCATTACTACATTACTACATTACTACAAGCATTACTACATTACTACAAGCATTACTATATTACTACAAGCAGTACTACATTACTACATTACTACAAGCATTACTACATTACTACAAGCATTACTACATTACTACATTACTACAAGCATTACTACATTACTACAAGCATTACTACATTACTACAAGCTAGTGCTCCTGCAATGCAAGGATTACTATAAATGAGCCTGTCCTTTCAATCAGTTTATTTCACTGCATTGATCTCTGAGCCATCTATACAGTCAGGGAAATAACATTGACATTGCTACCCTCCTTACCACTTGACCTATGAACCCTATTTCCAGTTAAGGACTGGGCATCTAGGGTGAGGCCTATACCTTCTGCCTAATGACATTAATCCAGATAACCCCTAAATGTGGCCTGAGCACCCCTTAGCTAAATCCTTCCTTTATCTATATATCCAGATAATACAACATATCTGTGACCCTTTTTCTTACTTTCCCTATTAAATTTCACAATTTACCCAGTGCTCTCCAATCTCTCCCAAGGACCCAATAAATATCACCTTCCCTTGTGATTCTCCCAAATGTAATTATTTTTCCTTCTGCCACCTCATTCCTAATCATGACCTGATGGAACAAGGTCAACAAATTATCTTTTTTTTGTCTAAAGTTTAATCCTGCAGTAAGAATAAAATAATTATTACCAAATGATGTATTTCTATGTCTGTATATGCACACATTACAAACGTTTAAGGGACAGTGTACAATAAAATTGTGGTGTTTTTAATGTATTCACAATGATCTATTTTAACTGTTCTTTACTAATTGTTTACCTTTATTTTGTCATTTGAAAGAGTTGTTTTTGTCTCTTGAAATTGCCACTTATGCTGAAAATTCCAATACTGTAGTACTAATTATAGAAAAATTATGTAAACAAAGGACTTTTTTAAAAATCAATCTCCTATTAGGGCGGAGAAAGCCCAGACGTTTGTAAAGTGAACTGTTACATTCTGCTTCCCTGAGTACACTGTCCCTTTAACAATGCCACATAGAGGGGAATTTTAGTGAAAGAACAAATCAGTATACAGTAAATTTCTTTTTCAGAAATTTTCTTGAACAAGAGGTGATGATCATATATAATGTTGAAGATATGGGCAAAATGGACATTGTTGTCATAAAGTGTTCATATGAAAGATCTGCATTTAAATATGTTGAAAATGTGAAACTAATACAGCAGTATCGGCTGGTACTTACTAGTACAGATGTACACTAGCCGATAGGTTCTTATCTTTTCTGCTAACGCTCATTGACTGATTATATAAGAAGACTTGTTAGTACTGTGAGGTCCCTCAAACAATTTAAAGGGACATAACACACATATGCTAAATCATTTGAAAGTGATGCAGCATAACTGTAAAAAGCTGACAGGAAAATATCACTTGAATATCTCTATGTAAAAAAGGAAGTTTTTTTACCTCATAATTTCGTCAGCTCACCAGAGTAAGTGCTCTGTGAACAGTTATTCTTCAGCTGCAATTTGGAAAAACAACAACAACAACAAAAAATAGACCATCAGCAGTGCTGAGCTCATGCTCTGCTTTGCTTTGATCTCATGAGATTTCACTGAAATCTTGTGAGATTTCATAGTAAATTTCCTTAAACTGAATAAGAAAATGACTTTGCCTGCACATGCCAGATGAACACCCCATTGCAAGTCCTGTGACTGCTTAAAGTCTCTTTACAGGGTGTTAATACTTGTAAAATATCTTTGCTTTTTTACATAGAGATGTTCAGGTGATACCTTCTAGCTTTTTACAGCTATGCTGCATTACTTTCAAGTGCTTCAACATTTGGGTATCGTGTCCCTTTAAAGAAGGTAGAGTTTTGCTTAAAGGGACATTAAACACTAAATAAATGCTAAATAGAATTATGCATTCGAAGAAAACATTAGTCTGTGAATAAGATGTAGATGTATTTTTTAAAGTTTCGTTAGCTGCTTAAATATTGACTAAATGAGTGTAAATGTTAGCGTCTATAATACAATGGGAGGTTACCTTCCCTGCTGTGGCCAATAAGTTGCATTTATAACCAGGTACAGGCCAGCCAATGACTGTGTGGAATATAATAGTGTTCTGCACTTCCGTTTCTAACAGGAACTGAAAAGATTACAATTTCAGAATGGAATTACTGGAAAAGGGAACAAAATAAATAATGAAATTATATTGCAGACTTCTTTTTATATATACAATTTATAATTTTAAATCACCATCCCAAAGTATTTAATGTTCCTTTAAAGTGAATACAATTAAAAAAAAATCAAATTTACTTATATTGCTTCATTTTCATGGTATTCTTTGTTGAAGTGATACCTAGGTAGGCAGAGTGCACGTCTCGAGCACTACCTGAAAGGAAAAAGTGCTGTCATCTAGTGCTCTTGATAATGTATAAGATTCTTGAAAAACTGCATCCATATAGTGCTGCAGATACGTGCACGCTCCTGAGATTACATTCCTGCTTTTCAACAAAAGATACCAAAATAACAAAAAAATGATAATAGAAAGAAAAATAGAAAGTTCTTTAAAATTGCATGCTCTATCTGAATCATGAAAGAAAAATGTTGGGTTTTAAGTCCCTTTAATAGGGTTTTGCTTAATTTATCTTTGTACTAGCAAGTTTTTCATAATTGGGCCCATGTGCTATTTGACTGATAGGTACAATGAGTATTAATAGGAAGAACACAAGTGATCCTGCTGTGTAAGATTCCATTTAAATATAAACAGTTTTTCCTTCACATTAGGCATATAAATCAGCAAGTTGAAATGCTACTCTTTCATATGGATGATGGAAATTTGAGTACATTGTCCCTTTCATTTTGCTAATGAGCTACTTTCACAGAGTTCATAGAACTATGGAATGGCCTCCCAGCAGAGTTGGTATGACAAAATATATAGCAAGTGAATTCAGGGCCTCCAGGAAGCAAAATGGTATCATGAGGTATGAAAGGGGCATGAAACCTCAAATATTTATTTCATGATTCACAGAGAGAATACTATTTTTTAGAAAGTTTCCAGTCTGCGTCTATTATCAATTTGACTTTGTTCTTTTTGTCTTCCTTTGTTGAAATGCAGGTAAGTAGGCTTAGGAGAGGGAACATTTCTGAAGATCTATATGGCAGCAATTTTACAAGAATGCTTTTAACTATGTTATACATTGTGGATACAGTGCTGTCATCTAATGATCAAAAGCATTCTTGTAAAGCTGCTCCCATACAGAACTTTAGACTCGTCCAAGTTACCTACCTAGTTATTCTCTTCAACAAAAAATACCATAAGAACAAAGTAAATTTGATAATAGGTGTAAAATAAAAGTTCCTTAAAATAGTATGCTCTCTCTGAACAATGACATAGATATAAGGGTTCTCATGTCCCTTTAATCAAAATTAAAGGGATACTAACCCCAATTTTTTTCATCATTTAAATAGAGCATGCAATTTTAAAAAGCAGGAATGTTAACCCCTTAATGACTGGACCATTTCTCAATTTTCTTACCCTTAATGACAATGGCTATTTTTACATTTCTGCACTGTTTGCGTTTAGCTGTAATTTTCCTCTTACTCGTTTACTGTACCCACACATATTATATACCGTTTTTCTCGTCATTAAATGGACTTTCTAAAGATACCATTATTTTCATCATATCTTATAATTTACTAAAAAAAAAAAAGATAAAATATGAGGAAAAAATGGAAAAAAACACACTTTTTCTAACTTTGACCCCCAAAATCTGTTACACATCTACAATCACCAAAAAACACCCATGCTAAATAGTTTCTAAATTTTGTCCTGAGTTTAGAAATACCCAATGTTTACATGTTCTTAGCTTTTTTGCAATTTATAGGGCAATAAACACAAGTAGCACTTTGCTATTTCCAAACCACTTTTTTTCAAAATTAGCGCTAGTTACATTGGGACACTGATATCTGTCAGGAATATCTGAATATCCCTTAACATGTATATATTTTGTTTTAGAAGACATCCCAAAGTATTGATCTAGGCCCATTTTGGTATATTTCATGCCACCATTTCACCGCCAAATGCGATAAAAAAAAATAAAATTCACTTTTTCACAAATTTTGTCACAAACTTTAGGTTTCCCACTGAAATTATTTACAAACAGCTTCTGCAATTATGGCACAAATGGTTGTAAATGCTTCTCTGGGATCCCCTTTTTCAGAAATAACAGACTTATATGGCTTTGTGGTTGCTTTTTGGTAATTAGAAGGCCGCTAAATGCCACTGCGCACCCCACGTGTTTTATGCCCAGGAGTGAAGGGGTTAATTAGGGAGCTTGTAGGGAGCTTGTAGGGTTAATTTTAGCTTTAGTGTAGTGTAGTAGACAACCCCAAGTATTGATCTAGGCCCATTTTGGTATATTTTATGCCACCATTTCACCGCCAAATGCAAGCAAATAAAAAAAAAAACTTTACATTTTTCACAATTTTAGGTTTCTCACTGAAATTATTTACAAACAGCTTGTGCAATTATGGCAGAAATTGTTGTAAAAGCTTCTCTGGGATCCCCTTTGTTCAGAAATAGCAGATTTATATGGCTTTGGCGTTGCTTTTTGGTAATTAGAAGACCGATAAATGATGCTGCGCCCCACACGTGAATTATGCACAGCAGTGAAGGGGTTAAATTAGGTAGGGAGCTTGCAGGGTTAATTTTAGAGATCAGCCTCCCACCTGACACATCCCACCCCCTGATCCCTCCCAAACAGCTCTCTTCCCTCCCCCATCCCACAATTGTTACCGCCATCTTAAGTACTGGCAGAAAGTCTGCCAGTACTAAATAAAAGTTTTTTGTTTTTTTTTAAATAAAAATTATAAAATATTTTAGTTGTGATGGACCCCTGCCTTAGCACCAACCTCCCTGATCCCCCCTCCAGCTCTCTAACCCTCTCCCCTACCTAATTACCGCCATCTTGGGTACTGGCAGCTGTCTGCCAGTACCCAGTTTGGCCCCACAAACCAAACTTATTTTAATTGTATTTATAACTGTTATTTGTGTTTAATTATTTCTGTAGTGTAGCAGCCCCCCCACAATACCCCCACCCCCTCCCCCTCCCAGATCCTTTTAAATATAAAAAAAATAAAATAACTTTTTTTCCCCTTACTTTTTCATTGGTGTCAGTGTGGCGCGCTCCCTCCTCCCACCGGTCAGAGGCACCATCGGCACCATCACTACCGGTGCAGAGAGTGGCTCTCTCTGCATCGGAGTCTTGTAAAGGGGTATTGCAGGATGCCTCCATATCGAGGCATCACTGCAATACCCTCAGAGCTGCTGGAAGTGATTGTGATCACTTCCAGCACTCTGTTAGACAACTGATGTACCAGGTACGTCCATTGTCATTAACTGATTGTTAATGCATAACGTACCTGGTACGTCAGTTGTCATTAAGGGGTTAAAGGGACACTGAACCCAAATTTTTTCTTTTGTGATTCAGATAGAGCATGCAATTTTAAGCAACTTTCTAATTTACTCCTATTATCAAATTTTCTTGGTTTTCTTTATTTGAAAAGCAAGAATGTAAGTTTAGAAGCCAGCTCATTTTTGGTGAACAACCTTGGTTGTTCTTGCTGATTGGTGGAAAATTTGCCCACCAATAAACAAGTGCTGTCCATGGGTCTGAATCAAAATTTACTGTCTCCTAAGCTTAGATGCCTTATTTTTCAAATAAAGATAGCAAGAGAACAAAGAAAAAAATAATAATAGGAGTAAATTAGAAAGGTTCTTAAAATTGCATGCTCTTTCTGAATCACAAAAGAAACAATTTGGGCTCAGTGTTTCTCTAAGCTTAGGAGCCAGCACATTTTAGGTTCAGCACCATGAATAGCGCTTGCTTATTGGTGGCTAGATTTAGCAAACTAATAAGCAAGCATAAAGGATACAAAGATTTTTTGCGGCTACAGGGCTTCAAACCTACTCAATCCCAATAAGCAAAACAGGGGACAGTACAAGGAAGTTAAAAGTAAAAAGGCTTTATTCTGTGCACTTAAAAACAAGCAGAGCCGTAGCTCTAACAAAAGCTTACACTGACAGAAAAGGGGTAACAGTGCAGCACAGCAGACATGTTTCGTGTGTCTTCAGCACACTTGTTCACTGCTATGTTGTTGCTGCCACTGTTACTCCTATTTAAAGGAACAACACTCTTCAATTAAAAACAAAAAGTTAACCCCTTGATGACCTGTTGAATTAAGTGTTGAGCTAAGCTAATGACAGAAGAAAGGAGGGCACTATAGAGGGGACACAAACAGCTATATTCTAAGCATATTGATATGAAAAACAAAAAATGTTTATTAGAAACCTAAACTTGATTCTAAGTTAGAATGTACTTAGAATGACAAGGATGTGTAAGTGTTCCCTACTTTTTCTTTTGCTATAGATATTGCCATATAGGGATTAGAAAAGAGGAATAGTTATATTGGCTGTAAATCCTACATATACATGTACATTTATTCTTAAATACTAAAAGTGTTATCCCCTTACTCAACTATCCTGGATTGATGTGATATATTTAGATGTTAAGTTGTTTGTCTGTTCAGAGAATGTATACATCCCTAGTATTTGGTTGTCCAACTTTTAAATGATATGGCCAGTATGAATGGCATAGCATAAAGAGAGTGTAATTCTAGATTGGATAATATTAAATAAAAAGATTGACATCACTTTCTTTGTTAATGCCATGTGGATGTCTTGTGTTCAGTAGAAAGATCCATTGGGCTTCCTTATAGTCCAGCCTTTGGATTCTGTCACCACCCCTTTTGTGTGGTGGTACATGGTCAATTGCCTGTATAGACAAAAGGGCAGCATTGCCTGAATGTTCAGATTTGAAGTGTCTGGCTACTGGAGTAAATATGTCTGGGTCTTCGATGTCCCTGACATGCTCTTGGGCTCTATCCCTGACAAGTTGTTTGGTTTTCCCGACATATTGTATGTTACACCCCCTACAGGTCAACAGGTAAATCAAATGATTGGATTTACAGTTTAGATTATGTCTAATGTTATATATGCGATTTGTTGATGTAGAAGTAAAGTTCACTCCTTCCACTACATGGCTGCAGGTTTTACACCTTTGTGCCCTGCATTTAAAGAAACCAAATCTTTGTGTTACTGATAGTCTTACTTTTTCACCTTTGTGCCCTGCATTTAAAGAAACCAAATCTTTGTGTTACTGATAGTCTTACTTTTTCTTGCTACATATCTGCAACCCTCTGCTGCTAAGTGTTCTAAATTTGTGTCTGTTGCAAATATTGGTAGGGATTGTTTGATAATATCACAAATTTTGTGATATTCCAAACTGTATGGTATACTAAACACAAGTTTGCTCTCCTTTTGTTTATTTTGTCTGGTACAACTTTGTTTATTAGTTTTGTGTTTATACACCAACAGATTATCCCTAGGAATTTTCTCCACAACTTCTTTGGTTTTTCTCAACAATGGTAGAGGATAGTCTCTTTGTAAGAGCCTATCCTCTAATATTTGACACTGTGTTTCAAAGGTTTGTCTATCTGAACAGAGTCTCTTAGTTCTGATGTACTGTCCCTTAGGGATAGCTTTCTTGACATGTTGTGGATGACTGGATTTATAGTTTAGTATAGTATTACCCCCTGTAGGTTTTCTATACACCAAAGTATTAATAGTTTTTTTGTACAGTATTCACTGTAATGTCTACATCCAGGAACTCTATGTGATCAGGGCTAAGCTGTGAAGTGAATTTGAGATTCATATTATATTATTTAGCAAGTTCCACATCTCCATCCCACACCACCAGCAGGTCATCAATATATCTGCCATAATAAATTATATGTTCCTTGTGGGGGTTGCCATCTCCATAGACGTGGGCGGCCTCCAACCACCCCATATAGAGGTTAGCGTAGGAGGGGGCAAACTTTGCCCCCATGGCCGTACCACATCTCTGGAGGTAGCAATGTCCCTCAAAAAGAAAATAATTGTGTGTTAAAAGAAATTCCACTGCCGTTAACAAAAAATAAACAATATCCTTGTTATAATTAGAAAAATTATTCAGAAAATATGACAGAGCCTCTAACCCCTGGTGGTGTGGGATGGATGTATATAATGCAGTGACATCTATTGTCATTAGACAATATGTTTCTTTCCATGTAAGGTTATTCATGTGTTGGAGGACATCTGTGGAGTCCTTGATATAACTCATCAAGTTTCCAACGAAAGGTTGGAGATATGAGTCCCCTAATTCAGAGAGGGGTTCGAGTAATGAACCCACCCCTGAAATGATTGGTCGGCCTGGTGGCTCTTTGCTATCCTTGTGCAACTTTGGTAAAAAATAAAAAATTGGTGTATAGGGTGTGGATGGTAATAAAGTTTCAAAAAATGACTCTGTAAAGGCTCCTACTTGCTTACATAAGGTAAGGATATCCTCTAATTTGTCCTTAAATTTCTTTGTGGGGTTGAATGTTAGTTTGGTATAAACGGCTTCCTCATTTAACTGTCTATAGGCTTCCTTGGTGTAGTAGTCACGATTCATTACCACTACATTCCCCCCTTTGTCTGATTCCTTAATCACTATCTGATTATTGTTTTTTAAGGTTTTGAGGGCAAGATTTTGTTCTTTAGTTAGATTGTGCAAATACATTTCCTTGTTTTTGCTAATCTTCTCTTTCTGTATTTTATCAGATAGTTGTTTTAGTTTGTGTTCTACTGTGCGTTGGAACACATCAATGTCTTTGCTTCTGCTATTGACTGGATAGAATTTACTTTTTTTCATGCTAGGTTTAAAATGAGGAATGGCCGCTGTATGTTGTTCTGACATATTCGTGTTAAGCATAGTGGTGAGATCTAATACAGAGCATTGCTCACTGAAAGGGAGATTGCAGGTGTCAGTTAAACAATCAGTTTGATGTTCAATTTCATCCGCCTCTGCAATTGCTGTTTGTTCCTGTTCGGCACTGCCCTGACTAAAGTGATTTTTTAAAGTAAGTTTCCTTACAAATTTGTTAACGTCATGGACAGTGCCGAACAGGTCAAAGTGAGTCGTGGGTGAAAACCCTAATCCTAGGCCCATAACCTCTATTTCTATGGCTGTTAGATCGTAGTCAGACAAGTTTATTACATTTTATATGTATTTCCTTTGTTGGTTGCGTGTCTGATATCCGATTCCCCTTCCCTTTCTTCTGTCTGCGTCTCCCCCTACTGCCCCTTCTGTTTTTTTTATTTTTGTTTTTGTCCCTATGCGCTGTTCGTTTTTTGATACATTGTCACTGTTGTCTATTGGTACGTCTAGTGCTGACACTGATTCTGTGATCATTAATTCCTCATTAGAATCGTGTTCTGAGGTGTCAACGTCGTATTCCGTCTCTGTGAATTGTACTTTTTTACCAGTGCCTTTTTTGGGCTGAGTATCTACTTTGTTTTTGTGGAAACTGAAAGTAGGACGTTGACCCCTCACACCACTCTGCCATCTGTAAACTTTATTGAACTCATAGTCCCTCTTATCCCTTGCCAGTTTTTGTTTCTTGAATTCCCATAAGTCCTTCGTAAATCTTGCCATGTTGGCTTCAAATTTGTTGTCATAGGATTTGAAGTCTTTGTCATTTTGGAACTGTTGTAGATCTTTTTGTACTGTTTTAATAAAGTCAATAGACTCCTTCCTTTGTTCTTTTTTAAACTCAATTAACAGTTCCATCAAGGCAAAAGAACATGCATCCAAAATTTGGTTCCATTTTCTAATAAAGTCCATTTTTCTTATTCTAAGCCCCCTAGGGATTCTCTTTTGGCGTTTATATAAAAGAAAAGTTTTAATGTCCAAATCCAGTTTAATGTCTTTCCTCCTTAATTCGTCCATTTGGAAGAATAACCCATCTAAAGTGTTGTCATTTTCTAGTAAGATGTTATCTACATCTTCATCATAAGCTTACAGGGTTGCTTCCAAATCCGTGAATACAAAACCCTCCTGTGATTCTGTCATTGTAGCACAGTATAGTTACTACAAGTCTTATACATGATAAGTGTCACACAATGAATAAGCCTGTTTACTGTTGCGTTAATCAAATATGCAGTCAATAGTATAGTCTCTTAAGCTTATGTACTGCCCCCTAAGAAATAAGTGAAAATGCTGCTTACTTCAGACGTCCTATTTCACACGCTCACTTCAAGACGCTTATCCGGCTCAGTCTTCTGATGTGATCCGTTCCCCTCCGGCGTCTTGCAGCCACCACTAAACGACAGAGAAAGCAGATAGAGGATTTCACTAGTGTGGCGCTTACCGTTCCTGCGGGGTCTGCGGTCCTTTCACTGAGCAGCGTCGCTTCAGCAAGCATAACCCAGGTTTTGAACAAAAAAGGGACAGACTCCTAAGGTTTACATTCCTGCTTTTTAAATAAAGAACGAAGACAAATTGATAATATGAGTAAATTAGAAAGGTGCTTAAAATTGCATGCTCTATCTGAATTATAAAAGAAAAAATTTGGGTTTGGTGTCCCTTTAAACTTTTTTTTTATTTAGCCAGGGACATATGTGAAATAGATTAGTATACTGGGTTGTATTTGCTGTCTAAACCTACATTTGAACGCACCGCGTTACAAAACACAGTATTGCACGTACCAAAGGCACTAATCAATACAATAATAATTGTCTTCACAGGAAAGTCGAGTTTCATATCTGAGAAACTGTAGTGTAACTGTTATTTTTTATTCTGATGACTATTTGATCAATTGCCCTATACTGATTTGCAACCGTTTTTTAATTTCGTATCAGCTCTGAGTCTGACAATGATACGTTTCGTATTATTATTTTTTTGTCAATCAGGTTTTTAAAGGAAAAGACTAATTGGTATTTCTGCATCATCCTCCAGAGTTTGTGCTAATTTTTACAGTGATCTATGATGTTGGCATTTTGTAATTTTGATGTTTGCACAACATTTTATTTACCTATATCATTAATAACAGATGAACTATGTTTATATACCAATGAAAGTAAACCAGTTCTTATTAAAGTCCATTAAAAAGATCAATGAACAATACAATTTACATTTCTGATAACCTGCATCTGCCAACTTAGTATTTCTTGTGTGAGAAAATGATGGGAGAAATTTTAACATTTGAAGTATAAAACAAAAATGCATATTAGAAATTTGGCGCTGATAAAGTAATAACCTTTAACTTGCACACAACCCCTAGTCAAAAAGGATGATCTTCTTGGAGTTATTCTGAAGTAATCAATGAATCCAGACTTGTCATTAGTAGCCTTTCTGAAGTATGCCCACAGGCCCAAATATTTAAATCAGTAAGGTAATCTGCTTAAATTGTGATTCAAACCAGAAAGCCCTGTTGTAGATGATACTGTCATATGCATCTCAAGCATACTATGTCAATAATAATACTCTCTCTGCAGCTGTATTGGCAAAAGATTGTATGTCAGTTAAAATATATTGCTCAAGCTATGGTAACTAAATATTTCCAAACATGAGTATAACAATTATATTTTTTAGGGCATTTCACTGTGTAGTTAAACCCTGCAAATGGATTTAAACACATAGTTAATGTATCACACCTGGCACACTCCTGTACCATTCCTATCTGAATATTGTTGGTGAATGGGGAATATTTACATATTCCACTCTTAAATGGTTCTATGGCTGTATCCTTTTCAGGAGCAGCAATGCATTGCTCCTGGGTGGCATTAACCCCTTTGGAGGATTAATTAAACACATAGTGAAAATGAGAATATGTTTAAAAAAAATGTTTGTATCTAATAAAGCAATCTGTTTTTACACTTTTATGTAGTTAAAAGACCAAGATCTAACAGCGTATAACTGAAAATATCACACATTTCAAAGTGTAATCAGAGTTGTTAAAATTCTTTGATTTTTCTTACATTCCGTGGCACAGTGTTTCAAAAACTGTGTGTCAACCCTTGTGTTCCAATTTTGTGTACGTTGGAGTTCCAACAGAAAACTGTCCCTAAAAGATTATCTCTATAGCAAGAATATGGTTGCCAGATGTCCAGTTTTCATCCTGACAGTCCAGTATTTTAACAGGATGTCCAAATAAAGGGCTAGATTACAAGTGGAACGCTAATTTATGCACGCCAGCAAACGTGCAGATTTGCCTGTTTGCGGGTGCAAGATAAATAACCAGCTCAGAAAATTAACCAGAGATCAGATCTTGGGTTAATTTTCTAAAAGTGCCCCAAATGCCCCCAATATAGAGGGTCTTTTATTTATTTTTATGAAATCTGGCCCTTTATGTATACAAAAATAATGGAATGGACAAAATGTACATTTTTTCCCCAAAAAGTCCTGTGAGTGGCAGCTACATTTGAAAGTTCTTCAAATTACTACTATGTTACTGACAGCCAAAGAGGTAAAATTATAGATTAATGTGTTAATGGCAGACAGAGATAAAATCTCTGCTCAGTGATTTTTGGGGGGCTAGGGCCTAGGGGAATTGGCAATCCTTAGCAAGAAGGCAGCAGTGAGTTGAGAGTGTCTAGGATTGAAGAGTTCTAGGGATACTGCATTTATTTGATTTTAGTTGAGGCTTATAACTCACACATTGTAAAATAATGTATTGTATTTTGGATCTATCTATTGCAAATGGTCCAATAATTGTCATTTTCCTATTTTTTTTTTATTTGAATGATTATCTCTATGTATTGGTTTTGCAAAACCACCCGTTTCTTTTTTTTTTTTAATCTTTATTTATAAACAATTAACAGTTCACAAATCATATGCAGATTCAAATATGTATTTTCCTGAACATTCATGTTATACATTGAGTAACGTTCTGGCTAGCTTGCGTATGACGAATACTAAAATAAAAACAATCTTGTGTAGCTTTAAATTCAACAGATTAGGTTTTAAATAAAACAGTTTAATTTTTGGTACTTCTGCTCTTCACCTTTCAATATTACTGCTTAAACATATATAGAAAGTAACGGACAGAGAAAAAAGTAAGTTACGTCTTAAGTACGGAAAAAGGGTGGGTGGTGGGGCCGGGAGGAGAGGAGGAGAAAAAAAAAAAGAGGGAGACAAAGGGGGAGAATCATATCGTCTATACATAAAAATCAATAAGAATTCTGTAAAAATTCAAAGTCGCCACTTAACACTGCTTCCTGTATATACTGTATATATATTGTGTCCTTAAATGAATATACCAACTGCTTTTGAGTATTTATCATTATCAGTTCTTATTTAATAAATGGATACCATTTTGCAAAATATTTTCCTAGAGCATGCAATTTTAAGCAACTTTCTAATTTACTCCTATTATGAATTTTTCTTCATTCTCTTGCTATCATTATTTGAAAAGCAAGAATGTAAGTTTAGAAGCCGGCCCATTTTTGGTTCACAACCTGGGTTGTGCTTGCTGATTGGTGGCTAAATGCACCCACTAATAAACAAGTGCTGTCCAATGTCTAAACCCAAAAATGGCTGGCTCCTTAGTTTAGATGCCTTCTTTTTCAAATAAAGATATCAAGAGAATGAAGAAAAATTGATAATAGGAGTAAATTAGAAAGTTGCTTAAAATGGCATCCTGCAATAACCTTTCTTACCCCTCTGATGCAGAGAGAGGAGAGCCACACTGTGGCCCTCTCTGCACCGGACATCGATGGCCGCAATCGTTGGTGGGTGGGAGCTGACGTGGGAGGCGGGTGGGCGGCCATTAGGGTTGCCACCTCAGCCATGTTTTCCTGGACACTTATGAGTTACACATGCTGCAGGGAGGAACATGTATTGTGTTTCTGGACAGCACTATTCCTATTCCTCCCTGCACACCCTGCAGCATGTATAACTTATAAGTGTTCTGTATTTTAAGGGACGGTGGCAACCCTAGCGGCCATCGATGGCTTCTATGATGCAGAGGGGGGCGGGATCATGGGCGGGGTAGCCGGGGGCACGCACGGACGCGCATGCGTACACGGGGGGCCGGGGGCGGGCGGGCGCGTGCACGGGGCGGGATAGGTTGGGAACCGCTACACTACAGAAAATATTTGTAAGAAAAGTGGGAGAGAGGGGGGAGGGAAATAAAAATAAAAAGGATATAAGGGATCTGGGAGGGGGTGGGGGGTTGGTCTTTGGGGGGGAAGCTACACTACAGAAAGAAATAAAAATATATTTTTGTAAACTGGGTACTACTGGCACACAGCTGCCAGTACCCAAGATGGCTCCTAATAAGTTAGAGGGGGAGGGTTAGAAAGCTGTTTTGGGGGGATCAGGGAGGTTGGGGGCTAAGGGAGGATCCTACACAGCAGCATATGTAAATATGCTTTAAAAATAAAAAAAATAAAAGATAGCTTTTATTTTAGTGCTGGCAGACTTTCTGCCAGTACTTAAGATGGCGGGGACAATTGTGAGGTAGGGGAGGGAAGAGAGCTGTTTGTGAGGGATCAGGGGGTGTGATGTGTCAGATGGGAGGCTGATCTCTACACTAAAGCTAAAATTAACCCTGCAAGCTCCCTAAAAGCTACCTAATTAACCCCTTCATTGCTAACCATTATACACGTGTGATGCGCAGCGGCATTTTGCGGCCTTCTAATTACCAAAAAGCAACGCCAAAGCCATATATGTCTGCTATTTCTGAACAAAAGGGATCCCAGAGACGCATTTACAACCATTTATGCCATAATTGCACAAGCTGTTTGTAAATAATTTCAGCGAGAAACCTAAAGTTTGTGAAAAAGTTTGTAAAAAAGTGAACAATTTTTTTTATTTGATCGCATTTGGCGGTGAAATGGTGGCATGAAATATACCAAAATGGGCCTAGATCAATACTTTGCGTTGTTTACTACACTACACTAAAGCTAAAATTAACCCTACAAGCTCCCTAATTAACCACTTCACTGCTGGGCATAATACACGTGTGGTGCGCAGCGGCATTTAGCGGCCTTCTAATTACCAAAATGCATCGCCAAAGCCATATATGTCTGCTATTTCTGAACAAATGGGATCCCAGAGAAGCATTTACAACCATGTGTGCCATAATTGCACAAGCTGTTTGTAAATAATTTCAGTGAGAAACCTAAAACTGTGAAAAATGTAACGTTTTTTTTAATTTGATCGCATTTGGCGGTGAAATGGTGGCATGAAATATACCAAAATAGGCCTAGATCAATACTTGGGGTTGTCTACTACACTACACTAAAGCTAAAATTAACCCTACAAGCTCCCTACATGCTCCCTAATTAACCCCTTCACTGCTGGGCGTAATACACGTGTGGTGCGCAGTGGCATTTAGCAGCCTTCTAATTACCAACAAGCAACGCCAAAGCCATATATGTCTGCTATTTCTGAACAAAGGGGATCCCAGAGAAGCATTTACAACCATTTGTGCCATATTTGCACAAGTTGTTTGTAAATAATTTCAGTGAGAAACCTAAAGATTGTGAAAAAATTGTGAAAAAGTGGACAATTTTTTTTATTTGATCGCATTTGCGGTGAAATGGTGGCATGAAATATACCAAAATGGGCCTAGATCAATACTTTGGGATGTCTTCTAAAAAAAAATATAAATATGTCAAGGGATATTCAGGGATTCCTGAAAGATATCAGTGTTACAATGTAACTAGCGCTAATTTTGAAAAAAAGTTGTTTGGAAATAGCAAAGTGCTGCTTGTATTTATGGCTCTATAACTTGCAAAAAAGGCAAAGAACATGTAAACATTGGGTATTTCTAAACTCAGGACAAAATTTAGAAACTATTTAGCATGGGTGTTTTTTGGTGGTTGTAGATGTGTAACAGATTTTGGGGGTCAAAGTTAGAAAAAGTGTTTTTTTTTCTTCTTTTTTTCCTCATATTTTATAAAAAAAATTATAGTAAATTATAAGAAATTATGAAAATAATGGTGTATTTAGAAAGTCCATTTAATGGTGAGAAAAACGGTATATAATATGTGTGGGTACAGTAAATGAGTAAGAGGAAAATTACAGCTAAACACAAACACCGTAGA
Organism: Bombina bombina; assembly: GCF_027579735.1. Lineage (NCBI taxonomy): Eukaryota > Metazoa > Chordata > Amphibia > Anura > Bombinatoridae > Bombina > Bombina bombina. The sequence goes on from NC_069501.1 coordinate 470,954,843, forward strand.
AATGTAAAAATAGCCTTGGTCCCAAACGGACAGAAAATGGAAAAGTTTTGTGTGGTCATTAAGGGGTTAAGAAACTGGTGGTTTTGCAAAACCAATACATAGAGATAATCACTCAAATATTAAAAAAAATAGGAAAATTAAAAACGAAAGAAAAAATTGGGTTTAATATCCCTTTAATTTTATTTCACTTGGTTTAATAACAGTGGCAATGTTTGTGTCATGGTGCACAACAAATTTTGGTTATACAGATTTGAACGGAAACTTCAATATCTCAGCTCAGGATGGTCCTAGATTCTTGATGTACAAAACAAGGTACATGTACATATATAAACATTTTGTACATTATTGTACCTTAGGGGCCTATTTATCAAGCCGTCAACCGCAAATACGCTGGAATTCCCCTTATTTATCAAACCCTACAGACTGGCAAAAGTAGAATTTTGTGACGTAACATACGATCCGCCGGTCAAAGTCCGACACAGATCGATGGTTACGTCATTACAGATGTTCCAAATGCAAATTCAGCACTATCTGACTACTTTTGCAAGTTAACAAATTTTTACCAGGTACGCTCGGCACTATTCCGGCCCAGCGTACCAGGTTTTCAATCCGCCACACTGGAGGCGACGGATGCCATAGGAATCAATGGGAGTCTGAAAGTAGCGAAAGCTTATGTTCGCTGCTGCCTGATATCCCATTGATTCCTATGGGAGAATAAAGTTACGTTTCCAGTTAACACCCTAACATGTACCCCGAGTCTAAACACCCCTAATCTGCCACCCCCGACACCGCCGCCACCTACATTATACTTATTAACCCCTAATCTGCCCCCCCTACACCGCCGCCACCTACATTATGTTATTAACCCCTAATCTGCCCCCCCATACCGCCGCCACCTACATAACACTTATTAACCCCTAATCTGCCCCCCCTACACCGCCGCCACCTACATAACACGTTTTACCGCTAATCTGCCGTCCCCAACGTCGCCACCACTATATTAAATTTATTAACCCCTAAACCTAAGTCTGACCCTAACGCCCCCTAACTTAAATCTAATTTAATTAAATATAATTAAAATTACTATCATTAACTACATTATTCCTATTTAAAACTAAATACCTATAAAATAAACCCTAAGCTAGCTACAATATAACTAATAGTTACATTGTAGCCATCTAAGGTTTTATTTTTATTTTACAGGCAAGTTTGTATTTATTTTAACTAGGTAGAATAGTTACTAAATAGTTATTAACTATTTAATAACTACCTAGATAAAATAAATACAAAAGTACCTGTAAAATAAAACCTAACCTAAGTTACAATTACACCTAAAACTACACCATAATTAAATAAATTAACTAAATTAAATACAATAACCTAAATTAAATTAAATTATCTAAAGTACAAAAACAAACACTAAATTACAGAAAATAATAAACAAATTACAGACATTTTAACTAATTACACCTAATCTAATAGCCCTATCAAAATAAAAAAGCCCCCCCCCCAAAATAAAAAAAAAACCCTAGCCTAAACTAAACTACCAATAGCCCTTAAAAGGGCCTTTTGCAGGGGCATTACCTCAAAGTAATCAGCTCTTTTACCTGTAAAAAAAAAATACAAACAACCCACCCAACAGTAAAACCCACCACCCAAACAACCAACCCCCCCAAAAAAATACTAACTAAAAAAACCTAAGATCGACATACCGGGAGACGTCTTCATCCAAGCCGGGCAGAAGTGGTCCTCCAGATGGGCAGAAGTCTTCATCCAAGCCGGGCAGAAGTGGTCCTCCAGACGGCAGAAGTCTTCATCCAGACGGCATCTTCTATCTTCATCCATCCGGTGGGGTCCATCTTCAAGACATCCGATGCGGAGCATCCTCTTCGGCCGACGACTACCCGACGAATGAAGGTTCCTTTAAGTGACGTCATCCAAGATGGCGTCCCTTAGATTCCGTTTGGCTGATAGAATTCTATCAGCCAATCGGAATTAAGGTAGAAAAAATCCTATTGGCTGATGCAATCAGCCAATAGGATTGAACTTCAATCCTTTTGGCTGATTGGAACAGCCAATAGGATTGAGCTCAGATTCTATTGGCTGTTCCAATCAGCTAATAGGATTGAAGTTCAATCCTATTGGCTGATTGCATCAGCCAATAGGAATTTTTCTACCTTAATTCCGATTGGCTGATAGAATTCTATCAGCCAATCGGAATCTAAGGGATGCCATCTTGGATGACGTCACTTAAAGGAACCTTCATTCGTCGGGTAGTCATCGGCCGAAGAGGATGCTCCGCGTCGAATGTCTTGAAGATGGACCCGCTCCACGCCGAATGGATGAAGATAGAAGATGCCGTCTGGATGAAGACTTCTGCCGTCTGGAGGACCACTTCTGCCCGGCTTGGATGAAGACATCTCCCGGTAAGTAGACCTTCAGGGGGTTAGTGTTAGGTTTTTTTAAGGGTGTATTGGGTGGGTTTTATTTTAAGGTTAGGGCTTTGGGCTACAAAAGAGCTAACTGCCCTTTAAAGGGCAATGCCCATCCAAATGCCCTTTTCAGGGCAATGGGGAGCTTAGGTTTTTTTAGTTAGTATTTTTTTTGGGGGGGTTGGTTGTGTGGGGGGTGGGTTTAACTGTTGGGGGGGCTGTTTGTATTTTTTTTACAGGTAAAAGAGCTGATTACTTTGGGGCAATGTCCAGCAAAAGGCCTTTTTAAAGGCTATTGATAGTTTAGTTTAGGCTAGGGTTTTTTATTTGGGGGGGGGCTTTTTTTATTTTGATAGGGCTATTAGATTAGGTGTTATTAGTTTAAATTTCTGTAATTTGTTTATTATTTTCTGTAATTTAGTGGGGGGGTTTGTACTTTAGATTATTTAATTTAATTTAGGTTATTGTATTTAATTTAGTTAATTGTATGTAATTTAGTTAATTGTATTTAATTGTAGTGTAGTGTTAGGTGTTATTGTAACTTAGGTTAGGTTTTATTTTACAGGTACTTTTGTATTTATTTTAGCTAGGTAGTTATTAAATAGTTAATAACTATTTAGTAACTATTCTACCTAGTTAATATAAATACAAACTTGCCTGTAAAATAAAAATAAACCCTAAGCTAGCTACAATGTAACTATTAGTTATATTGTAGCTATCTTATGGTTTATTTTATAGGTATTTCGTTTTAAATAGGAATAATGTAGTTAATGATAGTAATTTTATTTATATTTATTTAAATTAGATTTAAGTTAGGGGGTGTTAGGGTTAGACTTAGGTTTAGGGGTTAATAAATTTAATATAGTGGCGGCGATATTGGGGGCAGCAGATTAGCGGTTAATAAGTGTTATGTAGGTGGCTGCGGTGTAGGGGGGGCAGATTAGGGGTTAATAACATAATGTAGGTGGCGGCGGTGTAGGCGGCGGCAGATTAGGGGTTAATAACATAATGTAGGTGGCGGCGGTGTAGGGGGGCAGATTAGGGGTTAATAACATAATGTAGGTGTATAGGGGTAAAACAGTTTAGTATAGTGGCGGTGTTTAGTGACAGTATACCAATAAAGCTGGGAAAAAGCCGAATAGCAGCGAGATCGATGACTGTTAGTTAACAACAGTCGGCTGCTCATCGCCCCGTACTTGGTGCGTGGCTTTTTTACAGCTTTTTTTGTAACTTTGGAGAACGTATTCAGATCCGCGGCAGCGATGTTAGGTGTTCTTAGGCGAGCGTATTGGTGCCGGCGAATGCAAGTAAGTTGACGGCTTGATAAATAGGGGCCTTAGACTTAGAAGTCCTAATGTAATGATCAAGATCGCTGAAAGTTCCATGAGAAGGGTTTGGGTCTCAGTCTTAAATCAGTTTTAGGGAGTACCTAGGTAAGTATAGTGTGCATGCAGAACATTTCAGGTTTTGAAACTTCTCATTTTTTCTTATGGGGCTGAAACAGTACAATTTTTTTAACATTTCCCCTCAATTTCATGTTGAATATATCTGTTGGGGAACCAGATAGGATTCTGAGACATTCACAGATATAAGTCCTCTATGGTAGCATTCTGCTATAAGAGTTTGAGATTCCACTGGTTACAGAGCTAGGGCTAGTAGAATTCTGGGTAAAAACATACTTTATTTATATATTTTGAGAAATAAACAGGTGTAATATAAGCATAACAAATAATAAAAATGAACAGTATTTTAAAGTAATTATGTTTGTGATTGACACACCACAAGTTCAACACCCTTCCCATTATTGATTAGAAGTTGTGAGATTTCCTTACTCAGTCTCTCAGAAATGTTGTGGGAGCTTACGGTGGCAGTAGTAGATTGCTGAAAACCTTGTTCATGGTTAACCACACTTTGCCCTCAGCAGATATCTTGAATGACTTAGTACTCAAAACAAATATGTCCCTTTCAGAGACGCAATCAGTCCACCTACAGCCAAGCATCAATGTAAGAACTAAGAAGTAATATAACTCACTTTCTGAAAACATTGTTCATGGTTAACCCCACTTTGTCCTCAGCAGATATCTTGAATGATGTTCTTGGTCCAAGTGGGTGTATCAATTTTATAAAAACATCACAGTTTTCCTCGCTGATGTCCTCAATCAAGCTTAACCACCACTAGTCATCATCGGCACAAGCGACACAACCATTATTCCGTATGATTAGGGGGACAGTTTTTATCACTGCATTTTCTTCAAACTCTTGCAGTGCAGATGTAAAGAAGCACCTGATAGTACTCTCTGATACTGATACAAAACAGGTAAGAGAAATACACTCCTAGACGTTCTCAATATGACTGCTCCCTAAAAATAACAATTGCTCCTCAACAAATATTAAAGAAAGAAAAAAAACAACAACAATAAGGGAGAGTGCTAAATCAATAGCTGATTGAGAACAACAAATATGAGATATCGCTATGTCTTTCGCTAATACGATATGGCAAATGATGAAAGGGACAATAAAAAGCTATTGACAGATATAGTGTACATGATTTACTAGGAAAACACAGCATATAGCATAACAAATTATAACAGGTGAATACATATAATGGTGTATTGCTAAAAACTATTAAAAAGCCTAAATAAGAACTTTCAATGTAAAAAACAGCTAGATCCGAATACACGTTTCAGCCTACGGCCTTTATCAAGATCCTTGGGCATTTTCAACAAACAGATTGTCTAAGTCCGTTGATATACAAACCATCCCTAATACACCATTTTGATCACCTTAGTCTGTTAACATACGGATCAATCTTAAGACTGACACGGAGGGGTTGTCAGTATAACCCAATCCCTGACCTGCAGTCACCATCTGTTATAAGCTTGTATAATGTGGCTATTCCCAGAGAACCTTAAGTAAAACAGGCTTATACAAAAGGTTATTACCAAGGGAGATAGCTGGTTTACTTAGTACAAGTTCTTTTTATAACACTTTACAAAATCAAAATAAAGTGAATAAAACAGATGAAATGAAGCCTTTGTATATTTTACACAGTTGTAAAGAGTTGTGTTCTTTAAAGATAGGAGGCAGCAAACAAGCAGCTTATTGGTATTGTCTGAGAAAAGCAGAATTTTATAGCAAAGTCTCTTTATAGTTAAGCTTAGAAATGAGAAACTGATTTGCAGTCTGCAGTGTCCATATATCAAGAGGTATCAGGTTACAGCAGGCAGAGTGTGTGATGCAGAGAGAAGGAAAGAGCCAGATTTAACCAGTTGTGAGCACTTTAACAGTTTGTATGTCAGCAGAACTTTGGATAAGAATATATACAGCTAGAGACAATTGTATATAAAATTAATGATACTTGCGAGTGAGTTTAGAACTGCAGAGAGCGAAGTTGGCACTGAGTCAAAATGGATCACAGCAGGGAAGATGTTCTTATTTCCTGGTAGAGGTAAACACTCAGTAATGGAGCTGGCTGGAAAATCAGACTGCAGAGTTAACACAGACTTGCAAGAGTTGCTGCCAAAGACTGTTCCTTGAAGTGTAAAGCAGCAGGAAATGCTTCTTAGGTTTAGAAGCTGGAGAAATGACAACAAGGATTTCCTTTAACAGGTACAAAAGCAGGATCTGTAGAATTTAGCTTTAGAGCTTGAAGCAGAGTGGGAACTACAAACTTCAATTATCAAGCAAAGCACAGGTGTACTGAACACACCTTTAAAGGGAGGTGAAGGAGTGGGTTGGTCTTAGTTCTTAAAGCTACAGGAATATGACAGATCCCCCCTTTCAGGGGCGCCCCCTTCCCGGCTCCAAACCTGGTTTGTCAGGATGTAGACGATGGAAGGATGTGAGCAATTGGGGAGCATGTAAGTCCCTAAGGGGTATCCAAGAATCCTCCTCATGACCATACCCTTTCCAATGTACTAGATACTCAATTGTTCTACCCCGGCGGCGCGAATCCAGAATTGATTCCACTTCGAATTCCGTTTGATCTTCTATCAGCTGAGGAGAGTCCTCGATGACTTGAGGAATATTAACATCAGATCCTTGATAGGGTTTAAGTAGAGAAACATGGAAGGATGGGTGTATCCTGTAAGATACAGGTAGATCAAGAATCGCTGCATTAGAGTTGATCATTCTTTTTATCTTGAACGGACCTATGAACTGGTTAGCCAGTTTTTTGCTTGGTACCTTTAATTTGAGGTTTTTTGTTGAGAGCCAAACTCTATCGCCAACTGAGTATTGAGGTGGAGTTAGATGTTTTTTATCAAAATAACTCTTTTGGGTACATTTAGATTTCTCTAAGTGAATCTTTAGGGAAGTCAAAGTTTGTTTCAAATTAGAGACATAATCCAGAGCATAAGGTGATTTTGAGGTGGAGATGAAGTTGGGTACAGTGGTTGGATGGTAACCATAAGTGGCAAAGAAGGGTGAGACTTTAGTAGAAGAGTTGATGGAGTTGTTGTATGCGAACTCTGCAAGCGGTAACCATTCAACCCAGTCATCCTGGTTCTGTGAGATATAACACCTTAAGTATTGCTCCAAAGTCTGATTCAGTCTTTCAGTAAGGCCATTAGATTGGGGATGAAATGCTGTTGTCATTCTAGAGGAGATTCTTAACAATTTACATAGTGCCTTCCAAAACCTGGATGTGAATTGAGTCCCTCGATCAGTGACTATAGAGGTCGGTAAACCATGGAGTTTCACAATGTGATCAAAGAATGTTTTAGCTGTTGTGATAGCGTTTGGAATTCTCTTAAGAGGTATGAAATGAGAGAGTTTAGTAAGATGATCTATAACCACTAATATGGTTGTGAATGAATTAGATGGTGGTAATTCGACTATGAAGTCCATTCCAATCATGGTCCAAGGGACTTCAGGTATAGGTAATGGTTTTAGTAAACCAAAAGGTCTGTGGTGTTCTTTTTTGCAAGCTGCACATACATGACAATCTGACACAAAGGTAACTACATCTTGTCTTAAACCAGGCCACCAGTAATTCCTTGTTAATAAATCCTGGGTTTTAGTGATTCCAGGATGACCGGACATAGGGTTCGTATGATGTAGATGTAGGATCTCCTTCCTTACAGAAGGAGGAACGTATAACAAATTGTTGTAGAAGTATAAACCTGAAGTGGTGTCCTTTACGCAGCATGATGGAATGGTAGAATCTTTTAGTAAAGCTAATAAAATGTCTTTTTGTAGGCTAGAAGTTACAGCTATAAACTTGGTCAACGGTATAACTGTTTGTTGTTCTTCCTTTTCATTATGTTTAATGAAAGAACGGGAAAGAGCATCAGCTTGGATGTTCCTTGAACCTGGTCTATATGTGATCTGAAAGTTAAATCGGTCCAGGAATAAAGACCATCGGACTTGTCTTGATGACAAGGTCTTGTTTTTTCTAAGATATTGTAAATTCTTATGATCTGTAAGAACTGTAAAAGGTTTGAGTGTCCCTTCCAGTAGGTGTCTCCAGTGTTCCAGGGCACATTTGATAGCTAGAAGTTCCAGGTCCCCAACAGAGTAATTCCTTTCAGCTATAGACAGGAGTCGAGAGTAAAAGGCTACAGGATGTAGGACTGAAGTATCGGTTTGTTGTTGGGAGAGAATAGCACCAATACCAACAGTGGAAGCATCAACCTCTAACACAAATTGAAATTCTGGATTAGGAAGCTGTAGGATAGGAGCTGAAGTAAAACATTCTTTTAAGTGCTCAAAAGCTTGTTGGGCTTCTACAGTCCAAACGAGTCGATTCTTACCGGTTAACTTAGTTAGAGGTTGGACAATGGATGAAAATCCTTTGATGAATCTCCTATAAAAATTAGAGAAGCCTAGAAACCTCTGAAGTGATTTCACAGAGGTAGGTACAGGCCATTTGAGTATGGATGTAACCTTCTCTGGATCCATGTTTACACCGTTAGGGGAAATTATGTAACCCAAAAATTTTATTGTCTTTACATGGAATACACATTTCTCAGCCTTGGCGTATAGCTGATGTTCTCTTAATCTAGACAAAACCCATCTTACATGTTTTACATGATCAGTTAGATTTTTGGAGTATATCAAAATATCGTCTAGATATATTACAACACACACATCCATTAAGTCTTTGAAAATATCGTTTATGAAAAATTGAAATGTGGCCGGAGCATTAGTTAAGCCGAATGGCATAACATTATATTGAAAGAGACCATAACGGGTTCTAAATGCTGTTTTCCATTCGTCACCGCTTTTTATCCTGATTAAATTGTATGCTCCCTTCAAATCTAGTTTGGTAAAGATGGTTGCATCTGTTAACCGTTCAAGTAATTCAGGTATTAAAGGAAGTGGATACCTATTTTTAATCGTAATAGAGTTTAATGCTCTGTAGTCAATGATTGGGCGTAAGGTCCCATCTTTATTTGTGACAAAGAATATGCCCGCTGCTGCAGGAGAGGTTGAGGTAGAAATAAAACCTTTCCTTAGATTATCGTCTAGGTACTCTCTGAGAAATTTTAATTCTTTTTGAGAGAGTGGAAAAATTCGGCCGAACGGTATGATAGACCCAGGTTTAGTATCAATGGGGCAATCATAAGGTCTGTGTGGAGGTAGATTTTCGGCTTCCTTAAGGTCAAATACATCTGAAAAGTCTGAATACTGCAATGGTATATGAGGGTGTAGAGTTTTGATTTCCACACAGGGAAAACAGGTAGCAGAACAGTATGGGGAAGAGAAAGTTACTGTGTTACTGCTCCAGTCTATTTGAGGGTTGTGTTTTCTTAACCAAGGATAACCCAATATTAAGGGGTGTAGTGAGCTAGGAATGATATCAAACGTAATGTATTCTGTATGACCCATGTTACAAGAGACAAGTAAAGGAACAGTATGGTGTGTGATTGGGCCTTTTAAATAAGTAGAGCCATCAATAACCTTCACATAGATAGGGGTTTGCTTTTGCACACAAGGTATTTTATTAGTATCTACAAGGGTTTTGTCAATGAAGCTTCCATAAGCTCCAGAATCTATCAGCGCCTCAGTCTTGAGAAGATGCTGGTCCCACTGTAAAGACAATGTGAAAGTTAATTGTGATTCATGAATGTTATCAGTATTTGGGTTAACTATAAGAATCTTACCCCTTTTTTGCCGGTTCAGAATAGGGCAGGAAGAGACACTGTGTTCTTTATTCCCACAGTACATACAGAGGTTTGAAATCCTCCTTCTCTGTTTCTCTTCTTGGGATAATGGTCCTCGGATGGCCCCAATTTCCATGGGCACAGGGGCTGTGGAGGTCTTTTCAGAATGAGAGGGTGTAAACCTTTTGAGGTAAGTTTCTGGGTGTTGTTTTTCAGCTCTCCTCTCTCTGTATCGTCTGTCCATGGCTATGCATATCTTTATGAGGGATTCCATGGTGTCTGGAGGTTCAATGCGAGAGATCTCATCCTTAAGATGTTCAGAGAGACCTAAACGGAATTGGTTCTTTAGACTTACAGTATTCCACTGTGAATCTGTAGCCCAGAGCTGAAAATCTGCCACATAGTCCTCAACTGGACGTTTGCCTTGCTTCAGGGTGCGCAAATTTGTTTCTGCGGTTAACTGGGTGTTGCAATCCTCATATAAGACAGCCATCTCCTTAAAAAATTCACTGATAGAATTCAAAATAGGATCATCAGTTTCATAAAACTTATCAGCCCACGAACGGGGATCTCCAGTTAGATAAGAGATGGTAGTACAAACCTTGATCTTGTCAGTATAATATGTCCTGGGCTTCATGGAAAACATCAGCATGCATGCATTTCTGAATTCACGAAAGCGTGTTCTTTCACCAGAAAAAATGTGTGGAGGGTTAACCTGTGGTTCAGGGTGATCAGCCTCTTTCCTTGAAAATAAATCATTCATTAACCTCTTCAGGGTGTGGTTTTCATTTTTAACTTCAGTCAAACCTTGTGCTAAAATTTCAACTTTCTGGTTTAAGGAAGCTATTTCAATTGCCATTGAGGCAGGATCCATGATTTTTTTTATATACAAGCTTTAAACTATAATGTATATATGTTAGTAAATTTCTTTATGGCTTGATAATTCTGTTATAAGCTTGTATAATGTGGCTATTCCCAGAGAACCTTAAGTAAAACAGGCTTATACAAAAGGTTATTACCAAGGGAGATAGCTGGTTTACTTAGTACAAGTTCTTTTTATAACACTTTACAAAATCAAAATAAAGTGAATAAAACAGATGAAATGAAGCCTTTGTATATTTTACACAGTTGTAAAGAGTTGTGTTCTTTAAAGATAGGAGGCAGCAAACAAGCAGCTTATTGGTATTGTCTGAGAAAATCAGAATTTTATAGCAAAGTCTCTTTATAGTTAAGCTTAGAAATGAGAAACTGATTTGCAGTCTGCAGTGTCCATATATCAAGAGGTATCAGGTTACAGCAGGCAGAGTGTGTGATGCAGAGAGAAGGAGAGAGCCAGATTTAACCAGTTGTGAGCACTTTAACAGTTTGTATGTCAGCAGAACTTTGGATAAGAATATATACAGCTAGAGACAATTGTATATAAAATTAATGATACTTGCGAGTGAGTTTAGAACTGCAGAGAGCGAAGTTGGCACTGAGTCAAAATGGATCACAGCAGGGAAGATGTTCTTATTTCCTGGTAGAGGTAAACACTCAGTAATGGAGCTGGCTGGAAAATCAGACTGCAGAGTTAACACAGACTTGCAAGAGTTGCTGCCAAAGACTGTTCCTTGAAGTGTAAAGCAGCAGGAAATGCTTCTTAGGTTTAGAAGCTGGAGAAATGACAACAAGGATTTCCTTTAACAGGTACAAAAGCAGGATCTGTAGAATTTAGCTTTAGAGCTTGAAGCAGAGTGGGAACTACAAACTTCAATTATCAAGCAAAGCACAGGTGTACTGAACACACCTTTAAAGGGAGGTGAAGGAGTGGGTTGGTCTTAGTTCTTAAAGCTACAGGAATATGACACCATCCCACGCAACCCGAAAGTATGCACAGATACATCACAGACATCAGCCAGTCAGCTTTCCCTTTTTTACTAAGTCGCCACTCGGTCGGCACAACACAACGCCTATACCAAGGTTTGACTTTTTATTATCCACTGCAGTAAGAGTTCTTTAAACTTATACCTGTACTATTTAAAACAGACAATATTGTCTTTTCCTGGTCTCATTAGCTTTAGTATTCAGATCTAGCTGTTTTTTAAATTGAACTTTCTGCCTTTTTAATCGTTTTTAGCAATACACCATTATAAGTACTCTCCGATACTTCCTGAAAACAGTTACATTTTGTTATACCCAGAATTATCTCACACATATGAAACCTGTCCTTAAATTTCAGTTAAGGAAGTTAAGTTACTTCCTCGCTTTTGACATAGATTTCTATTCAAAGTTTCAGAAATCCTTACTAGGTTCAGCTCTCAAAGCACTTGTCTTTTATCTGTATTTATCTTCATAATCTGGGATACAGGGCATACAGCAAGAGCAGAACAAGCTGAGTCAACCTTGTGAAGAGAACCTTTGGGTAATACATAGTCCTCTCTCTGCTTCATCCATGTGTCTTTTTCAATCACAAACATTTTTTTTGTAGCTGGTGAGACCCAGTGACCTACCAAGGACAAATTTTAGAGGATAGTTCTTTTCCTTTGATATGTGCCCTAATCAAATTTCCTGTAGTCCTTTTGTAATAGTTTTTTTGTGATATCCACAGGGATTACAACTGTTACCAAATAGATGATGATATTTCAATAGAAATTAGTTTTCATGGTACTTACAGACTGATGTAACATCACATCATGCCCTTGAGCACAGTAACTCATTTTCTTCTGAGCTGTAGACAATTACTGATTTTATCAAAGGGGAAACAACACCATAGCTCTGTTTATGATACTTTTCATTTGTAAAACACCCAGTAGAACACTGTATTTCCATAAATGGATAAAAATCTATTCAAGCATCACTTGAAACTAACACACTCTAGCTCCTTGCATCTAACTCATAGGGTTGTGCGCAGGGAATAATTTCGTTGCAACCAAATTTTTATTTTGTTTAAAAAAAATCATGCTTTAGTTCATTTTTGTCCATGGTTGCATTCGTTTCAGACAAATTTCGTTCAAATTTTTCGTTCTAAATCAAATTTTCGTTTAACTCTACAGTCCACATTTTGGCCATTTTGAAGCTGTAAGCTTTATGTTAGCTTTATTACCTTTAGATTTGTCAGTCTATGTACTTTTTTAACTTATTTTTTTTATTTATACATCAAATATTTGTGCAAAGCACTTTTGGTAAAACTAAAAAATGTACTTAAAGACTGCTGCTGACTGTGGCATTGAAGGTAGGGGTGGAGGGAGTAAAGGAGGCTATGGACACGTCCGGTGGTTTAGTCACAGTAGCAATGCTGCTGGTACTTGCACTGCTATTTTTTTTTTTAAATGGGTCAGACTCAGTAAAAATAATTTACGTGTAACACTGGCTGCAGGTCGTGACCCAAACCCTCTGCCAGTAGTTACACTACTAGTTTTTGTCTCAACTGGTGGCTGTGGCTGAGATTCAAGAAAGCAAGAACTAGCACACTTTCTGAGTGGTGGGGTGCCACTGCCAACATTACTGGTCCCAGCCACTTAAAAAACCAAACGCCCTCCACCTCTGTCTCTAGCACTACTGCTGGTGCTGGTGGCAGTAGCAGAGGGTCGCACCATTATTGCTGTCGTGGTGGCTGCCACTGATGGTGTTGTGGCTCCTGTAGTAGCTGGGGAATTAATCGATCCACTACAGCTGTGCTTGGAGGGGGCAGGGCCCTTCTTTTTAGGGTTATTTTTTTTTTTTTTTTTTATTGAAATTAAATTAATTGTTTGCTGCCGGGATATTATATGTCACAGTTACGGTATAGTGAAGTGAAATGTGTTGCTTGTGGGGTTTTTTTTTAGTAACTTACACCTAGATTACGAGTTGTGCGTTCGTGTTTTAACGATGAAAATTTTTTAATTTCAGTGTTAAAACAGCACCGCAGCCATTACAAGTCTTGTCGGTATAGCTGTACCGCAAGTCTTTTAGCATGTACCGCACACGTAAAAATTACGTTTTTTCATGGGACTTCCATAGCGCTGCCATTATGAGTTTTGCAGTAAGGCTAAAAAGCTTGCGTTGCAGCCTATACCAACAAGATCCGTTCCGTAATCTAAAAGCAGTAGTTATGAGTTTTACACTACAAATCTGTTACATAAAACTCATAACTAAACTATTACAAAGTACGCTAAACACCCATAAACTACCTATTAACCCCTAAACCAAGGCTGTCCCGCATCACAAATACTATATTAAAGTTATTAACCCCTAATCTGCCGCTTCTGACATCGTCGCCATAATTTTTTTTATTAACTCCTATTCCGCCTTTACCCGACATCATCACCACTATAATAAAGTTATTAACCCCTAAACCGCCGCCCTCCTGCATCGCAAACACTATTTAAATATTATTAACCTCATAATCTGCCATCCGCCCACACTATACTAAAGTTATTAAGCCCTACAACGCTGCCACTATAATAAACCTATTAACTCCTAAACCGCAAGTGCCCCACAACGAAATATACTAAATTAAGCTATTAACCCCTAAACCGAAAGCCCCACATCGCAATAAACTAAATTAAACTAGTAACCCCTAAACCTAATGCCCCCCTAGCTTTGTGAGCTGCTGGTGCAATGCTGAATACGGAGAGCGTATTGCTCTCCGTATTCAGCGAGGTCTGCAATGAAGGTAACAACCAATCATGTGTACATCATGTCCTTGCTCCCTCTACTGTATAGATGAGATATTACATAGACAAAAGCGGGCAGCGACTCCGTTACAACAGCTGTTTTTTTAACGGAGGAGTCAGAGGGCAAAGGCACCGAGGTGGCAGGAAACATAAGAGGAGGCCACCATTTACGAGAACGGGCACAGCATTATCAGAGTGCGACCAGGAGATCCCAGAGAAGAGGGAGATGTTAGGTGCAGGTATGACTCCTGATTTGAGCAGGGGTAGTAACGCTGAGACTTTAACATCTACTGTCACCCTTGAGCTAGTTATAAATATCTCGGACTATACTTTAACTACAAATGAGAACACATTACTGAACAAGGGACTCTCATTCAGCCCAATACAAAAACTTGATATGAACATAAAAGAGAGATGACACGAAGAAGTGTATACTCTCTAAAAGTGTGCACCTATAGCACTCTGGGCCCTGACTAGGGCAGTGGAGTTCCTAACAGGGTCAGTAAAATATAACTTTTATTGATATAAAATTAAAACCAAATGGACAACGGTAATGTGACATACACTTTAAAAATGACACAGATGCAGGTTGATACTATATGTACAGAGACTCACTGAATTAGTAGATTTGGCCTATGTAAATAGAAGATACAAGTGGTCTCTCATTGTGATATGGTATGTACTCTCTATAAAGTAAAGTCGAATGCCTCAATTAAGGGAATGTAATGATGAAACCCTTATTGTTATAATATCAAAACAAGAAATAGTGGTACAAAGGGTTACATACACATTTGATTATGTACTTATCAAACTAATGGTAATAGGGAGTAAATTCCTCTCTAGATTGGTTAGTTTGATTATCAGGTAAATAATAACAACAATCAGTATTCTGTTAAGTCTTTTGTTATATGAATCGATACATAAACTAGTAATAATTCAAACTAAATAATAGTACTACTATGGTGTGTATGCAGAATCAACGTGATTCACAATAAAATTATAATAATCAGGTCAGACTTTATTCAACAATATACACAGTGTAAACTATTTTTCAAGAATAAAGGTCAGTATTCTAGTACCTAATTTAATTGTGTATCAGGAATTATCCATGCTTGGACTATGTGTGAACACTACATACTAGTGGATACAAATTACAGGCAGTTAGTTACAGCATGTATCTACTGTGTCAGGTTGAATTAATTACTATAAGTTTACTATAAGTATACTTTAAGTTTATTCTTTGTTCATACACTTCTGCCCTTCACTTAGCCAAGCAAACCTACTTCTGTTCTCTCATATCTACTCTTTCCTCAAACCCTAAATGACTCTTTTCCACCTTTAACTCTCTCCTCTACCCACCTGTTCCACCACCCCCGTCTTTCTTTAGTGCTCAAGCCCTGGCAGACTACTTTTTAAACAAAACACGTACTATCCGAAGCAACATCCCAACACCAACCTGCAATATTCCAACAGGCCCAATTACTCCCTCTGCCACCCTCTCTATCTTCCATCCAGCTACTGAGAATGAAGTTTCTTCCTTACTATCTTCCTCACGCCTCACTACCTGCCCACTCGACCCTATCCCTTCCCATCTAATACCCTCCCCATCTTCCACCTTCACTCCTGCTCTTACCCACATCTTCAACCTATCTCTCTCTACCGGCTCATTCCCATCTTCTTTCAAACACGCAAAAGTCACTCCCTTACTCAAAAAACCCTCCCACGACCCTAATTCTCCTGAAAGCTACAGCCCCATATCACTGCTTCCACTAACATCAAAACTCCTTGAAAAACTAGTTTACAATCGCCTAACCCACTTCCTGTCCACCACCTCCTTGCTTGACCCACTGCAATCCGGGTTCTGCCCAAAACACTCAACTGAGACTGCCCTTACCAAGGTTACAAACGATCTTCTCTCTGCAAAAAATATTGGCCACTACTCTATACTCATCTTACTCGACCTCTCAGCTGCCTTCGAAACGGTTGACCACCCCCTCCTCCTACAGACCCTTAGCTCTTTTGGCCTCTGTGACACTGCTCTTTCCTGGATTCACTCCTATCTTTCCCACAGGTCTTTTTCTGTGTCATTTGCCAGCGACTCCTCCTCTCCTATGCCTCTGTCTGTTGGAGTACCTCAAGGATCTGTTCTGGGTCCTCTAATCTTCTCCATCTATACTTCTTCACTGGGTAAACTTATCAACAGTTATGGCTTCAAATATCACCTCTATGCTGATGACACCCAGATCTACCTATCCACCCCTGCTCTCTCTCCCTCTGTCCTTTCTCATGTCAGCGACTGCTTATCTGGTATTTCTTCCTGGATGGCCTCTCACCACCTAAAGATTAACATGTCCAAGACTGAGCTCCTTCTTATCCCCCCCTCAAGCTCTACACCGACTTCTGACTTCTCTATCCCTGTTGACGGCATCACCATTTCCCCATCGCCCCAAGTCCGCTGCCTCGGAATCACACTTGACTCAAATCTATCCTTCATCCCCCATATCCAATCGCTTCCTACATCCTGCTGCAACCATCTACGCAATATTTTCAAAATTCGCCCTTTTCTGAGCGCTGACACCACAAAGCAAATAATCCACTCCCTTGTTATCTCCCGACTTGATTACTGCAATAACCTACTCGCTGGCCTTCCTCTTTCCCGCCTCTCCCCCATTCAATCCATCCTAAATGCCTCTGCCAGGTTGATCCATCTTTCCTGTCGATCTGTATCTGCTGCACCTCTCTGCGAGTCCCTTCATTGGCTCCCCATTCACAGCAGAATTAAATTCAAAATTCTCACCCTTACATACAAAGCTCTCACCAACGCCGCTCCCCTCTACCTATCCTCTCTAATACACAAGTATACTCCAGCCCGTCCACTAAGATCCAACAATGACCTGCTCCTTGCATCCGCAACTATCACCTCCTCTCATGCTAGACTGCAGGACTTCTGTCGTGCAGCACCTACCCTCTGGAACACTCTTCCTCGTGCTGTCAGGCTTTGCCCTAATCTTTCTTCCTTTAAATGCTCCCTGAAGACTTTTCTGTTCAGGGAAGCCTACCACCCAACTCAATAATAAACTAACTTCACTTACCTAACATTTCCCTCATCTAACTCTGTATTAACATCTTTCCAAATATTGCAGTCCTCACCTCCTGTTTCTCAACCTCCTACCCTTCTAGATTGTAAATTCCCACGGGAATAGGGCCCTCAATCCCTCTTGTATGTGTTTGTAAATTTTGTCCTGTCTCTTACAAGTCTTGTATTGTTGTATTTAAATGAATTGTATCCATGGACAGCACTGCGGAATATGTTGGCGCTTCATAAATAAAGTATAATAATAATAATAATAATTACTATGCACCAATCTGACTAGCCAAACGGGTTAATATGCATAGGTATACTGAAATAGATAGACTGCAGCAGTTCAAATATTATGGTCTCTAAACTGCCGTGAACTGGTATTTAAGTAATCCTGTGCCTGTATATAGTTAGAACAAATCACCTTATAGCAATGTACAATATATGGTTATTTTTCCACTAGTGAAATAAATATACCCTTACTACGTTACTGTCCTAATTTTGTTAAATATTTGTGCTGGTTAAAGGACATGAAACCCACATTTTTTCTTTCATGATTTAGAAAGAGAATGCAATTTTAAACATCTTTCTAATTTACTTCTATTATCTAATTTGTTTTATTCTCTTGATATTCTCTTGAGATAAAAATTATATTTAACTTAGGGGGGTGTTAGTGTTAGGGTTAGACTTAGCTTTAGGGGTTAATAAATTTATTAGAGTAGCGGTGAGGTCTGATCGGCAGATTAGGGGTTAATAATTGTAGGTAGGTGGTGGCAACGTTGGGGGCGGCAGATTAGGGGTTAATAAATATAATATAGGGGTCGGCGGTGTTAGGGGCAGCAGATTAGGGGTACATAGGGATAATGTAGGTTGCGGCAGTGTGCGGTCGGCAGATTAGGGGTTAAAAAAAATTAATAGAGTGGCGGCGATGTGGGGGGGCCTCGGTTTAGGGGTACATAGGTAGTTTATGGGTGTTAGTGTACTTTAGAGCACAATAGTTAAGAGCTTTATGAACCGGCGTTAGCCCAGAAAGCTCTTAACTCCTGGCTTTTCTCTGCGGCTGGAGTTTTGTCGTTAGATTTCTAACGCTCACTTCAGCCAAGACTCTAAAAACCGGAGTTAGGAAGATCCCATTGAAAAGATAGGATACGCAAATGGCGTAGGGGGATCTGCGGTATGGAAAAGTCGCGGCTGCAAAGTGAGCGTTAGACCCTTTCCTGACAGACTCTAAATACCAGCGGGCGGCCAAAACCAGCGTTAGGAGCCCCTAACGCTGGTTTTGACGGCTAACGCAAAATTCTAAATCTAGGCGTTAGTAAACAATGTAGTAATGCAGCGAGTAAGGCCAGCAGAATGCTTGGATGTATTGGCAGAGGTATATGCAGCAGAAAGAAATAGTAGGGTTCTTATGCCACTTTATAGATCATTAGTTAGGTCTCATCTTGAGTATTGTGTGCAGTTCTGGAGGCCATATCTTCAGAAGGATATTAACAAACTTGAATCTGTGCAAAGGAGGGCTACCAAAATGGTACATGGTCTAAAAAATAAAACTTACCAGGATAGGCTCAATGACCTAAATATGTATAGCTTAGAGCAGAGAAGGGAAAGAGTTGATATGATAGCAACTTTCAAGTACATTAAAGGGCTTAGTAAAACTGAGGCTGTGGGTATCTTACATAAAATGGAAAATTCAAGAACAAGACGTCATGATCTCAAACTGAAGGGTAGTAGATTCAGGAGTAATTTGAGGAAGCACTTCTTTACAGAAAGAGTGATTGTTTTATAGAATAAACTTCCTCAAGAGGTAGTAATGACAAACACTGTTGGGGACTTTAAAAAGGCCTGGGACAAGCATAAGACTATCCTATGAACAAGATACGTTTATACTTTTAGGTAATATCGGGCACACTTGCTGGGCCTATGGCTCTTATCTGCCGTCAATATTTATGTTTCTATGTTTCATGATCCCATCAATTCGGACAATATCGCCAAAACCACTGGCAGAAATGCAGTCCCAAACCAGGACCTCCACCATGTTTCGCTGAGGGCCGCAAACACTAATTCTTCCATCTCTCTCCAACTCTCCTTCTCACTTATTGTCGACGATTGGACCCAAAAATGTCAAACTTGGATTTGTCACTACATAATACTCTTTTTCCACTTCATTCCAATCTTTGTGAGCTTTAGCATATCTTAGCCTTTTCACCCTGTTCCACTTCCAAAAAAGTGGTTTCTTGGCTGCTACCCTTCCACAAAAACCATTCCTTCCAGTTCATTTTTTGTCCTTGACCTTTCCTGATTCTTCAAATTTCTTTATAACAGCTTGAATATCACAGCTTGAATATCGAGTTTGTTTGCTAATTTCCCTTTGAGAGTAGCCTTGCTAATGCAAAATAATGATTGTTGTCTGTCAAATTCTGTGACCTTTGGCATTTTGAATGGAATGATATGATTGAAAGTTGGTCTTATTAGCAAGCTTCCAATTAATTAAACTCATACCATGTGTATGTAATGCTCAAGCATGTCTTACACAAACCTGGTGTAATAGACCTTTTTAGCAGCAGTCATTTTGACATGAAATAGTGGGACAAATACAGGTGTTAGCAAAGACATTAATTAGGGTTCCATTCCATTTAGGTTTATGAGAGCCAGGTTCCTGCTATTGCTCAAGTGTAAGGGGAGGTCACACTAAATACTTGCCACTTTAGCCTATAGAAGCTGTTTTGTTTCCTGATTTTTTTCTGTCTTTTAATACTGCCTACATATATCCTGTTTTTTTCTGGTTGTATTTTAATAAGAAAGACTAAGAAATAATTATATATGCTCATTATACCATTGCTAAAACAACAAATCTAATTGTGGCCTAAGACTTTTGCACAGTACTGTATATACCGATTGTCATTGGCTCACCCCACGTCTTCAGTTAGTATCCAGTAGTGCATTGCTGCTCCCTCAACAAATGATACCAAGAGAATGAAGCAAATTTGATAATAGAAGTAAACTGGAAAGTTGTTTAAAATTTTATGTTCTACCTAAATTATGAAAGAAAATTATTGGGTTTTATGTCCCTAAGCTTAAGGAACAAGAATGTGCAAAATCTTTATATATGTACATGGACCTTTTAATGAGCTTTAGACAACAGTTTTTGTTCCAAGATGCTAGGACCATCCTGAACTGAGATACTGAGGTGTCCATAAACATCTTTGTACCCCAAAATTTGACGTGCGCTATGACACAAAGATGGCCACTGTGGTTAAAAAAGGTAAAATTAAATTTAAAAAAAATTTGTGGTTTTGCAATACAAATGCATAAAGATGGTCAAGCAACCTATGTTGGGCCACTTGAGATGGTCTGACCCTATTGTCAGTGCCGTCACTGTATATGCTTTCAAAATTAATTGCTCATATTATTTGAAAATGTATACTCACATTTACCTTGCCACATACACAATGTTTAATAACATTGCTGTCATGTTGTATGTATGTCTAAATATAAATGGTAATTAGACTAGACATATGCACACAAAAATACAAACACTATACAAACACATACATAATAAATACATACAGATTACATAAACATACAATACAAACACTATGCACACAAACAAACATTTCATACAAAGGCAGACTGTCCTATAAAATCTACACAAAAATACTGGACACTAAAATGTCTGTTAAGTTTCAACTAAATCTAAAGGGCCTCATATGCCTCTATGCATTACAAATATGCCCCCCCCCCAAAAAAAAAAGGTGACACTGTGCATTTTTATTATATATGTTACAGGCTGCCCAGTGTGTTAAATCCTCGCTGTGGGTGTGTGCTCCTGGCAGTCAAGAGGGTCACTTGTGAGTATGTGTGTTACTGGCAACTGAGGGGATAAAATGACTAGTCAGTTGTAAAAAATATTCATGGTGGTGATATATGTAAACACTTTATTAAATATCTATTTTGCATAAATATGATATTTCATGTTTTTAGCTACTTAACTGCTTAGGGCTCCAATGCACTTATATATATATATATGTCTATATGTGTGTACATATGTATTTATGTGTTTATATGTGTATATATGTCTGTAAATACATATATACACATATTAATACATAAATATAAATGTACACACATATAAACATATAAACAAATGTGTGTGTATATATATATATATATATATATATATATATATATATATATATATATACATAAATGCATATACATATTTAGACATTGTGTATGTATGTATCTCTATGTTTAAGAACTTTGCAGGCCTTTTTTTTCTAGCACCTGAGACTTCATATCTTTCAGCCCTTTAAACTTTTTAATGTAATATTTATCAGAGAGTGTTATTATGAGTGTAACTGTACTGTTAAATGTACTCTTGATGCGTTTTGTGCCACTTTTTTGTCTTGCGTAACAGTTAACCAGAGCTCTGTAGTCGCACTTACCCAATGCTCGTTAAATTCGGTTGCCTCAAGCGAACGCGTTTACTTTCAACTCATAATACGCACACTATTTCCATTTCACACAAAGAGCCCCAAAATACTCCATATTGCTTGTGCGCTACAGTTAGCTGGCCACTCATTATCTAGCCCATTGTGTGCAATCAGACACGAGGACTCAGGGTATACACCCACATAAACTCACACATATACCACCCACACACTCACATACACATTACACATGTAATCAGACACCAGGCATATACACGGCATGATGATTCTGAAATTACCTCGTTTTTGCAGCTGTTTATTGTAAAATAATCCCCAGTTTCTAACCACTATCCAGGAATCAAGAACAATACACGTCAGGGACACACTACAGTAAGTATCATTATTCACTTTTTACCTCCTATAGATGAGTGCTTTTGACCTTGCCCACAACATCACTGGCATTCACTGACGCAAAATATGGTATAAATTCTTCAATCCACGTATATGACCTTTTTAGGAGGGTCAAATATGTAGGAAAATGTTAGTACTTTTGTGCAAACATTCTGAGCTATGATTTTCTATACAAATGTACAAGAGAAGCGGCACATCAAAAAAGTCCATTGCACAATTTTAATTCAGTTTATATATTGCAATGAGAATTCTGGCACTTATATGTGTATAGATTTTGCTAATGTGGAAACAACCTCTTAAAGGGATATGAAACCAAAAATATTTCATGATTCAAATAGAGCATACAATTTTTTTATTTATTTTTTTAAACTTTATTTTTTATTTTTTATTGAGGCTGTAAAATAAGTAAAACAGACAAATTATATCACAGAGTTCCAAACAAAAAACCACTAACATATACATGGTCTCCAAATAATGACATGTCAAAATAAAAATACAAATATTGCCTAAGTATACAAATAAAGAGTAAACCTCATGTTTTTTATTAAGGCGTGTCCCCTTAAAATATGGTGAAAAATGAGATGAAATGATTTCCCCTGGAGATAAATAGAGGTCTCTCTTGGGCCTCCTAGAATAGATTTATGACATAATGGGGGACTTTGGGGAAAAATTAGATAAAATAACAAATTGGTCCATTCTTGGACCCAAGATATGGTGTACAATTATACTTTAAGATGGGGATGGAGCCTAGCCGGTCAGGGAGATGGCTGCGTAATTCAGGAGCTCCTAAGCCCCACTTCCAGACCGCACACATAGATCTGGAGGATCGCCACAAAAACGGCAACACAGGTGCATGAAAGGCTTGTGAACACACTGGGCAAAAAATCAGATTGTTTCTAGCCCCCACCGCAAAAACGAAGCCGTTTTTCCGAAACCGGAAGTGCGGCCCTGCAAGCAATTTGCTACAGCTCCCCTGTCACTATGCACTAAAAATTAACCAGAGTGCCGTTTTCCATACAGGGGGAGAGCCTGGAGCTGGCCCTTAGTTGCAACCTTCCTCAGCTGCTTTTACAAAAGAAGATCCACCACACAGGGCACTGTCTTGGAACTCCCCAGTCAGAACCTTCTCTAAGCTACAGGAAACAGGCTTCTCTATACAGGGACACTGGAAGAACACAGATGTGAGCTGGCTCCTTGCATACACACAAATGCCACAGCACACTGCATAAACTGCCATACTCTAGAACACTTGTGGCATTTTGGACACAAATCTCAGGGTCCTCATTATCCAAAACCCCTACGCTAAGCCTCAGCATATAGATTGCCATCTCAGGTGGGGAAGCTCACCTTCTACAATACTTTACACGCATACTGTTCTGGGGCCTGGACTGCGACAGCCTGCAGGGTTACATTGACCTCACACTGTCATCCCACTCTGCACGCACCAGCCTTTAGGCATCTGAACCCTCCCTGACATTAAGCGCCTCTGGATATGCCTGGCCGCAGAAACTCTAAGACCAACAACGTAAACAGCTCCAAGCTAATGCAACAATTCCTCAAACAACAAGACCTAGCCACAAAACCACCGAAAATGGCTGCATCCACGGAACAGCCGCAACACGAGAAAGAAACTACAAGCGTGCCCGCCATTATGAAAGATGATCTGCAAAACCTATGCACAAAAGATGATATTAAAGATATCTTAGGAGAGGTCAAAAACTGGTACGGGGAACTAAAAAGAGACCTATCTAAAGTCACACAAAGGGTTTCGGTCTTAGAGTAGAGCCACAACACGGTCAATAATGACATACAGCACATTTCCAAAGTTGCATACGATCAGGAAGAAACTATACATCAACTGATGGAGAAAGTTGAGGACCTGGACAACAGAGGCAGGCATAACAACCTGCGCATACATGGGATCCCAGAGACAATCTAGCCAAACACCATAGAAGGCTGCCTCCAGGACTTGTTCAGGACCCTGAAGGGCCCAAAGAGCACCACAGATATACGCATTGAAAGAGCCCACAGGGCCCTGAGAGCAAAGCCCTCCCCCCAAAGGCGCCCCCTCGGGACATAAATTGTTTTTTATTGTTGCAGGACTGTAACTTTTTGTTAATTGAACTTTCCAGTTAGAAAAGAAAAGAAGAAATCAAAACAAAAGAGTTTAAAATTTGCTTTTATAAGTGTTATTGTATTGTGTTTTTACCGCTTATTACTGTTATTGCACATCTCAAAATTTTTTGCACTATTATTTTTGAACCTGTTACATTGTCTCAGTTTATAGTACAGCAGTAGCTTATATAACTTACCTCATACCAGGCAGACAGGCTATCACTCGGCCCTCAAATCCATACCCATACCCGTTAGATCCACCATGGCACATACCATATCCATTACCACCATAAATTTGAAAGGGCTGAATAGCCCGGAAAAGAGGTCCATGGCCTTTAAAGACCTTTACAAAGTCCCCAGTGATATCCTATTTATACAGGAGACACACTTTAAGAGAGGTCACAAACCCAAACTCCTGAGCCACAAATATAGAATAAGCTTTCTGGCTTCGGGCGGTACCAGGAAGGGAGGGGTAGGCATTCTACTTAAAAATTCCCTACACTTCCAAGTGACCCACATAGAGAAAGACAAGGATGGCAGGTACCTGATTGTGATAGGTTTATTATTCAATAGGCCAATTACCCTTGCAAACATATATCTCCCAAATAAAGAACAGCACACTTTATTCAGACACATAACCAACCTCCTACTAGAACACGCCCAGGGGATACTATTCATAGGGGGCGACTTTAATTTGTCACTGGACCTGACAATGGACACCTCTATAGGCATCACTAATACCCCTAAACGAGTCCTAAAATTGGTAACTAATAACCTAAACCTATTACGGCTGCACAACATATGGAGGAACATTAATCCTGACATCAGGGACTACACCTTTTACTCACACCCACACAACACATACACCAGAATAGATCACATATATACAGACCAGTTGGGCCTCTCCATGATCACTGACTCACGAATTTTGCAAATCACATGGTCGGATCATGCCCCAGTACAATGCGCGGTGGCCAGACATGCCACAGCGCCCCTTCATCTGGCGTATGGATGCCTTTCTATTAGGGAATGTACTAACTAAACAGGCTGTAGACCAGTCCATCGAAAACTATTTTAGAGAAAATGACACAGAACACATAACCTCAGCCACCCTCAAGTGCGTTATAAGAGGTGAACTGATAGCGCACAAAGCCAGGGAAAAAAATTTGAACAGACAATTTATAAACTCTACTATGTCCCAAATTAGTTACTGGGAGAAAGAGCACAAAAAACATCCACAGGCCACTAGCATACTAGAATCCCTAACACAGTCTAGGAAAGACCTCAAAGACCACCTAATCAAAGAACA
Source organism: Bombina bombina (assembly GCF_027579735.1). NCBI lineage: Eukaryota > Metazoa > Chordata > Amphibia > Anura > Bombinatoridae > Bombina > Bombina bombina. The sequence continues at coordinate 470,980,359 of NC_069501.1, forward strand.
CCAAAAGAAAGCAGCACTGCTGAAACAAAAATACTTTGATATCAAAGATAAAGCAGGGTCCTCTCTCGCTAAAACTCTTAAGAGAATCCAATTAAACGCACACATCCACTCTATTATTAACAAACATGAAGATCTTCAAAAGGAGAGTAAAAATATAACCCTGTACAACTTAGATAGTACCCACACCCAACAAGACATTGAAGACTATCTTGAGGACTTGGACTTACCGACTTTAGATAGAGACGAATCAGATAGCCTGAATCTGCCCATCTCAGTGGAAGAAACAAAAAACGTGATTAAAGACATGCCTGGAGGAAAATGTCCAGGCCCATACAGGTTTAACATGACATACTATAAGACATATATCCACCACCTCGCTTGTGCCTTAACAAACACCTTCAACTCATTAATTCACTCCGGGGGATTCTCAGGTAACTCACTTGAGGCTCACATCACAGTCCTCCCCAAACCAGGGAAAATGTCAAATAGACCCGAAAATTTCCGCCCCATATCCTTAAATTCTGACATAAAAATCTTCACCAAGATACTAGCAACAAGACTGAACAGATACTTACCGAGAAAGCTTCGACCGTGTTAATTGGCTTTTCATGAAAACAGTAATGCAGAAAATGAAATTCGGCTACAAATTCTTAGAATTAGTATTTTCCCTATATTCCGCTCCCACTGCTAGGGTTAAAGGGCCACTGTAAGTAAATATTTTCTATGCCTGTTACTAACTAACTACCCCAAATACGCTTTTTATCAATAGCATTTCATTAACATATCTCTACCGTATATCCGAAATCTTGTCTGCAAATTTAATTGTTTTCCAAACCCACTCCGTGGGTATCCTTTGCTCTGTACCAATCCGTTTACAATACCTAGGTTTCAAAATGGCGCTTTAAACACAAAGTTATTGGTTTAAGTATTTTGAACATGCAGTGCTGAAAATAGTGGGCAGGATAACGTGACATCATCGTCGAATAAAAGATATAACTTTTAGAACGTTATGAAACTTCGTTTTGGAGAAAATATAGGTCAGTAGGTTTTAATTAATGTTTATTAACTTTAATATGTTAGTTGTTTAGCTTAAAAATTATAACAGAAAGTAATCCTTTAAAGTTAATTGCATTTTGTCAGACAGCTTCAATATATACAATGGCATGAGGCAAGGCTGTCCTCTATCGCCTGCTTTATTCATCTTATTCATTGAAACCATCGCCTAACAGATCAGAAACAACACGCTCATCACAGGGATTCATATTGAAGACATGGAGCACAAGCTGGCGTTATACGCCAATGACGTTCTCCTCACCCTTACTCAGGTAGAGTCTTCCCTCCCAGGGGCCCTTGAGGCTTTTGAGAAGTTCGGCCCGGTTTCTGGATTTCTCCTAAACTTAACAAAATCTGAATATTTATATATAAATTATGGGGAAAGAGAAATTAATCAATTGATTCCAAACTGCCCCCTTAAAAGACAAAGAATAAAACTGAAATACTTGGGCATTTACCTAGCACCTGATATTCAAACACTATACACAGCCAACTACAAAACTATGGAAAAAACGCTAACCACAGACTTATCAAGCTGGAAAAATAAATCAATATCATGGATTGGCAGAATAAATGTTGTAAAAATGAATGTTCTGCTAAGACTTCTATATCTCCTGCAAACCACGCCCATACACCTCCCTATACACTATCTCAATAAAATACAATCACTAATAGAGCAATACATTTGGCAGGGAGCTAGGCCCAGAATTGCTAGAAAGAACATGTACTTACAAAGGGACAGGGGTGGGTTGGGAGTCCATAATATCTTCATTTATAAAGAAGCTATAATGCTGCATAAGCTATTGGATTGGTGCACAAACAATAACAATAAACGGGGTCCAGATTAATAGATACTTATTGGGTCTAAGCAATGCTGGGCTTGCAGCCTGGATACCTCAAAAACACAGACCCTCTAACATAGCACAATATCCTCTTCTCTCTGACTTTTTCATGATATGGGATAAACTAATAAACACATCCACTAACATCTCTAATAATCTGTCCCCCATGTCCTCACTTTGCCACAACCCGGACCTGCCCTGGAACTTCAAAGACACTTCATTAGAAGTCGGGTGTCACATTAAGGGCAGAACAATTTCGCTCTTCCGTGAAAATAAAACACATAGACCCCTCTCCGCCATCCAGGAGATGCACCCTGAGATTCCTCTGAACTGGTACGCCTATTCCCAAATCTGTCACTATGTAGACACTCACACCAAGAAACATCATCTAACTAGAAACACAACACCATTTGAGACCCTATGACACTCAGAAAACACCCCAACACATGCCATATCAAAACTATACACACTACTGCTAATCAAAGAGCCTCAACTCTTGCCTTCTTACACCAACTCATGGGACAAGGAACTGGACATTAGCATCGCTGCTAAGGACTGGCTGACTGTTTTTAACACTACTAAGCGATCATCAATTTCCACAAGAGTCCTTAAAACCAACTTCAAATTTTTAACGAGATGGTATCTGACCCCCAGCAGACTACACACTATTTACAAAATGGCTAGCAATAAGTGCTGGAGGGGATGCAGAGAAATAGGCCCCCCCTACACACATATGGTGGCAGTGTAATAAACTAGATACGTTCTGGCTGACGGTACTGGAGCGCATGTCAGACGCAATAGGCAAACAGCTACCAAACGATCCACATATCTTACTATTTCTACTCCTGCCCAAACTGCACAACAGTAATGCTAGGGACCTGTTGATCCTCATGCTAAACAGCGCTAAAACCCTAATCCCAAGACACTGCAAATCTTCCAATACCCCAACTGAGAAAGAATGGGAGGACCAGGTAGAGAGTTTCCTACAACTTGAAAGGTACCACCGTCTCCAATCAGGCTCATTAGTCGCACACAAACTTAAACTATCTTTATGGGACCAGCACAAAGAGCGACACAAACTTAAAACCCACTAACATCCACTATACCAAACATCAGGCTTTGCCCTTAGACACCATCTTAGCCAGTTGCCAGTACCCTTTTGAGGATAACGCTATTTAATATATGTTGTAACTCATGTAATATCCCAGAGACTGCAATATAGAAGCATGGGTCACACAGGCCTCTGCACTGAACCTATGTACTGAACTTGTTGCACTTGTATGTATGATGTATGGACCTTTAATCCAAAAGCACTTTTACTGCTGTACCTGATTGTTACGCTATGGAAATATTCTTATCACGTTTTGTAAAATCTGTTATTTTTTCAAAATAAAAACTTTAAAAAAAATTTAAAAAAATGAATTATACTTTGGAAGAACGACTTTTTTTTTTTTTTAAAATATCATTTTTATTAGGGAAAGCAAAAACAGAACGCACAGAGGACACATAGATTCAATGTACAGTTTACAATTAGTAGGCAAGATTACAGTGTATAACAATAGCAGGAGTAAACACAATCATGAGGAGTGCTATTCTCTGATACATATTGACATTTCCGCCAGTCATTGATCTACGAGTGGATATAAAAGTTACCACTGTACGTGTCTGCCATCCCCAGACATTTTAATGTTTTTAAACCAAAACGTTCCTAAATACACTAACTCAATAACTAAAAAAAAAAAAAAAGAATAAACTAAACTACTGCTAAACCACTTAGGGGCCCTACTGTGGGGCCGGTCGAGGTCGAGGCCTGGCAGAGGGAGAGAAAAAAAAAAAAAAGAGAGGGGGGGGGGAGGGAAGGGGGAAAGAGGAGGTAGGTGGTGTAAAGGGGCAAGCGCGGTGCGTTGGAGGATGAGATGCGGGTGTGTGTGGAGCACAATGCAGGGCCCAAAGCTAAGCCATTAACCATGCTCCTGAAGCAGGTGGGCCCAGTCACCCCTTAAAGTACTTTCCATAAAAATCACAGAGTCTTTAAATGGTTTGAGAATGAGCCTCTGTATTTCCAGTTCAAAGGTGAGGATTAATCTGCGCCACTTGCGTAAGAATAGGCTCAATCTGTTCTGTACATCTATCCTGACGTCCATTTGCTCAATGAATAATTGGGATTGTAAAGGAAGAACGACTTTTTATGTGATTAATTGGAACATTAGTGTACTTCCTCTAAACAAATAATAATGATATATATTTTAGAAAAAAATAATATGCACCTGAATTATCCTGAACTCTAAGTTATGGATTTCTCTCAAGTCATATAAAGGCTCCCAGAACAGAATTTATAGCTATAGATAAAGGCTAAGTGCGTCCTTATATATCAAGGGAAATATCTAAAAAAGCTTTTGCAAGTTATATAATTATTAGGCTACAAGTCTGAAGCTATAGCGATATGCCAGAATAATATGTCACAGATTTTCATGGGAGTGCCCGTACCATAATAGGTGGTGAACAGTTTAGAGGTAGATCCCCAGAGTGTGAGCATAGTATAGCATGCTTAGAGCATAGGGTAGAAGAGTGCTAAATATTATAGTTAACTAATAACTTATTGTACTATGTACCTAATATACCCTTAAAGGATTCTCTTACATCATATCTGTTCAAATAAAAGCACAATATATAGATCTTACATTTTGAATAATACTAAGAACCTAAGAACACTTTGATAAGTTAACAATAATCGAACAGCCATTATAAAGCTATAGTAGTAAGCAAAAGTAGTAGTTTGCAAAATGTTATGGTGGAAGTGCCCTTAACATAATGAGTGGTGAATATTATAAAGGGATATCCCCAAAGTGTGAGCTTAATATAGTATGTGTAGAGCTTAGGGCAAGAGGGCACTAGAATCAACCAGTTATAGATTATCTTAGAGCAATATACAACACTAAATAATGTAACAAAAAGTGTAGGCAACGAAGATGCCCAGGTTCTATTTAAAATATTGTCTTAACCCTAATCAGCTAGCCCTAGAGCTTAATTAGTTAATGTTAGTTTACTGTGCCTAATAAGGGCAGCCACTTAGTAAGAAATGGGGTATGATCCAAAAGGGTAATACTTGGTGACTCCTAGAAAAGGGTTCAATTTCTGTTCTATTTTTACTATAAAAAAAAAGAAAAAAAGAAAAATTTAACATATCACATATTTACACGTGAATATCTATGAAGTAATCATACAATTATAACAGTGAACAAACATAACAGTGCATAGGCTATAATAGAAGTGCCTTTAATATAATAAATGGTAAACATTATGAGAAAGTATCTCTACAGTTTGGGTATAGCATAATAAGCTTAAAGTGCATGAAAAAATCAATACATAGTACTCCATGCAGGTGGATCAGCAGCATGGTAAATAACTAGAATACCTCTAAAGAACATTATGGTATGCTATAAATAAACATAACTATACTATGAAAGATCAAATGTACATCCTCAACATAGGGTGTTGCTTGTTGTTGTAGAAGAAGCAGTCCCATTAACCAGTAAAGATAACAAGGATTCAGACTTGGTGTAGTCCTCATATATACTGTAATTGACCTGTTCCCAGATAAGTCAAGCTAGGCAGAGAGATAGGTTACGGGCCATACACATACTGTCATGTCTGTTGAAGCATGGCACCCTAACTCTACCACAGTGTCACCCAATTCCACCTTTGACGGTCCTCGCAGTCTGAGGTAGGCCTGATTGCTTCCAAGATATCAAAAAATATGCTTTAGTTGAGCATAGAGAACAGTCATTAGCATTAACAAGCTCATACCATTGCAGGAAGGTAAAGGTCAGCGGTCTCTGTGCTTGCACCCAGCTTGGTTTTATCCCGCAAGATTTTCCTCTGACTCCTTGATTCTGGTAATTATTGAAGGTTTCATAGGGCCCGGCAACATAACTGTGGTAGGTTGAATCCTAGGCTGATCTATGCATGCTGGCTTCCAGTGGGATTCAACTTGCAGCTCCCCGAACTCCGCACTGATTTCACATTGTATTGATGGACCGCATGGCGCAGCTGCCTGCCGATGTCGGGCCCCATGACATCGGCACCAACACACTGCACACCAGTTTCTTCATCTCTATTAGCCTCAGAATAACATGTAGCTGAAGGATGACTAAGCCCGGCTCATAGGGTTTCTAAAAATTCTTCTCAGTACTGGGAAAGCAAGGTACATAATTATTTTAGTAGATAGTTACTGAGCTCCATATCCATGATAGTGAAGGCAGATGCAGGACAAGGTAGTAGATATTGAAGCAGCGCACTCAGGCACTGAGCAACAGCGGCAACCCGAGGATATACCGCTGGGAGATTGGCAGTAAGGCCTCAACCTTAGAGTTAGCTCTGGATTATTGTAGCAGTCAGCATTTTCAAATAGAAGGACATCAATTGAGAGTAGACGCATTCATGAGTAAATATCTGTTGAATTGGTATCTAGATGGTAGCTGTAGCTAGAGATATTTAACTGATAGTATAAGAAAGCTGTAGCAGCTTACAATAACACGACCAATCATGGTCGCCACCCGGAAGTCCCCCCTTAAACTTTATTTTTTAAACAAAGCTTGAATTACATCACATGTGAATAAGAACTGGTTAATGTAGACATTAGTACAATCAATGCAGAAAAATATAATTTTACATTTGTCAGATTGTTATTCTGTTTCTTGCATGTCCATAGGTGTCCATAGGTGTGATTATAGCAAAATTGTGATGATCAAGCTCCGAGTTTTTCCTATCTTTTCAAATGAATATAACATAAGAAACTCTAATGTGCAAGAGGTGCTTGAGTGACATCACTTGAGCTTATTACTAGTTAGTGCAATCATGGATACAGTCAGTGCAGGGAAAGGCCATGATACAGATGCCCAACTGTTGATCAGATTCTTGTAAGCCCATGGATATGTTTGTAAACATTTTGTGATGCTCAAGCTCTATGTTTACCTCTTTTTTAACTAACATAGTATAACATAATAAACTATAACACATAAATCTTAGGGGTTCTGCAACTAAGCAAGCTTTAATACTAGTGTGAGAGATACCTGCTCTGGCAAAGTGAGTTCTCAGTGAGTGGGCTGCAGCTCAATTCCCCATCTCCTCCTCCAGTGTATTAGGGGGACCATACTTGTGGTCAGGTCAAGGTGGGTGACTGTCTCTTTCGTGAGGTGCAAGGCACCATCTACCTTGCAGGTTTTCATTGAGGATGAAGAGGGATTGTTGGAATGGGGGTAGAATTCTGGTCCTCATGCCCTCAGGTAGGTATAGAAGGAATGGTTCCCATTTGTGTATAGCGATTCTAATTCTAGCTTTAAGGTCACCATGAACTTTAGTCGGTTCCACCAATTTCTGGTGGTGTAAGGCATTGACTAATTTTTTAAAAGGAGGTTCTCTTTGTTTGGCCCAGTATTACAGTATTAATTTCCTTGCTATAAGTATTACCATGTTAAGGAGTCTATGGTGTTTGGATTTGTCGTTGTTTTTGTGGAAAAATAATATGTATGTTGCTGTCAGGTTTGTCTGGATTTTGAGCTTCCTTGAGAGCCAGAACTTTAATATGTTCCAAAATCTTTGTAGTTTAGGGCAATCCCAGACTAGATGGACTAGATCCGGTGCAGTGGCTGAGCATTTGGGACAGATATCTTGAGCATCTGGTACCCATTTGGAACTCAGTTTAGGTGTAATATAAGCGTTATGTAGGAATTTTGTGTGGGATTCTCGCAGGCTGGCTGAGAAGGTTGCATTTTTAGCTGCACTAATGCTTTGTGTTATGTGGTCTTGCTTGATGTTTGCAATCCTTTGACATTGCCATTTGGATAGTATACATTGTAGGACTTTGGGTTCATGTTGTGCTGCAATCAGCTTATATATATGTGAGATGGAGTGGGAGCCTTGTTTGGCTAGATTGCAAAGAGTGTTTATGCTTGCAATATTCTGTAATGTAAGGCCTGCTGACAGGAGAGATTGTACATAATGGCGACATTGGAAGTAAGCAAATCTGTGGGTATTAGGAAGCATGTATTGTACTTGAAGGTCTGAGAAAGGGAGTATTTGGTGGGTTTAATAGTTGGGCTACCGAAGAGAGTCCATTCTCTTTCCATTGTTTGAAGGTATTAGTGGTGTATCCCGGTATGAAATTACGGTTACTCTGAATGGGGAGATATTTACTTAGTGTAAATTGCATCTTCCACATTCTGCATACTTTTGTCCAAGCTCTCAATGGGTCTTTAAATAGAATGTTTTGCTTGATGTGAGGGGGATGGAGGAGGGTGCTGTGTGAGGCCGGGTGGATTGGATTTAGCAGTTCTTGTTCTATGAGCGGACAGAAATAATCAGATTGGGTTATCCAGCCTATTACTGATTTGGTGAAAGAGGCCCAGTTGTACCATTGCAGGTTTGGGAAGCTGAGTCCTCCAGATTTGATTGGCATTGCCACCCGTAGCTTACTGATTTTTGTTTTTTTATGTTGCAGATAAATGTGCCAAATAAGGAAGAGAGGGTGTTTAGGTCTCTATTAGTGATCATTAAGGGTAACATTTTCAATGGGTAGAAGAGTTTTGGGAGAGCAATCATTTTTAGTAGCTGGATTCTACCTGTGAGGGGTAGGGGCAGGTTTTTCCATCCTTGGTTAAGATTTTTAATGTTACTAATGGATTTACTGATGTTTAGGTGGTATAATTGGCTTGTGTCGGTGTGTAGATGGATTCCTAGATATTTGAAGGTCCCTGTAGTGGTTTTTAGGTTTGTGATTTGGGGGGGGACAGTTGTTGAGATTGTGGAGCCAAGTCAGTTTCAATTTATCAGTGTTTATTTTGTAGCCCGAGATATTACCGAATTGGTTCATGGAGCCTATCTATCAAGCTCCATACGGAGCTTGACGCCCTGTGTTTCTGGCGAGCCTGCAGGCTCGCCAGAAACACCAGTTATGAAGCAGCGGTCTAAAGACCCCTGCTCCATAACCCTGTCCGCCTGCTCTGATGAGGCGGACAGGAATCGCTGGAATTCAACCCGATCGAGTACGATCGGGTTGATTGACACCCCCCTGCTGGCAGCCGATTGGCCGCGAGTCTGCAGGGAGCAGCGTTGCACCAGCAGCTCACAAGTGCTGCTGGTGCAATGCTGAATACGGAGAGCGTGTTGCTCTCCACATTCAGCGATGTCTGTCGGACCTAATCCGCACTGTCGGATCAGGTCCGACAGACATATGATAAATAGACCTCATGGTGTTTAGTAATATGGGGATGTTGGTAGTAGGGTTGGGAGAACATAGAAAGTTATTTAAAATTTTATTTTACTTCTATTATCAAACCTGTTTAGTTCTCTAGGTATCCTTTGTTGAAAGAGCTGAAGTGAACTCCTGGGTCCTAGCTGAAAATAATTTGGTTAGCCAATGACTAGCAGCCACCAATCAGCAGCTAGCGCACAGTAATCCATTGCCGCTCCAGAGCCTACCTATGTATGCTTTTTAACAAAAGATACCAAGAGAATGAAGCAAATTCTAACAGAAGTAAATTAGACAGTTGTTTAAAATTGCATGTCCTATCTAAATGTGGATGGTTTATTTTGACTTGATTTTACTCTTAGGTCCTGTCATTTCAAAGGATGACTTTTACTTTAAATATTTGAAATGCTGCAACATTTGAACATAAACACTATCAATATCGCTGGACCTCGCTAGGATTAGCATGCAAATTGGTATTAAGTCCATGGTAAAGAAGAATTACCAAAGAATGTTAAGAGCAGCCAAAATCCTTTTAGCGCACCCTATACTTTCAAAGGATATTGTGACTGCGATAAATATTGCTCATATTACAAGTTGAAGGTTGTGCTCGACGCAACACATAACAGCAATAACAAAGTTATCGTGACTTGAGACCTGGAGTACAAAATATTTTTTAAAATACACATATTTTTGGATGTATATATATATATATAAAACCCCAGACAGGTCTAGTACTCTGGGGACCCTTCACTTGTTCCCAGTTTGTTTGGTTGAGAGCATGCATTGTTTGGCTGTTTAGGGACCAAGGTTTTGGGAGAGACCTTGACGTGGTACCTGGGCTTGTCCCATTTGACCAGATGCGGTAACTAACTTCAAATTTTGCTTTTAATCTTAGCTGAGTGCTTGTAAGTGAATGCTGGACTTCTTCTGTGTGCTGTATTAATTTATTTTGTAATTTTCCCTATGGGCCTTGCATAAAGACCAGTCTGGGGTTAACTGCCTGAGTCTCTGGGGACAGTGCAGCTTTCTGAGAGTGCTATTGAGCACCCAGGGCTGTGCATGTTACATGGTCATGGGATGTGTACCCAGTCCAGCCTGAAAGTGCAGTCCGCTTCCGTGCTTTGCATGTGTCTAGGGTGATTACATAAGTCTGTGCACCCTTAACTTGTTCCCAGTTTGTTTGATTGAGAGCTTGAATTGTTTGGCTGTTTAGGGACCCAGGTTTTGGGAGAGACCGTGACGTGATACCTGGGCTTGTCCCATTTGGCCAGATGCAGTAGCTAACTTCCACTTTTAATCTTAGCTGAGTGCTTGCAAGTGAGTTCTAGACTTCCTCTGTGTGTTGTGTATATATATATATATATATATATATATATATATATATATATATATATATATATATATATATATATATATATATATATATTGTATGCACACACACACTTTTGAGCCCTTCCCAGTAAAAGACCATGGCATATTAAATATCCCTTTTAAACAAAATAAATATATATATTTTTTAATAGAAATACTTGAAATACTGTTGTTCTTCACTTAGAAGAAAATGTTCTTTTTATTCTTAAATAAATATCTTTAGGTAAACCTAAGTTAGCTGAACATTTAGAGCAGCGGTTCCCAACCTCTGGTACGCGTACCCCTGGGTGGCGAACCAGTTGGGAGTATGCAAAAATATTTTTGGTAATGGTGGAAGAAGTGGGGGAGGGTTGGGGGCACTCTCAATGGGTCATCAACTAATAACCATCATGGAACTGGGGAAGGAAGGAGCGCTTAGCCGAAAAGTGACAAGTGAAGTCCTGGCCTGGCATATAGGCCGATGGGAGCCCCTGCACCTGAAATATGTGGACCGGGTGTGGATGACTCCGGTCCACATATGAATGATCACCCTGTTTCACCTGACAGCTAAGGCTCCTGCTCCACCCATCCCGTGCACAAAATTTTGACTGTGAGTGCGCAGTTAAAAGCGTCATTGCAGCAGCATAGCTACGTGGACACATGTTGTAGAGCCGTGGAGGTTGCGACTCACACAGGCGAGGCGGGTTTTAGGCTACCGCCGGTATTTGGAGTCAGTCAGGAAAGGGTCTAACGCTCACTTTTCAGCCGTGACTTTTCCATACCGCAGATCCCCTTACGTCAATTGCGTATCCTATCTTTTCAATGGGATCTTTCTAACTCCGGTATTTAGAGTCGTGTCTGAAGTGAGCGTTAGAAATCTAACGACAAAACTCCAGCCGCAGAAAAAAGTCAGTAGTTAAGAGCTTTCTGGGCTAACGCCGGTTTATAAAGCTCTTAACTACTGTGCTCTAAAGTACATTAACACCCATAAACTACCTATGTACCCCTAAACCGAGGTCCCCCCAAATCGCCGCCACTCGATTAAATTTTTTTAACCCCTAATCTGCCGACCGCCAGCTACGTTATACTTATGTACCCCTAATCTGCTGCCCCTAACACCGCCGACCCCTATATTATATTTATTAACCCCTAATCTGCCCCCCACAACGTCGCCTCCACCTGCCTACACTTATTAACCCCTAATCTGCCGAGCGGACCGCACCGCTATTATAATAAAGTTATTAACCCCTAATCCGCCTCACTAACCCTATAATAAATAGTATTAACCCCTAATCTGCCCTCCCTAACATCGCCGACACCTAACTTCAAACATTAACCCCTAATCTGCCGACTGGAGCTCACCGCTATTCTAATAAATTTATTAACCCCTAAAGCTAAGTCTAACCCTAACACTAACACCCCCCTAAGTTAAATATAATTTAAATCTAATGAAATAAATTAACTCTTATTAAATAAATTATTCCTATTTAAAGCTAAATACTTACCTGTAAAATAAATCCTAATATAGCTACAATATAAATTATAATTATATTATAGCTATTTTAGGATTTATATTTATTTTACAGGTAACTTTGTATTTATTTAAACCAGGTACAATAGCTAAAATAGTTAAAATAATTACAAAATTACCTGTAAAATAAATCCTAACCTAAGTTACAATTAAACCTAACACAACACTATCAATAAATTAATTAAATAAAATACCTACAATTACCTACAATTAAACCTAACACTACACTATCAATACATTAATTAAATACAATATCTACAAATAAATACAATGAAATAAACTAACTAAAGTACAAAAAATAAAAAAGAACTAAAAAAAAGAACTAAGTTACAAAAAATAAAAAAATATTTACAAACATCAGAAAAATATTACAACAATTTTAAACTAATTACACCTACTCTAAGCCCCCTAATAAAATAACAAAGACCCCCAAAATAAAAAAATGCCCTACCCTATTCTAAATTACTAAAGTTCAAAGCTCTTTTACCTTACCAGCCCTGAACAGGGCCCTTTGCGGGGCATGCCCCAAATAATTCAGCTCTTTTGCCTGTAAAAAAACACATACAATACCCCCCCCCCAACATTACAACCCACCACCCACATACCCCTAATCTAACCCAAACCCCCCTTAAATAAACCTAACACTAAGCCCCTGAAGATCTTCCTACCTTATCTTCACCATACCAGGTTCACCGATCGATCCAGAAGAGCTCCTCCGATGTCCTGATCCAAGCCCAAGCAGGGGGATGAAGATGTCCATGATCTGGCTGAAGTCTTCATCCAAGCGGGAGCTGAAGAGGTCCATGATCCGGCTGAAGTCATCATCCAAGCGGGAGCTGAAGAGGTCCATGATCCGGCTGAAGTCTTCTATCAACGGCATCTTCAATCTTCTTTCTTCCGGATCCATCTTGTAGGCCTCCGACGCGGAACATCCTGCTGGCCCGACGGACTACCGACGAATGAAGGCTCCTTTAAGGGACGTCATCCAAGATGGCGTCCCTCAAATTCCGATTGGCTGATAGGATTCTATTAGCCAATCGGAATTAAGGTAGGAAAATTCTGATTGGCTGATGGAATCAGCCAATCAGAATCAAGTTCAATCCGATTGGCCGATCCGATCAGCCAATCAGATTGAGCTCGCATTCTATTGGCTGATCGGAACAGCCAATAGAATGCGAGCTCAATCTGATTGGCTGATCATTATTATCATTATATCATTATTATAATAGCGGTGCGGTCCGCTCGGCAGATTAGGAGTTAATAAGTGTAGGCAGGTAGAGGCGACATTGTGGGGTTAATAAATATAATATAGCGGTTGGCGATGTTAGGGCAGCAGATTAGGGGTACATAGGGATAATGTAAGTAGCGGCGGTTTACAGAGCAGCAGATTAGGGGTTAATAATAATATGCAGGGGTCAGCGATAGCGGGGACGGCAGATTAGGGGTTCATTAGTGTAAGGTTAGGGGTGTTTAGACTCGGGGTACATGTTAGAGTGTTAGGTGCAGACGTAGGAAGTGTTTCCCCATAGAAAACAATGGGGCTGCGTTAGGAGCTGAACGCGGCTTTTTTGCAGGTGTTAGTTTTTTTTTCAGCTCAAACAGCCCCATTGTTTCCTATGGGGGAATCGTGCACGAGCACGTTTTTGAAGCTGGCCGCTTCCGTAAGCAACTCTGGTATCGAGAGTTGCAGTTGCGTTAAATATGCTCTACGCTCCTTTTTTAGAGCCTAACGCAGCCATTCTGTGGACTCACAATACCAGAGTTATTTTAAAGGTGCGGCCAGAAAAAAGCCAGCGTTAGCTACGCGGGTTGTTACCAACAAAACTCTAAATCTAGCCGGCAGTGTTTTGATGTGCTTGTGCACACTTAACCCATAGACATCAATGGAGAGAGCCGGCAAAAAAAAAGTCTAACACCTGCGATTGCGGAAATAAAAGCTCTGTAACACAGCCCTATTGATGTCTATGGGGGAAAAAAATACAGTTTAAACACCCCCACAATCTGCCGCCCCCAACATTGCCAACTCCTGGCTACAGTTATTAACCCCTAATTTAGCGATCCCAATATCGCCGCCACATAAATAAAATGATTAACTCCTAATCTGCCGCTCTCAATATTGCCACCACTATACTAAAGTTATTAACCCCTATTCCACCGCACCCCTACATCGCCACAACTAAATAAAGTTATTAACCCCTAAACCTCTGGCCTCCCACATCACTACCACTAAATAAACCTATTAACCCCTAAACCACCAGCCCCCCCATCGCAACAACCTAAATTAAACTGCATTAACTCCTAAACCTAACCCTAACGTAACCCTAACCCTAATCCTAACCCTAACACCCCCTAACATTAACATAATGAAATTAGATCTAAATTAAACTTACTTAATTTACTTACGGCTAGATTACGAGTTTTGCGGTATGAGTGAAAAAGCAACATTAAGGTTCTTTTTCACTACCGCTGGTATTACGAGTCTTACGAGTTTAGGTGTACCGCACACTTTTTGGCCGTAACGCAACGTAACTACCGCAGCTTTCCAAAATTCCTTTTCCAATTGGACTTCCTTTGTGCCGGTATTACGAGTCTGCCTGGGAGGCCAAAAAGTGAGCGGTACAGCCAATACCGTCAAGATCTGTACCACCACCTGAAACTCATAACTAAAGTGCTAAAAAGTACACTAACACCCATAAACTACCTATTAACCCCTAAACCGAGGCCCTCCCGCATCGCCACCACTATAATAAACATATTAACCCCTAAACCTCTGCACTCCCGCGTCGCAAACACTAGTTAAATATTATTAACCCCTAATCTGCTGTCCCTAACATCGCCGCAACCTACATTACTGTTATTTTTTTATTTATTTTTTAAATAAATTTTTATTGAGCTTTTCAACACTTACAATAATATATTCATGTACATCAAATATCATTTTGCCAATTTCTGCAATGGAAGGTTATGTTAACAATATAAAAATTTAGAACAACAAAGATGTACACAACACTGTAGAGGAGGGATTCTTTCATATACATAGTTAGTGTAGTAAGATATGTAGGTATGTTGCGTTAAATCTAAACACTACCACTGGACTTTGTAAGAAATAAAAAAAAAAATAATAATAAAAAGAAGAGCGTTGAACAAAAGGAGTGAAGCAATCTTGCAGAGCTAAGAGAAAGGAATATGTTCAGTATTAAGTTACACTGCTAGATATACATGTGAGAGAAGTAATTAAGGTGCGGTATTAGCAAGATAAACCGCTTGGTTAGCCCTCCTAAATTAGGAGGTATATTATATGAGAATATGAGAATATTGGGGGAGGAGGTGGTAATTTAAGTATATTAAGCTAAGTATATCAGAGAGTCGTACATTTCTAAAGAATGCAGGATAAGCCACTGCGTCCTGACTGCAAGTGAACAGGTCGCAATATAGCAAAGTGTTATAACTATGTGGAGAAATTAATTGGACGTGGGCCAAGACTATATCCTGCCCAATAAAACCTAAGAATCTAAGATGATACAGATAGCAAGTGTTATGTAGCTCTATTATGAAATATATCTGTGCGTAAGATAAGCATGAGTAAGTAGCATGGTTATAGCACTCCTGTATATAGGTTCAAATAGAATTAATATTTAAATCACATGTGTTTGCCGCGGTTGTGCAACAATTGTAAATATAACATTGGAACACGTTTGTAGCTTTAACATAAAGTAAAAAATAAAACCATCACTCATATAAACTGAATTGCATTAAGGTGTAAAACCATGTCTGAAACTATTCTATGGAGCAATATATTTGTATAATATAGACATCACACTGCCCCGGCCGCTGGCAGCAATGTGTCATGTCTAGAAACCATTCCTAAACTCCAGATATATGCATAAAGTATAAAAATCTACAGACATGGAAGTACTGCATGACAAAATATTTAAGTACCATTTATATCACAGTGGGTATAAATAAACAATGCAGAGCCTGTAAATATAAAGTAGTAAACATATATGTGCAGGAATTTGTGTAGAGCTCAGATCCCAAATTTGTCAATATTGTTCTCTAATACAGTAGTATCTGGTTGCATGCAACAACTTTAAACTTTAAAAAAAAAAAGGCAGTGCCAACCGATGAAACTTGCAGTGATATATCTAAACCTAACAGTGATTTAGGAGATCTTACAAACTTTCAGTGTCCAATATGAAAAACCTAGGAAGTCTCGCAATCTACTTAGGGTGGGTAAGTCCTATAATAGTCGTGTCAATTCTAGGTTTCAGGCTCTAAGAATACAGTCGTCTAGTTTGACAAGGGTACTAGTACGATGAGATTTCAATAAAGATTGTAAAATAATAATAAGCCGGCAGACATTTGGGCTAAAGTGGACACTACAAAACATGATTTTATGCAGGACTGTAGTGTTGTCTTCTAGAGGAAACAGTAGTGAGTAATACCCTTAATATTGGACAGAAAGTGTGCCTCATTTTGTATTTTTTTAAAAAGAAAAAGTAATGGAGGCAGCAGAAAATATCTGGTATAAAAAACACACAAACAAACTGAACCATGCAATTAAAGTAAAGCTTAAAAGTCTAAAGGAATTAGAACTTGGAGCCTCAAGTCAGTGACTATCATAAGGGTAAGAGTAAGTCTATAATGAAGCACAAAGCACAACACAGTTCCTCCATCGAATTTGAAGCTGGGCAGGAAGAGAATGCAATGGCGTGATGCTTCAACATAATACAATTTTCACCCCACACCAGACCACAAGCCTGAGCAGTCTCCTCGGGTTGACTGCACCAACAAAACAAGCAGAACTAAGTATGCGGTTAAAAAACAAAACATTTTACTACCGCAAATGCTCTGGGGCTCGCACCAGGTCTCTTCTGAGATGCGTATGTATTGCTGCTGGGGATCGTTCTACAAGTAAAGTTCTGATGCCCTAAGTGAGCAGGTGTTCTCAAAGGCCGATATAAGATAGGGTTTACGTTGGTCTACATTTCTCCAGATTTGGGCTTGAAACTGCTGATGTGGCTTAACAGCGAGGTGCGGGGCCTCCACCCCAACATTATATGTCTCAGCGAATGCGTTCAGACCATCGTCACCCACATTGCGTAGTCCCTGTTCTTGTATCACCTGAGTACAGCTATTAGGAGCTACAGCGAAAAGCTTGACCACCTGCGTCTCTAAAAACCTCAAGGAGGATTTGATAAAGCCTAGAGCTATCAACTCCCATTCCTCAATAGCCGCCATCTTGCTTTTTAGGGAGATCAATAGCGTAGCTGGTATGGCTGCTAAGACTGCTCCGATAACTGAAATCAAGGAGCTGGGTGCATGCAGTAGGTCGCTATGTGGGTATTGTGGTCTGATATTCCCGCTGCTGCCAGTTCTGACCTTCTATTGGCCATGTACTCGTGGTTGCGTTGCAAGGCTTGAATTAGGTTTGAATAAATATACAAGTGCCCAAGCTGAGTTGGTAGAATACTAGGGAGTGGGGTCTCCAAGAATGCTGTGTACTCATGCAATAAACCAAGATTGTACCCCAAATATCAAGCTTCAGAGCCGGAGCTCTTGCGATATGAGTCCGGCTGCTTAGGCAGTTAGCTCCGCCCCCTACATTACTGTTATTAACCCCTAATCTGCTGTCTCTAACATCGCCGCCACTATACTAAAGTTATTAACCCCTAAACCTAACCCTAAGTCTAACCCTAACACCACTAACTTTAATATAATTAAAATAAATCTAAATAAAAATTACTATCATTAACTAAATAATTCCTATTTAAAACTAAATACTTACCTGTAAAATAAACCCTAAGATAGCCACAATATAACTAATAGTTACATTGTAGCTATCTTAGGTTTTTATTTTTATTTCACAGCTAAGTTTGTATTTATTTTAACTAGGTAGACTAGTTAGTAAATAGTTATTAACTATTTACTAACTATCTAGTTAAAATAAATACAAATTTACCTGTAAAATAAAACCTAACCTGAGTTACACTAACACCTAACCTTACACTTCAATTAAATAAATTACATTAATTAAATACAATTAACTAAATTAAAAAATAAAAAACACTAAATTACACAAAATAAAAAAGAAATGATCAAATATTTAAATAATTACACCTAATCTAATAGCCCTATCAAAATAACCCCCCCCCCCCAAAAAAAAAAAAAAAAAAAAACCCTAGCCTACAATAATAGGGCTTTTTGCGGGGCATTGCTCCAAAGAAATCAGCTCTTTTACCTGTAAAAAAAAATACAAACACCCCCCCCACAACAGTAAAACCCACCGCCCACACAACCAAACCCCCCAAATAAAAACCTACCTAAAAAAACCTAGATAGAATTTGATAATTTATTTTTTATTTTGTGTAATTTAGTGTTTGTTTTTTGTAATTTAGTTAATTGTATTTAATTAATGTAATTTATTTAATTGTAGTGTAATGTTAGGTGTTAGTGTAAGACAGGTTAGGTTTTATTTTACAGGTACATTTGTATTTATTTTAGCTAGGTAGTTAGTAAATAGTTAATAACTATTTAGTAACTATTCTACCTAGTTAAAATAAATACAAACTTAGCTGTGAAATAAACATAAAACCTAAGCTAGCTACGGTGTAACTATTAGTTATATTGTAGCTATCTTAGGGTTTATTTTACAGGTTAGTATAGTTAGTTAGTTTTAAATAGGAATTATTTAGGTAATAATAGCAATTTGTATTTAGATTTATTTTAATTATATTTAAGTTAGGGGTGTAAGGGTTAAACTTAGGGTTAGGGGTTAATAACTTTAGTATAGTGGCGCCGACATTGGGGGATGGCAGATTAGGGGTTAATAAGTTTAGGTAGGTGGCGACGACATTGGGGGCGGCAGATTAGGGGCTAATAACTGTAATGTAGGTGGCGGCGATGTCGGGGGCGGCAGATTAGGGGTTAATAAGTATAATGTAGGTGACGGCGATGTCGGGGACGGCAGATTAGAGGTTAATAACTGTGATGTAGGTGTCGGCGATGTTGAGGATGGCAGATTAGGGGTGTTTAGACTCAGGGTTTATGTTAGGGTGTTAGGTGTAAACATAAATTTTGTTTCCCCATAGGAATCAATTGGGCTGCGTTAAGGAGCTTTACGCTCCTTTATTGCAGGTGTTAGGCTTTTTTTTCAGCCGGCTCTCCCCATTGATGTCTATGGGGAAATCATGCACGAGCACGTACAACCAGCTCAAAGCAGCGCTGGTATTGGAGTGCGGTATGGAGCTCAATTTTGCTCAACGCTCAGTAAGTATTTAGTCTTAAATAGGAATTATTTAGTTATTAATAGTTGGTTTTATTTATATTTATTTTAATTACATTAAAGTTAGTGGGTGTTAGGGCTAGGGTTACGTTAGGGTTAGACTTAGGGTTAGGGGTTAATAACTTTAGTATAGTGGCGGCGACGTTGGGGGCGGAAGATTAGGGGTTAATAAGTGTAGGTAGATGGCAGCAATGTCGGAGGTGGCAGATTAGGGGTTAATAACTGTAATGTAATAGCAGCGATATAGGGAGGTGAGCGGTGGCAATAACTTGCAAGTTAGCACCGAGCAGCTCTTACTTCAAAACTCGTAATCTAGCCGTTTATTAAGTAAATAATTCCTATTTAAAACTAAATACTTAACTGTGAAATAAAACCTAAGCTAGCTACAATATAACTAATAGTTACATTGTAGCTAGCTTAGGTTTTATTTTTATTTCACAGGTAAGTTTGTATTTATTTTAACTAGGTAGACTAGTTAGAAATTAGTTAGTAACTATTTAATAACTACCTAGTTAAAATAAATACAAACTTACCTGTGAAATAAAACCTAACCTGCCTTACACTAAAACCTAATATTACAAAAAATAAAAAAAGCTACCATTACAAAAAATAAAAAAAAGCTACCATTACAAAAAATAAAAAAAGCTACCATTACAAAAAATAAAAAAAAGCTACCATTACAAAAAATAAAAAAAGCTACCATTACAAAAAATAAAAAAAAGCTACCATTACAAAAAAAACAACGAAATTATCCAAAAAAATAAAGATTATTCCTATTCGAATACCCTTTAAAAAAAAAAAAAAAAAACACCCCAAAATAAAAAAGCCTAATCTAGAATAAACTACCAAGGGCCCTTAAAAGTTAAACAGCTCTTTTGCTCCAAAGAAAATACAAACACCCCCTAACACTATACAAACCTCCACCCGCAAAACTACCAAGGGCCCTTAAAAGGGCCTTTTTAGGGGCCCTTAAAAGAGCCTTTTGTAGGGCATTGCCCTGAGTTAAACAGCTCTTTTGCTCCAAAAAAAAATACAAACACCCCCTAACACTATACAATCCCCCACCCCCCAAACTACCAAGGGCCCTTAAAAGGGCCTTTTGTAGGGCATTGCCCTAAGTTAAACAGCTCTTTTGCTTAAAAAAACACCACCTAAAGATATACATTACACAAAATAACAAATTATCAAAAATAAAAAAAATTCCAATTCTAATACCCATTAAAAAAATCATCCCAAAATAAAAAACTAATCTAGAATAAACTACCAATGGCCCTTAAAATGGCCTTTTGTGGGGCATTGCCCCAAAGATATTAGCTCTATTACCTTTAAAAAAAAAGCACAAAGACCCCCCCAACAGTAAAACACACCACTCAACCAACCCCCCAAAATAAAAAACCTAATTCTAAATAAACCTAAGCTACCCATTGCCCTGAAAAGGGCATCTGTATGGGCATTGCCCTTAAAAGGGCATTTAACTCTTTTACTGCCCAGACCCTAAACTAAAAAATAACCCCCCCCCCCCCAATAATCCTTTAAAAAAGCCTAACACTAACCCACTGACGATCCACTTACAGTTTTTGAAGTCCCGCTTGAATGATCTTCATCCCGGAGTTGAAGTCCTAATCCAGGCGGTGAGAAGTCTTCATCCAGACGGCCTCTTCAATCTTCATCCCGTCGGCGAAGTCCTGATCTAAGCAGTGAGAAGTCTTCATCCAAGCGGCCTCTTCAATCTTCATCCAGACGGCATCTTCTATCTTGATCCTGGAGGCACGGAGCGGGTCCATCCTCTTCATACGGTTGCCGCTGTACACTGAATCTTCAATGCAAGGGATGCGATTCAAGATAACGTCCTTTGCATTTCTATTGGCTGAAAAATTTGAATCAGCCAATAGGAATTAGGGCTGCTAAAATCCTATTGGCTATTCAAATCAGCCAATAGGATTTAAGCAGCTCTCATTCTATTGGCTAATTCGAATTAACCAATAGAATGAGAGCTGCTTAAATCCTATTGGCTGATTTGAATAGAGCCGGATGTAACGTGTTCCTCCTGTATAGCGGGACGCCGAAGTTTGTACATCGAGCAAAGTCTTTGATCGCATTTCATCCTGAGTAGAGGAGCCTGGGCTGGTAGTGGTGAGTGAAATTTATTAAGCGTATTGCCTATCACTTCCGCTATATTTTACCACCAGTGCTTTGAATGTGCTACTTAAAGGGACACTGAACCCAAAATTTTTCTTTTGTAATTCAGATAGAGCATGACATTTTAAGCAACTTTCTAATTTACTTCTATTATCAAATTTTCTTTATTCTCTTGGTATCTTTATTTGAAATGCAAGAATGTAAGTTTAGATGCCAGACCATTTTTGGTGAACAACCTGGGTTGTCCTTGCTGATTGGTAGATAAATTCATCCACCAATAAAAACGTGCTGTCCAGAGTTTTGAACCAAAAACAAAAGCTTAGATGCCTTCTTTTTCAAATAAAGATACCAAGAGAATGAAGAAAAATTGATAATAGGAGTAAATTAGAAAGTTGCTTAAAATTGCATGCTCTATCTGAATCATGAAAGAAAAAAAATTGGGTTCAGTGTCCCTTTAATTTCTTGATGATTTGTGAATTGGCTTTTATAGGAGGTGATACACGGTGACCTGTGGATCTCTCATAGAGAGTTTAATCCTTCTGCTGATTTAAGGATTTGGTGTTTTTGGTTGTTTGACCATTTAAACACTCACACGTTGAGACTTTGAATCCATTCATGTATGTGAACAGAGTACCTATTCTTGTTGCATATATATATATATATATATAATTGTGAAAAAAGTGAAGAACAAAGGTATTTCGAGTATTTCTTAATGCAGCTTCGGCTTTAGGGTAGTTGGCCTAGCACACCTGCGGGTTAGCACACGAGCAAACAATATTGTAGCACGCCCCATAGAAGTTTATGGGGAAAGGGAGTTAGCACGGGAGAGTTATGTGACCTCCATATCTTAACGCGCCTGAGTCTTTTGTTTGTGTGTTAACATTTTATGTTCAACTAGGCATCATTAATCATTAGTGACTTGTACAGACCTTAGTGTATTTCACTTTTACAAGAAGGAATCCGGCGCCAAAACTATCCGAATGCAGCGAACAGCAGCCTTCTTCCACATTCGGATCATCATGAACGATTCAAATGCACATGCCTACTGTAACAGTTCACAAATAACTGTGAGTGGAACGCAACTGCAGTTCAGTTATAAATTTGTGTTTGTATTCACCACTTGAAATGATTCCTCTATGGAGAGAGAGAAACCAGAGTTTGGTGGTGAGGGTTATTCGATTTATACTATATCCCAGTATATGTAACACTGGTTAAGTATTCTGGAGAATGAGAATATAACTTTACTCAGAGGAAAAGTAACTGTTTGAGTGGTTAAGTACTTGCTGCAATTCAGTGCATATTAATAAAGTTTGTATCAGGACTAGAAACTTTTCTTAGGTCTTAAGTTTGCATCATATGAGACTTGTAACAGAGGATTTGTAATTCCTATGATTCAGAGCAATGTTCATTACATAAGTCCTACGTAAGCATCACAGAGTTCATCACATTTGTATCCCCGAGCAAGTATTCACAGAAGTGGTAACAGTATCCCCAAATAATCCAAATTAGTACCTGTGATTTCAGTGTTGCTAGTGCTGCGTTATTCTCCTCTCAGTCCCAGCTCACAGGGTATGTGCGGTCAGCAGTGTAAACCGGAAGTGACGTATCGGCACTCTCTCTGCGAGTCCGAGTTCAGTGAAGTTTGTTTAGAAAACGAAAAGGAAAAAGCTTATTTGCATGGAGATAACTTTAAGTAAGTACATCTGTTGAACTAACTAGAATTTTGTAATCCAGGATGGTTATGATGGAAGACTGGTGAATCTCAGAAATCCCCACCAGCAACTGAGTCCCAATGCGAGATTAACACAACCTTTGTTCAGCAGCAATTCAGCTAGAATAGGAAGAAACAAAACATCAATGTATACTTTTAGTTGTAGTTTTAGAGTAGGCTTGTATATCACCTATCTTAGGTTAGGCTTGTTCAATACTGAGCAAGGTGTCTAAATTGAACAGCTGATTTAAAGGAGAAGTGTCCAATCAGAAACAAGAGGTGGAAAGCATATCCTTAAAGGGACAGAGTATTCCCTGACATAATCCCCCTCGCAAGGACGCTGTTCCACAGCGAGAGGTCGTGGGCGATCCGGATGTCTGCGATGAAAAATAGACAGTAGGCTGGGAGAGTTAAGATTAGATATCGGTTCCCAGGAGTCATCATCTGAAGAAAAGTTCTTCCATCTCACTAAGTACTGAATGACGCCATTACGATATCTGGAATCCAATATAGTTTCAACCTCATACTCATCGTCAGCAAGGTTCGGGATAGTGGGAGGCAACAGCAATTCTTGATTTCTAGTTTTGACATAGGGTTTCACTAAAGAGACGTGTACTGTAGGATGAATCTTGATAGAAGAAGGTAGTTGTAGTCTAATGGCATTCTCATTAATGATCTTTTCTATAGGAAAAGGTCCAATAAAAAGGGTAGCCAATTTCTTTGAGGGAATTTGAAGTTTCAAGTTTTTAGTGGAAAGCCAGACCAAGTCTCCTATGGCATATGTAGGTGGTTTCCTCCTATGGAGATCGTAGTAATGTTTTTGACTGGTTTGGGCAGTGAGTATGTTCTCTTTGATATGTTTAAAATTTTCCTGTAAGGTATTACATAAGTCGTCAACCAGTGGAGAATCAGGGGACCCGTTTGTTGACAAGGTAAAATCAGAATGGTAAGCATAATTTGCATAAAAGGGTGTCATCTTTGTTGAGGTATTCACTGAGTTATTATAGGCATATTCTGCCATAGCCAAGAATTTTAGCCAATCTGTTTGGTGATATGAACAATAACATCTGAGATAGTGGTCCTACCATTGGTTTAGTCTTTCGGATTGTCCGTTGGTTTGTGGGTGAAAGGAAGTGGTGAATCTATGATCTATTTGAGTTAATTCACATAATTTAGTCCAGAATTGAGAAGTAAATTGAGTACCCCTATCTGTTGTTAAAATTGGGGGTATGCCGTGGAGTTTGACTATGTTGTCAAGAAAGAGGTGAGCAGTTTCTGATGAAGTGGGAGTCTTGAGATATGGTACGAAATGAGCCATTTTGGTGAATATGTCAATGACAACGAAAATGGTGGTCTGATTATTGGAAGGAGGTAGATCGACAATAAAGTCCATTGACACATGTTGCCAAGGTCTTTGTGGGACTGGAAGTGGCATTAACAACCGGAATGGAGCTTTTCTTTCGGGTTTTGAAGTAGCACATACCTTACATGTGATCACATAATCGCGAATAGAAGTTTTCATGTCTGGCCACCAGAAAGTCTGTTTCAAGTGTTCCAAGGTTCGTTGAATACCAGGGTGCCCGAATAAAAGGAGAGTCATGGGTGAACTTAATTACCTGCATTCTTAAATGGTCAGGTAAGTAAAGTTTGTCACCATGATAGAATAAACCTGAAGCTTTCAAAAGGTTCGGTTCGGGAGGTTGAGGGTGTTCCTTATAATATGAAATATGTTCCTTATAATATGAAACATTCCGGAGGGAGGATTGAGGATCTGGTGGGATTATCCACAGGTCTGTCAGGACAGCGTGATAGAGCGTCGGCTTTCCCGTTCTTTGCTGCAGGCCTATAGATAATGTTGAAGTTGAACCGGTCAAAATATAGACTCCAACGAACCTGACGAGCGGAAAGGGTTTTGTTAGTCTGGAGATATTGCAAGTTTTTATGATCAGTATAAATATTGATTGGGAATTTAGTACCTTCGAGAAGATGTCACCAATGTTCCAAAGAGCGACGGATGGCCAACAGCTCCTTGTCACCTATTGCATAATTCTTTTCAGCGGGGGACATTGTTTTGGCATAATATGAAATGGGATGGAGAGGTTCATTTAGGGAAGTTTGTTGAGAGAGAACCGCCACAATTGCATAGTCCGATGAGTCTACTTCCAAAGTATATTGAAGTTGAGGGTTAGGGAACCGAAGAATGGGAGCTGTAGTAAACCGTTTCTTTAATAATTCGAATGCTTTTTTAGCTTCAGAACCCCAAAGAAAGGAAGAAGTCGAACCAGTTAATCTTGTTAAAGGTTTGACCACGGTGGAGAAGTTCTTTATAAATTTTCTATAATAGTTGGAGAAACCCAGGAATCTCTGTAAATCTTTCTTTGATTTCGGTTCTGGCCAATCTTGCACAGAAGTGACTTTTTCCATTTGCATTTGAATACCTTGAGGGGAGATGTTATACCCCAAGAAGGAAATTTGATTTGTATGGAACTTACACTTCTCGGGCTTAGGCTAGCGTATAATTTATGGACTCTAAGACGGGATAAAACCCATCTTACGTGCTTTATGTGATCTTGCTTGTTATTGGAATAAATAAGAATATCATCCAAATAAATGACTACGCACACGTCCAACAAATCACGGAACACATCATTTATGAAATGTTGGAACGTGGCGGGGGCATTACATAGCCCAAACGGCATTACTAAGTACTCAAAAAGACCGTACCTAGTCCTGAATGCCGTTAGCCACTCTTGCCCTTCCTTGATGCGGATAAGGTTGTACGCCCCCCTGAGGTCCAATTTGGAGAAGATGGTTGCTTCGGAAAGTCTCTCTATCATCTCAGGGATGAGAGGCAACGGATAGCGATTTTTAATTGTAACTTTATTAAGCTCGCGGTAGTCAATTATGGGTCTAAGAGTGGAGTCTTTGTTACGAACAAAGAAAATGCCAGCTCCAGCAGGTGATGTTGAACTTCTGATAAAGCCCTTCCTCAGATTTTCCTGTAAATATTCCTTTAAATGTTCCAATTCTGGATTGCTTAAGGGATAGAGGTGTCCATAGGGAATTCTGGCACCTGGTTGCAATTCGATGGGGAAGTCATATACCCTGTGTGGAGGCAAGTTCTGTGCTTCTGTTTTGCTAAAGACATCCAGGAAATCTATGTATTCAATAGGAATAACATCAGGTTGGGAATGAAGGTGTAATAATGAGTGACTATGGAAACATGTTTGTCTGCAATAATCAGAAAGGAAATTTATTTTGAATGGGGACCACACAATAGAGGGGTTATGAAGTTTCAGCCACTTCAAACCTAGTACCAAAGTAAAATGGGGTGAGGGTAAAACATCAAAAGATAATTTTTCGGTATGACCAAAAACATTAACAAACATAGGTACAGTTTCTTGTGTAATGGGTCCTGAAACCATTGAAGATCCATCAATGACTCTGATGGGTATGGGTACTCTCTTCGTTACCAGGGGTATCTTGTTAGATAGACAAAAATGTTCATCAATGTAATTCCCTGATGCCCCAGAATCAATTATGGCTTTGTCAATCATCAGCCTGTTTTGTTCCAGCTGTAAGGAGAGAGACAAGGTACAGTAAGATTCATTAGGTCTTGGTAAAGATAGTAAAGAGGTAAAAAAGTCTGCAGACTTACATTTCTTTGTTCTCATCAGTACTGTACAGTCCTGAACAGTATGTGATGGATTTGCACAGTACATACATAGGTTTTTTATTTTTCTTCTGTGTCTTTCTTCTGAACTGAGAGGACCTCTTAGAATACCTATCTCCATGGGCTCACTATGAGGTTTGCTGTGCATTGATGAACTGCTCTGGTAAGTAGGAGTATTACTCTTTATCTTTAAATCTGTAGTATAACGTTCTGCCTTTCTTTCTCTTAAAGGGCGATCAATCTGTGTAGCGGTTCTCATGAAATCATCAAGAGTTTTGGGCAACTCAATCCGGGCGAATTCGTCTTTCAAGGCCTCAGACAAGCCTAACCGAAACTGGTTCCTTAGAGCTATGGGACTCCAGAGTGTATCAGAGGCAAATTGTTTGAAATCCGAGATGTATTCCTCCACAGGCCTTTTACCTTGTTTGAGGCCTCTCATGGATGTTTTGGCAGTTAGTTGAATATCAGTGTCCTGAAAAAGTTCATCCATTGCTGAAAAGAAAGCGTCAAGTGAACCTAAAATGGAATCATCGGTTTCAAAGAACCGGTCGGCCCAATTCCTGGGTTCTCCTCTGAGGAAAGAAATTGTTGTTAGAACTTTCACTCTCTCAGTGGGATAAGTGCGCGGTTTCATTTGGAATAACAGAAGGCAAGCGTTTTTGAATTGTCTATAATTTTTCCTGTTTCCAGAGAAAGTATCTGGCATAGATATTTTAGGTTCTGGTAGTATTTCTGCTTGATGAGCCCTAACAGCAACAGAGTCCCTGATTACAGTTCTTAAAGCGACATTCTCAACTTGCATATCATGTAACCCTTGTGCTAACTGATCCACTTTCTGTGTTAAATTGAATACAACTTGTGGCAAATCTGCTGGTTACATATTTATTTGGCTCAGTATTATGTAACAGTTCACAAATAACTGTGAGTGGAACGCAACTGCAGTTCAGTTATAAATTTGTGTTTGTATTCACCACTTAAAATGATTCCTCTATGGAGAGAGAGAAACCAGAGTTTGGTGGTGAGGGTTATTCGATTTATACTATATCCCAGTATATGTAACACTGGTTAAGTATTCTGGAGAATGAGAATATAACTTTACTCAGAGGAAAAGTAACTGTTTCAGTGGTTAAGTACTTGGTGCAATTCAGTGCAGATTAATAAAGTTTGTATCAGGACTAGAAACTTTTCTTAGGTCTTAAGTTTGCATCATATGAGACATGTAACGGAGGATTTGTAATTCCTATGATTCAGAGCAATGTTCATTACATAAGTCCTACGTAAGCATCACAGAGTTCATCACATTTGTATCCCCGAGCAAGTATTCACAGAAGTGGTAACAGTATCCCCAAATAATCCAAATTAGTACCTGTGATTTCAGTGTTGCTAGTGCTGTGTTATTCTCCTCTCAGTCCCAGCTCACAGGGTATGTGCGGTCAGCAGTGTAAACCGGAAGTGACGTATCGGCACTCTCTCTGCGAGTCCGAGTTCAGTGAAGTTTGTTTAGAAAACGAAAAGGAAAAAGCTTATTTGCATGGAGATAACTTTAAGTAAGTACATCTGTTGAACTAACTTCAATTTTGTAATCCAGGATGGTTATGATGGAAGACTGGTGAATCTCAGAAATCCCCACCAGCAACTGAGTCCCAATGCGAGATTAACACAACCTTTGTTCAGCAGCAATTCAGCTAGAATAGGAAGAAACAAAACATCAATGTATACTTTTAGTTGTAGTTTTAGAGTAGGCTTGTATATCCCCTATCTTAGGTTAGGCTTGTTCAATACTGAGCAAGGTGTCTAAATTGAACAGCTGATTTAAAGGAGAAGTGTCCAATCAGAAACAAGAGGTGGAAAGCATATCCTTAAAGGGACAGAGTATTCCCTGACACCTACTTTCGACTTGTAATACAAGAGCAAGAACAGAAGTGTTATTGGTTTAACTTGAGCACAGGTAGAATTCTAATATTTTTCTTGTAATCTAGCCCAAAATGTTTTATGATGCCTTGTAATATACTTTTATTTTGCCTGATTTTTCCTCTGAACAATTTGCTTTTTTCTAACGTCCCCAGAGAGGCTGGACCACTTACTTCATACTTCAGAACTTTTACCATGCAATATTGTACACAATTATTGCATGACCAGTGCAGGTGTTCCTTTGTATTTTCCTTATTTGGCTACAGGCTATCTAAGGGAGTGTGTCCCAGCAGGCGCAAACTGACCATTGGGCATACTGAGCTGGTTCCCTTAGCCCCGCCCACCATTACCGCACACGTTGACTGAGGTAAATGTTGTGTATGTTCCAGCTATGGCCTTCCATCTTCCATGCATAAGTAAGTGAATCCTTTATTTGCCAGGCATCTCTTCTTCTGATTTATAGTTGGTTTGTTCCATATAAGTCATAAGAATTATGAAAAATAATGAGGAAAGATGTACAATATGTGAGTTTAGCTTTCAGTTTAATTATACAATAAAAAAGTTTATAACAGGAGCGTACCATTACCGCACACACACTGACTGCTGTGGCACCCCATGTTTATTGTACTTGTAGTGAGCCAGGCCACACAGCGGTGTGGTGCGGCTGTACATGCGCGTGGTACCTCTAACCCCCAAAAGTTTATTAGTGAGTGAGCCAGCCGTAGGGTCTAAAAACAGAACACATACGTGATGCCCTCTTTTGGTGTCGTGTCACGCGGTGCAGAAGCAAGCACAGCCTCCAAGCACTCATGGGGAAGGAAGAGTGAGTGAGAAACTGTAGTAAAGAAGGTAAGTTGTGTTGTTGCCATATTCTTGGCAGGGCCTGCATGTAATTTGGGGAAGGGGGGAGTCTGCATCAGTCCCAGACTCACTGCTTCAGCACAAGACTTAGTGGGTGTCAGGGTGAGTAGAGACTGTGCACACTCACAATATAGTACCACCTCATTGCTGCAGGGCCCTTTTTAGAGGCTACATAATTTTTTTATTTCAACTGCCCATTTCTGTATCCTTCCTCTGCAGGGAGTTGAGGAGTTAGAATTCATAAAGATCTCTGACTCATTGCAAGATGGCCTCCTTAAAGGGAGAGTAAAGTAAAAAAATAACTTTAATGTTTTGGACAGAGCATGCAATTTTAAACAACTTTCCAATTTACTTCTGTTATCAAATCTACTTTGTTCTCTTGGTATCTTTTACTGAAGAGTAAAACTAGGTAGGCTCATAGAGCTCAGGAGTGTGCACGTGTCTATAATACTCTATGGCAGCAGTGTTTTGCAACATTATTTGTATCTTTGTTATACAATGTTGCAAAACACTGCTGCCATAGAGTACTATAGACACGTGCACACTCCTGAGCTCTTATGAGCCTACCTAGTTTTACTCTTCAGTTATTAAATATTGACCTGTGCTTCATTTTATGATAGATAACTGTCTATGTCTTACACACAAATACTTGTAACTTATTTGATAATAGCTGCATGCACCTTACACATAGGGAGATATGTGTGCCTTATTCTAAGATGGCTATTTGTGTTCTGTTACCTTATATAAACAGTTAGATGTGTTTTTCAAGATGGCTGTTTGTTCCTTATATCTAGATGGATCCCTGCAGTGCCTGCACTTTATTCTAAAATGACTGTTTCCGCCAGGGAAAGGAAACCCAAAAATGTTCTTTTATGATTCAGACAGATTATACCATTTTAAAAAAGTTTCAAATTTACTTATTTTATCAAATTTGCATTAATCCCATGATATTCTGTGTTGAAGAGATACCTAGGTAGGCACCTGGAACACTAAATGTCAGGAAATAGTGCTACCATCTAGTGTTCTTGCAAATGGTTAAAGGGACATTAAACCCAAAAAATTTCTTTCATGATTCAGATAGAAGACACAATTTAAAAAAAAGTTTCCAATTTACTTCTATTATCAATTTTTTTTCATTCTCATGTTATTCTTTGTTGAAGAGATACCTAGGTAGGTAGCGTGCACATGACGGAAGCACTACACAACAGGAAACAGTGCTGCCATCTTGTGCCCCTGTTAATATATAACATTGTTGCAAAACTGCTGCTATATAGTGCTGCAGACATGTGCACACTCCGGAGCTTACATGTCTGCTTTTCCACAAAGGATAACAAGAAAACTAAGAAAATGTGATAATAGAAGAAAATTAGAAAGTTGTTTAAAATGTTATGTTCTATCTAAATCATGAAAGAAAAAAAAAAAGGGTTTTATGTCCCTTTAACATTCTTGCAAAACTGCTGCCATATAGTGCTCCAGAAATGGGCTCCTAAGCATCTGTCCCTGCTTTTCAACAAAAGATACCAGAACAGAGCGAAGAAAAATTTAAAATAGAAGCAAATTAAAATGCTGTTTAAAATTGCATGCCCTATCTGAACCATAAAAGAACATTTTTAGGTTTCATATCCTTTAAATCAAGACTAAGGGGCCTATCTATCAAGCTCCGAAAGGAGCTTGACGGCCCGTGTTTCTGGCGAGTCTTCAGACTCGCCAGAAACGGCAGTTATGAAGCAGCGATCACAAAGACCGCTGCTCCATAACCTGTCCGCCTGCTCTGAGCAGGCGGACAGACATCGCAGGAAATCAACCCGATCGAGTACGTGAGCTGCTGGTGCAATGCTGAATACGGAGAGCGTATTGCTCTCCGTATTCAGCGAAGTCTGGCAGACCTGATCCACACTGTCGAATCAGGTCCGCCAGACTTTGATAAATAGGAGCCTAAGACATGAGCGAAAAGATAATTTTTTCCTTTTTCAATGCTAAAAAAGTTACTGAGTGTGCTTTATTGAAGGTTCCTTTAAATCTACATAGTTGTCTCTGCTGTGTGGTATGTGTGCATATGAGTGTGTATGTGGGTGTATATGCGGTGTGCGCATGCGTGCATATGAGTGTGTATGTGGGTGTATATGCGGTGTGCGCATGCGTGCATATGAGTGATTGTGGGTGTATATGCGGTGTGTGCATGCGTGCATATGAGTGTGTATGTGGGTGTATATGCTGTGTGCGCATGCGTGCATATGAGTGTGTATGTGGGTGTATATGCGGTGTGCGCATGCGTGCATATGAGTGCTTGTGGGTGTATATGCGGTGTGTGCATGCGTGCATATGAGTGTGTATGTGGGTGTATATGCTGTGTGCGCATGCGTGCATATGAGTGTGTATGTGGGTGTATATGCGGTGTGCCCATGCGTGCATATGAGTGTGTATGTGGGTGTATATGCTTTGTGTGCATGCGTGCATATGAGTGTGTATGTGGGTGTATATGCGGTGTGCGCATGCGTGCATATGAGTGTGTATGTGGGTGTATATGCGGTGTGCGCATGCATGCATATGAGTGTGTATGTGGGTGTATATGCGGTGTGCGCATGCGTGCATATGAGTGTGTATGTGGGTGTATATGCGGTGTGCGCATGCATGCATATGAGTGTGTATGTGGGTGTATATGCGGTGTGCGCATGCATGCATATGAGTGTGTATGTGGGTGTATATATAGTGTCTCTTTAAACACTATGAGATTGTTGCCTCAGTAGCTCATTTATAACTGCCTCCAACTGGATGTAGCAGAGGAGATAACCTAAGAGAAACCCGGGTTAAAGCACAGCAGCACAGATTACTTTATAGACATTATACAATTATCACTTCATCTCCCTAAATTCTTCGTTTAAGGAGATCTCAGTAAAGCAAAGTGTAAACTCATCACTGATGATGCTGATTGGCTGTTTTTTTGTCACCATGCCGATCAAAGAGCGAATAGCAACTGCTCATAGTCCAGCAATTGTAGTGAGTGAATCTTAGTTTTAAATTAAGTTAAAACCCAGGTATATGACATTAAAGTTTTTCTTTCACATAGTTGCATCAAGGATAAATGTAAACATATGTAGAGAAACATATCCCATTAACCCTTTCGTGACAGGGTTAAAGTGCCTACATCGGAACACCTGTTCCGAAGTAGACAAATTGAAACTACGCGATCGTGCATACGATCGCGAGATTTCAATTATTGGATCGCATCTGGGGGGCGTCCCTACAACCCTAGGAACGCCCTCCAGACCGCGATCAAGTCCATAGCGCTGCGGAATCTGTTGGCGCTCTACAAATAACCGATAATAATAATAATAATAGAAGCACAGAAGGCTTCAGGACAGCCGTTAGCTGTGACGTTCTATTCCGTCATAACGGCTTTAAAGCCCAGTGTAATTATGACGGAATAGAACGGCATAACGGCATTAAAAGGTTAAATAACTGATTTATTAAAAAAAACAGATCTGTTTATTATTCTTGACTAATTTTTGCTTTAAATACACACAGAATAAGCTAGTTTTATAACACTTTTCAATGACAGAGAGAGGGTGAAGGTTATCTCAGAGCCTTCTTTCAATATTCACCTAGGATGTCATCCGACTGCGGTTGCCATGGTTCCTTGACAAATAAAGAAACATGAAAGGGGGTCTTTCCTGGTTATAATGATGACGAGTCTCTGCTATCATTCTAGCTGCAGGGGGAAAAAACCTGAATCTTTGAGTCTTGTTGTCTGTCAATTGATCTACATTGATCAGCTAAGTGCCTATTCTCTCTCAAGTAAGGCAAGATGTCCAGAACGAATCCAGCAAGACCCCCCACTGATCTGGATTTCATAATCGCTCTAAATAAGCAGAGATATATTAATCAGATTCTGTCATTTTTAAAGTAAGTTTTAGACATACACACATAGCATAGGAGTAATTAAACAAAGCATTACACATTATTTGCACACATATATCGTTTTTGTATCCTCTTGTCTTTATTTGTCATATGTATCTGTATTTCATTTTATGATCATGAATCAGTATAATCATGTACAGAATTCAGCAGCTCTTTATAAATTATACTAATATTAATAATAATAATAATAACTATAATAATAATAATAACAAATGAGTGGATTCCGATCTACTCGATCATGTCGTTTTTTCAGGTCTTCGCATTTTTTCAACATCAGAATGATCACAATGCAAACGATAAAATAATTTTCATACTGGAAAAATATATTGGATTGGACATCAGAAAAGTCACCAAAATTCCTGGACAACATGGATTTGGGGGATCTGTCAGGGTCCTTACCCTAGCCACTTGTCACGGAGGAGACGGAGCCCCCGGCTGTCCATCTCAGCATCCCACGTGCAGAGACGCCGAGACCAGTCTGTTCACTAGCTGCTGTGATACTTGGGGATGCTTATACTACTGCTGAGAGCAAAGACCTCTGCTGTGATACTTGTGTATGCTTATACTACTGCTGAGACACTTATATATGCTCTCTTGTTCCTGGACATTTTACAACATACCTTACCAACAGTACCCGCTGGGTTCTATTCTTGCTGAGAGACTTGTGCTTAAAGTTATAATTGTAAAAACTTTATCTGGTTCAATACTGACCTCAATTTGATTTACCTGTTTCTGCATTACATTTCTTTAGTAAAGTTTATTCAAGAAAATACATTCTTTGTTTTGGTTTTCCATTCCGCCATACTGAGTTCCAGACACCTCCCACATCCTCATAGGATTACTATCCACTCAATGACAAGTTATTGACTACATATCGAAAACAAAATGGACACATTGAATTCACTAGCCACTTGATAAAAGCTAATCAGCAAAGTGACATATAACACACATTGGATCATTAATACTGATATAGGCTACAATATTGTGCATGCTTGGACCAGAAAAACCCAAAATGGAGCTTTCCATGTTAATAACTGTGACTGTTTTTTTGATGACAATCAAATTGCGCCAAATAGCAAATGATACTAAACATGTTATCACCATCAATTAAAGGGATATAAAACCCAAAATTGTTCTTTCAAAATTAAGATAGCACAATCAATTTTAAACAATTTACTTCTATAATCTAATTTGTTTTTTTCTCTTGCTATCCTTTGTTGAAAAGAATACCTAGCTAGTCTTAGAAACAACAAAGCACTACTGAGAGCTAGATACTGATCAGTAACTGCACATACACTCACCGGCCCCTTTATTAGGTACACCTTGCTAGTACCGGGTTGGACCCCTTTTGCCTTCAGAACTGCCTTAATTCTTAATGGCATAGATTCAAAAAGGTGTCGGAAACATTCCTCAGATATTTTTGTCCATATTAACATGATAGCATCAAGCAGTTACTGCAGATTTTTCGGCTGCACATCCATGATGCGAATCTCCTGTTCCATCACATCCCAAAGGTGCTCTATTGGATTGAGTTGAGATCTGGTGACTGTGGAAGCCATTGGAGTACAGTGAACTCATTGTCATGTTCAAGAAACCAGTTTGAGATGATTTGAGCTTTGTGACATGCTGTATTATCCTGCTGGAAGTAGCCAGCAGAAGATGGGTACACTGTAGTCATAAAGGGATGGACATGGTCAGCAACAATACTCAGGTAGGCCCTGGCATTTAAACGATGCTCAATTGGTACTAAGGGGCCCAAAGTGTGCCAAGAAAAAATCCCTCACACCATTACACCACCAGCCTGAACCATTGATACAAAGCAGGATGGATTCATGCTTTCGTGTTGTTTATGCCAAATTCTGACCCTACCATATGAATGTCACAGCAGAAATCAAGACTCATCAGATCCGGCAAAATTTTGTTCCAATCTTCTATTGCCCAATTTTGTTGAGCCTGTGCGAATTGTAGCCTCAGTTTCTTAGCTGACAGGAGTGGCACCTGGTGTGGTCCTGCTATTAGCCCATATGCTTCAAGGTTCAACGTGTTGTGCATTCAGAGATGGTATTTTGCATAACTTGGATGGTTGTGCATGAAAATCAGAGTAGATCAGCAGTTTTTTAAATACTCAGACAAGCCCATCTGGCACCAACAACCATGCCACGTTTCTTCCCCATTCTGATGCTCGGTTTGAATTTCAGCAAGTTGTCTTTTCCACGTCTAGATGCCTAAATGCATTGAGGTGCTGCCATGTGATTGGCTGATTAGCAATTATATATATATATACACACACACAATATACATGGCTATTTTAAAGATTTGAATGTAGGAAAGGCACTGAAACGTTTGAAAAACTACAAGAGGATAAGGAATTCTTTAACTGGAAATTTAAAAATGAGTCATTGATATGCTTATTTCTATCTAATGTGTTAGTTTTCTGTACAGGTTTAAATGCATAGTATAAATATTCTAAGAGCCGGACCGGAACTCTGGAGTGTATGAAATTCGCTGGGGGGGTTCTCCCTTTCTTTCTCCCTCTCATGTAGAGCTAATAATGGTGTGTTCTTTTTGGTTTTATAAATGAAGTCAGTGGTTATAACCCTCTGGAATGTGTCGGGCCTTACCTCAACAATAAAATGGAAAGCAATTATTTAACATTTGAAAAAGCTTAAAGGGAGACTGAACCCAAAATTTTTATTTTGTGATTCAGATAGAGCATGTAATTTTAAGCAACTTTCTAATTTACTCCTATTATCAATTTTTCTTCGTTCACTTGCTATCTTTATTTGCAAAAGAAGGCATCTAAGCTTCTTTTTTGGTTTAGAACTCTGGACAGCACTTTTTTGTTGGTGGATGAATTTATCCACCACTCAGCAAGGACAACCCAGGTTGTTCACCAAAAACGGGCCGGCATCAAAACTAACATTCTTGCATTTCAAATACAGATACCAAGAGAATGAAGAAAATTTGATAATATGAGTAAATTAGAAAGTTGCTTAAAATTTCAAGCTCTATCTGAATCACAAAAGAAAAAAATTTGGGTTCTGTGTCCCTTTAAATGGACAGTCAAGTCCAAGAAAAACTTTCATGTTTCAAATAGGGCATACAATTTTAAAGAACTTTCCAATTTACTTTTATCACCAATTTTGCTTTGTTCTTTTGGTATTCTTAGTTGAAAGCTAGACCTAGAAAGGCTCATATGATTATTTCTAAGCCCTTGAAGGCCGCCTTTAATCACATGCTTTTGTATTTGTTTTTCACAGCGGGGGGAGCTAGTTCAGGTAATCCCTATAGATAACATTGTGAGCATGCCCGTGGATTGTGGCAGACACTGCTCTAATTGGCTAAAATGAAAGTCAAAAGATAATAAATAAAATGTCATGTGATCAGGGGGCTGTCAGAAGATGTTTAGATACAAGTTAATCACAGAGGTAAAAAGTGTATTATTATAACTGTGTTGGTTATGCAAAACTCGGGAATGGGTAATAAAGGAATTATCTATCTTTTAAAACAACAAAAATTCTGGTGTTGACTGTCCCTTTAACTCTGATATTGGATTACTCAGGAAGTTAGATTAAAGGAAAAGGAAATTTGTAAATTAAAAACTAAGTGGGTTGGTGAGATTTATGCCACGCCATGCTCCAACAGCAAAAATGGGGTGGCCATTTTGTTTGATAAAATTTAGATTACAAGATTTTAGACATTGTTATGGATGTGAATACTCGCTATATTATTGTAAAATTAGATTTAAAAGGTTTAATCTTAACATTATGCAATGTATATAGGCCGAATTAGCTGGATAATGATTTTTGGTTTACACTTCAGGCTAAATTAATTAACTATATAGATGACTAACCTAACCCCCAATTGATAGGAAAAGTGTAAAGGGTAGGGGTTTTTATTATTGATTAAATAAGAAGCCCTGTTATTCAATCATTTTAAAAAACCTCTAAAACTTCAAGACATTTGGACATCACAGAATCCGGTTCTAAAAGGTAACTCCTGTGAATCTAAAAGATTTTCCTCCCTATCTAGAATTGATATATTTCTAATGTCTTAGTATTCAAAAAAAAAAGAGATTATAGCAGATCTCAACTAATTTACTATATCAGATCACACACCAACCACATTAAAGATACTAGCTTCAGATCTGGGAACTAAGTCTGAAATATGTCATTTTGTTCCCCTAAGTATTAAATATTATACATCTAGAGATCTGGAAGAGATACTTGTCAAACCATATTCACCAAAACTTTACTTCAGATTACGAGTTGTGCGTTCGTGTTTTAACGCTGAAAAAATGGTAATTTCAGCGTTAAAACAGCAGTGCAGCCATTACGAATCTTGTCGGTATAGCTGTACCGCAAGCCTTTTAGCCTGTAACGTCAGTCCAGCACTCCAAAAAATGACGTTTTTTCATGGGATTGCCATAGCGCTGCCATTACGAGTTGTGCGATGAGGCTAAAAAACTTGCGTTACACCCTATACCGACATGATCCATACCGCCAACTGAGAGAAGTAGTTATGAGTTTTACGCAACAAACTGTTACATAAAACTCATAACTAAAGTGTTACAAACTACATTAAACACCCATAAACTACCTATTAACCACTAATCTGCTGCTCCCGACATCGCCACCAGTAATAAAATTTATTAACCCCTATTTTGCCGCTCCCAGACATCGTCGCCACTATACTAAAGTTATTAACCCATATTCCCTTGCACCCAAACATTGCCCACACTATAATAAATATATTAACCCTTATTCCGCTGCTCCCTGACATTGCCACCACTAAATAAAGGTATTAACCCCTAAACATCTGGCCTCCCACATCACTACCATTAAATAAACCTATTAACCCCTAAACCAACAGCCCCCCATATCGCAACAACCTAAATTAAACTATATTAACCCCTAAACCTAACCGTAACCCTAAACCTAACCCTAAACCTAACCCTAACCGTAACCCTAAACCTAACAGTAACCCTAAACTTAACACTCCCTAACTTTAACATAATTAAAAAAGAGCTAAATTAAAGTTACAAGTATTAAAGTGAAGGTTAAGTTTCAACATTTAGAAGACATGAAACCATTTGTTACTCTTACCCTAACTTAATCGTTAAGTTTATTTCTGTTTTTTTTTTTATTTCTATAATTTATACAGTTTTAATTTCCTATCGTTCCTATCCCTGACTCCTCCCACATACTATTTCCTGCTTTCTTCTCCTTGATGTATAAAGCGGTCACACCCTCTTTCTACGTCAGCCTAAAGCGCGTTCACAAGGCTCTGTGAAACTGCGCATGCGCCAATCGGCGATGTCACTATTAGGATTCTTTGAGTTGATTTATATTAGTATTAGTATAAGTATTATTGATGTAGGAAGCATAAATAGGAGTTTTATAAAAAAGGTATCGAAATAATAGTTTTAAGGTAAAAATAAAATGTTAAATAGTATCATCAGTGAATACAGGAATTGATACTATTCGATCATCCAAATACTATTATACTTAGTTTATTTCATAAAAAGTAGGTGAATAAGCTATTAAAAATAAAAAGATATTTGTAAAAAATTATTTTTTTGGAGGGCAGCGTTACATACATCGATTTCACAATTGCAGAAGACAAGTAATGCACTTGTCCGTATCGGATCCGTTCCTAACAAGTCAATGATGTCGTATGGGATTCCTAGAAAATGCCAATATGCATACGCGAATCGTGAGCATGCGTGGATGCCGAGATTAAGAAGAAAACAATAACGCATGCGCACAGGGTAAAGTAGGCGGATGACGTGGACTGACGGCCGCATAACGGCCAGAATTTCAGTTGGCTGATCCAGAAACGTGATCGACAGCCAAAAAAAAACCAACATATTACGGGTTGCATTTGTGTAGATTCCCAAATGGATCAATAATGGTGATAACTTTAGTTTTAATTATATTTATAACAAATCATGAATGAAAGTCATATTGATTTTGTAAAACAAATGATATCCTGGATTGACATAAAGGTAAGTTTACTTTCACTTTAACTAAACAAGACCTATTTAAAACTAAATACAAACTTACCTGTGAAATAAAACCTAAGTTAGCTACAATATAACTAATAGTTATATTGTAGCTAGCTTAGGTTTCTAGCTTAGGTTTTATTTTTATCTCACAGGTAAGTTTGTATTTATTTTAACTAGGTAGACTGGTTAGTAAATGGATATTAAATATTTACTAACTACCTAGTTAAAATAAATACAAACGTACATGTGAAATAAAACCTAAGCTGCCTTACACTAAAACCTACCATTACAAAAAATAAAAAAATACGAAAATTACGAAAAATAAAAAACCTACCATTACAAAAAATAACAAACGAAATTGTCCAAAACAATAAAAATTATTCCTATTCTAATTCCCTGTTTAAAAAAAAACAAAAAAAAAAAAACACCCCAAAATAAAAAACCCTAATCTATAATAAACTACCAAGGGCCCTTAAAAGGGTCTTTTGTAGGCCTTAAAGGGACATGCCACCCACATTTTTTCTTGTATGATTTAGAAAGAGAATGCAATTTTAAACATCTTTCTAATTTACTTATATTTTCAAATTTGTTTTAATCTCTTGATATTCTTTGATGAAAAGCATATCTAGATATGCTCACTAGCTGCTGATTGGTTGCTACACATAGAAGCCTCGTGTGATTGGCTCACCATGTGCATTGCTTTTTCTTTAACTAAGGATATTTAAAAAATTAAGCAAAATAAATAATGGAAGTAAATTGTAATGTTGTTTAAATTTCTATTCTCTATCTGAATCATGAAAGAAAGATTTTGGGTTTAGTAGCCCTTTAAAAGGCCTTTTGTAGGGCATTGCCCTAAAGAAAGCAGCTCTTTTTCTACAAAAGAAAAACATACACACCCTAATAGTATACAAACCCCCACCCCCCAAACCCACAAAATAAAAATAAAGTAAAACCTAATCTACACATTGTCCTGAAAAGGGCATTTGTATGGGCATTGCCCTTAAATGGGCATTCAGCTATTTTGCTGCCCATTAAAAATAAAAATGACTATTCTAAAAAATAAAAAAAACACCCTAAGACAAAAAAAAAACCTAAAACAAAAAAAAAATTACACAAAATAAAAAACGAATCAGCCAAAAGAAAAATAATTATTCCTATTCTAAAACCCATTTTAAAAAAAAACACCCCAAAATAAAAGAAACCTAATCTATAATAAACTACCAATAGCCCTTAAAAGTGCCTTTTGTAGGGCATTGCCCTAAAGAAATCAGCTCTTTATCTAAACAAAAATCCAAAGACCCACTAATATTAAAAAAAAAAAAACCCACAAAATAAAAAAACCTATCTAAAAAAAACTAATCTACCCATTGCCCTGAAAATGGCATTTGTATGGGCATTGCCCTTAAAAGGGCATTTAGCTCATTTTCTTGTCCTTAAAAGGGCATTCTGCTCTTTTAAGAAATGCCCAAACCCTAATCTAAAAAAAAAAACACCCCAAAAAAACTTTAAAAAACCTAACACTAACCCCTCTTTAGGTACTCACAGTTGCTGAAGTCCCACTTGAATGATCTTCATCCCGGTGGCTTCATCTTCATCTGGGCAGCTCCATCTTCATTCATCGCGGGACCGGCATCTTCTTCATCCCTGTGGAGGCGGAGCGGTGGCTGCGCGGAGGTGGAGGTCCAAGGCGGAGGTCTAAGGCAGAGGTCCAAGAAGGAGGTCCATGCGGAAGTCCATCGTTCCGACGTGGAGGTCCTCTTCATGTGATCATCCGCCGCACACTGAGGTGTGCGGATTGAAATGCAAGGTACCCCTTTTATACTGGGGGTATCATTACATTCCTATTGGCTGAAAATTTTAAATCAGCCAATAGGAATTAGGGCTGCTAAAATCCTATTGGCTGTTCAGATCAGCCAATAGGATTTAAGCAGCTCTCATTCCTATTGGCTGATTTCTTTTAAGGGCCCTTGGTAGTTTATTATAGATTAAAGTTTTTTTGTAGAAAAAGAGCTGATTTCTTTAGGACAATGTCCTACAAAAGGCCCTTTTAAGGGCCTACAAAAGACTGTTTTAAAGGCCCTTGGTAGTTAATTATAGATTATGGTTTTTATTTTGGAGTGTTTTTTTTTTTAAACAGGGTATTAGAATAGGAATAATTTTTATTGTTTTTATTGTTTGTTATTTATTGTAATGGTAGGTTTTTTTATATTTTGTAATTTTAGTATTTTTTTATTTTTTGTAATGGTAGGTTTTTTTATTTTTGTAATGTTAGGTTTTAGTGTAAGGCAGCTTAGGTTTTATTTCACAGGTAAGTTTGTATTTATTTTAACTAGGTAGTTAGTAAATAATAACTATTTACTAACTAGTCTACCTAGTTAAAATCAATACAAACTTACCTCTGAGATAAAAATAAAACCAAAGCTAACTACAATATAACTATTAGTTATATTGTAGCTAGCTTAGGTTTTATTTCACAGGTAAGTTTGTATTTAGTTTTAAATAGGTATTATTTAGTTAATAATTGTAACTTTAATTTAGCTCTATTTAAATTATGTTAAAGTTAGGGGGTGTTATGGTTACGGTTAGGGTTAGGTTTAGGGTTACAGTTAGCGTTAGGTTTAGGGTTAGGGGTTAATATAGTTTAATTTAGGTTGTTGCGATGTGGGTGGCTGTCGGTTTAGGGGTTAATAGGTTTATTTAGTGGTAGTGATGTGGGAGGCCAGAGGTTTAGGGGTTAATAACTTTATTTAGTGGCGGCGATGTCGGGGAATGGTGGAAGAGGGGTTAATATCTTTATTATAGTGTTGGCGATGTTGGGGTGTGGGGGAATAGGGGTTAATAACTTTAGTATATCGTTGGCGATATCGGGATTGGCAGATTAGGGGTTAATAGATTTATTTAGGTGTCGGCAATCTCGGGAGCAGCAGATTAGGGGTGTTTAGACATGGAGTTTATGTTAGTGTGTTAGGTTTAAACGTAACTTTTTTTCCCCATAGACATCAATGGGGTTGCCTGACAGAGCTTTTTCATTCCGCGCTTCACGTGATTTTTTCTAACACTTTCTCCCCATTGATGTCTATGGGGAAAGCGTGCACAAGTACGTCAAAGCAGCATTTGTATTTTGTGAGGTATGGAGCTCCACGCAACCATATCGCACGAACAAGCCAGCTTTTCAAAAACTCGTAATGGCAGCGCTATGGAGGGTGAAATAATCCAACTTTTGTTGTGTTCATTATCTACCCTCTATAGTGCAAAACTTGTAGTCTAGGTGATAGACAATAATAAATTAACACAGGAACTTAAAGGGATACTAAACCCAAATGTTCCTTTCATGATTCACATACAGGGAGTGCAGAATTATTAGGCAAATGAGTATTTTGACCACATCATCCTCTTTATGCATGTTGTCTTACTCCAAGCTGTATAGGCTCGAAAGCCTACTACCAATTAAGCATATTAGGTGATGTGCATCTCTGTAATGAGAAGGGGTGTGGTCTAATGACATCAACACCCTATATCAGGTGTGCATAATTATTAGGCAACTTCCTTTCCTTTGGCAAAATGGGTCAAAAGAAGGACTTGACAGGCTCAGAAAAGTCAAAAATAGTGAGATATCTTGCAGAGGGATGCAGCACTCTTAAAATTACAAAGCTTCTGAAGCGTGATCATCGAACAATCAAGCGTTTCATTCAAAATAGTCAACAGGGTCGCAAGAAGCGTGTGGAAAAACCAAGGCGCAAAATAACTGCCCATGAACTGAGAAAAGTCAAGCGTGCAGCTGCCAAGATGCCACTTGCCACCAGTTTGGCCATATTTCAGAGCTGCAACATCACTGGAGTGCCCAAAAGCACAAGGTGTGCAATACTCAGAGACATGGCCAAGGTAAGAAAGGCTGAAAGACGACCACCACTGAACAAGACACACAAGCTGAAACGTCAAGACTGGGCCAAGAAATATCTCAAGACTGATTTTTCTAAGGTTTTATGGACTGATGAAATGAGAGTGAGTCTTGATGGGCCAGATGGATGGGCCCGTGGCTGGATTGGTAAAGGACAGAGAGCTCCAGTCCGACTCAGACGCCAGCAAGGTAGAGGTGGAGTACTGGTTTGGGCTGGTATCATCAAAGATGAGCTTGTGGGGCCTTTTCGGGTTGAGGATGGAGTCAAGCTCAACTCCCAGTCCTACTGCCAGTTTCTGGAAGACACCTTCTTCAAGCAGTGGTACAGGAAGAAGTCTGCATCCTTCAAGAAAAACATGATTTTCATGCAGGACAATGCTCCATCACACGCGTCCAAGTACTCCACAGCGTGGCTGGCAAGAAAGGGTATAAAAGAAGAAAATCTAATGACATGGCCTCCTTGTTCACCTGATCTGAACCCCATTGAGAACCTGTGGTCCATCATCAAATGTGAGATTTACAAGGAGGGAAAACAGTACACCTCTCTGAACAGTGTCTGGGAGGCTGTGGTTGCTGCTGCACGCAATGTTGATGGTGAACAGATCAAAACACTGACAGAATCCATGGATGGCAGGCTTTTGAGTGTCCTTGCAAAGAAAGGTGGCTATATTGGTCACTGATTTGTTTTTGTTTTGTTTTTGAATGTCAGAAATGTATATTTGTGAATGTTGAGATGTTATATTGGTTTCACTGGTAAAAATAAATAATTGAAATGGGTATATATTTGTTTTTTGTTAAGTTGCCTAATAATTATGCACACACAGATATCCCCCTAAAATAGCTATAACTAAAAATAAACTGAAAACTACTTCCAAAACTATTCAGCTTTGATATTAATGAGTTTTTTGGGTTCATTGAGAACATGG
The DNA here is from genome assembly GCF_027579735.1 of Bombina bombina. Taxonomy (NCBI): domain Eukaryota; kingdom Metazoa; phylum Chordata; class Amphibia; order Anura; family Bombinatoridae; genus Bombina; species Bombina bombina. Next base: position 471,024,713 of record NC_069501.1, read on the forward strand.
TTGTTGTTCAATAATAAAATTAATCCTCAAAAATACAACTTGCCTAATAATTCTGCACTCCCTGTAGAGCATGCAATTTTAAGCAACTTTCTAATTTACTCCTATTATCAACTTTTCTTCGTTCTCTTGCTATGTTTATTTGAATCTAAGCTTAGGAATCAGTCCATTTGTTGTGTTCAGCACCTGGGTTGCACTTACTAATTGGTGGCTAAATGTAGCCACCAATCAGTAAGCGCTACCCAAGGTGCTAAACCAGAGATAGGCACAAACCACTTTTCCAAAGTACAGACCTTAGTGAAGGACACAAAGGTACATTTCAAATTAAAAACATTAAAAAACACTCTCTTTACCGAGAGGGTAGTAGATGCATGGTGGAATAGCCATCCAGCAGAAGTGGTAGAGAAGGGCAGTACATGAAAAGTGCTGCCCTGTATTATGCTTCATTACAGACACCAATTAACTAGTCAGGGCAGTATTTTAATCCCTCCCTCACTGGATATCCCCCCTGCAGCATAGCAATGCTCCATACAGCATGGGCAGCACTGTTCATGTACTCCCATCAGCATGCAGAAATAAAATATGTATCTGTAGTGAAGCAGGACTGAATTCCATCTGAGTACAAGCAGGGCAGAATTGTTACCAGCTCTCCTAGATCTATTCCCTACAGAAAGCCTGTTTTAACCCTTCACTCTCCCCTGGGTGGTTCCAGCATACAGACCCCCTTGCTGCCAACACATTCACTGGGGTCTCAGTACAAACAGAACAGCAGCCTCATTAAACTGGCTGCTCTGACTTCCATCATTCCGCAAAACAGGCATTGGACACTGCAAGGGCCAGTCACGGACACCAGTGTCCGTATACGGACACCTTGCCTATCCCTGTGCTGAACCAAAAATGGTCCGGTTTCTAAGCTTAGATTCCTGCTTTTTCAAATTAAGATAGCAAGAGAATGAAGAAAAAATTGATTAATAGGAGTAAATTAGAAAGTTGCTTAAAATTGCATGCTCTATCTAAATCCCAAAATATATTTTTTGGGTTTAGTATCCCTTTAAGAAACTGAGAGTTCTTCAAAGAGTAGTAAAAGCCTGGCAGATGTTATGTAAAAAGACAGGAAATAAATAGGAAATATCAAATTTTCTCATGATAACAGGAAATCCATTATTTTCAGAAGGCTTAAAATTGGAAGTCTTTTATAGATGGAAAGCAGCAGGATTAATATATATTTCATAAGTCTTAGAGTTTACAGAGACAATGGTTACTATCAAATCTTTTGAAGATGTAAGGAAATCATTTGACCAGCCCCAAAAAGATTTTTTTTTCTTTTTTTCTGATTAATAAACTGAAAACTGAACATAAAGCAGAGTGAAATTGGTCACAATTAGAGGATTGTGTCATTTAATAAAGAAATGGTATAAAGCTATTTTAGTAAGAGAAGGGAATAAATGTATTAAAACTGTAGAACTAAAATGTCAACTTAAAGGTATGCAAGGAGAAGAGGATAATACAATTAAAAGGACAAATGTTTTTCCCTGAATGTGTTCACCATGACTTCTATACCAGCTGTAGAGTATAAAATGTATGAGAAATTGCTCATTCATGCTTCTTTAAAAAAAAAAAAAAAAAATAGCTGGATTTGTCCTTTCAAACCACAGCCCACCACAGCCCATTAAAATAGGCTAAATTTGCAGACAGATCAAATCACATTATCTTATCACTCAAATGCTTCCCTCGCTTACTCTTTGTACAATACTTTAAAAGAACAATAAAAAATTTACATTTTAGAGCTTTATCTCTTTCACCTCCCACTATAATAGTAATATCTGCTGCTGGTGGTGTGTACATAGTTTATCAATAGCCAATACCTAGGTATAGAAACTTTCAGTATAGGTAGGGATACTAAAGGCTAAATCAGCAATTTCGAATGCCAATATAAAGGCTAAGGAGCTATTTACTATAGTATCTCACAGCGCACACAGATAGTTCCTACTAGCTCCTGGGTACAAAAGGGGACCTAGCTCACCCTTAGATAGAAGTAATTAGAATATTGGAAGACCTAGGAGTGCCTAACACAGGCCGAGGAAGTGATTTTGACTATAAAGCTAGCTAATAGCTCTGCAAGTTGGCCAAGAATAATTAATAAAAGATAATAAAAAATAAAAATATATATTAAAATATGGAAGGTGGATAAACGTTCTAGGACGTCTCAAATAATCCTGTTATCTTAACTAGAGTTGATATAAATTTAATACAATTAAGGCACAATATTAATACAGTAAAACACAATATGTTAATACAGTAAAACACAATATGTTAAAACACAATAAGTTAAAATCATGGATCCATGGTACATTACACGCAAATTACATAAAGCGATAACACATAATTAATAGGATAAAGCGATGGTATTGCAATAATGAATGGAAATCGTTGGGAAATCAAAGGGAAATGGTATTCCCTGCAAGTGGGATGTACAAAAAAGGTGAAAGAAAATGTTATTCCCTCAAAATCTAAACGATGTGGAAGTGGTCAAAAAAGTGGTCTAAAAAGCCAAAAAATGAAGAATGAAAAGTATGTGTTCGTGGTGGGAATGTCCGGAAAACCCTGGGTTCAATCCCTATATCCAACCTGTAAAAGAAATCTAAAATAGTGCAATAATGCTAACAAATAAACATATATTGTAAGAAAAGTGCTCACCAATTAATGCCAACGCGTTTCGGCCCTAATCTGGGCCTTTTTCAAGACTATAATTTTTACTTCTTTTACAGGTTGGATATAGGGATTGAACCCAGGGTTTTCCGGATATTCCCTCATCCACCACATCAACATTTGTATGGACTCTTTTTTTTGAGGACACTTAAGGAAGATTTATTCACAGACACACAGCTTTTTTATTGGGATTATTTATCACAGTTTTTTATTGGAACTTTTTATCACTAACTTCACCACGAACACATACTTTTCATTCTTCATTTTTTGGCTTTTTAGACCACTTTTTTGACCACTTCCACATCGTTTAGATTTTGAGGGAATAACATTTTCTTTCACCTTTTTTGTACATCCCACTTGCTAAGGAGCTATTTGTAAACAATTTAATACACTCCAGCAAGTAAAATGGATCATTGGGAACAAATTAAAGGAGATAAAGATTTTGGGTAAACTGTCCATTTAAGACTAGTTTAGTAAGAGCGTGGAAAGCAGCTAAAGCAAGCAAATCATTTTAGAGAAGCTCATCTAAACTTAATACAACAAATTTATCTCACTCTTTTTTTACATAGATGGGGGAAAAATAACGTTGATAACTGTATTAAATGTGGAAGCCCCTTAGCTGAGTTGCTTCATTACTTCTGGTTCTGGAAGAGGATAAGTTACTGGATTTCTAACACTTTACATGAAAATTACAAGTTACAAGTGGAGATGGTGCTTTTTCTTCTTCCAAAACATAATAGATATAGAAATCAAAAGTTTATAAAAAAAAATTACGATTTTAGTTGGAAGAAATATGATTCTTAAAGTAAAAGGTAAAGTTTCTTGTCTTTAAAAAGCCCAATTCATTCTTCTATTTCATTAAAATGCAGTCGCTAACTTTATTTCACGGTCAAGGCTACACTTTTCATGATATATAATTTTTATTTTGTCTATCGTTTCCTTGCCGACTGCTCCCAGCTGCTACTTCCGCGTTTCTGTGCTTCATCTTAGAGAGCTGTCCCACCCGCTCTCTACGTCGGCTGATTGCGCGTGCACGAATAAAATTTCATCTGCGCATGCGCAACTTTCACTCGATATATAGTATTCAATGATCCAAAATATTCCCTTGGACCGCGATTGATGTGTAAGCTGATGTTTTCAGCAGAATTGGAAGATAAGTCACATGGAGCATGCGCGTCTCATGAACAAGCACGGTGAGGAGGTAAGATGATTCAAGTCGGACGCATGCGCTCAGGACTCGTGTGACATATTAGTGGATGGGCTGACCCCCCCCCCCGGCGGGAGGAAAACGATAATTGGAGGACCCTATATATGTCGAGTGTCAATCAACTATTCAAAAATGGCGGGCGGAGAAAAAATAGTTGTTGTCTGCTACTTATAAGGTAGTAATCTAAGTTATGTAATAACATATATAAAAAACGAGGTATGAAACTAGGGCTAATTTTAGGTAAACTTGAAGAGGTTGCTAATGAGTGTGGTTAACTTTACCTTACCTTTAACAAATGGATCTCTAGGAAAATTCCTACCATTGCTGAGTTAGTAAAAAAATAAATATTATTTTATGATTCTGGAACAATGTGCTGTAGAACTTGATAAAGAAAATGATATAATAATGATTTTTAGAAAATGGGTGATATGATAAAATCATATGCTGTGGAAATCCAGAAAACTATTTTATATCCCTTTCATCATACTAATTGTATGTCCGATGCAATTTTTAGAGGGGATTTCTCCAAACTTGACTAAGAAGATCAATTCTTATAATATTTAATTGTGAACATAGGAAGAGAGAATTGTGTTAGGAAGGTTTTATTTTTGTTAGTCAAAATATTAATCTGTATTATATAATGAATATTGTTTTTTATTTTTTGTCATCTTGTGAGGTTCTTATTTGTTATTCTGAAAAAAAAAACAAATTAAGAGAAAGATTAATAACAAGAAGAAAAAAAAGTTTGGGCACTTTTTGTTACATAATGCAATGAAATGTACTTATAGATTCCTCCTCTTGAGAACCTCTACCTTGGAAAAAATTCATGTTGAACTGTTAAGAATAATTGGGAAACATCTATAGAACCTTCAATTCAGCTGACGTTTGGGTACAGTTTTGCACTTTCTTTCCAAAAGCATATTTTGGGTTAGCTGTAGACTGAAAAATCTGGTGATGTTATCGGAAATATTACAAGAAGAAATTATTTATGTGCTTGTTCCTTAGAAAGGTTCAATATTCGGTGGGCTAGATTGCGAGTGGCACGCTAACTGTTGTGCGCAAGCAATAAGGGGTATATTGCTGCTCTTTGTGCACGTCGGAAGTATCACACGTATTCCGGCTTCATCCAATCATTGCATGCCCCACAAGCTGGACGTCAAAGGGGCCACGCAACGATTGGATGAAGCCGGATTCGTCATTTAAGACAAAAATAAAGTATGAGTTGCGGGCGGAGGAGCGGCACAATGTTTTCGATCAATAAATGGTAATTATTTTACACAGGAAGCATCTTTAAATATTTTAATGAATGAAAGTACTCCTAGTTTTATGAATAATTTTATATACTGTGGATTACATGGACAACGTTTACAATCATCTTTATTGTAAAACATGTTTTTTTAAAAAGTTGGCTTTTTTATAACATTGTCTTTTCAAAGCCACTACAAGTTTTTGCTAATATTGTGATCATACTGTAACAATCTTTTTATTAAAATAGAAAGTATTAGATCCCTAATTAGTAACATGTTAACTTCATTAAAATATTAGCAATAATTTATTAAAAATGTAATTTTACAATTATTACTTAAAATTAGTAAAGAATGCTACTTTTTAAAATCTCTGGGTCAAAAACCAAAAAGCATGGGGATTACCCTACTGGCCATCCTTTATAAATAACATGCGAATCATCCGAGCAAGTCAGACTAATTATCCACTATGATGATAACAACAAGAGAAGTATGAAATGTAAATCATCATCATTAGAGTCACTCCCAGCACTGCGATTAAGTTCCTCAAAAAAAACTGTGCAGCAGCTGCACATTGAATATCAGAGTAAGAATGGTTCTTGCATGTAGCAATCTGCATCTTTGACATAAAAGAAAGAATATATACAGTATAATCATTTTTGTTTTTACTAAAAAAAAAAAAGAACATATAGGGGACAATTAAAGGGACAGTAAACACCTTTTAATTAAAATACATTTGTGTTGCTATAGAATAACATCCGGCAAGTCTTAACATTTCTAAAACAAATTAAAGTGCCTTTAAACATGTTAAGATCTGTGCATATCCTAAAAGGGCTAATTAAGTAAAAAATAGTTTGCATTAAAAAAAATTGTTGGCAAGTATTTTAAAATAATTTTCAAAAATAAGCAAAATTAGTTATATTGTCATGCTGTCTGGAGTAGTCTGATCCACCCCCCTTATCAGTGTTTGGCATCAGAAACCAGGGATAGGCACGAGCCAAGGCTGTGGTGGACATTTTCTAAAGTAAAGACATTTAGTGAAGGACACCAAGGTGCATTTACAATTAAAACTATTATTTTATAGTGCTGAATTTTATTTTACTTATGCAGATACCACTGATCCTATAACCAGCCCTTGTCTGGCTATACGCATGTGCCAGTGTCACTTCTGTGTCTTTGTATAGAGCTGGGTGTTATTATACAGATGCAGATACACATCCAGTATTTCACTCAGGCTTTATTTATTCCATAACTTATCACCCAATATTGCTAGAAGTCTCTTGACAAGCCACTAATTTTATTCACACTAAATATTTTCCCTTTCCTATTATTTAATCAGAAAGAAAATATATACTAAGGTTATGATTCACAAACTTACTATATCTTTTCTTTCTATTTAAATACTACTTATAATAAACCCCAGGTGCTGGTTAAAGTGCTTTACCTTTGCATATAAAGCTCCAGGGACACAGTGGCAGCTTGCTTCTTGAATCTTCCCTCTCTCTCTGTCTCACTCAGAGTAATTTTCTGGTACTAAGCGGCATCATGTGGGAGTGGCCCTGCAAAACGTGGCGCCGCGTGTGTTAAGGAGGAGTCAGGACCAGTATTCATCTGTCTTACTCCTCTCTCCCCACAGCAAAATGGGCGGCAGACACTGCAAGGGCCAGTCACGGACACCAGTGTCCGTGTACGGACACCTTGCCTATCCCTGTCAGAAACACTGGCATTGTATTTCAACTGAGTTCACAGGAGCTTATTTGCTTCTAGGCATGCTCCGGCAGATAATGAGTGTTAAAGTCTTGCATTCTACCAAGTCAATGGTATATATAGATACAGTCATAGAAGGAATTGTGTGTGGGGAGTTAGAACTGTACAATTTGTAAACTTAAAAGAAAGAGTTAATGGCATGGCACTGAAGTATAAATTTGCAGGTAAAGTAATTAAAGTACTTATTATTATATTTTGTCTCTATCCCAACTTGTTTTTGTCCCTTTAATATCATTTTTAACAGCAATTACTTTTCAATAGCCAAACTTCATAGAAACATAGAAACATAGAAACATAGATATTGACGGCAGATAAGAGCCATAGGCCCAGCAAGTCTGCCCGACCTTACCTAACAGTATAAACTTATCTAGTTCGTAGGATAGCCTTATGCTTGTCCCATGCATTTTTAAAGTCCCCCACAGTGTTTGTTGCTACTACCTCTTGAGGAAGTGTATTCCATAAATCAATCACTCTTTCTGTAAAGAAGTGCTTCCTCAAATTACTCCTGAATCTACTACCCTTTAGCTTGAGCTCATGATCCCTTGTTCTTGAATTTTCCATTTTATGTAAAATACCCACAGCCTCAGTTTTACTAAACCCTTTAATGTACTTGAAAGTTGCTATCATATCACCTCTTTCCCTTCTCTCCTCTAAGCTATACATATTGAGGTCATTGAGCCTATCCTGGTAAGTTTTATTTTTTAGACCATGTACCATTTTGGTAGCCCTCCTTTGCACAGATTCAAGTTTGTTAATATCCTTCTGAAGATATGGCCTCCAGAACTGCACACAATACTCAAGATGAGGCCTAACTAATGATCTATAAAGTGGCATAAGAACCTTACTATTTCTGCTGCAAATACCTCTACCAATACATCCAAGCATTCTGCTAGCCTTACTCGCTGCATTACTACATTGTTTACTAAGTTTTAAATCATCTGAAATAATAATTCCCAAGTCCTGTTCCTCATCTGTAATAGTCAGTAAAGTGTCATTGAGTCTGTAATTAACATTTGGATTTTTCTTCCCTAAATGCATTATTTTACACTTTGCTGTGTTAAACTTTAGATCCCAGTCGTTTGTCCAATCCTCCAATTGTTGTATATCACTTCTCATTTTGTCTACCCCCCCTGGAACATCCACTCTGTTGCAAAGTTTTGTATCATCTTCAAAGAGACATACTTTCCCCTGTAGCCCTTTGCTGATATCGCAGATAAATATGTTAAACAAAACAGGCCCCAGAACTGACCCCTGAGGAACACCACTAGTAACAGCCCCCTCTGCTGAATGAACTCCATTTACTAAGACACTTTGTTTTCTGTCCTTAAGCCAGCATTCCACCCAGTTCACAATTTTTGAATCTAGACCAAGGAGATATAGTTTGTGAATTAGTTTATTGTGTGGGACGGTGTCAAATGCTTTGCTGAAATCTAGATATGCTACATCAACTGCTCCACCCTTGTCTAATACTTTTGTTACATAATCAAAGAAGTCAATTAGATTAGTCTGACATGATCTCCCTGAAGTAAAACCATGCTGATTTTGGTCCTCTAAATTGTTTGTCTTTATGTAAGTCATAATTCTTTCTTTTAAGAGGCTTTCCATTAATTTCCCTACTACTGAAGTTAAACTAACTGGCCTGTAGTTGCCAGATTCTTCTCTACTGCCCTTTTTATGAAGAGGTATTACATTTGCTATTCTCCAATCATCTGGGACAGCTCCTGTTAATAGTGACTGATTAAACAGATCAGTTAATGGGACAGTTAGCACTGATCGAAGTTCTTTTAAAACCCTTGGATGAATATTATCAGGACCCACTGCCTTTTTAACATTTATTTTTGATAATGCTAACAAAACCTCATCCTCCACCATTTGTCTTATTTGGAGGGGCCAATCAGGGCTTTAGTTTACTGACAACAGGGCTAGCTACTGTCATAAAGTTAGTATAACATGCATTGTTTTTCAGTTGTTATCTGATAAAGCCAATTAGGGACATTTGTAGCAGAGTTAGCCTTGAGGAAGTCAGCAGGGTTCATTTCAAGTTCTGAGAATTAAAAATTAAATAATTTTCAGAGCTAAATTATATGAAAAGGAGACAAAATAAATAATTTAATCATATTACAAAGATTTTCATTATGCATAACTAAAGACCTGAAGGTGTTTACTTTCCCTTTAATTATGTGTTTTTTTTCTAGAAACATCTGAAAAAAATAATCCTTATATAACAGTCAAGTTTGGCCTAGATTTTCTGCAGCCTGTAAACATGTTGCTTCTTTATCTCGATGATCTAGAATTGTCCTAGTGTCTCAAACCCCCTGTGAAGAAACATGGCTCTAAAATTGTTTAAAAGAAAAAGCAAGAAACTAAATTTTCCAGGTGCATTGAGTCACGTTGAACATTTATAGTGAGGGATGTCTGTGTTTTACAAATTTACTGAGGACAATCATTTTAATGCTATTTATTATTTTTAGTCTGTGGTATTTAGATTTAACTTTTTCGTAGAGTTTTTGGAATAAATATTTCTTAAAGTTAAATGAAAATCAGTATTAAACTAAAATGTTACCTCTATTCTATCTCTTGTTATCCTTTGTTAAAAAAGTATAACTAGGTAGGCTCAGAAACAGCAATGCACCACTGGGAGCTAGCTGACTGGTAGCTATGCAGATATGCCTCTTGTCATTGGCTCATCATATGTGCTCAGCTAGCTCTCAGTAGTGCATTGCTGCTCTAGAGCTGACTTTAACTTTGTGCTTAACCCATTTGCAGTCGAACTCTGATTCACTCTGACCACGTTTTTAGATAGTTTTCATTTTGCATTTTCAATACATTAATATCATGTGAAACAGAGTTTGGCATTTCATAACGGAATAGCATTTGTTGTATGAGGCAATCTGGGTCAAAACTGGTTAGATTATCCCTGCTGCTACAAAGAAAGAAGAAATGGTTTGTTTAGTTGTTTATGTTAACATAGCTCCTGCTCAGACAAAAATATTAGCACCTTCAAAAACACAATACATAAAAATGACAAAATCCGGGGGTATGTTGGCCATGCAAGCTGGTGTGTAACTGTCTCTCTGCTATGAAGAAATAATTTAAACCTCCCAACTGTCCCGATTTGAGAGGGACAGTCCCTAATTTTGAGTTCTGCCCTTCTGTCCCTCTGAGACAGTCATATGTCCCAGAATTTCCATTGACCACTGACCAACCAGACATGCCCATAATCTTGTCCACTATCCACCACTGACCCCATTCCTTTCTGACACAGCTCCATCCACAAAACAGCGACAGACCCCCCCTCAAACTCCTAAATCCCTAATGCCTAGCCACAAATGTTGGGAGGTATGAATTATGTTATAAATACTAAGGTTTCCAGGCATGAAAAAGCAAAACTAATTAAAGGGACACTGAACCCAATTTTTTGGTTTTGGGATTCAGATAGAGCATGCATTTTTAAGCAAATTTCTAATTTACTCCTATTATCATTTTTTCTTCATTCTCTTGCTATCTTTATTTGAAAAAGAAGGCATCTAAGCTTTTTTTAGGTTCAGAAGTCTGGAGAGCAGTTTTTTATTGGTGGATGAATTTATTCACCAATCAGCAAGGACAACCCAGGTTGTTCACCAAAAATGGGCCGGCATCTAAACTTACATTCTTGCATTTCAAATAAAGATACCAAGAGAATGAAGATAATTTGATAATTGGAGTAAATTAGAAAGTTGCTTAAAATGTCATGCTCTATCTGAATCACACAATAAAAAAAAAATTGGGTTCAGTGTCCCTTTAAGTTGATAACTAGAATAAAGGTAACTCAGCTCTTTGAAGATCATACAATGCACATTCTACTTAGTAGTGAGGCCTAGATTGACTCGAATTAGTTAAATACATTTTTTAATAAAAATTCTTGTTGAAGATTTAAAAAAAAAAAAAAAAAGCTGTGTTCAGGCTGAAACATGTAAGAAAGTTTTCAAACTTTTTTGAATACCTATTTCCTTATGTTTTGAGCTTGCCGTGGCAATAACCAACCACTTGTAATGGCTGATTAATGATTGTGCGCCTGCAAATGGGCTAATTTGAGGTTTGCGGGCATGCGATAATTTAGCGTTCCACTTGTAATCTAGCCCATAATGTGTTCCTAAAGATCCATTTTACTTTCTGGAGTGTATTACATTGTTTACAAATAACTCTTTTACCATTATTTCTGCGACTGAAATAACTGCCTTTGTCTGTTGAATCCACTACCTACTGTATAATTTCAATACTTAAGTATTAGCTATAGAAAAGATATGTAAACAAGAGCATCCTAAAGAAATAACACTCCAGGATTGGAGGGATATGTGAAAAAAATTTAATTTTCAATTGTTCTTGCTAAATACTTAGCTTTGATATACAGAAAGAGATATAAGGAAGTATTTCTGCCTGTAAAAAGTGATAAGATAATTCGGTCTGATCTCTCTACAAGTTCAGTCCATTTTAATAGGTTGTGGTCCCAAAGCAGGAGGGTTGAATGCTATTTCAAATACAAAAATATATACATTTTATACTCTGCAACAGGTATAACAAGTAATTATTGTTATTGTTCCTTTAATAGTCTTCATGCTGTACTAATAATATAACAATATGAATTAAGGATTCATTAAAAATACAATTTTAGCAGTTTTGTGCTCCATTTAAAACCCATTCTCTTATGTTTGATGTTAGAATGTTATGTCTAAGCAGCAATATGTAAATGGTTCACATCTTTTAATGACCCGTGTGTAACTTATGTTGAGGTTAGCGTTGCCACCTCGGTAGGCTGACCATATTGCCAATTTGCCACTTTAAAAAGGGACACATATGAAAAATACATGTGTCAGGGTTCTTATAATGTAACATAATTCCAAACATTTCTTTAAACAGCCCTGGCATATGTATTTTTCATATTTGTCCCTTTTTAAAGCAGCAATATGGTCAGCCTACACCTCGGCCATGTTTTCCTGGACACTTATGAGTTATACTTGTTGTATGGTGTGCACAGAGGAACATGAATAGTGCTGTCCAGTATTGAAATTCATGTTCCTCCCTGTATACCCTGCAGCATGTATAATTCATAAATGTCCAGGAAAACATAGGGCATCCCTAGTTGAGGTGTTAAATAGGTAGCAACACCCATTTGTGTTCTATCCCTGCTGAAATATTGAGTGAATACAAATCAGTACATAAAAGGTTTTGTATATAAACTCTCTGTAATCCACTGTTCTTCTCTGGGAAGAGAGCATAATATTGTTTTACATTTTTCTAATCCACTGTATTTTTCTGCAGATGTCAATTTAAATGTTGGGATTAAAACCGTAGCTGAAATAAAGTAAAATAAAAGCTGATGGTTTAAGAGGTTCCACCATATGGTAAGTAGAAAGAAGCTATGAAAAAAAAATGTAAACAGCAATCTGTAAAAATAAAAACAATTTTTTTTATGTAGATATATGTATCAACAACTAGGGATGGGCGAATGTGTTTATATCCTTTTTCGAATGTTAGAACGAATGTTATTGTATGAATTGTATTGAATGTTGATAAGAACGAATATTCTTAAAAATTCGATTTTCTAATGTTATTTACAGTTTTCGAATGTCACATTCAAATTCGAATGTCACATCCGAATTCGAATGTTACATTCGAATGTCACATTCAAATTCGAATGTTACATTCAAATGTCACATTCGAATTCGAATATTACATTTATAAAACACAATTGTAGACTAGAAACACTATACTAGGCAGCCTTCAAAGTCTTGACAAAGTCCGAGTAAGCAGGACGAAACGCGTAGACGTAAGGAGGGCACGTCTGTATTTCCGTAAGAGGTGGAGAAGCCGGATAATGATAAGAGCAAACTCGTAGTGACAGCACCGCACCGGGAACTAACTGAAGTCGAGACAGGAAGTCTCTAGTCCAAAAGCTGTAAAGACGCATTACGCCGAGTCATTCTAAGGACGTGTTTGTTGTATCAAGGCATGATATTTCCATACTTCTTGTAAGTGCAATCATTTTTAGCTCACAATAAAATTTTGTAAAGATTTACCTTGAGTCGTGGATGCACTCTGTGTTCTGTCATTCCAGTTGACTTTACTTTGCAGTGAGAGTTTTTACTTTAAAACAGACCCTGATAATAGTACAGTTTTCTTCAACAAAATCATCTGACACCTTTTTGATAACAAATATATATATAATACAATTAACATGATATTGAATATATTCAAATAAACAATAAAATAACTAAATCAAAGATAACAGTAATGTAGCCATAACCATGCATAGCAGGCGAGACCATGCTATTAAAAGTGCAATCCCCATAGAAAGACCGATCTTTAAAAGGATAGTCTAGTCAAAATTAAGCTTTCATGATTCAGATAGAGCATCATGCACCAATCAACAAGCGCTACCCAGGTGCTGAACCAAAAAGGGGTCAACTCCTAAGCTTACATTATTGCTTTTTTCAAATAAAGATTACAAAGAGAACAAAGAAAATTTGATTATAGGAGTTAATTAGAAAGTTGCTTAAAATTGCATGCTCTATCTGAATCATGAAAGTTTCATTTTGATTAGAATATCTTTAATGTTAAAAAGAATATGAAACCCAATTTTTTCAAGAATCAGAGCATAACATTTTAAACAACTTTACAATTTACTTCTATGCTAAAATTTGATTAATTGTCTTGATGTTCTTTGTTAAAGGGACACTGTACCCAAAATGTTTCTTTAGTGATTCAGATAGAGCATGAAATTTTAAGCAACTTTATAATTTACTCCTATTATCAAATTTTCTTCATTCTCTTGGTATCTTTATTTGAAATGCAAGAATGTAAGTTTAGATGCAGGCCCAATTTTGGTGAACAACCTGGGTTGTCCCTGCTGATTGGTGGATAAATTCATCCACCAATAAAAAGTGCTGTCCAGAGTACAAAAAACCAAAAAAAAAACTTAGATGCCTTCTTTTTCAAATTATGATAGCAAGAGAACGAAGAAAAATTGATAATAGGAATAAATTAGAAAGTTGCTTAAAATTGCATGCTCTTTCTGAATTACAAAAGAAAAAATTTGGGTTCAGTGTCCCTTTAAAGGAGCAATGCACTACTGGCAGCTAGCTTAACACTGGTGAGGCAATGACAAGAAACATATACATGCAGCATCACCAGCTAGCTCTCAATAGTGCATTGCTGCTCCTAAGCCTACCTAGGTATGCTTTTCAACAAGGGATACTAAGAGAATGAAGCATATTAAATAATTGTAAAAGTAAACTGGAAAGTGAATCATGAAATATTCATTTTTACTTTACTGTCCCTTTATTAAAACATATATTTGTTGTAGGATGGGTGCATTTTTTTATTCATACTGATGCATAGAGAATGACTCAGTCTGTGCTTACAGAAGAATCACAAGTAATCATGGAGCCACCTACCAAAAATAGCCAAAAGAATATCAAACAAAAGCATTTGCAGCTGTGAATCCACTGAGTCCTGCAGTGACATCATTATAAACAGAGGCAATGCCTAATAATACAGTATTGGTAAGCAACCTCAAAATTCTGTTTTATTTGGCCAAAGTTAAAAGCTGTTGTTCTTACTGTCCACAGAACAGACTGGTGCAGCTCTTTCTAAAACAGAGATTTACTGCTTGCATTGTTCACAGCTGACACACACACAACTCTAGTGTCAATCACATGCAGCCAAAGGTATTCACTGGTCACAGGGCTTCTCCACAAATACTGTATACTGTCCCTACTTAAAGGGCTAGTATACTGTAAAATTGTTTTTACCTAATGTATTTGCAATGACTTGTTATATCAGCTGCAGAGTATAAAACGTATGCAAAATTGCAATTTAAGGTTTATTTGTGTATATGAAATAGCTGGTTTTGTGCTTTGAAACCGCAACCTATTAAAATCGGTTGAGCTTGCAGGTAAAATCAAGTCTCTTTATTTTCTCCCTTTGTGTACACACACAAGCTTTCTTATCTAATATATGTCTGTAAATCAAAGCCCAAAACTTAGAGAGAACAATGGAAAAATAAAATTACTGTGGCCTAGATTTGGAGTTTGGCGTTAGCCGTGAAAACCAGCGTTAGAGGCTCCTAACGCTGGTTTTAGGCTACCGCCGGTATTTGGAGTCACTCAAAATAGGGTCTAACGCTCATTTTTCAGCCGCGACTTTTCCATACCGCAGATCCCCTTACGTAAATTGCGTATCCTATCTTTTCAATGGGATTTTTCTAACTCCGGTATTTAGAGTCGTTTCTGAAGTGAGCGTTAGACATCTAACGACAAAACTCCAGCCGCAGGAAAAAAGTCAGTAGTTAAGAGCTTTCTGGGCTAACGCCGGTTTATAAAGCTCTTAACTACTGTGCTCTAAAGTACACTAACACCCATAAACTACCTATGTACCCCTAAACCGAGGTCCCCCCACATCGCCGACACTCGAATAATTTTTTTAACCCCTAATCTGCCGACCGCCACCTACGTTATACTTATGTACCCCTAATCTGCTGCCCCTAACACCGCCGACCCCTGTATTATATTTATTAACCCCTAACCTGCCCCCCACAACGTCGCCTCCACCTACCTACACTTATTAACCCCTAATCTGCCGACCGCAAAGCGCCGCCACCTACGTTATCCTTATGTACCCCTAATCTGCTGCCCCTAACACCGCCAACCCCTGTATTATATTTATTAACCCCTAATCTGCCCCCCTCAACGTCGCCTCCACATGCCTACACTTATTAACCCCTAATCTGCCGACCGGACCTGAGCGCTACTATAATAAAGTTATTAACCCCTAATCCGCCTCACTAACCCTATAATAAATAGTATTAACCCCTAATCTGCCCTCCCTAACATCGCCGACACCTAACTTCAATTATTAGCCCCTAATCTGCCGACCGGAGCTCACCGCTATTCTAATAAATGTATTAACCCCTAAAGCTAAGTCTAACCCTAACACTAACACCCCCCTAAATTAAATATAATTTCAATCTAACGAAATAAATTAACTCTTATTAAATAAATTATTCCTATTTAAAGCTAAATACTTACCTGTAAAATAAATCCTAATATAGCTACAATATAAATTGTATTTATATTATAGCTATTTTAGGATTAATATTTATTTTACAGGTAACTTTGTATTTATTTTAACCAGGTACAATAGCTATTAAACAGTTAAGAACTATTTAATAGCTAAAATAGTTAAAATAATTACAAATTTACCTGTAAAAGAAATCCTAACCTAAGTTACAATTAAAACTAACACTATACTATCAATAAATTAATTAAATAAACTACCTGCAATTAACCTAACACTACACTATCAATAAATTAATTAAATACAATTCCTACAAATAAATACAATTAAATAAACTTGCAGTACAAAAAATAAAAAAGAACTAAGTTACAAAAAATAAAAAAATATTTACAAACATAAGAAAAATATTACAACAATTTTAAACTAATTACATCTACTCTAAGCCCCCTAATAAAATAACAAAGCCCCCCAAAATAACAAAATGCCCTACCCTATTCTAAATAACTAAAGTTCAAAGCTCTTTTACCTTACCAGCCCTGAACAGGGCCCATTGCGGGGCATGCCCCAAGAAGTTCAGCTCTTTTGCCTGTAAAAAAAAACATACAATACCCAAGCCCCCCAACATTACAACCCACCACCCACATACCCCTAATCTAACCCAAACCACCCTTAAATAAACCTAACACTAAGCCCCTGAAGATCTTCCTACCTTGTCTTCACCATACCAGGTTCACCGATCCGTCCTGAAGAGCTCCTCCGATGTCCTAATCCAAGCCCAAGCGGGGGGCTGAAGAGGTCCATGATCTGGATGAAGTCTTCATCCAAGCGGGAGCTGAAGAGGTCCATGATCCGGATGAAGTCTTCTATCAACGGCATCTTCAATCTTCTTTCTTCCGGATCCATCTTGCAGACCTCCGACGCGGAACATCCTGCTGGCCCGACGGACTAACGACGAATGACGGTTCCTTTAAGGGACGTCATCCAAGATGGCGTCCCTCGAATTCCGATTGGCTGATAGGATTCTATCAGCCAATCGGAATTAAGGTAGGAATATTCTGATTGGCTGATGGAATCAGCCAATCAGAATCAAGTTCAATCCGATTGGCTGATCCAATCAGCCAATCAGATTGAGCTCGCATTCTATTGGCTGATCGGAACAGCCAATAGATTGTGAGCTCAATCTGATTGGCTGATTGAATCAGCCAATCGGATTGAACTTGAATCTGATTGGCTGATTCCATCAGCCATTTAGAATATTCCTACCTTAATTCCGATTGGCTGATAGAATCCTATCAGCCAATCGGAATTCGAGGGACGCCATCTTGGATGATGTCCCTTAAAGGAACCGTCATTCGTCGTTAGTCCGTCGGGACAGCAGGATGTTCCGCGTCGGAGGTCTGCAAGATGGATCCGGAAGAAAGAAGATTGAAGATGCTGTTGATAGAAGACTTCATCCGGATCATGGACCTCTTCAGCTCACGCTTGGATGAAGACTTCATCCGGATCATGGACCTCTTCAGCCCCCCGCTTGGGCTTGGATTAGGACATCGGAGGAGCTCTTCAGGACGGATCGGTGAACCTGGTATGGTGAAGACAAGGTAGGAAGATCTTCAGGGGCTTAGTGTTAGGTTTATTTAAGGGGGGTTTGGGTTAGATTAGGGGTATGTGGGTGGTGGGTTGTAATGTTGGGGGGCTTGGGTATTGTATGTTTTTTTTAAAAGGCAAAATAGCTGAACTTCTTGGGGCATGCCCCGCAAAGGGCCCTGTTCAGGGCTGGTAAGGTAAAAGAGCTTTGAACTTTTTTAATTTAGAATAGGGTAGGGCATTTTTTTTATTTTGGGGGGCTTTGTTAGAGTAGGTGTAATTAGTTTAAAATTGTTGTAATATTTTTCTGATGTTTGTAAATATTTTTTTATTTTTTGTAACTTAGTTCTTTTTTTTTTTTTGTACTTTAGTTAGTTTATTTCATTGTATTTATTTGTAGGAATTGTATTTAATTTATTTATTGATAGTGTAGTGTTAGGTTAATTGTAGGTAATTGTAGGTAGTTTATTTAATTAATTTATTGATAGTATAGTGTTAGTTTTAATTGTAACTTAGGTTAGGATTTCTTTTACAGGTAAATTTGTAATTATTTTAACTATTTTAGCTATTAAATAGTTCTTAACTATTTAATAGCTATTGTACCTGGTTAAAATAAATACAAAGTTACCTGTAAAATAAATATTAATCCTAAAATAGCTATAATATAATTATAATTTATATTGTAGCTATATTAGGATTTATTTTACAGGTAAGTATTTAGATTTAAATAGGAATAATTTTTTTAATAAGAGATAATTAATTTGTTAGATTAAAATTATATTTAATTTAGGGGGGTGTTAGTGTTAGTGTTAGACTTAGCTTTAGGGGTTAATACATTTATTAGAATAGCGGTGAGCTCTGGTCGGCAGATTAGGGGTTAATAATTGAAGTTAGGTGTCGGCGATGTTAGGGAGGGCAGATTAGGGGTTAATACTATTTATTATAGGGTTAGTGAGGCGGATTAGGGGTTAATAACTTTATTATAGTAGCGCTCAGGTCCGCTCGGCAGATTAGGGGTTAATAAGTGTAGGCAGGTGGAGGCGACGTTGTGGGGGGCAGATTAGGGGTTAATAAATATAATATAGGGGTCGGCGATGTTAGGGAAACAGATTAGGGGTACATAGGGATAATGTAAGTAGCGGCGGTTTACGGAGCGGAAGATTAGGGGTTAATAATAATATGCAGGGGTCAGCGATAGCGGGGGCGGCAGATTAGGGGTTAATAAGTGTAAGGTTAGGGGTGTTTAGACTCGGGGTACATGTTAGAGTGTTAAGTGCAGACGTAGGAAGGGTTACCGCATAGCAAACAATGGGGCTGCGTTAGGAGCTGAACGCGGCTTTTTTGCAGGTGTTAGGTTTTTTTTCAGCTCAAACAGCCCCATTGTTTCCTATGGGGGAATCGTGCATGAGCACGTTTTTGAGGCTGGCCGCGTCCGTAAGCAACTCTGGTATCGAGAGTTGAAGCTGCGTTAAAAATGCTCTACGTTCCTTTTTTGGAGACTAACGCAGCCATTCTGTGGACTCTCAATACCAGAGTTATTTTTATGGTGCGGCCAGAAAAAAGCCGGCGTTAGTTTTTCGGGTCGTTACCGACAAAACTCCAAATCTAGCCGTCTGAGAGTAATTGGTTCTGCTGGCTGTATTTACATAGTGTATATACTTTTAGTACAGGCGGGGATACCACAGGCTGAATCAGCTATTTAAAATGCCAAAATAAGAGTAAAGGAGCTACTTGCAAAAAATGTAATAGATGCCAGTAGGTAAAATTAATTATTAGGAACAAAGGGGATAAACTGGCCCTTTAACAGATACGCTGAGCTACATAGCTTGTCTGTGCCCTTTTGCAAACCTGAAATAAAGATTTCTATTATCTGACTAGTAGAAGCTGTTCTGTGTGTGCAGTGCAGTCCCTATATCTTATTAAAGGCGACAGTATAAAATTAATAAAGAAGGCAACATATGCAGGCAAAAAAAAAAACACAACACACAATAAAAAAAAAATCAAGTTTACGATTATCAAATGCTCTTCATTATGTTCGTATTCTTTGTTAAAAAGCAGAGAGTTCCCAGCTCATATATGTATAGGATTCTGATTGGCTGACAGCTGTCACATGATACAGTGAATTCAACAGAAAAAAATGTACTGCACCTTTGAAATCCAAAGCTTTAGTTGACTGTGTTTTTATTATTAATTTCTTTATTATGCAATTCTTCTGTATGTAATGGTCTAGTAAGAAAGCCAAAAAATCATATTAGAGGGCCATTATAGTGTTTATTAAAATTAATTTTATGATAGGATACACAAAGTCAGGGATATGTTCAGTAACATACCCTTTTGTAGATATATTCAGAAAAGGAAATTTGAATCTGATTAGTTTGGTATTACCTACCTTTTAAAAGATAGTAATTTGTACTACAGTAGGTTTAACCCCTTAATGACCACAATGTACCCTGTATGTCACTGGTTGTTAAGGGTTTTTTCAGGCCATAATAGCACAAGTCTAGCAAGAACACGCTATTAATGCCCTCCCTCCAGCAGGCTTTGTGGCATAGAGCAGTCTCAATGCTGGTGGAAAGACCGCACTATAAAACAATCAAGTCCCAAAAAAAGGCCAGCGACATACAGGGTACGTCGCTGGTCCTTAAGGGGATAATTCTGTAAACTACACATCAACACCTAACCATATGAATGCTTTAAGGAATTTAATTATTGTTATTTTAGTCTTTCATTGAATGTGTGGTTTTGCTGTGAAGTGACTATGTTGTATATTTATTAAATTATTTTTGAATTTAAGATTGTTTAAAACTCAGAAATTATTTAACATACACAAGGGGGTTTCAAGCCTATCCTAAGGCTTTCCTAACATGCCAGGTTTTCAGTATTACCTTGGATGAGAGCAGGTAAAATAACTATTGGCTAGATTACGAGTTTTGCGGTATGAGTGAAAAAGCAGCGTTAAGGCTCTTTCTCCTGTTAAGTGTGGTCAGTCCACGGGTCATCATTACTTCTGGGATATTAACTCCTCCCCAACAGGAAGTGCAAGAGGATTCACCCAGCAGAGCTGCTATATAGCTCCTCCCCTCTACGTCACACCCAGTCATTCTCTTGCACCCAACTAATAGATAGGATGTGTGAGAGGACTGTGGTGATTATACTTAGTTTTATACCTTCAATCAAAAGTTTGTTATTTTATAACAGCACCGGAGTGTGTTGTTCCTTCTCTGGTAGAATTTGAAGAAGAATCTACCTGAGTTTTTTTGTATGATTTTAGCCGGCGTAGTTAAGATCATGTTGCTGTTCTCGGCCATCTGAGGAGTGAGGTAAACTTCAGATCAGGGGACAGCGGGCAGGTTAATCTGCAAAGAGGTATGTAGCAGCATATTATTTTCTGACAATGGAATTGACTGAGAAAATTCTGCCATACCGATATAATGTAAGCTCAGCCTTAAATGCAGTAGTAGCAACTGGTATCAGGCTGTCATGTATGTATATTTTACACTTCAGTATTCTGGGGAATGGCACTTCACTGGGATAATACTGTATGCATAAGACTTTAGCCTAATTTGCACTAGCAACAGGCTTTATAATGACATTTCATTTATTTGATGTTAAACGTTTTTGCTGGCATGTTAAATCGTTTAATTTTCTGAGGTACTGGGTGAAAAAATGTTTTGGGCACTGTTTTTTTCCACTTGGCAGTCGTTTTATTTAATTTAAGACAGTTTACTGATCTCCCTCACTGTTGTGTGTGAGGGGGAGGGGCCTATTTTGGCGCTTTTGCTACGCATCAAAAAATTCAGTCAGAAGCCTCTTGTCTTCCCTGCATGATCCGGTTCGTCTCTACAGAGCTCAGGGGTCTTCAAAACTTATTTTGAGGGAGGTAATCACTCACAGCAGAGCTGTGAGATTGTAGCTGACTGTGATAAAAAACGTTTATTTCTGTACTTTTTTTCTGCTATCAGGGTTAGTTATCCATTGCTAATGGGGGCAATCCTTTGCTAAAATTGTGTTTTTACGGGAAATATAGTTTCTCAGTTTATTATTTCTCAACTGTCATAACTTTTTCTGTGCTTCTTAAAGGCACAGTACGTTTTCATATTATTTGTAAATTACTTTGAAAAGTTTTTCCAAGTTGCTAGTTTATTTGCTAGTGTGTTAAACATGTCTGATTCAGAGGAATATCTCTGTGCTATATGTGCTAAAGCCAAAGTGGAGCCCAATAGAAATTTATGTACTAATTGCATTGATGCTACTTTAAATAAAAGTCAATCTGTACAAATTGAACATATTTCACCAAACAACGAGGGGAGAGTTATGCCGACTAACTCGCCTCACGTGTCAGTACCTGCATCTCCCGCTCGGGAGGTGCGTGATATTGTAGCGCCGAGTACATCAGGGCGGCCATTACAAATCACATTACAGGATATGGCTAATGTTATGACTGAAGTTTTGGCTAAATTACCAGAACTAAGAGGTAAGCGTGATCACTCTGGGGTGAGAACAGAGTGCGCTGTTGATAATAGGGCCATGTCTGATACTGCGTCACAGTATGCTGAACATGAGGACGGAGAGCTTCAATCAGCAGGTGACGGTTCTGATCCCAATAGAATGGATTCAGACATCTCTAATTTTAAGTTTAAGCTCGAAAACCTCCGTGTACTGTTAGGGGAGGTATTAGCAGCTCTAAATGATTGTAACACCGTTGCAATCCCAGAGAAATTATGTAGGCTGGATAGATACTATGCGGTACCGGCGAGTACTGACGTATTTCCTATACCTAAGAGGCTTACAGAGATAATTACTAAGGAGTGGGATAGGCCCGGTGTACCCTTTTCCCCCCCTCCTGTGTTTAGAAAAATGTTTCCAATAGATGCCACCACACGGGACTTATGGCAGACGGTCCCTAAGGTGGAGGGAGCGGTTTCTACTCTGGCTAAGCGTACCACTATCCCGGTGGAGGATAGCTGTGCCTTTTCAGATCCAATGGATAAAAAATTAGAGGGTTACCTTAAGAAAATGTTTGTTCAACAAGGTTTTATATTGCAACCCCTTGCATGTATTGCGTCTGTCACGGCCGCGGCCGCTTTTTGGTCCGAGTCCCTGGAAGAGACTCTTGACTCAATAACTATAGATGAGATTTCAAACAAGCTTAAGACACTTAAGCTAGCTAATTCATTTATTTCGGATGCCGTAGTACATTTAACTAAACTTACGGCTAAGAATTCCGGATTCGCCATTCAGGCACGCAGAGCACTGTGGCTAAAATCCTGGTCAGCTGACGTTACTTCTAAATCTAAATTACTTAACATACCTTTCAAAGGGCAGACCTTATTCGGGCCCGGGTTGAAAGAAATTATCGCTGACATTACAGGAGGTAAAGGCCATGCCCTGCCTCAAGACAGAGCCAAACCTAAGGCTAGACAGTCTAATTTTCGTTCCTTTCGTAATTTCAAAGCAGGAGCAGCATCAACTTCCTCTGCACCAAAACAGGAAGGAGCTGTTGCTCGCTACAGACAAGGCTGGAGACCTAACCAGTCCTGGAACAAGGGCAAGCAGGCCAGGAAACCTGCTGCTGCCCCTAAGACAGCATGAATTGAGGGCCCCCGATCCGGGAACGGATCTAGTGGGGGGCAGACTTTCTCTCTTCACCCAGGCTTGGGCAAGAGATTTCCAGGATCCCTGGGCGTTAGAGATCATATCTCAGGGATACCTTCTGGACTTCAAATCCTCTCCCCCAAAAGGGAGATTTCATCTGTCAAGGTTGTCAACAAACCAAATAAAGAAAGAGGCGTTTCTACGCTGTGTACAAGATCTTTTACTAATGGGAGTGATCCATCCGGTTCCGCGGTCGGAACAAGGACAAGGGTTTTACTCAAATCTGTTTGTGGTTCCCAAAAAAGAGGGAACTTTCAGGCCAATCTTGGATTTAAAGATCCTAAACAAATTCCTAAGAGTTCCATCGTTCAAAATGGAAACTATTCGGACAATCTTACCCATGATCCAAAAGGGTCAGTACATGACCACAGTGGATTTAAAGGATGCTTACCTTCACATACCGATTCACAAAGATCATTACCGGTATCTAAGGTTTGCCTTCCTAGACAGGCATTACCAATTTGTAGCTCTTCCATTCGGATTGGCTACGGCTCCAAGAATCTTCACAAAGGTTCTGGGTGCTCTTCTGGCGGTACTAAGACCGCAAGGAATTTCGGTAGCTCCGTACCTAGACGACATTCTGATACAAGCTTCAAGCTTTCAAACTGCCAAGTCTCATACAGAGTTAGTACTGGCATTTCTAAGGTCGCATGGATGGAAGGTGAACGAAAAGAAGAGTTCTCTCTTTCCACTCACAAGAGTTCCCTTCTTGGGGACTCTTATAGATTCTGTAGAAATGAAGATTTACCTGACAGAAGACAGGTTAACAAAGCTTCAAAATGCATGCCGTGTCCTTCATTCCATTCAACACCCGTCAGTAGCTCAATAAATGGAGGTGATCGGTTTAATGGTAGCGGCAATGGACATAGTACCCTTTGCACGCCTACATCTCAGACTGCTGCAATTGTGCATGCTAAGTCAGTGGAATGGGGATTACTCAGACTTGTCCCCTACTCTGAATCTGGATCAAGAGACCAGAAATTCTCTTCTATGGTGGCTTTCTCGGCCACACCTGTCCAGGGGGATGCCATTCAGCAGGCCAGACTGGACAATTGTAACAACAGACGCCAGCCTACTAGGTTGGGGCGCTGTCTGGAATTCTCTGAAAGCTCAGGGACAATGGAATCAGGAGGAGAGTCTCCTGCCAATAAACATTCTGGAATTGAGAGCAGTTCTCAATGCCCTTCTGGCTTGGCCCCAGTTAACAACTCGGGGGTTCATCAGGTTTCAGTCGGACAACATCACGACTGTAGCTTACATCAACCATCAGGGAGGGACAAGAAGCTCCCTAGCAATGATGGAAGTATCAAAGATAATTCGCTGGGCAGAGTCTCACTCTTGCCACCTGTCAGCAATCCACATCCCGGGAGTGGAGAACTGGGAGGCGGATTTCCTAAGTCGTCAGACTTTTCATCCGGGGGAGTGGGAACTTCATCCGGAGGTCTTTGCCCAAATACTTTGACGTTGGGGCAAACCAGAGATAGATCTCATGGCGTCTCGACAGAACGCCAAGCTTCCTCGTTACGGGTCCAGATCCAGGGATCCGGGAGCGGTTCTGATAGATGCTTTGACAGCACCTTGGACCTTCGGGATGGCTTATGTGTTTCCACCCTTCCCGATTATTCCTCGACTGATTGCCAGAATCAAACAGGAGAGAGCATCAGTGATTCTAATAGCGCCTGCATGGCCACGCAGGACTTGGTATGCAGATCTAGTGGACATGTCATCCTGTCCACCTTGGTCTCTACCTCTGAAACAGGACCTTCTGATCCAGGGTCCCTTCAAACATCAAAATCTAATTTCTCTGAAGCTGACTGCTTGGAAATTGAACGCTTGATTTTATCAAAACGTGGTTTTTCTGAGTCAGTTATTGATACCTTAATACAGGCTAGGAAGCCTGTTACCAGAAAGATTTACCATAAAATATGGCGTAAATACTTATATTGGTGCGAATCCAAGAGTTACTCATGGAGTAAGGTTAGGATTCCTAGGATATTGTCTTTTCTACAAGAAGGTTTAGAAAAGGGTTTATCCGCTAGTTCCTTAAAGGGACAGATTTCAGCTCTGTCCATTCTTTTACACAAACGTCTGTCAGAAGTTCCGGACGTTCAAGCTTTTTGTCAGGCTTTAGCTAGGATCAAGCCTGTGTTTAAAACTGTTGCTCCACCATGGAGTTTGAACTTAGTTCTTAATGTTTTACAGGGTGTTCCGTTTGAACCCCTTCATTCCATTGATATCAAGCTGTTATCTTGGAAAGTCTGTTTTTAATGGCTATTTCCTCGGCTCGAAGAGTCTCTGAGTTATCTGCCTTACATTGTGATTCTCCTTATCTGATTTTTCATTCAGACAAGGTAGTTCTGCGTACTAAACCTGGGTTCTTACCTAAGGTGGTCACTAACAGGAATATCAATCAAGAGATTGTTGTTCCATCTTTGTGTCCTAATCCTTCTTCGAAGAAGGAACGTCTTCTACACAATCTAGATGTAGTCCGTGCCCTGAAATTTTATCTACAGGCAACTAAGGATTTTCGACAAACGTCTTCCCTGTTTGTCGTTTATTCTGGTCAGAGGAGAGGTCAAAAAGCTTCGGCTACCTCTCTCTCTTTTTGGCTTCGTAGCATAATACGGTTAGCCTATGAGACTGCTGGACAGCAGCCTCCTGAAAGAATTACAGCTCATTCTACTAGAGCTGTGGCTTCCACTTGGGCCTTTAAGAATGAGGCTTCTGTTGAACAGATTTGCAAGGCTGCAACTTGGTCTTCTCTTCATACTTTTTCCAAATTTTACAAATTTGACACTTTTGCTTCTTCGGAGGCTGTTTTTGGGAGAAAGGTTCTTCAGGCAGTGGTTCCTTCCGTATAAAGAGCCTGCCTGTCCCTCCCGTCATCCGTGTACTTTAGCTTTGGTATTGGTATCCCAGAAGTAATGATGACCCGTGGACTGACCACACTTAACAGGAGAAAACAAAATTTATGCTTACCTGATAAATTCCTTTCTCCTGTAGTGTGGTCAGTCCACGGCCCGCCCTGTTTTTTATGGCAGGCCTAAATTTTTTAAATTATACTTCAGTCCTTTCTCGTTGGTTCTTGGTCGAATGACTGGGTGTGACGTAGAGGGGAGGAGCTATATAGCAGCTCTGCTGGGTGAATCCTCTTGCACTTCCTGTTGGGGAGGAGTTAATATCCCAGAAGTAATGATGACCCGTGGACTGACCACACTACAGGAGAAAGGAATTTATCAGGTAAGCATAAATTTTGTTTTTTCACTACCGCTGGTATTACGAGTCTTGCATGTATATCTGTACCGCACATTTTGGCCGTAACGCAACGTAACTACCGCAGCTTTCAAAAAGTCCTTTTTCAATGGGACTTCCTTTGCGCCATTATTATGAGTCTTCCTGGGAGGCCAAAAAGGGAGCGGTACAGCCTATACCGTCAAGATCCACACCATAAACTGAAAGTCAGTAGTTATGGGTTTCATGCTACAAAGCCGTAACATAAAACTCATAACTAAAGTGCTAAATAGTAGACTAACACCCATAAACTACCTATTAACCCCTAAACCGAGGCCCTCCCGCATCGCAAACACTAAAATAAAATTATTAACCCCTCTTCTTCCGACGGCTAACGAAGAATGAAGGTTCCTTTAAGGGACGTCATCTAAGATGGTGTCCCTTGAATTCCGATTGGCTGATAGAATTCTATCAGCCAATCGGAATTAGAGGTGAAAAATTCCTATTGGCTTATGCAATCAGCCAATAGGATTGAGCTTCAATCCTATTGGCTGATCCAATCAGCCAAAAGGATTGAGCTCGCATTCTATTGTCTGTTCCAATCAGCCAATAGAATGAGAGCTCAATCCTATTGGCTGACCACTCAATGCAGTTAATTTACTCTGAATTTCAAATAAGCAGTAGATTTTTTTTTCTGACAAATCTATTTTTTCTCCCATTTTCCAGCCCCCTTGTATCATGTGACAGACATCAGCCAATCACAGACAAGTATACGTATACCCTGTGAGCTTGTGCACATGCTCAGGAGGATCTTGTTCCCCAGAAAGTGTGAATATAAAAGGATTGTGCAAAATTTGATAATGGAAGTAAATTTTATATATATATATATATATATATATATATATATATATATATATATATATATATATATATATATACATACATACATATACAGTATATATACATACACACAAACAACGTATTAATTGATTTCAATGAGCAAATTTAGTTAATTCTCTCTGTATTCTTTGTGGAACAGAAGGTAGATAGGAGCAAGAATGTGCACGTCAGGAGCACTATATGTAAACAGTTTTGCAAGAATGCATTTGATAATGTTTAATAATGTGCTTGCATAAATTGCTGCTATACAGTGCTTTAGATACGTGCACAGTACCTACCTAGGTATGCTCTTCAATAAAGAAAAACATAAAAATTAAGCCAATTTGATAAAAGATAGACATGTGCGGTTCGTTTCGGATTTATTCGGAAATTCGGAAAATTCGGTAAATTCGGAGATTCGGATCGATTCGGATTTCCGAATTAAAATACTTCCGAATCTACCGAATGAATCCGAAATAGCTGCTGTATCTCCGAATAAATCCGAATTAGCTCGGTAAAATTCGGCATTTCCCCATAGGAAACAATGGGAGTTTCGGCTGAAAAAAACTAACACCGCAGCCCCATTGTTTCCTGTGGGGAAACACTAAGTCTGCACCTAACACCCTAACATGTACCCCGAGTCTCTAAACACCCCTAATCTAACACTTATTAACCCCTAATCTGCCGCCCCCGCTATCGCTGACACCTGCATTATTTTATTAACCCCTAATCTGCCGACCCGATATCGCCGCCGCCTACATTATAGCTATTAACCCCTAATCTGGTGTCCCTAACACCGCCGACCCCTACATTATAGTTATTAGCCCCTAATCTGCCCCCCCCAACGTCGCCGCAATCTAACTACAAGTATTAACCCCTAATCTGCCGACCCGATATCGCTGCCTACATTATAGCTATTAACCCCTAATCTGGTGTCCCTAACACCGCCGACCCCTACATTATAGTTATTAACCCCTAATCTGCCCCCCCAACGTCGCCGCAATCTAACTACAGGTATTAACCCCTAATCTGCCGACCCGATATCGCCGCCGCCTACATTATAGCTATTAACCCCTAATCTGGTGTCCCTAACACCGCCGACCCCTACATTATAGTTATTAACCCCTAATCTGCCCCCCCCAACGTCGCCGCAATCTAACTACAAGTATTAACCCCTAATCTGCCGACCCGATATCGCCGCCGCCTACATTATAGCTATTAACCCCTAATCTGGTGTCCCTAACACCGCCGACCCCTACATTATAGTTATTAACCCCTAATCTGCCCCCCCAACGTCGCCGCAATCTAACTACAGGTATTAACCCCTAATCTGCCGACCCGATATCGCCGCCGCCTACATTATAGCTATTAACCCCTAATCTGGTGTCCCTAACACCGCCGACCCCTACATTATAGTTATTAACCCCTAATCTGCCCCCCCAACGTCGCCGCAATCTAACTACAAGTATTAACCCCTAATCTGCCGACCCGATATCGCCGCCGCCTACATTATAGCTATTAACCCCTAATCTGGTGTCCCTAACACCGCCGACCCCTACATTATAGTTATTAACCCCTAATCTGCCCCCCCCCCAACGTCGCTGCAATCTAACTACAAGTATTAACCCCTAATCTGCCGACCCGATATCGCCGCCGCCTACATTATAGCTATTAACCCCTAATCTGGTGTCCCTAACACCGCCGACCCCTACATTATAGTTATTAACCCCTAATCTGCCCCCCCCAACGTCGCTGCAATCTAACTACAAGTATTAACCCCTAATCTGCCGACCCGATATCGCCGCCGCCTACATTATAGCTATTAACCCCTAATCTGGTGTCCCTAACACCGCCGACCCCTACATTATAGTTATTAACCCCTAATCTGCCCCCCCCAACGTCGCCGCAATCTAACTACAAGTATTAACCCCTAATCTGCCGACCGCAAATCGCCGCCACTATAATAAATGTATTAACCCCTAAACCGCCGCACTCCCGCCTCGCAAACACTATAATACATTTTATTAACCCCTAATCTGCCCTCCCTAACATCGCCGCCACCTACCTACAATTATTAACCCCTAATCTCCCGCCCCCAACGTCGCCACTACTATAATAAGGTTAGGATTTATTTTACAGGTAAATTTGTATTTATTTTAGCTAGGTAGTTATTAAATAGTTATTAACTATTTAATAGCTATTTTACCTAGTTAAAATAAATACAAAGTTGCCTGTAAAATAAATATAAATCCTAAAATAGCTACAATGTAACTATTAGTTATATTGTAGCTATATTAATAGCTAGTAGGGGGCTTAGATTAGGTGTAATTAGTTTAAAATTATTGTAATATTTTATTATTTTTGGTAATTTAGTGTTTGTTTGTTTTTTTGTACTTTTCTGATGGATGGAAGACCTCTTCTTGCCCCGCTTGGATGAAGACTTCTGCTGGTCTGGATGTCCTCTTCTGCCCCATCGGATGAAGACTTCGGCCCGGCTTGGTGAACACGACTCAAGGTAGGGAGATCTTCAGGGGGGTAGTGTTAGGTTTATTTAAGGGGGGTTTGGGTTAGAGTAGGGGTATGTGGGTGTTGGGTTGTAATGTGGGGGGGGTATTGTGTTTTTTTTTTACAGGCAAAAGAGCTGTTTTCTTTGGGGCATGCCCCCGCAAAAGGCCCTTTTAAGGGCTGGTAAGGTAATAGAGCTGTTAACTTTTGTAATTTAGTATAGGGTAGGGCATTTTTTTTTTATTTTGGGGGGCTTTGTTATTTTATTAGGGGGCTTAGATTAGGTGTAATTAGTTTAAAATTCTTGTAATATTTTTTTATTTTTTGTAATTTAGTGGGGGGGGGGGGGGGGGTTTGTACTTTAGTTTAGTTTATTTAATTGTATTTAATTGTAGGTACTTGTAGTTAATTTATTTAATGATAGTGTAGTGTTAGGTTTAATTGTAACTTAGATTAGGATTTATTTTACAGGTAATTTTGTAATTATTTTAACTAGGTAGCTATTAAATAGTCAATATCTATTTAATAGCTATTGAACCTAGTTAAAATAAATACAAAGTTGCCTGTACAATAAATATAAATGCTAAAATAGCTACAATGTAACTATTAGTTATATTGCAGCTATATTAGGGTTTATTTTACAGGTAAGTCTTTAGTTTTATATAGGATTCATTTATTTAGTTAATTTAATGATAGTGTAGTGTTAGGTGTAATTGTAACTTAGGTTATGATTTATTTTACAGGTAAATTTGTATTTATTTTAGCTAGGTAGTTATTAAATAGTTATTAACTATTTAATAACTATTGTACCTAGTTAAAATAAATACAAAGTTGCCTGTAAAATAAATATAAATCCTAAAATAGCTACAATGTAACTATTAGTTATATTGTAGCTATATTAATAGCTAGTAGGGGGCTTAGATTAGGTGTAATTAGTTTAAAATTATTGTAATATTTTATTATTTTTGGTAATTTAGTGTTTGTTTGTATTTTGGTACTTGTATGATGGATGGAAGACCTCTTCTTGCCCCGCTTGGATGAAGACTTCTGCCGGTCTGGATGTCCTCTTCTGCCCCATCGGATGAAAACTTCGGCCCGGCTGGGTGAACACGACTCAAGGTAGGGAGATCTTCAGGGGGGTAGTGTTAGGTTTATTTAAGGGGGGTTTGGGTTAGAGTAGGGGTATGTGGGTGTTGGGTTGTAATGTGGGGGGGGGGGTGTATTGTGTTGTTTTTTTACAGGCAAAAGAGCTGTTTTCTTTGGGGCATGCCCCGCAAAGGGCCCTGTTCAGGGCTGGTAAGGTAATAGAGCTGTTAACTTTTGTAATTTAGTATAGGGTAGGGCATTTTTTTTATTTTGGGGGGCTTTGTTATTTTATTAGGGGGCTTAGATTAGGTGTAATTAGTTTAAAATTCTTGTAATATTTTTTTATTTTTTGTAATTTAGTGTTTTTTTTTTTTTGTACTTTAGTTTATTTAATTGTAGATAATTGTAGGTACTTGTAGTTAATTTATTTAATGATAGTGTAGTGTTAGGTTTAATTGTAACTTAGGTTAGGATTTATTTTACAGGTAATTTTGTAATTATTTTAACTAGGTAGCTATTAATTAGTCAATAACTATTTAATAGCTATTGTACCTAGTTAAAATAAATACAAAGTTGCCTGTAAAATAAATATAAATGCTAAAATAGCTACAATGTAACTATTAGTTATATTGCAGCTATATTAGGGTTTATTTTGCAGGTAAGTATTTAGTTTTAAATATGATTCATTTATTTAATTAATTAAATAATAGTGTAGTGTTAGGTGTAATTGTAACTTAGGTTAGGATTTATTTTACAGGTAAATTTGTATTTATTTTAGCTAGGTAGTTATTAAATAGTTATTAACTATTTAATAACTATTGTACCTAGTTAAAATAAATACAAAGTTGCCTGTAAAATAAAAATAAATCCTAAAATAGCTACAATGTAACTATTAGTTATATTGCAGCTATCTTAGGGTTTATTTTACAGGTAAGTCTTTAGTTTTAAATAGGATTCATTTATTTAACTATAGTAAACTTATTTCATTTTATTTAAATTATATTTAAGTTAGGGGGTGTTAGTGTTAGGGTTAGACTTAGGTTTAGGGGTTAATAACCTTATTATAGTAGCGGCGACGTTGGGGGCGGGAGATTAGGGGTTAATAATTGTAGGTAGGTGGCGGCGATGTTAGGGAGGGCAGATTAGGGGTTTATAAAATGTATTATAGTGTTTGCGAGGCGGGAGTGCGGCGGTTTAGGGGTTAATACATTTATTATAGTGGCGGTGATTTGCGGTCGGCAGATTAGGGGTTAATACTTGTAGTTAGATTGCGGCGACGTTGGGGGGGGGCAGATTAGGGGTTAATAACTATAATGTAAGGGTCGGCGGTGTTAGGGACACCAGATTTGGGGTTAATAGCTATAATGTAGGCGGCAGCGATATCGGGTCAGCAGATTAGGGGTTAATACTTGTAGTTAGATTGCGGCGACGTTGGGGGGGGGGCAGATTAGGGGTTAATAACTATAATGTAGGGGTCGGCGGTGTTAGGGACACCAGATTAGGGGTTAATAGCTATAATGTAGGCGGCGGCGATATCGGGTCGGCAGATTAGGGGTTAATACTTGTAGTTAGATTGCGGCGACGTTGGGGGGGCAGATTAGGGGTTAATAACTATAATGTAGGGGTCGGCGGTGTTAGGGACACCAGATTAGGGGTTAATAGCTATAATGTAGGCGGCGGCGATATCGGGTCGGCAGATTAGGGGTTAATACTTGTAGTTAGATTGCGGCGACGTTGGGGGGGGCAGATTAGGGGTTAATAACTATAATGTAGGGGGTCGGCGGTGTTAGGGACACCAGATTAGGGGTTAATAGCTATAATGTAGGCGGCGGCGATATCGGGTCGGCAGATTAGGGGTTAATACTTGTAGTTAGATTGCGGCGACGTTGGGGGGGGGAAGATTAGGGGTTAATAACTATAATGTAGGGGTCGGCGGTGTTAAGGACAGCAGATTAGGGGTTAATAGCTATAATGTAGGCGGCGGCGATATCGGGTCGGCAGATTAGGGGTTAATACTTGTAGTTAGATTGCGGCGACGTTGGGGGGGCAGATTAGGGGTTAATAACTATAATGTAGGGGTCGGCGGTGTTAGGGACAGCAGATTAGGGGTTAATAGCTATAATGTAGGTTGCAGCGATATCCGATCGGCAGATTAGGGGTTAAATAATGTTATTATAGGGTTTGCGATGTGGGGGGGGCCTCGGTTTAGTGGTTCATAGGTAGTTTATGGGTGTTGGTGACTTAGTGTACTAAAACATACCGAATTTCGGAACCGAATAGAACCGAAATCAGCCGAATCCGAATAAATCCGAAACGAATTTATTCGGATCCGAATAAATCCGAAACGAATTTATTCAAATTTTGCCGAATCCGATTCGAAACGAAATTCGAAAAGTCTGAATCGATCCGAACCGAAAACGAACCAAATTTTTTAGCCGTGCACATGTCTAATAATAGAAGTAAACTGACAACTTTTTATTTAACTATTTTTTCTATCAGGATCATGGAAGAAAAATGTGGGGTTCCCCCAATTTAATTTTTTTTAATCAAATTTACTTCTTTCACTTAAAGGGACATGCCACCCACATTTTTTCTTTTATGATTTAGAAAGAGAATGCAATTTTAAACATCTTTCTAATTTACTTATATTATCTAATTTGTTTTATTCTCTTGATATTCTTTGATGAAAAGCATATCTAGATATGCTCACTAGCTGCTGATTGGTTGCTGCACATAGAAGCCTCGTGTGATTGGCTCACCATGTGCATTGCTTTTTCTTCAACAAAGGATATTTAAAAAATGAAGCAAAATAAATAATGGAAGTAAATTGTAATGTTGTTTAAATTTCTATTCTCTATCTGAATCATGAAAGAAAGATTTTGGGTTTAGTGGCCCTTTAATACCTTTTTCTTTGCATAGCAGGGTACCTTACTAAAACCTTAAAAATATTGACTTTGCCGGAAATATACCATCTGGGTGGCAACCTAAGTGTTGAAGACATTTGCACACCCCTAAGTTTCAACAAAGGATACCAAAAGAATTAGGTAAATTTGGTAATAAACAAATCAGAAAGCAAGAGTTATATAACTGCATGATTAAATATATATATATATACACACACACAAACAAAAAGGTATCGGCGCACATCCATTTTCAAAAGCACAAAATATTTTTTGAACTGCTGCAAAAAAATGCCTGCAAACAACATCAAGAGACAACTATTCTTTTTAAATAAAATTGGGATCTTAATCACACAGGCCTAGATTTGGAGTTCGGCGGTAAAAGGGCTGTTAACGCTCCGCGGGCTTTTTTCTGGCCGCACCATAAAATTAACTCTGGTATCGAGAGTTCAAACAAATGCTGCGTTAGGCTCCAAAAAATGAGCGTAGAGCATTTTTACCGCAAATGCAACTCTCGATACCAGAGTTGCTTACGGACGCGGCCGGCCTCAAAAACGTGCTCGTGCACGATTCCCCCATAGGAAACAATGGGGCTGTTTGAGCTGAAAAAAAACCTAACACCTGCAAAAAAGCAGCGTTCAGCTCCTAACGCAGCCCCATTGTTTCCTATGGGGAAACACTTCCTACGTCTGCACCTAACACTCTAACATGTACCCCGAGTCTAAACACCCCTAACCTTACACTTATTAACCCCTAATCTGCCGCCCCCGCTATCGCTGACCCCTGCATATTTTTTTAAACCCCTAATCTGCCGCTCCGTAAACCGCCGCCACCTACGTTATCCCTATGTACCCCTAATCTGCTACCCCTAACACCGCCGACCCCTATATTATATTTATTAACCCCTAATCTGCCCCCCACAACGTCGCCGACACCTGCCTACACTTATTAACCCCTAATCTGCCGAGCGGACCTGAGCGCTACTATAATAAAGTTATTAACCCCTAATCCGCCTCACTAACCCTATCATAAATAGTATTAACCCCTAATCTGCCCTCCCTAACATCGCCGACACCTAACTTCAATTATTAACCCCTAATCTTCCGATCGGAGCTCACCGCTATTCTAATAAATGGATTAACCCCTAAAGCTAAGGCTAACCCTAACACTAACACCCCCCTAAGTTAAATATAATATTTATCTAACAAAATAAATTAACTCTTATTAAATAACTTATTTCTATTTAAAGCTAAATACTTACCTGTAAAATAAACCCTAATATAGCTACAATATAAATTATAATTATATTATAGCTATTTTAGGATTAATATTTATTTTACAGGCAACTTTGTAATTATTTTAACCAGGTACAATAGCTATTAAATAGTTAAGAACTATTTAATAGTTACCTAGTTAAAATAATAACAAATTTACCTGTAAAATAAATCCTAACCTAAGTTATAATTAAACCTAACACTACCCTATCAATAAAATAATTAAATAAACTACCTACAATTACCTACAATTAACCTAACACTACACTATCAATAAATTAATTAAACACAATTCCTACAAATAAATACAATTAAATAAACTAGCTAAAGTACAAAAAATAAAAAAGAACTAAGTTACAGAAAATAAAAAAATATTTACAAACATAAGAAAAATATTACAACAATTTTAAACTAATTACACCTACTCTAAGCCCCCTAATAAAATAACAAAGCCCCCCAAAATAAAAAATTCCCTACCCTATTCTAAATTAAAAAAGTTACAAGCTCTTTTACCTTACCAGCCCTGAACAGGGCCCTTTGCGGGGCATGCCCCAAGAATTTCAGCTCTTTTGCCTGTAAAAAAAAACATACAATACCCCCCCCCCAACATTACAACCCACCACCCACATACCCCTAATCTAACCCAAACCCCCTTAAAGAAACCTAACACTAAGCCCCTGAAGATCTTCCTACCTTGTCTTCACCATACCAGGTTCACCGATCCGTCCTGGCTCCAACATCTTCACCCAACCCAAGCGGGGGTTGGCGATCCATAATCCGGTCCAGAAGAGGCTCCAAAGTCTTCCTCCTATCCGGCAAGAAGAGGACATCCGGACCGGCAAACATCTTCTCCAAGCGGCATCTTCGATCTTCTTCCATCCGGAGCGAAGCGGCAGGATCCTGAAGACATCCAGTGCGGAACATCCATCCGGACCGAAGACTGAACGACGAATGACTGTTCCTTTAAGGGACGTCATCCAAGATGGCGTCCCTCGAATTCCGATTGGCTGATAGGATTCTATCAGCCAATCGGAATTAAGGTAGGAATTTTCTGATTGGCTGATGGAATCAGCCAATCAGAATCTAGTTCAATCCGATTGGCCGATCCAATCAGCCAATCAGATTGAGCTTGCATTCTATTGGCTGATCGGAACAGCCAATAGAATGCGAGCTCAATCTGATTGGCTGATTGGATCAGCCAATCGGATTGAACTTGATTCTGATTGGCTGATTCCATCAGCCAATCAGAAAATTCCTACCTTAATTCCGATTGGCTGATAGAATCCTATCAGCCAATCGGAATTCGAGGGACGCCATCTTGGATGACGTCCCTTAAAGGAACAGTCATTCGTCGTTCAGTCGTCGGTCCGGATGGATGTTCCGCGCTGGATGTCTTCAGGATCCTGCCGCTTCGCTCCGGATGGAAGAAGATCGAAGATGCCACTTGGAGAAGATGTTTGCCGGTCCGGATGTCCTCTTCTTGCCGGATAGGAGGAAGACTTTGGAGCCTCTTCTGGACCGGATTATGGATCGCCAACCCCCGCTTGGGTTGGATGAAGATGTTGGAGCCAGGACGGATCGGTGAACCTGGTATGGTGAAGACAAGGTAGGAAGATCTTCAGGGGCTTAGTGTTAGGTTTCTTTAAGGGGGTTTGGGTTAGATTAGGGGTATGTGGGTGGTGGGTTGTAATGTTGGGGGGGGGGGTATTGTATGTTTTTTTTTACAGGCAAAAGAGCTGAAATTCTTGGGGCATGCCCCGCAAAGGGCCCTGTTCAGGGCTGGTAAGGTAAAAGAGCTTGTAACTTTTTTAATTTAGAATAGGGTAGGGAATTTTTTATTTTGGGGGGCTTTGTTATTTTATTAGGGGGCTTAGAGTAGGTGTAATTAGTTTAAAATTGTTGTAATATTTTTCTTATGTTTGTAAATATTTTTTTATTTTCTGTAACTTAGTTCTTTTTTATTTTTTGTACTTTAGCTAGTTTATTTAATTGTATTTATTTGTAGGAATTGTGTTTAATTAATTTATTGATAGTGTAGTGTTAGGTTAATTGTAGGTAATTGTAGGTAGTTTATTTAATTATTTTATTGATAGGGTAGTGTTAGGTTTAATTATAACTTAGGTTAGGATTTATTTTACAGGTAAATTTGTTATTATTTTAACTAGGTAACTATTAAATAGTTCTTAACTATTTAATAGCTATTGTACCTGGTTAAAATAATTACAAAGTTGCCTGTAAAATAAATATTAATCCTAAAATAGCTATAATATAATTATAATTTATATTGTAGCTATATTAGGATTTATTTTACAGGTAAGTATTTAGCTTTAAATAGGAATAAGTTATTTAATAAGAGTTAATTTATTTCGTTAGATGTAAATTATATTTAACTTAGGGGGGTGTTAGTGTTAGGGTTAGACTTAGCTTTAGGGGTTAACACATTTATTAGAATAGCGGTGAGCTCCGGTCGGCAGATTAGGGGTTAATAATTTAAGTTAGGTGTCGGCGATGTTAGGGAGGGCAGATTAGGGGTTAATACTATTTATGATAGGGTTAGTGAGGCGGATTAGGGGTTAATACATTTATTATAGTAGCGCTCAGGTCCGCTCGGCAGATTAGGGGTTAATAAGTGTAGGCAGGTGTCGGCGACGTTGAGGGGGGCAGATTAGGGGTTAATAAATATAATATAGGGGTCGGCGATGTTAGGGGCAGCAGATTAGGGGTACATAGGGATGGCGATTTGCGGTCGGAAGATTAGGGGTTAATTATTTTAAGTAGCTGGCGGTGACGTTGTGGGGGGCAAGTTAGGGGTTAATAAATGTAATACAGGGGTCGGCGGGGTTAGGGGCAGCAGATTAGGGGTACATAAATATAACGTAGGTGGCGGTCGGCAGATTAGGGGTTAAAAATTTTAATCGAGTGGCGGCGGTGTGGGGGGACCTCGGTTTAGGGGTACATAGGTAGTTTATGGGTGTTAGTGTACTTTAGGGTACAGTAGTTAAGAGCTTTATGAACCGGCGTTAGCCAGAAAGCTCTTAACTCCTGCTATTTTCAGGCGGCTGGAATCTTGTCGTTAGAGCTCTAACGCTCACTTCAGAAACTACTCTAAATACCGGCGTTAGAAAGATCCCATTGAAAAGATAGGCTACGCAAATGGCGTAGGGGGATCTGCGGTATGGAAAAGTCGCGGCTGAAAAGTGAGCGTTAGACCCTTTAATCACTGACTCCAAATACCAGCGGGCGGCCAAAACCAGCGTTAGGAGCCTCTAACGCTGGTTTTGACGGCTACCGCCGAACTCCAAATCTAGGCCACAATATGGCCATATTTTGCTTAGCCAGTCACCACTTTCAAGGTGCCCCAATATAGACTGGTCCTAACACTACAGTCCTTTTGCCACAGAGGGCTGAATCATTCCTGCTTTTACTCTTCATAATAGAATGAGACTCCCTAGCTTAATATTCACAACTCCATTACACTGTCATGAGCACACCTGAGCTTGGGTGGGGTGCTTAAACCAATGGGAGATGGTCAGTCTCCCTGATTATTTTTAAATACAAAATTTGTTTTTTTTTAACACACCTTACAAAAAGTTTATATACACATCTTTGGGAGTGCTGCCAATATGACCCAGTAATTACACAAATAAAAAGGTATCGACGCCCCACCCAAGCTCAGGTGTGCTCATGACAGTGTAATGGAGTTGTGAATATTAAGCTAGGGAGTCTCATTCTATTATGAAGAGTAAAAGCAGGAATGATTCAGCCCTCTGTGGCAAAAGGACTGTAGTGTTAGGACCAGTCTATATTGGGGCACCTTGTAAGTGGTGACTGGCTAAGCAAAATATGGCCATAATGTGTGACTAATATCCCAATTTTATTTAAAAAGAATAGTTGTCTCTTGATGTTGTTTGCAGGCATTTTTTTGCAGCAGTTCAAAAAATATGTTGTGCTTTTCAAAATAGATGTGCGCCGATACCTTTTTGTTTGTGTAATTACTGGGTCATATTGGCAGCACTCCCAAAGATGTGTATATAAACTTTTTGTAAGATGTGCTAAAAAAAATTTTTTGTATGTATATATATATATATATATATATATATATATATATATATATATATATATATATATATATATATATATATATATAGTTTAAAAAATAACCTCTATACAAATAATGCATCTGTTCCTTGCTCATAGAAGTGTGGCATTATTACATAGGAAGAAGAAAAAATAGACATGGTAGAAATGTTTATTAATAGTGAATGATTACTGCCACCTACTGTCTAGTTAGTAAACTGCTAGTAGAATTTATAATGCAGTTCAGCAAAGTCTTGTTTGTTAGAAATCTGAGCTAAACACACTAGTTTACATTGTTAATCATTTTTTAGTTATTCAAAAACCTGCCAAAAAAATAACAGCATCCAACAAATTTTAAAGCTGTCAGATTTTTGCTTTGTTCTAGGCAAATTACGACAGTGGAAGGTCGTCCTCAAAGAGAGCAGAGTAAACAAAACTTTCTTCACATGTTTGGCTTGTCATTTGCAGCTGTTAACAAACTAAAAGTGTCCTGGATGTAAAGGATACAACTGTCCATTGCACCTAGTATTACTAAATGTAAAATGTTTGAAATGTGTAAACCACACACACTCCCACATATAAAATCAAAATAATATTTAAGAATTACATTTGACTCTAATATTGTATAAATAAGATGATGTTTAAAACTATAAATAAAAATAATGGTTTCTAAATATAGGAGCTTAGACTTAAAGGGACAGTCTACACCAGAATTGTTATTGTTTAAAAAGATAGATAATCCCTTTATTACCCATTCCCTAGTTTTGCATAACCAACACAGTTATATTAATATAGTTTTTACCCCTGTGATTACCTTGTATCTAAGCCTCTGCAGACTGATCCCTTATTTCAGTTCTTTTGACAGACATTCTAGCCAATCCATGCCCTCTTATAAGTAACTCCACTGGCGTTATCTATATGGCACACGTGAACTAACGCCATCTAGCTGTGAAAAATTGTCAACTGCATTCAGATGAGGTGGCCTTCAAGGGCTTAGAAATTAGAATATGAGCCTACCTAGGTTTAGCTTTCAACAAAGAATACCAAGAAACAAAGCAAATATGATGATAAAAGTAAATTGGAAAGTTGCGTGCCCTATCTGAATCATGAAAGTTTAATTCTGACTAGACTGTCCCTTTAAAGCAAAGTGTATATTAAATATTTTACATATGTTTATGTGTCTATTGAGTTGAAAACAGGTAAACAACTCTTTTACATCATCTGGGTAGAGTTGCCAAGCAATATGGGGGTCAATGACAAATTCAATCCTTTAGAAAATCTTATCTAATGATTAACAGAAAACCACTATTAATGTCTATGGGGATTTTTGCAGATAAATAATTTGATGAGATATAAAATTTCTTCTGAAAACTACCAGTTGCAGAACATTAAATGGAGATTTAATTACTCTGGTGAAATTGTTGTGCACTTTAAAACAGAATAATAAATTAACTAAACCTAGTGAAAAATAGACATGTGCGATTCGTTTCGGATCGATTCCGAAATTCGGAAAATTCTGAGATTCGGATCGATTCGAATTTCCGAATTAAAATACTGCTGAATCTGCCGAATAAATCCGAATCGAATCGAATACATCCGAATCGATTCGAATACATCCGAATCGATTCGGATGTATTCGGTAGATTCAGATGGCCGTGTATTACACTAGTATTGTACAGTATATTAGGTTTTATCACTCTGCTATGGGTTAAACCTAATATACAGTACATAATACTAGTGTAATACACAGCACATCCCACCTAACACTTACCGAAATTCCGAATTTCCGAATCGATTCGAACCGAATCAAATCGAACCAAACCAAATCGAACCGAACCAAATTTTTTCAGAATCCGAATGAATCCAAAACCAATTCATTCGAATGTTTCCGAATTCGAATAGATCCGAACCGAAATTCGAATCGATCCGAATCGATCCGAACCGAACCGAAACAAATTTTTCAAAGCTGCACAAGTCTAGTGAAAAACAGAAGCCTGTAATACTTTAACCATCTCACAGTTAACAACAACTATGTAAAACTGTAAACTCTGTTGACTAAAACATTGTGAGGTCTATGATTACGACACCTGCCGAAACGCATTAGCCCAGTCAGCTTTCCATGTCTTTTGTGCTATCATTTTAATATGGTTTCCAAATAAAGGCTGTTTTTATTTATCACGGAAGTTTCCCAAACCTTTTTGCTCTCTATGTAAAACTGCCCTCTGATTTTTTCCTCTCCTTTCAGTATTTGCTTCTAGGCTGGAAATTACCCAAAAATATGTCAATTGAAAATTAAATATACAGCAGACATGTGTATTTAGATTCAGACAAATCTTACCTCATTAATTAATTCGCTACATGACCAAATGAATAAACGGCAGCCTGCACAAATTTAAAAGAATAACGAATGAACATATTAATGACGTCTACACAGCCCTATGCTATTAACCCCAAAACCATCAAAACCCCATCACAAAAACCTGCTACACTTTATTAACCCCTTAACCCCATCACAAAAACCTGCTACACTATATTGACCCCTA
The DNA here is from genome assembly GCF_027579735.1 of Bombina bombina. NCBI lineage: Eukaryota > Metazoa > Chordata > Amphibia > Anura > Bombinatoridae > Bombina > Bombina bombina. Next base: position 471,066,425 of record NC_069501.1, read on the forward strand.
AACCACCACAACCCCATCACCAAAACCCGCTACACTATATTAACTCCTAAACCAACACAATGGACTGCTGCTGCTGCTGCTGCTGCTGCTGCTGAGGATCCACCGCCGCCGCTCTTGAGGAGCTGTCGCCAGATCAAGAAAAGAAGACCCCTGCAGACAAGAAAAAAAGACTTTGGATGGTGAGTAGTAAAACTTTGGGTTCTCTTTGGTGTTAGGTTTTTTTGGGGGTGCTTTTGTTTTAATATAGGGTTTGTTTGTTTTTTACTTTAGTTTTTAGGAAAGAGGTTTTTAGGGTTAGTTTTTTTGGTAGGTGTACTTTAGTTCTTGGAAAGGGATTTTAGGTGGTCCACAGCAGTGTTCCCTCTAAAACCAGTTTTGTGAGTGGCCTAGCAGTGAAACAGTTAATAAGAGAGCCACACCTTGCAGTCTGCATTGTTTAGTGTTTGCTAAGTGCTCAAATTAACTGTTTCACTGCTGGGCCGCTAACAAAACTGACCTTAGACTGAACACTGGTCCACAGTCCTCCATAACATATGGGATATATTTCCTGCCACTACGAGGAGGTCAAGAACCTACAGCTTAAAATCACTCCCATCTCTCTCTCTTAGTTTTGTTCTTGGCCTCGTGGCCTCATATGAGAAGTTTGAGAATATGGGCGTTCTGGCTACTTGCTTATGGATTTAAATTAGGAAGCTCAGACCAATGTGAGACCCATAATTCCTGGGAATTATCATTCACAAAGACAGAAGTTTAAAGACTCTGTAGGAACTGTTCAAGATTAGAAGACTACTTAGAACAAGCAGACATTTTAGAACAGAAATTCATAGAGAGAGTGTATAATAAAGAACTTATTTCAAATGTCAAAAATGAAGTGAAGGGGCGGAGCCAACTACTGAATCGGTCAGACGTATTTCGGTGCAGCTCCCGACTCTAAGATCAGATATTAGGGGTCATTCTACAAATTTAAGAGAATCGAAGCCTAGCATTTGTGTGGAGAGACCCAAGATCAGTTATTCTTTTAGGAGCCAAAAAGGAGCCGGAGAAGCTGCGCTGAATTCACAACTCCTTAAGTATAGCTACACGCTGGGTGACCACAAGGACAGAGAAACTATTCTACACACCACCTGTTCACAACACCTTGCAGTTTGAAACATTCCATTAAGAACTTAAAAGTAGTTATACCCTGCAGAACTACCTCGTTAAGTCCTTGGGACGGGAGCCGCCATCTTGAGAGCATGCGAAAAACAGCAGCACCTGAACCTACCTATTTTAACATTATGTGTGACACAACATCGATAGACAAATGGGAGTCTTGTGTGCTTCAACTTCTTGAAGATCATTTTCAAAACCTTACCCTACAGATAGAGGAGCTCCTTTTGGGTTTGTTCACTAATGACAGCATTACCTTGACTGTACTTGAAGATAAGGATCTGCGCCATCTTGGAGAATCTGTTGAAGAAGGAAATGCACTGACCTCCCTTGCTGCCGTGTTGACTCCTGTTCGATGTGGTGATCCCTATCTCAGTTGTGTGGGTAGATTGGGTGTCGAGCTGAAGTGGCGCACCTCTGAGATCAAGCTTAAATTGAAAACACGCAAGTGACAATGAAGGGGACGAGTGTCGAACTTAAACAACAACTAAAGGCTGAGATAGATCCTTATAGCTCCAACTCTTGTAACATGCATTGCAAGGTAACACTCATACCTCCCTCTACTGTTCACGCTCTCTCCAGGTTTCACTGTTGTTTGGGCTGGAAGACTTCCCTGTCCTTTCTAATCACATTGGACTTTAATCACATTGACTTTATGTTTGAGAGAACGGAATGGGATAAACTGTTTGTAGAAATCTGTCTTCCTTTGTTTTTACATGTTGAGTGGCGAGCTTTTTGTGTCCGTGTCAGTGGCAATTAACCCTATCATAGCTCTTCTCGCAGTAATTACTAGTTTCAAAGTTATAACTTGCATAATGTTAATGTAATATTCAATTTACTGTTAGTTATAGAAACATTGCCATGGGTGAAGCATTACTAGTTTATAATTTAGCTATTTGACATTGGTATTGTGGGCCTATCCCTGCAAGAATATATGTTGAGTCTATAAGTATTTTGAGTGAAAGACATGGTATCTATCATACCCTGTTTACAAATGTACAAAAGTTTATTATGAAAGATATTAGTTATAAGTACTTCCTCTGGAGGTAATCTTTGTAGCCCAGCATAAAATGTGTATTATAGTATCTCCTTTGATCCAGCTAACTGCCTAACAATCTTTTTTTATATGTGCTTGTCTGTTATGCATATCTATTTCCTTACACAACCTGCACAGATAATAGACACTGACGGCTAAAACGATATTTGACATGATGTCCCTAGCTATCTGCTCATATAATGCTTTTGTTTCGGAATGTTCTTAGGGGCTTCGATGTCTGCGTCCAAGATGTCTGAGCCTTTCCACTTTTATATTCATAGACATAATAGGTAGAATACATACGGATTGGGGACACCATAGTCAGCTGGGGAATACTAACATTCACTATTAGATATGTGTTTATGCCTTTGCAGATAGTTCCAGACTGTCACGGATACCAGACAGATAAGGCTACCCCCACCCCCCTACAACCTCAACCCTGTTGTTTCTCAGTGGTTTTGGGCTCCTCAGAGCAACCACAATCTCTGGAAGCTTTTGTTTGCTTGTTTTGTGAAGAACTGGTGTATGACCAGGAAAACCCTCCTAGGCTGGCCGGGCTCTTGGAACTCCCAGTCGGCCGCCTCACAATGGACACCCGCCTAACTCTTCTCAGGCTGGCCGGGCTCCTGAAACTCCCGGTCGGCCACAGGACAGCAGGACACCCGCTAACTTTACCCCTGGTCGCTCCAGCAGCCCTTTGCCCCAGAGCTCCGCTTTTTGGGGGGATTGGTAGCCCCTAGGAAGGACAAGAGCTGGGGGAATTATCGGAAGGGAGCTCCTTTTGGAACCGGGGATTTTGGACACCCCTACCTCCCATAACTTCAACAGACTGTAACTCCGGTCCCCAGTAACTGTGGCATCTGGGGACAGAGAGCTTTAAAATGACACCCTGGAAGTGCCACCAGGATCACACCGAAACCGCCACCCCTAGGTACTGGGATTGTGTGGGACTGTGGTTCCTATGGAGGTGCCTGGCTGTCTGGAGGGGCGGGAATGGCGGAATAAATAGTGGGATTGTCCAAGGTCTTATCAAGATGAGATGTGTGTATAAAAGGAGTGTGTGTTTTCAATAAAATCAGTTCTTATTTCACCTGAATGCTAGTCTGTCTAGTCATTTAGGTGGGCTCCTGCTAGAATCACTTTCCTGGGCTACATAGCAGCCTGTTCCAGGCAGAGGAAGGACCCTAAGGCAGAGCTACCCAGTCTGGGTAGCTGGAGTCTGCCACAGGGTGGGACTCTGAATACTGGTGCTGTCAGGCATCAGGGGTGGCTACAGGCTGTGGTCATTTGCCAGCTACATAGCTGCAGTCGGCAGGGAGGAAGCAGGACCCGTTTGGCGGAGCTACCCAGTCAGGGTAGCCAGGGTATCTGTCATATTGGCTGGCAGCGGTGGGATCTGCTTCTTCCACACGATTCCTGCTGACAGAGGAGAAGGGCCACAGTAGCCGGTAAATATGGAAGTCAAATTTCGAAGTAGAGTACAGGAGTCGCTGGCCCAGCTGGACGGTCCTATTTACCAACAGGATGTGCTGGAACAGAGGGACCTTATCCGCTGAGACCTCTGGTGGGAGGCTCTTCAGCAGGAGCGGGACAATGGAAAGGTCCTCCCCACGAATGACACGAGGTTCCGGGTTCGGCAGACCGTGAGAGTGCCTTTCCTGGGAAAACAGCCAAAGAAGGAATGGTTATCTGTTCTACATAGACTGATCCAGCAAGAGATGTGGGTGGAGGACGGCTATCGGGCCCTCCAATGGCTCGCTATGCAAGCACAGTCATGGCTTTGGCTTCGGCAGCCCTGGATTACTGTTTGCAAAAAGGACAGAGGACCCACAGTTTGGGAGCGAGATGAACCAGGGTCTTCAGGATATCTCTGGGCTCCAAGAGGAACTTCTGGATCTCTTGGAGGAAACCTGGGAAACCTAGTCTCTCTCCCCAGTGGCAGAGCCAGGAGCAGGGAGAGGAGACAGCCGATCTCTCTCCCCAGCGGCAGACCCATCCCCTGGGAGCGGAGGTAGTCGTCCTCATTCCCCTTACACAGAACCCCTTCTTGGGAGAGGAGACAGTCTGTCTCTCTCCCCAGCAGCAGAGGTTGCAGACCTCCCTCCCCAGCGGTAGATCTTCTTCTTGGGAGAAGAGACAGGCGGTATCTCCCCTCAGTAGCTTGGCAGGGTCTCTACCTTTTTCTCGTCCCGGAGTATTTCTCACAGGGGGGTACCCGCTCATGCAGTTGGTGCCACAAGTTTGGGCACCCAAGTTTTGCCTGCCCCACCAAGGAGCAACTTCCACCTGCAGCTGGGAAACCAGGAATGGCTTTGTTGGATACCCGTCCCTGCATTTGGTGCCACCAGTTTGGGCACCCGAGTCTTGCCTGCCCCACCAAGGAGCAACCTCAACCTACTTTCTGGAGTGGGGATACAGCTGGGAAACCGGCAATGGCTTTGTCTGTGGGTGGGTCAGTGAGTACCATGGAACTTAAGGACACTGTAACTTGTGGGACAGCAATTGTTTGGGAACCGGCCTTAGTAAACTTGTTTGGGACTTTGCATTATGCGACTATCCCTGCGCCCAGGGAGCAGGGTTTAAATGCCAGCAAGAACCCCCCAGGATGCCCCAAGCTCAGGAGAGATTGGATAACCTCTCCCAGCAACCGAGAAGTGGAGGGCCACCGTCAGACAGCCCCAGGCTGTCCCGTTAAGGGTCTAGCTGGGTCTGCCGAACTGAAGGGGGGGAGATGTCATGGATACCAGACAGCTAAGGCTACCCCCACCCCCCTACAACCTCCCTCACCCCTGTTGTTTCTCAGTGGTTTTGGGCTCCTCAGAGCAACCACAATCTCTGGAAGCTTTTGTTTGCTTGTTTTGTGAAGAGCTGGTGTATGACCAGGAAAACCCTCCTAGGCTGGCCGAGCTCCTGGAACTCACGGTCGGCCGCCTCACAACGGACACCCACCTAACTCCTCTCAGGCTGGCCAGGCTCCTAAAACTCCCGGTCGGCCACAGGACAGCAGGACACCCATTAACTTTACCCCTGGTCGCTGCAGCAGACCTTTGCCCCAGAGCTGGGGAAATTATCGGAGGGGAGCTCCTTTTGGAACTGCGGGTTTTGGACACCCCTACCCTCCATAACTTCAACGGAATGTAACTCCGGTCCCAGTACCCAATCACGCTGATTTTTGGACTGTGGCATCTGGGGACATAGAGCTTTAAAATGACACCCTGGAAGTGCCACCGGGATCACCCCAAAACCGCCACCCCTAGGTACTGGGATTATGTGGGACTGTGGCTCCTATGGAGGTGCCGGGCTGTCTGGAGGGGTGGGAATGGCGGGAAAATAGTGGGATTGTCCAGGGTCTTATCAAGATGAGATGTGTGTATAAAAGGAGTGTGTGTTTTCAATAAAATCAGTTCTTATTTCACCTGAATGCTAGTCTGTCTAGTCATTTAGGTGGGCTCCTGCTAGAATCACTTTCCTGGGCTACATAGCAGCCTGTTCCCGGCAGAGGAAGGACCCTCAGGCAGAGCTACCCATTGCTATACTGTGACTCGCAGCTTTCCTTCTAAGTATTTGACTTGTTTTTAGCGCAGGCCGGACCTGCACTACTGCTATTATGTATAGTCTTCTTCCTCATAATATCATAAATGAGCTACATAAATCACGTCAAATTTATTAAATTAGATCTTTAGGCTCTACTATGCCAGGTATAACATCATCCCAGCATGCAATTAGCTAATTCATATGTATCCACTAGTAATCCATCTGCTCATGAGACTTTCCACATGGATATGTCGCTTTGTTTTATTGCAGCTTGTTTACCTTGAGTTATGATGCCACAGCTTAACTTGCCTTCCTAGGGAGGCACAACTTTTTTTTATTTATTTTTTTATTATATATACTGCTTATCAAACTCAAATTACCACCTCCCCCTCCCACATAATAAACCTCCTAGATTAGAAGGGTTAACTATGTGGTTTATCTCGTCTTTACCGCACCCTAACTACTTTCTTTATAAGTAAATCTTGCAGTACAATATGATATTGACCTTATTTTCCCTTCCTAGCTTAGCAAGAGTGTTTAGCATTTCTTACAAGTCAAATTTCAGTTTTTGAATTCAATACTTCATACTTACATATTTCATCATACTACTCATACATAGGAAAACTTGATTAGTGGCCCCTTGGCTACTGCTTACCATGCTTTTTGTCTATGAGTGTATCCTTGTTTTTTCTTTTTCATGTTTATATTGCCCCTTGATGTATTCCTTAAAACCATATATCAGGCTTCTTTTTGGAACACAATGCTTATTCTCAAAAAATGAGCAATGTCCACACAAATGTACAAACCTACCTAGATATGCCTTGAATACTTGCATACAAAGAGAGAAGTGCTCTACCAGGAACGAACAACAGCTCATTAGCTAGTTCTATGGCAATTTACCACCGGAAGCAGCCTCTTTTAGACCAACATGCTTTTCACAAAGGAAAACTTTCCTTAAGTATATCAGTCTGATACCGCCAAGTAAGGTCAGTCCAGCCCCAAAACACCAGGCAATTCTCCTCTGAACAAGGAACATGACAACCCTAGATGATCGTTTCGGCCTCCTATGGGCCTTGTCAGTGAGGTGCAGCCACATTCCTCTAAGCACACTGGGCAAGGAGTCCACGTCTGGTTTCCCCCATCACCCATAGGGAGACTTCCCCAGGGTCATATTAATTTGCATACAAAGAGAGAAGCGCTCTACCAGAAACAAACAACAGCTCATTAGCTAGTTCTATGGCGATTTACCACCCGGAAGCAGCCTCTTTTAGACCAGCGTGCTTTTAACAAAGGAAAACTTTCCTTAAGTATATCAGTCTGATCCCGCCAAGTAAGGTCAGTCCAGCCCCGAAATACCAGGCAATTCTCCTCTGAACAAGGAACATGACAACTCCAGACAATCGTTTTCGGCCTCCTATGGGCCTCATCAGTGAGGTGCAGCCTTGAATACTTGTTTTGTTATCTTAAATTTTGCATTTACTTTTTCCTCTATAAAAATTAATATTAAAAAAAATGAAGTGAAATCAATATAAAGAAAATCATTACTACAATATAAAGAAAAAAATAAGTATTATAACACTCACAAGGCAGATCTAATTAATGTACCCTTGGTGATGGATTATAATGACCCTACAATCATATATAGGAGAGCAAAAAAACTTTAAATCAACATTGGCTCCAAGTAAATTTAAAGAAGGAAAGGAAAAGACTAGACAAATAGATCTCTTAGGAAAGGATCTAAAGCATTCCCTTCCCATGTTTCGGTTGTAAATCTTGTAAATATAGTTCAAAGATAAAAGAATATTCAAAACAGGATTATAAGCATCTTGAAATCGCTTAATATTTTGGAAATTAGTGTGGCAGGGAGCTCAATGTAATGATCCTAAGCTAGTTCAGGGGTTAAAGCCAAAAAACAGTGGGGCCCCTACCGCTTGCTCACAGTTTGCAGAAGCAATAGACCTGGAACATACTCCCATCAGGATAGTGGGTATTTAGTGCAACTCTGTGTTCTTGGGATAAGTGGATTTAGGATAGCTCTCAATGCTCGGTGATGTAGCGCTCGCGTACCCAACCTCTGGCTCTTAACACACAGAGATTCCCCGGGAGATCACTCATGTGGGTATCAATGCCCCTTCACACAGCTACCTGAGCCACAGCATAACTCCAGGTTTCCACCGCAACTCCTTGCAAGATTCCAGCAAAAAAGTTCCAGTCAGATATGCTTGTTAAAAGGATATATACAAAAATGCTCCTCATACTTGCCACTAAGACACCTCTTACCCACCATGTTTGCGATAAAAGAATATGTTTCTCAACAAACAGGAAGACATTTTACCATTAATTATATGATTAGGTGTCAAGATAAAGGGGTATTCTATATGATAAAAAACAATATATAGGAAAGACAACTAGAACTTTGAGGGAAAGAATTAGGGAACATTTATGGATTATATTAACTGATTTTAAATTTTGGGGCATTCAAAAGGTAAAATCCAATTGAAGAGGAGGGGATTCAGAATTAGAATTATTATTACAATTATTAAGGAAAGAAGCTGAATTAATCTATTCTCTACAAACATTACAACCTTGAGGTCTTAATTCGGAATTAAAATTATCAGCCTTTAAATAGTTAGGGTTTTCATCACTTTCTTTTTTTTTTTATTTCTTTTATTAGACCAGTTCATAGTAAAGATAACATACAATTCAAAATTGAATAAAAAAGAAAGAAATACATTGTAAGATTTAAAGCTAAACCATAATAGCAGTTAATTTCACATACTTCACATACTCCAAAATGGGAGACAGAGAAAAATACTGTTATTAAGTCCTTATATATACAATATGTTATACTATTAACCATAAATTTGGTAGGTTTTTTTCCCCCTTCCCTTTCCCAAAAAAAAAATATATAACATTCCATCCCTCTATTCTCTCATTAATTTAGAACCAACCTCCCTATTTAACTAAGGCAATAGGGATACTGGTATCCAAGAAAGCGGAAAAACACCCACTTGAGCTGCTGTAATAAATTGTTTGGTATTAAATAATGGAATTAATAGCTGTTTTTTCATCGAAATTTTTTAGAGCTTTAATTATCGTTAACCATTTATCTAATAATTCTTGGATCTTATTATTATTAAGAAGATAATACATTATTTACAAAACTAGCAAAGCTGGGTGGGGGTTTTTCATCACTTTCTATTACGTTCACTTTGAAACATTATTTATATTTCTCTCTTTTTTTTTTTCTTCTTTTTTTTTCCACTAAAATTGAAAACTGACCTTATGCAAGAGTTAGTATATTTATTTTTTTATAAGTGTATAGACAATGGAAATCTGATTGGTTAAATATGGTCAGTTTAAGCCATGTAGTGTTTATTTTCATCTATTTGATATGCTTATTGGTGATTGTGATAATATTTGGACATACCAAAGGAGTCCTATGTAGAAAGAGGTATCTATATTTATATTGTCTATATGCCTTTAGAGATTTAATCTAACAATATCATATTTAGAACAATACCGCCTTAAATAAGGAATGAAAGGCAAACTACCTACTGCATTTAGAACAATACCACCTTAAAAAAATGGGATGTGAAAAACATTAAAGGGACACTGAACCCAAATTTTTTTCTTTCGTGATTCAGATAGAGCATGAAATTTTAAGCAACTTTCTAATTTACTCCTATTATCAAATTTACTTTATTCTCTTGGTATCTTTATTTGAAATGCAAGAATGTAAGTTTAGATGCCGGCCCATTTTTGTGAACAACCTGGGTTGTCCTTGCTGATTGGTGGATAAATTAATCCACCAATAAAAAAGTGCTGTGCAGAGTTCTGAACTAAAAAATAGCTTAGATGCCATATTTTTCAAATAAAGATAACAAAAGAACAAAGAAAAATTGATAATAGGCGTAAATTAGAAAGTTGCTTAAAATTGCCTGCTCTGTCTGAATCACAAAAGAAAAAATTTGGGTTCAGTGTCCCTTTAACAATGCCCAATACAATTGGGAAATTTGAACCAATGGATGAATACTACTCCTTTTTAATATTCAGATTGACCAGAGTAAAGTATCTTGATAAAGCCCTGAAAAGGTGAAATGCGTAGATTATACTCCACAGAATTAAGGGGAAGGCCCCTTTGACTTTTTGTATGCTGTGGAACACAGAAGAATTCCTTGCAACAACATTGACCAAGAATCCCTGTGAAACTACTAGGAGTGCTGACAAGGCACGGTGAAGACAGGTGCTTGGCTATAGTAAGGATTCTACTACAGTGTGTCCCTGTGCTGCCTTGTGCAAAACAGTATATTTACAGCTGGTTTTGTGATCACCAAAGAATCGGCAAGTTATGTCAGCAGGATTTAACCAAAGTTTGTTCCTGTGCCACACCGTACGAAACAGTGTATTTCACAGCTGATACATTAAAACATTAGTTGGTATTGCTATTTACAAAGAATTGGAGAGTGACGTTAGCATATATTAGGATATTGCTGATGCGGCTCACATGATCTCCATCTTAAGCTGCAATACGGAAAAGTTTAATTACGAAGGAACAAAATTGGGAGCTACATACCAGTAAGGTACTTTACCATCATATTTAATAAGTGGTCATCAGAACCAATTGCTTTTAATAAAGGGAGACGACCCACAATGGATTTTATTATATATTCTATGGCCATTCATTTTAACAAATACTGCTTTTTATAATCATTTAATACCTTAGCTTATTCAGCACCAGTTTGCAATTTGTGATATTAGTTGCCACTAGGGAGGAGTGGGATATTTAGGACTTGGCTTGAGATAAAAAAAAATTGCGCTTTTGCCCCATCTTTTCACATAACCTGAACAAACTTCTGAACATCAGGAAGTTTAGCCAACTTCCTATAAAAAAGAACAGATAAAGTAGAAAATGTTGTGGTAAATCCTTTGAGTCACAGGTTTTCTAGCCTGTATCAGATTATCGATTACAAAGTCTGAAAATCCTCTATGTCTCAAAACTAGGTGTTCAACCTCCACATTGTCAAACTTAGAGATTTGAGATCCTGATGGAAAAGAGGACCTTGTGATAACAGGTTTTGTCTTAAAGGAAAACGCCATGGAGGCTTTGTTGACATCTGTACTAGGTCCGCAAACCATGTCCTGCGGGTCCAGGCTGGAGCAATTAATATTACTGATTCTGACTGTTTGATCCAAGCAATGACTCTCGGCAGAAGAACAAATGGAGGAAACAGGCATGCTAGATAGAATTCCCATGGACATACCAAGGCATCAATCATGTGAGCCCTTGGATCTTTTGATCTTGCACAGTACTTTGGAAGTTTGTGATTTAAGTGTGAAGCTTTCAGATCTATGTCTAGTAGACCCCGTTTAATTACCAGTTGATTGAATACATCCTGATGGAGAGACCATTCTCCTGGATGGACTGTTTGATGGCTGAGATAGTCTGCTTTCCAATTGTTCACACCTGGAATATGAATCGCTGATAGGAAGCACTGATTTCTCTCTGCCTAGGACAGAATCTGACAGACTTCCTGCATTGCCAGTGGACTGCAGGTACCTCCTTGATGATTGATATAGGCTACCGCTGTGATATTTTCAACTGTAAATAGTAACGTTTCTCTTTCTTCAAAAGAGGCTATGCCTGAAAAGCTTGAATAAGTTCCAGAATGTTTATTGGCAACCTTGCCTCTTAAGGAGACCAAACTCCTTGTGCCATTTAAGAATTCTAGACTGCCCCCTAGCCTAACAGACTGGCATCCGTTGTGACAATAGCACATGACAAACAAATAAAAGATGCCCCAAGAATCAAATAAAGACTTTGTGTTCACCGAGAAACAGATTGTCTGACAGATGATTCCAGCGCTATTTGTTGCTCCAAATGTAGATAATTATTTGACCACTGACTGAGCATGGATAGTAAGGGGACATAAGTGAAAAAGGAACTGCGTCTGAAGCAGCTACCCAAAAGACCCACCAGTCTACCTCCATGCACTTAGCTACAGATGGCAATGGAGTACTCTGCAGGGAGAGACATTCTCTCTAAAGTTTTAACCTGCACAGTTCCATCAGGAACAGACGAATAGGAACTGAATCTATTATGACTGCTGAAAATGACACCCTTGTAGCAGTATGTAACAATCTTTTGGAAACATTGATCTTCCAACCATGGCTTTGGAGAAATAATAGTAGCTTGCGACTATGAGTGATCACAAATGACAGAGAAGGAGCTTGCTCCAGGATGTCGTCCAGATACGGTGCAATTGAGATCCCTGAACTCTGATCACTGCTAACAGGGCACCTAGCACCTTTGTAAAGATGTGTGGAGCTGTAGCCAGACCAAACGGAAGAGCGACACACTAGTAGTGTTTGTCCATGTGCAGGTATGCATCCTTGAGGTCTATTGTAGTCATAAATTGACCCTGTTTAATTAAGGACAAGATTGTGCAAATGGTTTCCATCTTGAAAGTGGGAACCCTGACAAACAAACATGTTTAATGTCTTTAGGTCTAAGACAGGCGTGTAGGTCCCTTCCTTCTTTGGGACAATCAACAGATTGGAGTAAAACCCTTGACCCTTTTGAGATACAGGTACTGGGATAATTACCCCAGAGCCTCTAATTCCCAAACACACTGTAGAAAAGCAGCCGCTTTTAACTGAAGTTTGGGAACATGAGACAGAAGGAAATACCCTCGAGGAGGTCTGGACCTGAAGTCTATCCGATAACCCTGAGAAATTATGTTTCGAACCCAGGGGTCCTGGACTGACCTGCAACAGACCTCCTGAAAGAGACTCAGTCTGCCTCCTACCAGAACAGATTCTGGTTCAGGGAATGCACCTTCATCCTGATTTAGTGGTGTAGTTGGACTTTTTGGATTGCTTGTTCTTTGACCACAAAGAACCAGGCTGACTTGGAGGGCTCAGATCTCTGAGAAGAGGAGGACTTTTGATCTCCTGAGGAGCAAAAGGTACAAAACTGATTTCCTCTTCTGTTATTTTCTTTTGATTTTTTTATCCTGAGGAAGGCTGGCTCCTTTTCCACTAGTGATTGTCTTAATATTGGAGTCCAAGTCTGAACCAAATAGAACCTTGCCTTGGAAAGAGTCTTCAGTCTATTTTTAGAGATCTGCGGCGAGATCACATATGCTGCGCATGCTTCAGCGCAACAGCTGAAACCTGCGTCGCCGGTAATTTCACCCTGCATATTGGGGAATCACATAAACCCCGCCAGCAGTTCATAAACTGCCGTAAGTCAGATAAACTAGCGATGTCCAGAAATGTGCGTAAATACACATTTCTGGAGTCGCCAGTGACTTAGGGCAGTTCAGAAACTGTCGGCGCGTAATAAAAGCATAAAAAAATCCTACATCGCCCGTAAAAGTTTAACCCGCCTCCCAAAAATAAACCCGACAAGTAAAAACCCCTATATCCCCCATCAGCCCACATCACAAATACTAATGAATCTATTAACCTCTAAACCACCACCCACACAAGACAATATACCTTAATAAACTATTAACCCCTAATCCACCATTCACCCACATCGCAATCTACCTAATAAAAGTATTAGCCCCTAAACCGCCACCCCCCACATCACAATCTGCCTAATAAATATATTAACCCATAAACCGCCATCCCCCATAACGCAATAAACCTAATTAACCTATTAACCCCTAAACCGCCATCCCCCAACAACACAATAAACTAATTTAATCACTAAGCCCCCTAACCTAACACCGCCTAAATTAACCCCAATTACATCAAATAAAAAAAATACTAAGTTACAATTAAAATTAAAAACCTAACATTACTTAAAAAAAACAAAAAACTAAGATTCAATTAAATAAATCTAAAATTACAAAAAATAAAAAAGTCTAACATTACAGAAAAAAATAAACCAAATGATCAAAAATAAATCTATTACTCCTATGAAAATAAAAAAGCCCTCCAAAATAAAAACACCCCCTAATCTAAACTACCCATAGCCCTTAAAAAATTGCCCCCCCCCACCCACCAAACCCCCCAAAATATAAAAAACTAACACTAAAAAAACCTAAACTACCCATTGCCCCTAAAGAGGTATTTGTATGGGCATTGCCCTTAAAAGGGCAATCAGCTCTTTTACAGCCCAAAAAAACTCTAATCTAAAAAAAAAGCCACCCCAAAAAATAAAAAATAATCCTAACTCTAAGCCCCAAATAGGTACTCACCATTCCTGAAGTCCGGTAGAGGTCTTCTTCCAGGCGATGAAGTTCTTCTTCCAGGCAGCAATATCTTCTTCGAGCACGGGGACCTCTTCTATCTTCATCCCGGACCAAGGCGACGCAGAGTGGTGGTGACCGCGGAACAGGACCGGTGACCGCGGAGCCATCCAGCGTGGAGATTCTCTTCCTACGATCACCGCCGCACACTGAGAATTGAATGCAAGGTAACCGTTTGGGGTACCTTGCATTCCTTTTTGGCTGAAATTTTCAAATCAGCCAATAGGATGGGAGCTACTGAAATCCTATTGGCTAATTTGAACAAACTTTTTTTTTTTAGATTAGGGTTTTTGGGCTCTAAAAGCACTGATTGACCTGTTAAGGGCAATGCCCATACAAATTGGTATCTTAGGTTTTTCAAGTGTTAGGTTTTTTATTTTGGGGGGTTACTGTTAGGGGGCCACTTAGTTTTAATTTAGGGCATTGGTAGTTTAGTTTAGATTAGGAGGTGTTTTTATTTTGAGGGGCTTTTTATTTTAATAGGGGTATTAGATTAGGTTTAATTTTTTTATTTTTGATAATTTGGTTTATTTTTTCTGTAATTTTAGACTTTTTTATTTTTTGTAATTTTAGATTAATTTAATTTAATCTTAGTTTTTTTCCTTTAAGTAATGTTAGGTTTTTTATTTTAATAGTAACTTAGTATTTTTTTTATTTTATGTAATTGGGGTTAATTTAGGGGGTGTTAGGTTAGAGGCTTAGTAATTAAATTTGTTATTTGCGTTGTGGGGGGTTGGCGGTTTAGGGGTTAATAGCTTAATTAGGTTTATTGCGTTGTGGGGGATGGCGGTTTAGGGGTTAATAGCTTAATTGTAGGGTTAATAGCTTAATTAGGTTTAATGCGTTGTGGGGGAATGGTGGTTTAGGGGTTAATAGCTTAATTTGGTTTAATGCGTTGTGGGGGAATGGTGGTTTAGGGGTTAATAATTTAATTAGATACTTTGCGATGTGGGGTTTGACGGATTAGGGGTTAATATATTTTATTTAGTTATTGCGGTGGGGGATGACGGTTGACTGGTAGATATTGCGCATGTATTAGTTGTTAGTTAATACTTTCAGGGAGTTACGGTGCTCACATATTCAGCGCAAGGCTTGCTGCGTCTGCCTATGTGCAGCAAGGTGAAAATGGAGTAAAATGTCTAAATTTTCACTGTGTAAGTCTTTGCACTGAATATGTGATACCAACTTGCGACACGGTTCAATGTTAGTTCTACTGACCAATATTTTAACCATAAAGATCTCCTTGCCAGCACTGCCATAGACATATTTTTGACATTGATCTTAATAATGTCCATTACTGCATCGCACATGAATGCTTGAGTCATTTTAAGTGCTTTAATACAGTTTTGTAAATCCTCAGTAGAGTAATTGTCCACCACCATTTGGCTAGGGAATTACACCACAGTGTTCCTGCTGCAGCCACACAGTTGAGAGAAACAGACAGTCTTAGTAAAAGGCCTGTTTGAAGAAAGAGTTTCCTTAAGAAGGACTCTAATTTGTGGTCCATTGGGTCCCTAAACGAAGTGTTATCCTCCATAGGGATAGTTGTACGTTTAGTGAGAGTGGAAATAGCACCATCAACCTTAGGGATTGTTTCCCACACTTCCACATTCTGTTCTGGAATGGGTTATATTTTCCTAAATCTTGTGGAAGGGGTACGCCTGAATTTTTCCATTCTTTAGCAATTTAGTCAGAGACCAAATCACGGACCTGAAACAGCTGTGTAATCTTTGGGACGTGAAACACCTGTGTAATATTTGGCAGAGCTTTGAAAATAATATTTAACTGATTGACAGGCTTGTTTTAGCAGGTTTTTCTAGAGTCTTTAATACCTCCTGCAATAAATTGTTAATGTGCTCCACCTTAAATCTAAAGACATTGTCATTTTCAGGATCAGGCACAGGCTCCTGTTCATCTAAAGATACTTCCCCATCAGAACTAGATATATTTGCATCCTCAGAGTCAGAGCTCTGTAGGAGAGCAGGAACTTGTGGTTGTGGGGAAGGATTTACGCTTTCTTAGTTTGGGGATTGCCACCAAACAATCTATTACAATATTATACATGCTGCTTTTAAATTCAGGAGTAAAATCAGTAGAGTCCCCATGAGTGAAGCATTGGGCAAATTTCCCTTTGAGAAGTGGAAGGTTGTGTTTGGTTTGCATGTTAAAACTTAGGTACACAATTGTAACAGATTTGGTTGACCTGGCATACTGGAACAGAATTGCAAACTAAACAAATATATGTACAGTGGGGAAAAAAAGTATTTAGTCAGCCACCAATTGTGCAAGTTCTCCCACTTAAGAAGATGAGAGAGGCCTGTAATTTTTATCATAGGTATACCTCAACTATGAGAGAAAAAATGTGGAAAGAAATCCAGACAATCACATTGTCTGATTTGGAAAGAATTTATTTGCAAATTATGGTGGAAAATAAGTATTTGGTCACCTACAAACAAGCAATATTTCTGGCTCTCACAGACCTGTATCTTCTTCTTTAAGAGGCTCCTCTGTCCTCCACTCATTACCTGTATTAATGGCACCTGTTTGAACTTGTTATCAGTATAAAAGCGGTCCACAACCTCAAACAGTCACACTCCAAACTCCACTATGGTGAAGACTAAAGAGCTGTCGAAGGACACCAGAAACAAAATTGTAGACCTGCACCAGGCTGGGAAGACTGAATCTACAACAGCCAATCAGCTTGGTGTGAAGAAATCAACTGTGGGAGCAATAATTAGAAAATGGAAGACGTACAAGACCACTGATAATCTCCCTCGATCTGTGGCTCCACGCAAGATCTCACCCCGTGGGGTCAAAATGATCACAAGAATGGTGAGCAAACATCCCAGAACCACACGGGGGGACCTAGTGAATGACCTGCAGAGAGCTGGGACCAACGTAACAAAGGCTACCATTAGTAACACACTACGCCGCCAGGGACTCAGATCCTGCAGTGCCAGACGTGTTCCCCTGCTTAAGCCAGTACATGTCCGGGCCCATCTGAAGTATGCTAGAGAGCATTTGGATGATCCCGAAGCGGATTGGGAGAATGTCATATGGTCAGATGAAACCAAAGTAGAACTGTTTGGTATAAACACAAATTGTCGTGTTTGGAGGAGAGAGAACACCATACCTACTGTGAAGCAGGGGGGTGGCAACATCATGCTTTGGGGCTGTTTCTCTGCAAAGGGAACAGGAAGACTGATCCGTGTACATGAAAGAATGAATTGGGCCATGTATCGTGAGATTTTGAGTGCAAACCTCCTTCCATCAGCAAGGGCATTGAAGATGAAACGTGGCTGGGTCTTTCAGCATGACAATGATCCCAAACACACCGCCCGGGCAATGAAGGAGTGGCTTCATAAGAAGCATTTCAAGGTCCTGAAGTGGCCTAGCAAGTCTCCAGATCTCCACCCCATAGAAAACCTTTGGAGGGAGTTGAAAGTCTGTGTTGCTTAGCGACAGCCCCAAAACATCACTGCTCTAGAGAAGATCTGCATGCAGGAATGGGCCAACATACCAGCAACAGTGTGTGACAACCTTGTGAAGACTTACAGAAAACGTTTGACCTCAGTCATTGCCAACAAAGGATATATAACAAAGTAATGAGATGAACTTTTGATATTGACCAAATACTTATTTTCCACCATAATTTGCAAATAAATTCTTTCCAAATCAGACAATGTGATTGTCTGGATTTGTTTCCACATTTTGTCTCTCATAGTTGAGGTATACCTATGATGAAAATTACAGGCCTCTCTCATCTTCTTAAGTTGGAGAACTTGCACAATTGGTGGCTGACTAAATACTTTTTTTCCCCACTGTAACTAGAGGTATATAAGAAACTGACTCCTCTAAAGAAATATCAGTGAGGACAGAAACATTTTGTTCCATATGTTTACTTATAACAGTATAAAATGGCACGTTATATAATGGAAACCTGGTAGAGAGTCCTCTACACTAAAATAACACACCCTCAAGCACTTGTACAATCTCCCAATGTAGTAGGTTTAACAAACCCCAAGAATTAAGAAAATCTTTTAAGTACCTCCTGGCTGCTCCTGTATAGGTACTCACCCCCTTCCTGGGACTAACATGTACTAAAAATCAGATTAGAATCTGTTCAAGATAAGGCCCCAACTGTTGCAGGTGAAATCTAGTCACAGAGGCTCCAGATAGCTGCGAGAAAAGCCTGTGAACACAAAATGTGCGGCGCTACCGCCAGGAGTAAAATCAGTGACTTAGAAATAATAAAAAACACTTTTGAATATTTAAAAAAAAAACACTTTTGAATGTTTTTAAATAAAATAAATGGCACCAAGCATAATAACCCTATAAACTCTGTCTCTTAAAGGACCATCCACATAATTTGTAAAGTGCTAAAAAAAATATCCCAAAAGCTGCCAGAGGGTTAAAAAAGGTCAGAGGATTAACTAATAGTGTTCCTAATGCTAGTAGAACTGTTAGGGACATTATATGGAGACAAACTTGTGTCATGAGGGGAGCAGGTGAAGTCCCCTGGCTATGCTGTACCTGTGTCAGAGTACCTACAAATCAACATATTTTCCATATTTTACTTATGGAATTGCCTTGTGCTCCTATTTCATTTTGCATTTTACCTACAAATAGCCTCTGGGTTGTGTCTGTGCTGTGTAAAGGCACTTACCTTACACAGCACCCCTCCACTGGCTTACCAGGCATGTCAATGCAGCAGTATCCAGTAGAGAGCCCATCCAGTGCAGGTATTGAGTACCACAGAGGATTGCATTAGCAAATACCAGAGTCCCACAGCTGAGGTCTCATTAGGGAAATTCTGTGCACATAACAGAGTATTCCTGTGTCCCTGCATTATTCAGCTGCTGTGAAGAGTCTTTTCTGTCTTCTTTGTAAATGATACTCCTCAGGGACTCTCACCTAGGTCTGAGCTCCCAATTTGTAATCCATAAACAAGTAGCTGGAACAACCTCTATTTTCAACCATCTCCTACAAGGCCAAGAACAAAACTGAGAGAGATGGGAGGGTTTTAAAGCTCTTGTATGGGTTCTTGACCTCCTCGTAGTGGCAGGAAATATATCCCATATGTTATGGAGGACTGTGGACCATCATCATTTAAATATATATATATATATATGATAAATATTTACAGTATATACACAGTAAAACACAATATTACATATTATTATATAATTATGATTTAGACACATATATTATAGCCCTTTGCAGTCAAATACATGGCCATATACCATATACCTTTGAACCCTTATAATAAAAAAAATTATGAATGAGTGTTTAACGTACGTTTACGTACGTTAAATTTGATTGGGCTTGAGCGAACACATTTGCTTTCAACTTGAAACATGAGCAAATTAACGCGTCCATAATATTCTTTTATCGCTTGCCGTTAGTGCACTAAAAGAAAAGTTTGTTAGAATGCAAAGATCATATGTGTTGTAATCATTGGCACATTGTTTTATTAAGGCACTACGTTGTAATCTGTTATGACTCATAGTTTATGATGTTGCCCAGTATACTAGTTATAGATCTGATTTTACTATTAATCTAATAACTTTTAATACCTGGCAGCTGTAGTGTGAAGGGTACTTCCTGAGAAATGAGAAACAGAATATGGAACATTTAAAAGGACAGGAAACACTTTGGGATTGTGATATAAAATACATAATAAATAACTTGGCTATAGACTTTCATTACTTATTTTCTCCCTTCTTTCACTAATTTAAATCTACAAATTGTGGATTTTCCAGTCCTGAAAACTGAAAGAGCACATGGCAGACCTCTAACATTGCTGCATATCTGTACCTAATTTGCAGTTTATTTTATCATTTCTGCTGAAGTCAAACTATTAAAGGGACACTGAACCCAAATTTTTTCTTTTGTGATTCAGATAGAGCATGGCTGCAATTTTACGCAACTTTCTAATTTACTCCTATTATCCATTTTTCTTTGTTCTCTTGCTATCTTTATTTGAAAAAGAAAGCATCTAAGCTAAGGAGCCAGGCACTTTTTGGTTCAGAACCCTGGGCAGCACTTGTTTATTGGTGAATGAATTTATCCACCAATCAGCAAGAACAACCCAGGTTGTTCACCAAAAATGGGCCAGCATCTAAACTTACATTCTTGCTTTTCCAATAAAGATACCAAGAGAATGAAGAAAATTTGATAATAGGAGTAAATTAGAAAGTTGCTTAAAATTGCATGCTCTGTCTGAATCACGAAAGAAAAAATTTGGGTTCAGTGTCCCTTTAAGCCCTGTCTTGTACAAATGCAATTCTAGATTAGCTTCTACAAATAATAACAATGGAGGGTAGAGTTTAACTATTGAAAAAACATTTGCATCAAACAAGGAATTAATATGTTCTAATAATGTTCAGACTCTGAAACTGATGATGTGTTAATCTCTTTGAAAACTGCATCATGATCATAGGGTGTTTACAATCTCTTTAAATGACATCATAACTTGTCATCCCTGTTCTTAATCAGCATGTTCTTTTATTCAGGATCATTACAATAAAACAAGCAATGGTAAATGGTTGGTGATTGAGCAGATCAAGAAACACAGAGTGTAGGAGATAAAATGGATTTTTACTTTACAGGCATATTTTCAGGATGAACCAATTTACTTTTGGCAGAGATATCTTTACTGAAAGAGGTGTATGGGGTTTTTTTTTCTCCTGCAGTATCACTTCAAGGGAATTAATGACTAAATCTGCACATTGTGTTGTTGGGTAGACTTGAACTGATTAAAATGAACATTCTTTCAAGAATATTATATTTTCTTCAGATACTTCCCATACGTCTTCCCTCCATTCTTGTATGTGTAAAAATATAATAATGTATTTACCCAAAAACATAAGGAGTCATAGGGTTCCCAAACAATCATCTAGATTACGAGTTTTGAGCTGCACAGGGTGCGAAACTAACGCCAAAAAAGTTGCGTTATTTCACTCTCCATAGGGCTGCCATTACGAGTTACTGAAAAGCCTCCTTGTGAGTGCGATATGGTGGCGTTAAGCTCCATACTGCACAAAAGCCAAGGGCTGCTTTGACGTGCTTGTGCACGCTTTCCCCAATAGACATAAAAAAACGAACACCTGAAGTGCGGAATGAAAAATCTCCGTAACGCAACCCCATTGATGTCTATGCGGAAAAAAAAGTTACGTTTAAACCTAACAGCCTAACATAAACCCTAAGTTTAAACACCCCTACATAGCCGACACTAATAAAAGTTAAAGTTAAAACTCATAACTAAACTGTTACAAAGTATACTAACACACATAAACTACCTATTTACCCTTAAACCGCAACCCTTCCGCATTGCAAACACTATAATAAAGCTATTAACCGCTAATCTGCTGCTCCCGACATCGCCCACACTATAATAAAGCTATTAACCCCTAATCCACCGCTCCCCGACATCGCCGACACTAAAAAAACCTATTAACCCCTAAACCGCCAGCCCTCCCACATCGCAAAACACTAAATTAAACTATTAACCCCTAAACCTAACACCCCCCAACTTAAAATTAAAATTACAATATAACTATCTTAAAATAAATAAAAACATACCTGTGAAATAAAAATAAACCTAACATTAAAAAATTAAAAAATACTACAAATAAGAAAATCTAAATTACAAATTTAAATAAACAATTAAAAAATCTAAAATTACAAAAAATAATAAACACTAAATTACTAAAAATAAAAAACACTAAGCTTACAAAAAATAATAAACAACATTTTTAAAAATAAAAACAATTAGACCTAAGCCCTATAAAAATAAAAAATCCCCCCAAAATAAAAACACCCCCTAGCCTACAATAAACTACCAATAGCCCTTAAAAGGGCCTTTTGTAGGGCATTGCCCTATGTTAAACAGCTCTTTTACCTGTAAAAAAAAATACAAAGTCCCCCAACAGTAAAACCCACGACACAACCAACCCCCAAAATAAAGGGGGCATTTGTATGGGCATTGCCCTTAAAGGGGCATTCAGCTCTTTTTTACTGCCCTTAAAAGTGCATTCAGCTCTTTTCCAAAAGCCCAAAGCCCTAATCTAAAAAAAAAAAACACCCAAAAAAGCTAAAAAAAACTAACACTAACCCCAGAATATCTACTCATGGTTCCTGAAGTCCGGACATCTATCTCCATCCAGGCGGCAAGAAGTCTTCATCCAGGCGGTGATATCGTCATCCATCCAGGGGGTGTCTTCAACTTCGTACACTGAAGTTGAATGCAAGGTAGCTGTTTCAAAATGTCATACCTTGCATTCCTATTGGCTGATTTGATTCTTCAAATTCAAATCAGCCAATAGGATGAGAGCTTCTGAAATCCTATTGGCTGTTCAAAACAGCCAATAGGATGAGAGCTACTGAAATTCTATTGGTTATTCAAATCAGCCAATAGGATTTCAGTAGCTCTCATCCTATTGGCTGATTCTGGGGTTAGTGTTAATTGTTGTTTTATTTGGGTCTTTTTTTTAGATTAGGGTTTTGGGCTTTTGGAAAAAAGCTGAATGCCCTTTTAAGGGCAGTGAAAAAGAGCTGAATACCCTTTTAATGCTACAGGTTTTTTTAGAGTTAGGTTTTTTATTTTGGGGGGTTCGTTGGGTGGTGGGTTTTACTGTTGGGGGGACTTTGTATTTTTTTTTTACAGGTAAAAGAGCTGTTTAAATTAGGGCAATGACCTACAAAAGGTTATTATTTTTGTAAGCTTAGTGTTTTTTATTTTTTGTAATTTAGTGTTTAATCATTTTTTTGTAATTTTAGATTTTTTATTTTTTTTCGTAGTGTTAGGTTTTTTTAATTTGTATATTAGATTTTTTTATAGGTAGTATTTTTTTTTTATTGTATTAGAATAGCAATGTTAAGTTAATTTATAGTTTAATGTTAGGTTTATTTTTATTTCACAAGTAAGTTTTTATTCATTTTAAGAGAGTTATATTGTACTTTTAATTCTAAGTTAGAGGGGAGTTAGGTTTAGGGGTTAATAGTTTAATTTAGTGTTTTGCAATGTGGGGGGGCTGGAGGTTTAGAGGTTAATAGGTTTATTTAGTGTCGGCAATGTTGGGGCGGCTGATTAGGGGTTAATAGCGTTATTTTAGTGTTTGTGATACAGGAGGGTGGCGGTTTAAGGGTTAATAGGTAGTTTATGGGTGTTAGTGTACAGTTTAGTTATGAGTTTTGTGAAACATTTTTGTTTCGCAAAATCCATAACTACTGCTCTCAGATGGCGGCATGGATTGTGTCGTATAGGCTGTAACGCAAGCATTTAGCTGGACCGCACAACCTGTAATATCGGCGCTATGAAAATCCCACAAAAAAATGTAATTTTCTTGAGTGCGGAATGGACGTTGTGTTACAGGCTAAAATGCTTGCATTACAGCTATGCTGACATGACTCATAATATGCGTTCCTGGCCATTACGCTGGAATTGCCATTTCTTTAGCATTAAAAGCCGTACTGCAACACTTGTGATCTAGCCGAATGTGAATAGGACTGCTTCTTGCATTATAATCGAAAAATCTGGGTCACAATGGAACACATAATATATCAGTCGTCAACCTCAAATACGCTGGAATTCCGCAGCGTATTTGAGGCGAGGCTGATTCGCATAAGTTATGAAGCCCTACAGACCAGCAAAAGTAGAATCTGGTGACGTAAGCATCGATCCACCGGACTCAGTCCGACACAGATCGATTCTTATGTCACTCCAGATGTTCCGAACGCAAGTTCGGCACAATCTGACTACTTTTGGAAGTTATCAAAATCCCAGCAGGTACGCTCGGCACTTTTACGGCCCAGCGTACCTGGTTTTCAATCCGCCACCCTGGAGGTGGCGGATCCCATAGGAATCAATGGGAGTCAGACCATAGCGAAAGTTCAAGTTCGCTGCTGCCTGACATCCCATTCATTCCTATGGGAAGTGTGTACACCTAACACCCTAACATGTACCCCGAGTCTAAGCACCCCTAATCTGCCCCCCCTACACCGCCGCCACCTATATTAAACATTTTAACCCCTAAACCGCCGCTCCCGGACCCCGCCGCAACTCTAAGAAATCTGTTAACCCTTAAACCGCCACTCCCGGCCCCCGCCGCCACCTACATAATACCTATTAACCCCTATCCTGCCCCCCTATACTGCCGCCACCCCTAATAAATGTATTAACCCCTATCCTGCCGCTCACGGACCCCACCACAATGAAATAAATAGTTTAACCCCTAAACCGCCACTCCCGGACCCCACCGCCACCTATATTAAACTTATTAACCCCTAATCTGCCCCCCCTACACCGTCGCCACCTATAATATTTTTATTAACCCCTATCCTGCCCCCCCTATACCGCGGCAACCTATAATAAAATTATTAACCCCTAAAGCTAAGTCTAACCCTAACCCTAACACCCCCCTAAATTAAATCTAATTTAAATCTAACGAAATAAATTAACTCTTATTAACTAAATTATTCCTATTTAAAGCTAAATACTTACCTGTAAAATAAACCCTAAACTAGCTACAATATAACTAATAGTTACATTGTAGCTATTTTAGGATTTATTTATATTTTACAGGCAACTTTCAATTTATTTTAACTAGGTAGTTTTTGGTAGTTTTTTATTTTAACTAGGTAGTGATTGGAACAGCCAATAGAATGCGAGCTCAATTTGATTGGCTGATTGGATCAGCCAATCGGATTGAACGTGAATCTGATTGGCTGATTCCATCAGCCAATCAGATTATTCCTACCTTAATTCCGATTGGCTGATAGAATCCTATCAGCCAATCGGAATTCGAGGGACGCCATCTTGGATGACGTCATTTAAAGGAACCTTCATTTTTCGGGAGTTCGTCGTGGAGGAAGGATGTTCCGCGTCGGCGGGATGAAGATGGAGCCGGAAGAAAGAAGATTGAAGATGCCGCTTGATAAAAGACTTCAGCCGGAGGATGGACCTCTTCAGCCCCCGCTTGGATGAAGACTTCAGCCGGATGATGGACCTCTTCAGCCCCCGCTTGGATGAAGACTTCAGCCGGATGATGGACCTCTTCAGCGCCACGCTTGGATGAAGACATCGCCCGGATTGGATGAAGAATTCGGCTCGGCTGAGTGAAGACGACTCAAGGTAGGAAGATCTTCAGGGGGTAGTGTTAGGTTTTTTTTAAGGGGGGTTTGGGTGGGTTAGAGTAGGGGTGTGTGGGTGGTGGGTTTTAATGTTGGGGGGGTTGTATTTTTATTTTACAGGCAAAAGAGCTGTTTTCTTTGGGGCATGCCCCGCAAAAGGCCCTTTTAAGGGCTGGTAAGGTAATAGAGCTGGTATCTTTTAAATGTAGAATAGGGTAGGGAATTTTTTTATTTTGGGGGGCTTTGTTATTTTATTAGGGGGCTTAGAGTAGGTGTAATTAGCTTAAAATTGCTGTAATATTTTTATAATGTTTGTAAATTATTTTTTTATTTTTTGTAACTTAGTTCTTTTTTATTTTTTGTACTTTAGTTAGTGTATTTATTTGTAGGTATTTGTATTTAATTTATTTAATTTATTTAATGATAGTGTAGTGTTAGGTTTAATTGTAACTTAGGTTAGGATTTATTTTACTGGTAATTTTGTATTTCTTTTAGCTAGGTAGTTATTAAATAGTTAATAACTATTTAATAACTATTGTACCTAGTTAAAATAAATACAAAGTTACCTGTAAAATAAATATAAACCCTAAAATAGCTACAATGTAATTATTAATTACATTGTAGCTATCATACGGCTAGATTTAGAGTTTTGTCGGTAACGACCCGCGTAGCTAACGCTGGCTTTTTTCTGGCGCACCTTTAAAATAACTCTGGTATTGAGAGTCCACAGAATGTCAGCGTTAGGCTCCAAAAAAGGAGCGTAGAGCATATTTAACGCAACTGCAACTCTCGATACCAGAGTTGCTTACGGACGCGGCCAGCCTCAAAAACGTGCTCGTGCACGATTCCCCCATAGGAAACAATGGGGCTGTTTGAGCTGAAAAAAAACCTAACACCTGCAAAAAAGCCGCGTTCAGCTCCTAACGCAGCCCCATTGTTTGCTATGGGGAAACACTTCCTACGTCTGCACCTAACACTCTAACATGTACCCCGAGTCTAAACACCCTTAAACTTACACTTATTAACCCCTAATCTGCCGCCCCCGCTATCGCTGACCCCTGCATATTATTATTAACCCCTAATCTGCCGCTCCGTAAACCGCCGCTACTTACATTATCCCTATGTACCCCTAATCTGCTGCCCTAACATCGCCGACCCCTATATTATATTTATTAACCCCTAATCTGCCCCCCACAACGTCGCCTCCACCTGCCTACACTTATTAACCCCTAATCTGCCGACCGGACCGCACAGCTATTATTATAAAGTTATTAACCCCTAATCCGCCTCACTAACCCTATAATAAATAGTATTAACCCCTAATCTGCCCTCCCTAACATCGCCGACACCTAACTTCAATTATTAACCCCTAATCTGCCGACTGGAGCTCACCGCTATTCTAATAAATGTATTAACCCCTAAAGCTAAGTCTAACCCTAACACTAACACCCCCCTAAGTTAAATATAATTTAAATCTAACAAAATTAATTAACTCTTATTAAATAAATTATTCCTATTTAAAGCTAAATATTTACCTGTAAAATAAATCCTAATATAGCTACAATATAAATTATATTTATATTATAGCTATTTTAGGATTAATATTTATTTTACAGGTAACTTTGTATTTATTTTAACCAGGTACAATAGCTATTAAATAGTTAAGAACTATTTAATAGCTAAAATAGTTAAAATGATTACAAAATTACCTGTAAAATAAATCCTAACCTAAGTTACAATTAAACCTAACACTACACTATCAATAAATTAATTAAATAAAATACCTACAATTAACTACAATTAAACCTAACACTACACTATCAATAAATTAATTAAATACAATACCTACAAATAACTACAATGAAATAAACTAACTAAAGTACAAAAAATAAAAAAGAACTAAGTTACAAAAAATAAACAAATATTTACAAACATAAGAAAAATATTACAACAATTTTAAACTAATTACACCTACTCTAAGCCCCCTAATAAAATAACAAAGCCCCCCAAAATAAAAAAATGCCCTACTCTATTCTAAATTACTAAAGTTCAAAGCTCTTTTACCTTACCAGCCCTGAACAGGGCCCTTTGCGGGGCATGCCCCAAGAAGTTCAGCTCTTTTGCCTGTAAAAAAAAACATACAATACCCCCCCCCAACATTACAACCCACCACCCACATACCCCTAATCTAACCCAAACCCCCCTTAAATAAACCTAACACTAAGCCCCTGAAGATCTTCCTACCTTATCTTCACCATACCAGGTTCACCGATCGATCCAGAAGAGCTCCTCCGATGTCCTGATCCAAGCCCAAGCGGGGGGCTGAAGAGGTCCATGATCCGGCTGAAGTCATCATCCAAGCGGGAGCTGAAGAGGTCCATGATCCGGATGAAGTCTCCTATCAACGGCATCTTCAATCTTCTTTCTTCGGGAGCCATCATCTTCCATCCGACGTGGAACATCCTCTTCTCCCGAAGCCTACTAGCCGAATGACGGTTCCTTTAAATGACGTCATCCAAGATGGCGTCCCTCGAATTCCGATTGGCTGATAGGATTCTATCAGCCAATCGGAATTAAGGTAGGAATATTCTGATTGGCTGATGGAATCAGCCAATCAGAATCAAGTTCCTACCTTAATAACGTAGGTGGCGGTCGGCAGATTAGGGGTTAAAAAAATTTAATCGAGTAGCGGCGATGTGGGGGGGGCCTCGGTTTAGGGGTACATAGGTAGTTTATGGGTGTTAGTGTACTTTAGAGTACAGTAGTTAAGAGCTTTATGAACCGGCGTTAGCCCAGAAAGCTCTTAACTACTGACTTTTTTCTGCGGCTGGAGTTTTGTCGTTAGAATTCTAACGCTCACTTCAGACACGATTCTAAATACCGGAGTTACAAAAATCCCATTGAAAAGATAGGATACGCAATTGACGTAAGGGGATCTGCGGTATGGAAAAGTCGCGGCTGAAAAGTGAGCGTTAGACCCTTTTTTGACTGACTCCAAATACCAGAGGTAGCCTAAAACCAGCCTCTAACGCTGGTTTTCACGGCTACCGCCAAACTCCAAATCTAGGCCTTAGTGTTTATTTTACAGGTAAGTATTTAGTTTTAAATAGGATTCATTTATTTAATGATAGTGTAGTGTTAGGTGTAATTGTAACTTAGGTTAGTTTTTATTTTACAGGTAAATTTCTCTTTATTTTAGCGAGGTAGCTATTAAATAGTTAATAACTATTTAATAGCTATTCTACTTAGTTAAAATAAATTGAAAGTTGCCTGTAAAATAAAAATAAATCCTAAGATAGTTACAATATAATTATTATTTATATTGTAGCTATATTAGGGCTTATTTTAAAGGTAAGTATTTAGTTTTAAATAGGATTAATTTAGTTAATAAGAGAAATATTATTTAGATTTATTTAATTAATATTTAAGTTAGGGGGTGTTAGGGTTAGTGTTAGACTTAGGTTTAGGGGTTAATAATTTTATTACAGTGGCGGCGGTGTAGGGGGGCAGGATAGGGGTTAATAAATGTATTATAGGTGACGACGGTGTAGGGGGGGCAGATTAGGGGTTAATAAGTTTAATATAGGTTGCGGCGGGGTCCGGGAGCGGCGGTTTAGGGGTTAAACTATTTATTTAGTTGCGGCGAGGTCCGGGATCCGCAGGATAGGGGTTAATAACTTTATTATAGGTGGCGGTGGTATGGGGGGGCAGGATAGGGGTTAATAGGTATAATGTAGGTGGCGGCGGTGTCCGGGAGTGGCGGTTTAGGGGGTTAATACATTTATAAGAGTTGCGGCGGGGTCTAGGAGCGGCGGTTTAGGGGTTAATAACTTTATTTAGTTACGGGGGGCTCCGGGGGCGCCGGTATAGGGGGTAGAACAGTATAGTTTAGTGTGGGTGCTTAGTGACAGGCTAGCAATAAAGCTGTCAAAAAGCCGAAGGGCAGCGAGATCGGATGAGTGATAACTATAACAGTCCGCTGCTCATCGCCCCGTACTTGGTGCGCGGCTTTTTGACAGCTTTATTGATAACTTAGGCAAAATTTTTCAGGTCCGCGGCGCCGATGGTAGGCGAGCTTAGGCGGGCGTATTGGGCCGGCGAAGGTAGGTAAAGTAGACGGCTTGATAACTAGGCCTCTATGCATCAGCTCCTTATGTGGCCAAAAAATATTGATTGTGGGTTGAACACTATATCTATCATCTAGGGTATAAAATGCCAACAATTGGTAACCCAAGAATGGTTGGTGCTAGATGCCAAAATAATATGGGCTAGATTACAAGTGGCGCTATATTTTTTTTTGCGTAAGCGAAAACCCTGCTTGGATTTTCATTTTTGTGCTTTTTGGGTTGCGTTCATATTACAAGTTTAAAAAAAACTTATTTTGTGCTAGCGTTAACCTGAATAGCGTGAAAAAACAAACTTAAGTGTTTGCGCGCGCATGTATTCTCGCATAGAGATCAATGAGAAAAAAAAGTGGGAATTCAAAAAATCACACCTGAGATCGCGCAAACTCCATTGCCTTTTCACATTCCCCATAGAAGTCAATAAGGGAAAAAAATTGTTAGAAAAAAAACAAACACCCATCACGCATACAACATAGCATATTCGCATTAGTAAATGTGAAATATTTACAGTAAATACATAGTTAAAATCGTTACGGCTAGATTTAGAGTTTTGTCGGTAACGACCCGCGTATCTAACGCTGGCTTTTTTCTGGCCGCACCTTTAAAATAACTCTGGTATTGAGAGTCCACAGAATGGCTGCGTTAGGCTCCAAAAAAAGGAGCGTAGAGCATATTTAACGCAACTTCAACTCTCGATACCAGAGTTGCTTACGGACGCGGCCAGCCTCAAAAACGTGCTCGTGCACGATTCCCCCATAGGAAACAATGGGGCTGTTTGAGCTGAAAAAAAACCTAACACCTGCAAAAAAGCCGCGTTCAGCTCCTAACGCAGCCCCATTGTTTGCTATGGGGAAACACTTCCTACGTCTGCACCTAACACTCTAACATGTACCCCGAGTCTAAACACCCCTAACCTTACACTTATTAACCCCTAATCTGCCGAGCGGACCGCACCGCTATTATTATAAAGTTATTAACCCCTAATCCGCCTCACTAACCCTATAATAAAAAGTATTAACCCCTAATCTGCCCTCCCTAACATCGCCGACACCTAACTTCAATTATTAACCCCTAATCTGCCGACTGGAGCTCACCGCTATTCTAATAAATGTATTAACCCCTAAAGCTAAGTCTAACCCTAACACTAACACCCCCTAAGTTAAATATAATTTTAATCTAACAAAATTAATTAACTCTTATTAAATAAATTATTCCTATTTAAAGCTAAATACTTACCTGTAAAATAAATCCTAATATAGCTACAATATAAATTATAATGATATTATAGCTATTTTAGGATTAATATTTATTTTACAGGTAACTTTGTATTTATTTTAACCAGGTACAATAGCTATTAAATAGTTAAGAACTATTTAATAGCTAAAATAGTTAAAATAATTACAAATTTACCTGTAAAATAAATCCTAACCTAAGTTACAATTAAACCTAACACTACACTATCAATAAATAAATTAAATAAAATACCTATAATTATCTACAATTAAACCTAACACTACACTATCAATAAATAAATTAAATACAATTCCTACAAATAAATACAATGAAATAAACTAACTAAAGTACAAAAAATAAAAAAGAACTAAGTTACAAAAAATAAAAAAATATTTACAAACATTAGAAAAATATTACAACAATTTTAAACTAATTACACCTACTCTAAGCCCCCTAATAAAATAACAAAGACCCCCAAAATAAAAAAATGCCCTACCCTATTCTAAATTACTAAAGTTCAAAGCTCTTTTACCTTACCAGCCCTGAACAGGGCCCTTTGCGGGGCATGCCTGTAAAAAAACACATACAATACCCCCCCCCAACATTACAACCCACCACCCACATACCCCTAATCTAACCCAAACCCCCCTTAAATAAACCTAACACTAAGCCCCTGAAGATCTTCCTACCTTATCTTCACCTCACCAGGTATCACCGATCCGTCCTGGCTCCAAAATCTTCATCCAAGCCCAAGCGGGGGCTAGACATCCATCATCCGACGGCTGAAGAAGTCCAGAAGAGGGTCCAAAGTCTTCATCCTATCCGGGAAGAAGAGTTGATCCGGACCGGCAACCATCTTCTTCCAAGAGGCATCTTCTATCTTCATCCGATGAGGACCGGCTCCATCTTGAAGACCTCCATCGCGGATCCCTCCTTCTTCTCCGACGACTAGACGACGAATGACGGTTCCTTTAAATGACGTCATCCAAGATGGCGTCCCTCGAATTCCAATTGGCTGATAGGATTCTATCAGCCAATCGGAATTAAGGTAGGAATATTCTGATTGGCTGATCAGCCAATCAGATTGAGCTTGCATTCTATTGGCTGTTCCGATCAGCCAATAGAATGCGAGCTCAATCTGATTGGCTGATTGGATCAGCCAATCGGATTGAACTTGATTCTGATTGGCTGATTCCATCAGCCAATCAGAATATTCCTACCTTAATTCCGATTGGCTGATAGAATCCTATCAGCCAATCAGAATTCGAGGGACGCCATCTTGGATGACGTCCCTTAAAGGAACCGTCATTCGTCGGGAAGTCGTCGTCGGAAGAAGATGGGTCCGCGGTGGAGGTCTTCAAGATGGAGCCGGTCCTCATCGGATGAAGATAGAAGATGCCGCTTGGAAGATGATGGTTGCCGGTCCGGATCTACTCTTCTTCCCGGATAGGATGAAGACTTTGGAGCCTCTTCTGGACTTCTTCAGCCGTCGGATGATGGATGTCTAGCCCCCGCTTGGGCTTAGATGAAGATTTTGGAGCCAGGACCGATCGGTGATACCCGGTGAGGTGAAGATAAGGTAGGAAGATCTTCAGGGGCTTAGTGTTAGGTTAATTTAAGGGGGGTTTGGGTTAGATTAGGGGTATGTGGGTGGTGGGTTGTAATGTTGGGGGGGGGGTATTGTATGGTTTTTTTTACAGGCAAAAGAGCTGAATTCTTTGGGGCATGCCCCGCAAAGGGCCCTGTTCAGGGCTGGTAAGGTAAAAGAGCTTTGAACTTTTGTAATTTAGAATAGGGTAGGGCATTTTTTATTTTGGGGGTCTTTGTTATTTTATTAGGGGGCTTAGAGTAGGTGTAATTAGTTTAAAATTGTTGTAATGTTTTTCTTATGTTTGTAAATATTTTTTTATTTTTTGTAATTAGTTCTTTTTTATTTTTTTTACTTTAGTTAGTTTATTTCATTGTAGTTATTTGTAGGTATTGTATTTAATTAATTTATTGATAGTGTAGTGTTAGGTTTAATTGTAACTTAGGTTAGGATTTATTTTACAGGTAATTTTGTAATTATTTTAACTATTTTAGCTATTAAATAGTTCTTAACTATTTAATAGCTATTGTACCTGGTTAAAATAAATACAAAGTTACCTGTAAAATAAATATTAATCCTAAAATAGCTATAATATAATTATAATTTATATTGTAGCTATATTAGGATTTATTTTACAGGTAAGTATTTAGCTTTAAATAGGAATAATTTATTTAATAAGAGTTAATTAATTTCGTTAGATTTAAATTATATTTAATTTAGGGGGTGTTAGTGTTAGGGTTAGACTTAGCTTTAGGGGTTAATACATTTATTAGAATAGCGGCGAGATTCGGTCGGCAGATTAGGGGTTAATAATTGAAGTTAGGTGTCGGCGATGTTAAGGAGGGCAGATTAGGGGTTAATAAATATAATATAGGGGTTGGCGGTGTTAGGGGCAGCAGATTAGGGGTACATAGCTATAATGTAGGTGGCGGCTCTTTGCGGTCGGCAGATTAGGGGTTAATTATTGTAGGTAGGTGGCGGCGACGTTGTGGGGGGCAGGTTAGGGGTTAATAAATATAATATAGGGGTCGGCGATGTTATGGCAGCAGATTAGGGGTACATAGCTATAATGTAGCTGGCGGCGGCGTGCGGACGGCAGATTAGGGGTTAATAAGTGTAGGTAGCTGGCGGCGACGTTGTGGGGGGCAGATTAGGGGTTAATAAATATAATATAGGGGTCGGCGGTGTTAGGGGCAGCAGATTAGGGGTACATAAGGATAACGTAGGTGGGGGTCGGCAGATTAGGGGTTAAAAAAATTTAATCGAGTGTCGGCGATGTGGGGGGACCTCGGTTTAGGGGTACATAGGTAGTTTATGGGTGTTAGTGTACTTTAGGGCACAGTAGTTAAGAGCTTTATGAACCGGCTCTTAACTACTGACTTTTTTCTGCGGCTGGAGTTTTGTCGTTAGATTTCTAACGCTCACTTCAGACACGACTCTAAATACCGGAGTTAGAAAGATCCCATTGAAAAGATAGGATACGCAAATGACGTAAGGGGATCTGCGGTATGGAAAAGTCGCGGCTGAAAAGTGAGCGTTAGACCCTTTTTTTACTGACTCCAAATACCGGCGGTAGCCTAAAACCAGCGTTAGGAGCCTCTAACGTTGGTTTTCACGGCTACCGCCAAACTCCAAATCTAGGCCTAAGTAAATAAGAATATTGCATAAATATGTTTTATCATGTTTTTATCTGCTTAATGGCAAAGTTCTATAATGCACTTATATGTTATATATGTTTATATGTGTGTACATATGCATTAATGTTTTTATATGTGTATACATGACTTTAAATACATATATACACAAATAAATACATTAATATATATGTACACACACACACACATATATATATATATACACATAAAAATATTTTTTTTGCAATGTATCTGTATGTGTCTCAATGTTAAAGCACTTTGCCTGCCTTTTTTTTTCTAACACCTGAGATCTCATATCTTTGAGCCCTGATACATTTTTTGCGCAATATTTTTTTTTAATAATTTTTATTAGACAGTTTTATTATAACTGTACTTTTTAATGTATTTTTGAAGTGTTTTGTGAAACTTTTGAGTTTCGGAAAACAAAACACAATTACACTAGCGCAAAACCGTTTGCTCCTCACTTATAATCCCTATAAAATGTTAAAATGTTACGTTTTAAATCTATGTCCCACAAGATAAAGGGGTTTTATTGTGAGTTATGGTGATCAGTTAGTATTATGAATGTGAGTGCTTCAGGATGATGTACCTTAATCTTTATGTAACTAACAAATATTCTCACACTAGCCTGGCACTATCTGTCTCGGAATGTTACATCCCACTTTCTAGATAAGCTCTGCTATGAGAACAGAAGAGAATACAAACTGATTTCTTAAAGGCAATATTTTCAAAGGCATATGATATATATATATTTGTGTGTGTGTGTATGTATATGTATTTTTGTGTATATATATATATATATATATATATATATATATATATGTATATATATATATGTGTGTGTGTATGTATATGTATATTTGTGTGTATATATATATATATATATATATATATATATATATATATGTATATATATGTGTGTGTGTATGTATATGTATATTTGTGTGTGTATATATATATATATATATATATATATATATATATATATATATATATACTGTATATATAGATATATATTGGAGAGAGAGAGAAATATATATTTAAAAATAAAAAGAGCTTTTTTTTAAGTGAAGAACTTAGGAATGTAAAATATTTATATAACAAAAAAAAAACACATTAACACTTATATAAGATAAATAAAATTGATTGCATGTTTCAAGATTTTTGACTGGGAAGGGCTATATATATATATATATATATATATATATATATATGTGTGTGTGTTTATATGTATATGTGTGTGCACATACATAGTTACACATATAAACCCATAAATACACATGTATACACATATATAGACATGCATACATTCTCATACATTGGAACCCTTTCACCTTGCCATATACCATATCCCTATTAACACCTTTTTTTTTATCAATTTTAAAATGATTTTTTTTAATTAAAAAGTGTATATATAAGTCTAATACTTTATTTTAATATGTTTTGCAAAAAAAAAGTTTTAACCCTTACTCTTTAATTCAGTCACGCTAAATATTCTAGCTCAGTTTTGGCTTTCACTCGGGCAAACTATCGGCCAGATTACGAGTTTTGTGTTAGAGGATATGCCAGTGCTTTCCAAACTGTGTGTCGTGACACATTAGTGTGTCGGCTGCAGTGTGTAGGTGTGTCCCTGCTTCAGCACAATTTTTTTGTATTTACATTTTTATTTGGTTTCCGACTTTCTGCCTGCTACGCATATCACATGGTTGACACGTGATTGATACCTAGTGGGTCACAGATCATCTTAACCTATTGGCGCAGCTCAGTGGGAACTGAAACTATTCCCATTGGCGGTTTTTGGCGGCACATTGGCTCCTGACTGCACGTGTAGTCTACTCAATCGGCTCGTGACTGCATGTGTAGTCAGTGAGTGGGACAGCAGTGTGTTTGCAGCACGGGCAGTAGTCAGTTGAACTCACGGAGCTCTGAGGGCGGCAGCTTAAACGCTGAGCAGAAGTCAAAGTGTTTTGTTTTTTTTGCAGCTAGCTCCCAGTAGTGCATTGCTGCTCCTGCTCTTAATATAAGGATAGAAAGTGGAAGCTTAAAAATGCTTAATGATAAAATGCGAGTGTCTTTATCTAATATTCCACCAAATATTCAGAAACTGTGTTCATCCCATCAACCTCATACATCCCATTAAAATAGTAAATAGCTATTGGTGTTATTAAAATGTTTATTTTAATTCTTGCACATACATACTGTTACTTGTAAATACATTTTGTTATTATATAATTTATGTATGTGTTCGTATCTCTTAAAACACGTTAGTTTAACCTCCTGTTTGCTAGTACAACTGAATTACTGTGTCGCAAAATGATGTAGGTCTATAAAGTGTGTCACCAACATGAAAAGTTTGGAAAGCTCTGGGCTATGCGGTGCTAACGAGCAGTTTTCTCTCACCACTCACTTACCTGCATCGCTGGTATTACAGGTTTTTACAAACCCGGTGTTAAAAGGCAAGAAGTGAGCATAGAGCAAAATTTTGCTCCTTACCGCACTCCAATACCAGCGCTGCAGGGAGAGCCAGCTGAGAAAAAGTCTAACACCTGTCAAAAAGCAGCATAAAACTCAGTAACACAGCCCCATTGATTCCTATGGGTAAATAAAATTTATGTCTACACCTAACACCCTAACATTAACCCCAAGTCTAAACACCCCTAATCCGACGCGGAGCATCCTCTTCTTACTGAATGATGGTTCCTTTAAGTGACGTCATCCAAGATGGCGCCCCTTAGATTCCGATTGGCTGATAGAATTCTATCAGCCAATCGGAATTAAGGTAGAATAATCCTATTGGCTGATGCAATCAGCCAATAGGATTGAGCTTGCATTCTATTGGCTGTTCCAATTAGCCAATAAAATGTGAACTCAATCCAATTGGCTAATTGGATCAGCCAATAGGATTGAACTTCAATCCTATTGGCTGATTGCATCAGCCAAAAGGATTTTTTCTACCTTAATTCCGATTGGCTGATAGAATTCTATCAGCCAATTGGAATCTAAGGGACGCCATCTTGGATGACGTCACTTAAAGGATCCGTCATTCAGTAAGAAGAGGATGCTCCGCGTCGGATGTCTTGAAGATGGACCCGCTCCGCGTCGGATGGATGAAGATAGAAGATGCCGTCTGGATGAAGACTTCTGCCCGTCTGGAGGACCACTTCACCCGGCTTGGATGAAGACTTCTCCCGGCTTCGTTGAGGACTTTGGCCCGGTTGGATGAAGACTTCTGCCGCTTCCTTGAGCATGGATGTCCGGTTTTCAGAACAGTAAGTCGATCTTCAGGGGGTTAGAGTTAGTTTTTTTTTAAGGGTGTATTGGGTGGGTTTTATTTTTTAGATTAGGGCTTGGGCCGCAAAAGAGCTAACTGCCCTTTTAAGGGCAATGCCCATCCAAATGCCCTTTTCAGGGCAATGGGGAGCTTAGGTTTTTTTAGATAGTATTTTATTTGGGGGGTTGGTTGTGTGGGTGGTGGGTTTTACTGTTGGGGGGGGTATTTGTATTTTCTTTTACAGGTAAAAGAGCTGATTACTTTGGGGCAATGCCCCACAAAAGGCCCTTTTAAGGGCTATTGATAGTTTAGTTTAGGCTAGGGGTTTTTTATTTTGGGGGGCTTTTTTTTATTTTGATAGGGCTATTAGATTAGGTGTAATTAGTTTAAATATCTTGTAATTTGTTTATTATTTTAGCGGAATCTGTTGGCGCTCTACAAATAACCGATAATAATAATAATATTTTCTGTAATTTAGTGGTTTGTTTTTTTTGCACTTAAGGTAATTTAATTTAATTAATTTATTGTTTTTAATTTAGTTAATTTATTTAATTGTAGGGTTAGGTTAGGTGTTATTGTAACTTAGGTTAGGTTTTATTTTACAGGTACTTTTGTATTTATTTTAGCTAGGTAGTTATTAAATAGCTAATAACTATTTAATAACTATTCTACCTAGTTAAAATAAATACAAACTTGCCTGTAAAATAAAAATAAACCATAAGATAGCTACAATGTAACTATTGGTTATATTGTAGCTAGCTTAGGGTTTATTTTATAGGTAAGTATTTAGTTTTAAATAGGAATTATTTAGGTAATAATATACATTTTTATTTAGATTTATTGTAATTCTATTTAAGTTAGGGGGTGTTAGGGTTAGACTTAGGTTTAGGGGTGAATACATTTAGTATAGCGGCGGCGAAGTTGGGGGCGGCAGATATGGGGTTAATAAATATAGGTAGGTTGCGGCGATGTTAGGGATGGCAGATTAGGGGTTAATAACATTTAACTAGTGTTTGTGAGGCAGGAGTGCGGCGGTTTAAGGGTTAATATGTTTATTATAGTTGCAGCGATATCCGGAGGGGCAGATTAGGGGTTAAAAATTTTATTATAGTGTTTGCGATGCGGGAGGGCCTTGGTTTAGGGGTTAATAGGTAGTTTATGGGTGTTAGTGTACTTTTTAGCACTTTAGTTATGAGTTTTATGCTACAGCGTTGTACCATAAAACTCTTAGCTACTGACTTTTAAATGCGTTAGGACTCTTGACAGGGTAGGGTGTACCGCTCATTTTTTGGCCTTCCAGGACAGACTCGTAATATCAGCGCTATGGAAGTTCCATAGAAAAAAGACTTTACAAAGTTTACGTAAGTCGTTTTGCGGTAAGGCCAAAGAAGTGTGCGGTGCCCCTAAACCTGCAAGACTCGTAATAGCAGCGGGCGTAAAAAAGCAGTGTTAGGACCTCTTAACGTTGCTTTTTTACCTTAACGCACAACTCGTAATCTAGCCGTATGACTTTCAACTTGTAATATTTGCCCAAGAGGAGGGTTATGATTACATTGAAGGTCTATAGAATACTTTGGAGGCATGGTCATGAACCATTTATATATATATATATATATATATATATATATATATATATAGTTAAATATATAGATATCGTTAAATAGCTAATACTGGCACTAGAAATTTCTATATAAAAACAACCCTGGTTATTACAATCCTGCATCTATAAATCCAAGCAGTAGTGTAGTGCTCAGCGGTATAATTAATTTTAAATTCAGAAGAAGAGAGAAAAGAGGAACTGCCTCTGGGGAAAAGTGGAAAATACACCTTCCTCCTAGGAAGCGTGGTCAGTATACCTCTATCTGGCACCCAACCTATAAGCTTCACACAAGTATTTAATTACGATCCAAGGTAAAGCCACATAACTATGTAACACTTAATAGAAAAAGTCCCAACAGGAAATCTGCAAGGGTACCCTTGTAAGTCCAGGGAGCTCCCAAATAACAGCAGCACAGCAGATGTTAATTATGTATTCACCCCAACACTATGGGTTTTGATTCAACAGCTCCTGTGATAATTTCGATATTTAGCACCCCCGTCAGTTCAAAACAGGCACCCCCATGGCTGTGACTAATTATGCCAAAGCACTGGTAAGTAACTCTCTCATCTGCAGACTTACAGAGTAATGCCTTCCTAGGCGTGCAGCACTCCCAGATCTCGGCTTTATACTTTACCCTCCTGCACTGGCTTAGCTTTCTTCACACAGACTCACATGGGGACACTGGTGCCGATGATTTCCATAACGGAGGTTATTCGATCCAAAGCTTCCAGGAGTTAAATACACTGAGCCGGAGGAAGCCCCATGCCTATGGGGGTGAAATGCATGTAGCAGGCAGCTACAATACAAGTCCGCAGGACACATCGGAGACAGAAAAAGGGATTTAACTCCTGGAAGCTCTCTCTCTCTCTCTCTCTCTCTCTCTCTCTATATATATATATATATATATATATATATATATATATATATATATATATATATATAAATGTATGTCAAAGTTACAGTTTCATGATTCAGATAAATCATTTATTTTTTTTAAAAAGGTGCACATTCTTCTTATATGCACACTTTCTGAAGCTCCAGCTCCTACTGAGCATGTACAAAAGTGCGTAGTATATACCTATATGCATTTTGTGATTCGCTGATGGCTGTCACATGATATGGGGGAGGTAAAATTGAATTAACTTCAAAGTAAGTACTATTGCATTTTATTTTTATTGTGTATCTGTCAATTATTCAATTATACTGTATTTAGTGATTTTACTAGGATTAAGGCCATACTAATGTGGACTTGTGTCAAATTAGTATGCCTTGAAGTGATTATAAATCCGCTGTCTAATAAAGGTTAGTTTTAGCACCTCCCGCCTTCTAGACCTTTTGTACACATTCTTGACAATGCAGTCCCACTGTGCTAAAATCCCCATTGTTTTATGAGATCTTATTTGCATATTACCAGGGCAGGTAGTTGAATAAGTTGAATACACACCAAAGATAACCCTCTACAAGCCTGGTCATCCCACAAATCCTTTATTAGGGCTATATTAATTTTTTTTTTTTTAAATATGTTTTTTTTTATTAATTTTCCAAAAGAGATAATTCAATCATACAGGCAATCAAATAAAAACGACTGTTACAAGTTTACCTTAAAGATTACCTTACAAAATAAACATATATCTGAATGTCTAACATTAATATTTCACAATAATGACAGTCAACTGAAGCTTAAATATTACATCCTTGTATATATCATTAATGCTGGCATATCTTATCTATCTTTGATGCCTAAACAGAAAAAAAGCAATATATAATATATTTTTAACAATTTAACAATCTATCCGAACCTACTGGAGTTCCCTTCCCTTCTATCTCTCTCTTCTCATCTTTTAATAATTCCTAAGACCAATAGCAGCTGTACTAGGATTCATGTAATGTTTTAGCCCATGAATCATTGCAATTGTTCAGAGAACAAGATGATGAGTAGTTGAAGGTGGATACGCTGACACTAAACATATCACCCATCTCTCATACCATGAGCATATCACCAGACGCACACACAAAAAAAAAAAAAAAAAAAAGGCCCAATCCCAACTCCTAACCCCTCTCCAACCCTCACCCCCCCCCCCCTAGCCAGTGTTATCTACAGAGTCGTTTGCCCAACATCTAGGGAAGCAGCCTGTAAGAATGTTTTGAAGGACAAAAATAGAGGTGCTAACTGGTTTAACCACTTGAATTTGAATATTATTCAGGAGGGATTTAATAACTTCCTCCCATTTTGAAAAAAAGATCTGTACCTGTTCCACATTTAAATTCTGTATATTATATTGTTCAATTGTGAGTTGCATAATAACTGCTTTCTTAAATTCTGAAAATTTTGGGGCACATGCCGCTTTCCATGTTTTAAATATAAGATTCCGAGCAAGTATTATTAAAGTGTTGACAAGTTTATAATCCTTGCCTCCTGTTGCATATCTTAACAAAAACACAATATCTTGGGGTCCTATATTTATTCTTATATTAAGTATCCAATTAATCCAATGTATTATTTTACCCAAGAATTGAAGAATCTTAGGACATAGCTATAGGCAATGCAGTATGTCTGCCTTCTCTTTATTACATCGTGAACAGCAGTGAGTGTTCCCCGACCAAATCGACCTTTTACTGGGAGTAATATAGACATTATATAATATTTTTATATGCGATTCACGCCATGCTGTGGGGACCCACGATTCATTGATTGCTCTGATACTTCCCTGTATATCTGCTATAGTTATACTTGGAAAGTATTTTAGCCATGTCAACTGTATATATGTAATTTGTTTTAAATTACTATGTGTATTTAGGATATTATAGAAAGTTGCTATTGAGAATCTTCCTGTCTGGTATATTTTAATTCCAACCATTAGGGGACCAAGAGACCAATTTGGTTTAAATTCTTTTTGAATATCTGATAAATAGTGTCGGATCTGTAGATATGCAAAGAAGTCTTTACGGTGTATTCCATATTTGGAACAAATAGAGTTAAATGTATCAATCACACCATCTGGTAGCAACAGTTGCTTCACATATTTTAGGCCCCTCTCCTCCCATCCCTGGAATGCTCGAGAATCATAGCCTGGTTGAAATTCAGGATTTCCCTGGATTGTTAAAAATTCTGTTGCATGGGGATTAATCTGGATTTCGACACAAAATTTCTGCCATGCGTAGATAATATTCTTAAATGTCATTAAATTGTTAACATTACAGGGTAATTTCCGGATTGGACAGTGCAACAGTACATTTAAGGTAAATGGGGCGATAATATTAGACTCACACTGATATAGAGTAAGGTATTCTTTTTGAGTAATCCAATCAGCAGCAAATTTAATTAAAGAAACCCAATTATAGAATTTAATATTGGGAAATGATAATCCTGCTGCTATCTTATCACTCATTAACCTAGTTAAGGCGATCCGTGGTTTCCCCCCTTTCCAGATAAACTTAGTACACATGCTATTGAATTTCAAAATATCCCTATTTTTAAGCATTATAGGGATATTTTGCAAAAAATATAAAATTTTAGGAAATAATATTGTTTTTATTAACATAATAAGTGGTATTAATGATATCGGGAGGTTAATCCAACTATCCAGTTGTTTCTGCATTTCCTCTAAGCATACTGAGATGTTCATATCATACCATTCAAGTGGGTTATTAGCCAAGACTATACCTAAATAAGTTATATATTTCGTTTCCTTAAAGGGGTGTTTCATATACCTTTTTGTTGGTTTCGTTATCCATAATAATTCCGATTTATTGAAATTTATCCTATATCCCGAAACTGTACCAAAAAGTTGCATAATTGATATGAGCTTCGGCAGATTGACTTCAAGATTATTTAAGAAAACCAACAAATCATCTGCATATAATGAAAGAGTAAACTTATGCTCCCCAATACTGATACCATCTAGCTGATCACGCAATAGTATAGCCAATGGTTCAAGTGAGATATTGAATAACAAGGGGGACAGCGGGCAGCCTTGCCTGGTGCCTCTGTGTAGAAAAATAGGATCTGTAAGTGTATTATTTATAATGAGGGCAGAGACTGGATTGCTATATAATAACTGGATAAAATCACTAAAATGTCCTCTGAACCCAAATTTTTCTATTGTCATAAACAGATGACCCCAACTTATGTAGTTAAATGCTTTTTCTGCATCTAAAGAGAGCTGTATCCACCCCTTTTCTGCTTGTTCCCAGTGAGTTATTCCAGAGATAGTCCAAAATAATCATGATCTTCCTTAAATTCTTAATTGGACTTCTCCCTTGCATAAAACCTACTTGGTTTTCATGTATGATACCTTTAATTACTGGTTGTAATCTGCTAGCTACTATTGATGTTAGTATCTTATAATCTGCATTTAGCAGTGAGATAGGTCTATAAGACTCTACTAACTCTGGGTCTTTGTTTTTTTTCAGGATTAACACAACGTTAGATGCAGTAAAATATCTAGAGCATTTTATTTGTGAACTAAAATATTTATTAAACAAACGGCGCAATGTTGGGGTCACTTCATCCTGTAAAATTCTGTAAAACTCTATAGGGAGACAGTCTGGCCCTGGAGCCTTGTTAAGTTTAGCCTGTTTAATGGCCAAATTAATTTCTTGGTCTGTAATTGGTGAGTTTAGATGCTGCAGGTCTTCCTGTGAAATTCTAGGTAGAATTAACTTGGACCAGAATGTCTCCCTGTTTGTATGACTAAAGGGTTCTGCCTTATAAATTCCCTGGAAATAATTATGAAAAACTTTTTTAATCTCCTCTGTTTGGGTAAATCTATTCCCGTTCTGCCTAATCGCAGCAATCAAATTACTATCT
Source organism: Bombina bombina (assembly GCF_027579735.1). Lineage (NCBI taxonomy): Eukaryota > Metazoa > Chordata > Amphibia > Anura > Bombinatoridae > Bombina > Bombina bombina. The sequence continues at coordinate 471,109,819 of NC_069501.1, forward strand.
TTTGGTTTAGTTATTCTAGCCAGATACTTAGCAGCCCTTCCAGTAAACCCTCTGTAAAGGGCTTTTTGTTTTTGTCCCTCTTGTATACACTTTTGTTTTAAGAAAATATCCCACTGTGTTTTAGCATGAATATACCTATTCCAGTTTTCACTTGAGCTAGAAGCAATATAGGCATTATACCTATTTCTTAATGCGTTAGAGAATTGTAATTCTTTTTGTTTGATTTTTTTTTTAACCTAAACATGTACGCCTTGATTTGTCCCTGGAGTACAGCCTTTGCGGCTTCCCAATATGTTTCTGTTTTCTCTTGATAGTGCCCATTAAGAGTTTGGTATTCTGCCCATTTAATTTTTAAGAAATTTTGAAATTGACTATTCATTGCTAAGTATTTAGGGAAGAATAAGATGTTATTGGGCCCTTTTTTGAATACCTCGGGGCCAGCGTGGAATCAGCCAATCAGATTAAAGTTCAATCCGATTGACTGATCCAATCAGCCAATCAGATTGAGCTCGCATTCTATTGGCTGTTCCGATCAGCCAATAGAATGCGAGCTCAATCTGATTGGCTGATCGGATCAGCCAATCGGATTGAACTTTATTCTGATTGGCTGATTCCATCAGGCAAACAGAATTTTCCTACCTTAATTCCGATTGGCTGATAGAATCCTATCAGCCAATCGGAATTCGAGGGACGCCATCTTGGATGACGTCCCTTAAAGGAACCGTCATTCGTCGGGAAGTCGTCGTCGGAAGAAGATGGGTCCGCGGTGGAGGTCTTCATGATGGAGCCGGTCCTCATCGGATGAAGATAGAAGATGCCGCTTGGAAGAAGATGGTTGCCGGTCCGGATCTACTTTTCTTCCCGGATAGGATGAAGACTTTGGAGCCTCTTCTGGACTTCTTCAGCCGTCGGATGATGGATGTCTAGCCCCCGCTTGGGCTTAGATGAAGATTTTGGAGCCAGGACGCATCGGTGATACCCCGTGAGGTGAAGACAAGGTAGGAAGATCTTCAGGGGCTTAGTGTTAGGTTTATTTAAGGGGGGTTTGGGTTAGATTAGGGGTATGTGGGTGGTGGGTTGTAATGTTGGGGGGGGGTATTGTATGGTTTTTTTTACAGGCAAAAGAGCTGAATTCTTTGGGGCATGCCCCGCAAAGGGCCCTGTTCAGGGCTGGTAAGGTAAAAGAGCTTTGAACTTTTGTAATTTAGAATAGGGTAGGGCATTTTTTTATTTTGGGGGTCTTTGTTATTTTATTAGGGGGCTTAGAGTAGGTGTAATTAGTTTAAAATTGTTGTAATATTTCTCTGATGTTTGTAAATATTTTTTTATTTTTTGTAACTTAGTTCTTTTTTATTTTTTGTACTTTAGTTAGTTTATTTCATTGTATTTATTTGTAGATATTGTATTTAATTAATTTATTGATAGTGTAGTGTTAGGTTTAATTGTAGGTAATTGTAGGTATTTTATTTAATTAATTTTTTGATAGTGTAGTGTTAGGTTTAATTGTAACGTAGGTTAGGATTTATTTTACAGGTAATTTTGTAATTATTTTAACTAGGTAGCTATTAAATAGTTCTTAACTATTTAATAGCTATTGTACCTGGTTAAAATAAATACAAAGTTACCTGTAAAATAAATATAAATCCTAAAATAGCTATAATATAATTATAATTTATATTGTAGCTATATTAGGGTTTATTTTACAGGTAAGTATTTAGTTTTAAATAGGAATAATTTATTTATTAAGAGTTAATTTATTTCGTTAGATTTAAATTATATTTAACTTAGGGGGGTGTTAGTGTTAGACTTAGCTTTAGGGGTTAATACATTTATTAGAATAGCGGCGAGATTCGGTCGGCAGATTAGGGGTTAATAATTGAATTTAGGTGTCGGCGATGTTAGGGAGGGCAGATTAGGGGTTAATAAATATAATATAGGGGTCGGCGGTGTTAGGGGCAGCAGATTAGGGGTACATAGCTATAATGTAGGTGGCGGCTCTTTGCGGTCGGCAGATTAGGGGTTAATTATTGTAGGTAGGTGGCGGCGACGTTGTGGGGGGCAGGTTAGGGGTTAATAAATATAATATAGGGGTCGGCGGTGTTAGGGGCAGCAGATTAGAGGTACATAAGTATAACGTAGGTGGCGGTCGGCAGATTAGGGGTTAAAAAAATTTAATCGAGTGGCGGCGATGTGGGGGACCTCGGTTTAGGGGTACATAGGTAGTTTATGGGTGTTAGTGTACTTTAGAGCACAGTAGTTAAGAGATTGGTTGATCGGAACAGCCAATAGAATGCAAGCTCAATCTGATTGGCTGACTGGATCAGCCAATCGGATTGAACTTGAATCTGATTGGCTGATTCAATCAGCCAATCAGATTTTTCCTACTTTAATTCCGATTGGCTGATAGAATCCTATCAGCCAATCGGAATTGAAGGGACGCCATCTTGGATGACGTCCCTTAAAGGAGCCTTCATTCGTCGGTAGTCCGTCGGGAAAGAAGGATGTTCCGCATCGGCGGGATGAAGATTCAAGACCCGGCTTCGAAGATGACCTCGTCCGGATAGAAGACTTCTTCAGCGCCTCTTGGAAGATGACATCGCCCGGATGGAAGATTTCTTCAGCGCCGCTTGGAGGATCACTTCATCGGATGGAAGATTTCTTCAGCGCCCCTTGGATGATCACTTCTGCTGGTCCGGATGTCCTCTTCAGTTCCATCGGTGGCTCGGCTGAGTGAAGACGACTAAAGGTAGGATGATCTTCAGGGGATTAGTGTTAGGTTATTTTAAGGGGGGTTTGGGTTAGATTAGGGGTATGTGGGTGGTGGGTTTTAATGTTGGGGGGGTTGTATTTTTCTTTTACAGGCAAAAGAGCTGAATTCTTTGGGGCATGCCCCCACAAAAGGCCCTTTTAGGGGCTGGTAAGGTAAAAGAGCTTTGAACTTTTTTAATGTAGAATAGGGTAGGGCATTTTTTTATTTTGGGGGGGTTTCTTATTTTATTAGGGGGCTTAGATTAGGTGTAAGTAGCTTAAAATTGTTGTAATATTTTTTTAAATGTTTGTAACTTATTTTTTTTATTTTTTGTAACTTAGCTTTTTTTATTTTTTGTTCTTTAGTTAGTTTATGTAATTGTATTTAATTGTAGTTATTTGTAGTTAATTTATTTAATTTATTTAATGATAGTGTAGTGTTAGGTTTAATTGTAACTTAGGTTAGGATTTATTTTACAGGTAATTTTGTATTTCTTTTAGCTAGGTAGTTATTAAATAGTTAATAACTATTTAATAACTATTCTAACTAGCTAAAATAAATACAAAGTTACCTGTAAAATAAATATAAATCCTAAGATAGCTACAATGTAATTATTAATTATATTGTAGCTATCTTAGGGTTTATTTTACAGGTAAGCATTTAGTTTTAAATAGGAATAATTTATTAAAGTATAGTGTAGTGTTAGGTGTAATTGTAACTTAGGTTAGTTTTTAGTTTACAGGTACAGCTATAAATAGTTAATAACTATTTAATAGCTATTGTACCTAGTTAAAATAAATTGAAAGGTACCTGTAAAATAAAAATAAATCCTAAGATAGCTACAATATAATTATTATTTATATTGTAGCTATATTAGGGTTTATATTATAGGTAAGTATTTAGTTTTAAATAGGATTAACTTAGTTAATAATAGAAATATTATTTAGATTTATTTAATTAATATTTAAGTTAGGGGGGTGTTAGGGTTAGTGTTAGACTTAGGTTTAGGGGTTAATAATTTTATTACAGTGGCGGCGGTGTAGTGGGGGGCAGGATAGGGGTTAATAAATATATTATAGGTGGCGACGGTGTAGGGGGGGCAGGATAGGGGTTAATACATTTAATATAGGTTGCGGCGGGTTCAGGGAGCGGCGGTTTAGGGGTTAAACTATTTATTTATTTGCGGCGAGGTGCGGGATCAACAGGATAGGGTTATTATAGAGGGCAACGGTATAGGGGGGGCAGGATAGGGGTTACTAGGTATAATGTAGGTGGCAGCTGTGTCCGGGAGCGGCGGTTTAGGGGTTAATACATTTATAAGACTTGCGGCGGGGTCTAGGAGCGGCGGTTTAGGGGTTAGTAACTTTATTTAGTTGCGGGGGGCTCCGGGGGCGCTGGTATAGGGGGTAGAACAGTGTAGTTTAGTGTGAGTGCTTAGTGACAGGCTAGCAAGAAAGCTGTCAAACAGCCGAAGAGCAGCGAGATCGGATGAGTGATAACTCTCACAGTCCGCTGCTCATCGCCCTGCGGCTTTTTGACAGCTTTACTTGATAACTTAGGTGAATTTTTTCAGGTCCGCGGCGGCGATGTGAGGCGAGCTTAGGCGGGCGTATTGGGCCGGCGAAGGCAGGAAAGTTGACACGTTGATAACTACCCCCCAAAGAATCTACATCAGAGCCTTTTCTGGCGATTATGTCGCTATGAAGGGGCACTTGGATATCTCAAACACAAGACAGAGGGGGGTAGTAAGGGGCGGAGGATAAAGGAGCGGGCGAAAGGGAAGAAAAAAAAAAAAAAACAAGAAAAAATAAGAAAACCCTACTAGCACGTCCACACATCATCCAAACCATCAAATACATGCTCTTCCAAACTATAGTGGCACTTTTGGCAACTTCTAGGTAACTGATACTAAGATCCCTTTATCATTGTATACCCTGCTCATGACAAAAAGCCTGTGCCTCTTTAATCGTATTTAAAACAAATTGTGTCCCATCTATTAATACAACCAGCTTAGCCGGATATATCATTTTAACGTTATAATTTGCATTTAGTAATTTGGAACAGAATGGGGACATTTCCTTCCAACTTGCTGCCGTCTCACTTGAGAAATCTTGAAAGATTAAAATTTTGTGTTGATCTATTGTTAGTGGGTACGCTTTCCTATACTGCCTAAGAAAGTGCATTTTGTCCTGAAAATTCAAGAACTTTAATACTATAGGGCGAGTGGAAATATTATCTTTTCTCATGTGCCACACTGGGCCAGTTCTGTGTACCCTATCTATGACTATTGGGACATCTGTATTAATTTTAAGACTCTGAGGGAGGGTAACCGTTACAAAATACATCAGGTCAAGATATTTACTGTCTTCAGGTAGACCGATAATTCTAAGGTTGTTACGCCTAGATCGGTCTTCCAGGTCCTCCAGTCTATTCTGTAATTTGACAATTCTCTTATTATGTTCAGCATTATTGGCTTCAACTATATTTAACTTGTCCTCAATCTCGGATATTCTAGTCTCTGCTTCTAGCAGCCTTATAGAGAATTGTCTAACCTCTGCCGTGAGGCAATTTATATCCTGTTTGATCTCTGCTTTCATGCTATCTAATTGTGGAGTGAAAATCTTAGTAATCTGTGTAACTAATTCCTGCATATCAAAGTGTACCTCATTTTGTGTTTGCGATGTTTCTAATACCTGATCAGGACGTTTCGCCATTTTTTTTTCTTTTTGCTTGACGGGCATATTAGGAGAAGAATTCCTAGCTGCTGATATAAATTTGTCCATATGCGTACAGATACTGGTAATCCTACTGTCGTGGCACAAGTGTTAATATTAAAAAAAAAATAGTGCGTTTATAAATGTGCATTTAATTGAATCTATACTAGATTTATTAATTCTATGTTCTGATCCCTGAGACCCGGGAATAGGTATATACACACCAAAAAGAAAAAGAAAAAGGGGAAGGAAAAAATAAAGAAAGAAGCAAAAAGGAGGATTTAAAATAGGAGGTGCTAGTGATTATGTGAGCTGAACTTGAGAAGTTCAGGGTGAACTTTAAGAGAAGAAAGACAGGGAGGGAAAAAAAAAAAAAAAAAAGAAGAAAAAAGAAAAAAAACAGGAAGGTGAAGAAAAGGCCTAAACAGAGGATACTATGTTCTATTTATTTAGGACTTTGATATGGTTATAATCCAGAAAAATCTATATATGCTCCCCCCAATAGGATTCTATGTTTAGTTAACACAGAAGCAGGATAGATACACAACACATTGTTAACATTATACATTTCTTGATATCTTGTAAGTTCTATGTGTCATCTATATACTTGATAATTCTGAATACAACACTATTTAGGATTTTTAGGCCCCCTTGCCTGCTTTTCCAGAGACCAAATAGCACCAAGCCAATAATATAATGAGGTATTATCCTGAACCACTTAAACACCTTATATCTTATATTAAGAAGAGAGAATTTTTAGATCAGATGAGTTCCTTTATCTATAGTGACATAAAAAAAGGTTAATCATGCATTTACCAGGCAAAAAAATCTCACTTTATATTATTGTCCCATTGATCATCTGTTGATATGACGGTAATTCAATACAAAAGAAAATACTCTTTTCATGCTGGATAAATAATCACAGTAAAGCACTAAAGAAAGAAAGCCAATACTTTACTTTGTTTGCAGTGAGTTGTCTGCCAGGTTCCAGGCTAGTTAGCGAAAAAGTGCCGATCCTCAGCAATTTGGGCCGTTTAAGCAGATACTATGCCCAGTCTAGCAAGGCCTGGCTAAATTATGAGTCACCAGGCGAGCAATGTGTAGTGCTCCTTGCGATATGTTTGCAAGTTACGGCCCTTCTGTCGACAGGCCGGTGGGGTAATACAGCAGCGCGTTCCGATGATGTCCACCAGCGTGCATCCGCACGCTGCCCATGTGCCAGGACTCCTCTCCAATCACCAGCTCCGGGATCGAAGGCAGACTCTCTCTCCGCAGCTATCGCCCAATGGTGATCCCTCAGTGCCCAAGGACCTCGACTGTGACCCCCCTCAGGACTCCAGGGTCGTCCGCAGCTGTAGGTATCCTTCCTAGGGTCACAGGAAGACCGGCTGCACAGATATTGCCCTCAACCAGCAGACCACCCACAGCTGATATCCGCTCACCAGGGAGCGGTCGAGACGTTTCAAAGCCGTTAAGGTATGTCAATTGGTCGGAGACCTGTATGCTCACCAGGGAGCGCTCTGAAGTCTGGAACAGGTGCCGGTATAGGTGCTGTATGTTGCGGGTCTGCTAGCAGGGGAAATATTTCAAATCAGAGCTTCCTCCTGGTTTTTACGGCTAGGTTTACCGTTGTACTCAGGCTTTCTTTCAGCTGGAGTCTCTTTTTTGCAGATATAGGCTGTGACTTGTATCCCGTCTGGCATAGTTTAGTTGTACTTTGCATCGTTGTTAAGATAGTAACACAACGTGATGCTGCCAGAGTTGTTGCAAGTTTAGAGAGTCTTTGTAGCACGTTGCTTCAGCCACGAAGCTAGTCGATGCCTAGGAGAGACTTCCACTTTATGGTCCATATGACCCTGAGTCTAGGCCGGGAAAACACTTCGGCCAAAGAACGCTAGAAGGTGGGAGTGGATGGATAGAGCTACATGCATGGGAGCCAGGACCTGCAGCACCTTGCTTGCTCCTCCCTCAAACGGAAGTCAGCATATAATTCTTGCAGACTGTAAGAAGGGGGCTATATTAATTAAATTATCTTTTAATTCTAAAAAAGAGAATATTCAGACCACCAATATACATAAACAACATAGGGCTATATAACAAGGGGGATATTTATCAAAGCATCAATCTCTGTGCATTCGCCGGGGTCAATACGCTTGTCAGACATCGCTGCCGCAGATCCATATATGATGCCCTTATTTATTTATTTTTTAAAAAGTCAAAAACACGCGCATCAAGTATGGCGCAATGAGCATTGGACTGTTGTTAACTAACATTCATCGATGTCGCAGTTATTCTGGTTTTTCCCAACTTTATTTATACCATTTCATTACTGTCCATCAACAAGCACATTTCTCTAATGCTAATCTTTTATTTTTCATCTGTTAATGTCCAAGAAATAGCTATATTTATACTCAACAGACAATATCTCATAGAAAGTTATTTTAATATTTATTTGTTATATGATACTTTCACATAAATTAATGTGTATTTGTATTTCTAGAAGTCATGATATGCTTTTATCTCAATGATTATTAATGCTAGAATTTGTACATATTTGTACATATATCTTTCCACACACACACACACACACATATATATATATATATATATATATATATATATATATATATATATATATATATATATATATGATGTGAGTGTTATGTCAGAAATCTTTTGCAAACATATTGACATGTCCCTAAATTCCATTTTTGGTTCTATACAATGTTGTCTTTCATATATCTGTGTTTATTTATACCACTATATGTATATAGTGTAAATTTATTATTATTCTGAGCAGGAATAATTGTTAATATAACATGACATCAGGGTATCATATATATTTATTTGCAATCAATGGATCTTTTAAGAGCTGGGCAAGTTTTCTCTCTGTACCTATGTAACCCCCTCCTGATTGCAATCTAGTTTTAAAAACCACCCCTACACAGGTGTTATAAAATGGGCTGGCATATAAGATGACATTTCTTACTGAAATTCAAGAGAATGAAGAAATACACTGAAAATAGCATGACAGTAAAGAGGTGATTTTAATTTCTGCTGTATCTGAATTATGACAGTTTAATGTTAGGTGGGCTATCCCTTTGAGCTATCAGTTTAAGATTATATTGAATCAAACAGCAATTTGAATTTTAAAATCATTGTCTAAAATATTACACTGTGTGTCTTAATGTCAGCATCAATGTTTATAATTAATACTAATTTTACATATACATACTTCCAAAGTATAATACTAAATGTAACAAATGGCACTTACATGTTCTGATGAGTGATCAATGACTCAAGTATAGAGCAATTTGATTCGTTCGTGATAGTATAAAATGTATATTTCAATCAGATTGGCTGATGTCAATAATCATGTGATTATGTATTTACCAATAAGTTGTGGAAAACTATACTACTTTGTGGCTTTTTTATGAGTTTGAGTATTGCATCAAATATGACGCAGTAAGGAAACCTTTGAACAACCAAGTTGCGACATATTTGGTGCGAAGTGGAGAGTGAAGTATTCAAATTATTTTTAATGTTGTACATACATACTTTTGTAAATATGTATGTGTATATATATATATGTATGTATCTATATACATGTAAATATATATGTATCTATATACATGTAAATATATATGTATCTATGTATATATATGTAAATATATATGTATATATATATGTCTGTAAATATATATGTATATATATATTTATTATCTTCTCATATTTTTATTTTTAAATAATGTTATTTCTGATCTTAAAGGGACATCAAACTCATATCAGAAATATTATTATGAAGATATAGAATACCATCTCAATCAACATTACAACCTTTGTACTTGTATTATTCCTCAGATATTCCTTTTAGTAGAAATAGCAATGCACATGTGCAAGTCAATCATATGAGTCATCTATGTGCAGTCATCAATCAGCAGCTCCATAGTTTATCTGCATATGCTCTTCATCAAAGGATATTTAAAAAATGAAGAGAAATAAAATATATATAAAAAATATATATAAAACCAAAGAATAATTGAACTTATTGTATGCTATTTATACATCATTCAATATATATTTTGCTTTTCATGTCCCTTCAAAATAATATTTAAATGAATACAGCTACACTATAATTTTGATTAAATACATATTTATTATAAATACATTTTAACTTTTTTTTTTCCACACACTTAAAACTTTTTATAAAACATTGTGTATGGCCTCCTGTATCCCCCGCACTGCAGTGGCGACAATCTGGAGCCCCTCCGCCAGTTGATTGAAAAAATCTTGCAGGAAGGGCTCGGTCTGTGTCCCCTGATCACGAGCTATAAAAAGACAAAATAAAATATGTTCTACAAATTCATTATCAAGATACAATTGTTAAAACATAATATTAAGTTTTCTTACATTCTCCTCCAGCCACCTCATCCTCTGCCAGCGTTGGCAGGAGCAGCGCCCGGGATGGATTCCTGATCAGCTGTCAAAAATCAAGCACAAACACAAATCATTTTTAGTATGAGGAATATGTGACAAGGCCTATATTATACACATCATTGTTAAAAAACACAAAATAAAAAAATATGTTCTACCAATTATTTATCAAGTGTTAAAACATAATGGCCCAGATTACGAGTTTTGCGTTAGAGACTGAGCTAACTCACCGCTCACTTACCTACAGCAAAGGTATTACAAGTTTTCAGAAACCCGTCGTTAAAAGACAAGAAGTGAACGTTGAGCAAAATTTTGCTCCTTACCGCACTCCAACACCAGCGCTGCTTAAGTCAGCGGTGAGCTGGTGTAACGTGCTCGTGCACGATTACCCCATAGGAATCAACGGGAAGAGCCGGCTGAAAAAAAGTCTAACACCTGCAAAAAAGCAGCGTAAAACTCCTTAACGCAGCCCCATTGATTCCTATGGGGAAATAAAAGTTATGTCTACACCTAACACCCTAACATGAACCCCGAGTCTAAATGACTGTAATCTTACACTTATTAACCCTTAATCTGCCACCCCTGACATCGCAGACACCTATATTATACTTATTAAGCCCTAATCTGCCGCTCCGGACACCGCCGCCACCTACATTATACTTATGAACCCCTAATCTGCTGCCCCCAACATCGCCGACACCTACATTATATTTATTAACCCCTAATCTGCCGCCCCCAATGTCGCCGCCACCTACCTACATTTATTAACCCCTAATCTGCCGCCCCCAACGTCGCCACCACTATATTAAAGTTATTAACCCCTAAACCTAAGTCTAACCCTAACCCTAACACCCCCTAACTTAAATATAATTGAAATAAATCTAAATAAATATTCCTATCATTAACTAAATTATTCCTATTTAAAACTAAATACTTACCTGTAAAATAAACCCTAAGATACTAATAGTTACATTGTAGCTATCTTAGGGTTTATTTTTATTTTACAGGCAAGTTTGTATTTATTTTAACTAGGTAGAATAGTTATTAAATAGTTATTAACTATTTAATAACTACCTAGCTAAAATAAATACACATTTACCTGTAAAATAAAATCTAACCTAAGTTACAATAACACCTAACACTAAACTATAATTAAATAAATTAACTAAATTAAATGCAATTACCTAAATTAAATTAGCTAAAGTACAAAAAAACACAAAACACTAAATTACAGAAAATAATAAACAAATTACAGAAATGTAAACTAATTACACCTAATCTAATAGCCCTATTCAAATAAAAAAGCAACCCCCAAATAAAAAAAAAACCCTAGCCTAAACTAAACTACCAATAGCCCTTAAAGGGCCAGTAACCCCACCAAATAAGGTTATATAATAATGCACACAGTGCAGAATTATATAACATTAGCCTAGCGCCACGTTTCTAAAGCAGAGTATAGCAAAGATATTTACCTACGATAATCTATTTTTCAGAACGCCGCTCCTGGCTCTACTGAGCGGGTCTGTTTTTTACCTAAGCGCATCGGGCACATTAAACTGAATGTACTCGCTCCCGCTCGGGTATAGTAGCGAGAGCGAGCTACATTCAGTTTAATGGTGTGATCGGGCGTGCTGTGACTAGACAGCGTGCCCGATGCGCTTAGGTAAAAAACAGACCCGCTCAGTAGAACCAGGAGCGGCGTTCTGAAAAATAGATTATCGTAGGTAAATATCTTTGCTATACTCTGCTTTAGAAACGTGGCACTAGGCTAATGTTATATAATTCTGCACTGTGTGCATTATTATATAACCTTATTTGGTGGCGTTACTGGCCCTTTAAAAGGGCCTTTTGCGGGGCATTGCCCCAAAGTAAACAGCTCTTTTACCTGTAAAAAAAAATACAAACAACCCCCTGAAAAGGGCATTTGGATGGGCATTGCCCTTAAAAGGGCAGTTAGCTCTTTTGCAAGCCCAAACCCCTAATCTAAAAAATAAACCCACCCAATACACCCTTAAAAAAACCTAACACTAACCCCCTGAAGATCGACTTACCGGGAGACGTCTTCATCCAAGCCGGGCGAAGTGGTCCTCCAGACGGGCAGAAGTCTTCATCCAAGCCGGGCAGAAGTGGTCCTCCAGATGGGCAGAAGTCTTCATCTTCTATCTTCATCCATCCGGCGCGGAGCAGGTCCATCTTCAAGACATCCGACGTGGAGCATCCTCTTCTTCTGACGACTAAAACAGAATGAAGGTACATTTAAGTGACGTCATCCAAGATGACGTCCCTTAGATTCAGATTGGCTGATAGAATTCAGCCAATCGGAATTAAGGTAGAAAAAATCCTATTGGCTGATCCAGTCAGCCAATAGGTTTGAGCTTGCATTCTATTGGCTGTTCTAATCAGCCAATAGAATGTGAGCTCAATCCTACTGGCTGATAGGATCAGCCAATAGGATTGAACTTCAATCCTATTGGCTGATTGCATCAGCCAATAGGATTTTTTCTACCTTAATTCCGATTGGCTGATAGAATTCTATCAGCCAATTGGAATCTAAGAGACGCCATCTTGGATGACGTCACTTAAAGGTACCTTCATTCTGTTTTAGTCGTCGGAAGAAGAGAATGCTCCACATCGGATGTCTTGAAGATGGAGCCGCTCCGCACCGGATGGATGAAGATAGAAGATGCCGTCTGGATGAAGACTTCTGCCCGTCTGGAGGACCGCTTCTGCCCGTCTGGATGAAGACTTCTGCCCGTCTGGAGGACCGCTTCTGCCTGTCTTGGATGAAGACTTCTGCCCATCTGAAGGACCCCTTTGCCCGGCTTGGATGAAGACGTCTCCCGGTAAGTCGATCTTCAGGGGGTTAGTGTTAGGTTTTTTAAGGGTGTATTGGGTGGGTTTATTTTTTAGATTAGGGGTTTGGGCTTGCAAAAGAGCTAACTGCCCTTTTAAGGGTAATGCCCATCCAATTGCCCTTTTCAGGGCAATGGGGAGCTTAGGTTTTTTTAGACAGTATTTTATTTGGAGGGTTGTGTGGCTGATGGGTTTTACTGTTGGGGGGTTGTTTGTAAATTTTTTTACAGGTAAAAGAGCTGATTACTTTGGGGCAATGCCCCGCAAAAGGCCCTTTTAAGGGCTATTGGTAGTTTAGTTTAGGCTAGGGTTTTTTTTTATTTTGGGGAAGCTTTTTTTATTTTAATAGGGCTATTAGATTAGGTGTAATTAGTTTAAATTTCTGTAATTTGTTTATTATTTTCTGTAATTTAGTGGGGGGGGTTTGTACTTTAGCTAATTTAATTTAATTTATTTAATTGTATTTAATTTAGTTCATTTATTTAATTATAGTGTAGTGTTAGGTGTTAGGTTAGGTTTTATTTTACAGGTACTTTTGTATTTATTTTAGCTAGGTAGTTAATAAATAGTTAATAACCATTTAATAACTATTCTACCTAGTTAAAATAAATACAAACTTGCCTGTAAAATAAAAATAAACCCTAAGATAGCTACAATGTAACTATTAGTTATATTGTAGCTATCTTAGGGTTTATTTTATAGGTAAGTATTTAGTTTTAAATAGGAATAATTTAGTTAATGATAGGAATATTTATTTAGATTTATTTAAATTATATTTAGGTGGGTGTTAGGTTTAGGGTTAGACTTAGGTTTAGGGGTTAATAAATTTAATATAGTGGCAGCGATGTTGGGGGCGGCAGATTAGGGGTTAATAAATGTAGGTAGGTGGCGGCGATGTTAGGGATGGCAGATTAGGGGTTAATAATATTTAACTAGTGTTTGCGATGCGGGAGTGCGGCGGTTTAGGGGTTAATATGTTTATTATAGTGGTGGCGACATTGGGGGCGGCAGATTAGGGGTTAATAAGTGTAGGTAGGTGGCGGCGACATTGGGGCAGCAGATTATGGGTTAATAAATATAATGTAGGTGGCGGCGATGTTGGGGGAAGCAGATTAGGGGTTCATAAGTATAATGTAGGTGGCGGCGGTGTCCGAAACGGCAGATTAGGGGTTAAATTTTTCATTTTAGTATTTGCGATGCGGGAGGGCCTCGGTTTAGGGGTTAACAGGTAGTTTATGGGTGTTAGTGTACTTTTTAGCACTTTAGTTATGCGTTTTATGCTAAGGCGTTGTACTATAAAACTCATAACTACTGACTTTTAAATGCGCTAGGACTCTTGACAGGATAGGGTGTACCGCTCACTTTTTGGCCTCCAAGGACAGACTCGCAATATCAGCGCTATGGAAGTCCCATAGAAAAAAGACTTAACGTAAGTCGTTTAGCGGTAAGGCCAAAGAATTGTGCAGTGACCCTAAACCTTCAAGACTCGTAATACCAGCGGGCGTAAAAAAGCAACGTTAGGACCTCTTAACGCTGCTTTTTTACCCTAATGCACAACTCGTAATCTAGCCGAATATATTTTCTTACATAGGCCTAGATTTGGAGTTCGGCGGTAAAAGGGCTGTTAACGCTCCGCGGGCTTTTTTCTGGCCGCACCATAAATTTAACTCTGGTATCGAGAGTTAAAACAAATGCTGCGTTAGGCTCCAAAAAAGGAGCGTAGAGCATTTTTACCGCAAAAGCAACTCTCGATACCAGAGTTGCTTACGGACGCGGCCGGCCTCAAAAACGTGCTCGTGCACGATTCCCCCATAGGAAACAATGGGGCTGTTTGAGCTGAAAAAAAACCTAACACCTGCAAAAAAGCAGCGTTCAGCTCCTAACGCAGCCCCATTGTTTCCTATGGGAAAACACTTCCTACGTCTGCACCTAACACCCTAACATGTACCCCGAGTCTAAACACCCCTAATCTTACACTTATTAACCCCTAATCTGCCGCCCACGCTATCGCTGACCCCTGCATATTTTTTTTAACCCCTAATCTGCCGCTCCGTAAAACGCCGCCACCTACGTTATCCCTATGTACCCCTAATCTGCTGCCCTAACATCGCCGACCCCTATGTTATATTTATTAACCCCTAATCTGCCCCCCACAACGTCGCCGACACCTACCTACACTTATTAACCCCTAATCTGCCGAGCGGACCTGAGCGCTACTATAATAAAGTTATTAACCCCTAATCCGCCTCACTAACCCTATCATAAATAGTATTAACCCCTAATCTGCCCTCCCTAACATCGCCGACACCTACCTTCAATTATTAACCCCTAAACTTCCGATCGGAGCTCACCGCTATTCTAATAAATGGATTAACCCCTAAAGCTAAGTCTAACCCTAACACTAACACCCCCCTAAGTTAAATATAATTTTTATCTAACGAAATTAATTAACTCTTATTAAATAAATTATTCCTATTTAAAGCTAAATACTTACCTGTAAAATAAATCCTAATATAGCTACAATATAAATTATAATTATATTATAGCTATTTTAGGATTAATATTTATTTTGCAGGCAACTTTGTAATTATTTTAACCAGGTACAATAGCTATTAAATAGTTAAGAACTATTTAATAGTTACCTAGTTAAAATAATAACAAATTTACCTGTAAAATAAATCCTAACCTAAGTTATAATTAAACCTAACACTACCCTATCAATAAAATAATTAAATAAACTACCTACAATTACCTACAATTAACCTAGCACTACACTATCAATAAATAAATTAAACACAATTGCTACAAATAAATACAATTAAATAAACTAGCTAAAGTACAAAAAATAAAAAAGAACTAAGTTACAGAAAATAAAAAAATATTTACAAACATAAGAAAAATATTACAACAATTTTAAACTAATTACACCTACTCTAAGCCCCCTAATAAAATAACAAAGCCCCCCAAAATAAAAAATTCCCTACCCTATTCTAAATTAAAAAAGTTACAAGCTCTTTTACCTTACCAGCCCTGAACAGGGCCCTTTGCGGGGCATGCCCCAAGAATTTCAGCTCTTTTGCCTGTAAAAGAATAAATACAATACCCCCCCCCCAACATTACAACCCACCACCCACATACCCCTAATCTAACCCAAACCCCCCTTAAATAAACCTAACACTAAGCCCCTGAAGATCTTCCTACCTTGTCTTCACCATCCAGGTATCACCGATCCGTCCTGGCTCCAAGATCTTCATCCAACCCAAGCGGGGGTTGGCGATCCATAATCCGGTCCAGAAGAGGCTCCAAAGTCTTCCTCCTATCCGGCAAGAAGAGGACATCCGGACCGGCAAACATCTTCTCCAAGCGGCATCTTCGATCTTCTTCCATCCGGTGCGGAGCGGGTCCATCTTGAAGCAGGCGACGCGGATCCATCCTCTTCTTCCGATGTCTCCCGACTAATGACGGTTCCTTTAAGGGACGTCATCCAAGATGGCGTCCCTCGAATTCCGATTGGCTGATAGGATTCTATCAGCCAATCGGAATTAAGGTAGGAATTTTCTGATTGGCTGATGGAATCAGCCAATCAGAATCAAGTTCAATCCGATTGGCCGATCCCATCAGCCAATCAGATTGAGCTCGCATTCTATTGGCTGATCGGAACAGCCAATAGAATGCGAGCTCAATCTGATTGGCTGATTGGATCAGCCAATCGGATTGAACTTGATTCTGATTGGCTGATTCCATCAGCCAATCAGAAAATTCCTACCTTAATTCCGATTGGCTGATAGAATCCTATCAGCCAATCGGAATTAGAGGGACGCCATCTTGGATGACGTCCCTTAAAGGAACCGTCATTAGTCGGGAGACATCGGAAGAAGAGGATGGATCCGCGTCGCCTGCTTCAAGATGGACCCGCTCCGCACCGGATGGAAGAAGATCGAAAATGCCGCTTGGAGAAGATGTTTGCCGGTCCGGATGTCCTCTTCTTGCCGGATAGGAGGAAGACTTTGGAGCCTCTTCTGGACCGGATTATGGATCGCCAACCCCCGCTTGGGTTGGATGAAGATCTTGGAGCCAGGACGGATCGGTGATACCTGGATGGTGAAGACAAGGTAGGAAGATCTTCAGGGGCTTAGTGTTAGGTTTATTTAAGGGGGGTTTGGGTTAGATTAGGGGTATGTGGGTGGTGGGTTGTAATGTTGGGGGGGGGTATTGTATTTATTCTTTTACAGGCAAAAGAGCTGAAATTCTTGGGGCATGCCCCGCAAAGGGCCCTGTTCAGGGCTGGTAAGGTAAAAGAGCTTGTAACTTTTTTAATTTAGAATAGGGTAGGGAATTTTTTATTTTGGGGGGCTTTGTTATTTTATTAGGGGGCTTAGAGTAGGTGTAATTAGTTTAAAATTGTTGTAATATTTTTCTTATGTTTGTAAATATTTTTTTATTTTCTGTAACTTAGTTCTTTTTTATTTTTTGTACTTTAGCTAGTTTATTTAATTGTATTTATTTGTAGCAATTGTGTTTAATTAATTTATTGATAGTGTAGTGTTAGGTTAATTGTAGGTAATTGTAGGTAGTTTATTTAATTATTTTATTGATAGGGTAGTGTTAGGTTTAATTATAACTTAGGTTAGGATTTATTTTACAGGTAAATTTGTTATTATTTTAACTAGGTAACTATTAAATAGTTCTTAACTATTTAATAGCTATTGTACCTGGTTAAAATAATTACAAAGTTGCCTGTAAAATAAATATTAATCCTAAAATAGCTATAATATAATTATAATTTATATTGTAGCTATATTAGGATTTATTTTACAGGTAAGTATTTAGCTTTAAATAGGAATAATTTATTTAATAAGAGTTAATTTATTTCGTTAGATAAAAATTATATTTAACTTAGGGGGGTGTTAGTGTTAGGGTTAGACTTAGCTTTAGGGGTTAATCCATTTATTAGAATAGCGGTGAGCTCCGATCGGAAGTTTAGGGGTTAATAATTGAAGGTAGGTGTCGGCGATGTTAGGGAGGGCAGATTAGGGGTTAATACTATTTATGATAGGGTTAGTGAGGCGGATTAGGGGTTAATAACTTTATTATAGTAGCGCTCAGGTCCGCTCGGCAGATTAGGGGTTAATAAGTGTAGGCAGGTGTCGGCGACGTTGAGGGGGGCAGATTAGGGGTTAATAAATATAATATAGGGGTCGGCGGTGTTAGGGGCAGCAGATTAGGGGTACATAGGGATAACGTAGGTGGCGGCGATTTGCGGTCGGAAGATTAGGGGTTAATTATTGTAAGTAGCTGGCGGTGACGTTGTGGGGGGCAGGTTAGGGGTGAATAAATATAATACAGGGGTCGGTGGGGTTAGGGGCAGCAGATTAGGGGTGCATAAGTATAACGTAGGTGGCGGTCGGCAGATTAGGGGTTAAAAATTTTAATCGAGTGGCGGCGGTGTGGGGGGACCTCGGTTTAGGGGTACATAGGTAGTTTATGGGTGTTAGTGTACTTTAGGGTACAGTAGTTAAGAGCTTTATAAACCGGCGTTAGCCAGAAAGCTCTTAACTCCTGCTATTTTCAGGCGGCTGGAATTTTGTCGTTAGAGCTCTAACGCTCACTGCAGAAACGACTCTAAATACCAGCGTTAGAAAGATCCCATTGAAAAGATAGGCTACGCAAATGGCGTAGGGGGATCTGCGGTATGGAAAAGTCGCGGCTGAAAAGTGAGCGTTAGACCCTTTAATCACTGACTCCAAATACCAGCGGGCGCCCAAAACCAGCGTTAGGAGCCTCTAACGCTGGTTTTGACGGCTACCGCCGAACTCTAAATCTAGGCCATAGTGTTCCAGCCACCTCCTCATCTGCCGGCGCCGGCGAGATGGCTGGGGCAGGATCCTCCCCCAGTACTTGGTCGTCTGTCAGAGATGAAGCACAAACAGAAATCATTGCTAGTATGAGGATTATGTGACAAGGCCTATATTATACACATCATTGCTGTAGACTGTTATGAACACATGATGAAAAACTTGTACAAACTTTTTCATTTTAAAACACAATTCATTAGATTAACCTGCATCCTGAATAAACCTGTAGAAAAATCAGTTTTTAATGTTAAATACTGCAAACAATCACCTAGATTACAAGTTTTGCGTTAGAGGCTGTGCGGTGCTAACGAGCAGTTTATGCTCACCGCTCACTTACAGACAGCACTGGTATTACAGGTTTTAACAAACCCGGCGTTAACTGCAAAAATGTGAGCATAGAGCAAAATTTTGCTCCACATCTCACCTCAATACCAGCGCTGCTTACGTTAGCGGTGAGCTGGTAAAATGTGCTCATGCACGATTTCCCCATAGGAGTCAATGGGGGAGAGCCGGCTGAAAAAAAACCTAACACCTGCAAAAAAGCAGCGTTTAGCTCCTAACGCAGCCCCATTGATTCCTATGGGGAAATAAAAGTTATGTCTACACCTAACACCCTAACATGAACCCCGAGTCTAAACACCCCTAATCTTACACTTATTAACCACTAATATGCCGCCCCCGACATCGCCGACACCTACATTATATTATTAACCCCTAATCTGCCGCTCCGGACACCGCCACCACCTACATTATATGTATGAACCCCTAATCTGCTGCCCCCAACATCGCAGACACCTACATTATATTTATTAACTCCTAATCTGCTGCCCCTAATGTCGCCGCAACCTAATTACATTTATTAACCCCTAATCTGCCACCCACAACGTCGCCACCACTATAATAAAGTTATTAACCCCTAAAGCTAAGTCTAACCCTAACCCTAACCCCTCCTAAGTTAAATATAATTTAAATAAATCTAAATAAAATTACTACAATTAACTAAATAATTCCTATTTAAAACTAAATATTTACCTGTAAAATAAACCCTAAGATAGCTACAATATAACTAATAGTTACATTGTAGCTAGTTTAGGATTTATTTTTATTTTACAGACAACTTTGTATTTATTTTAACTAGGTAAAATAGTTATTAAATAGCTATTAACTATTTAATAACTACCTAGTTAAAATAAAGACAAATTTACCTGTAAAGTAAAACCTAACCTAAGTTACAATTACACCTAACACTAAACTACAATTAAATTAATTACCTAAATTAAATACAATTAATTACAATTAAATTATCTAAAGTACAAAAAAAGACCCCACTAAATTACAGAAAATAATAAACAAATTACAAGATTTTTAAACTAATTACACCTAATCTAATCCCCCTAACAAAATAAAAAAGCCCCCCCAAAATAAAAAAAAAGCCCTACCCTACACTAAATTAGAAATAGCCCTTAAAAGGACCTTTTGCGGGGCATTGCCCCAAAGTAATCAGCTCTTTTACCTGAAAAAAAATTACAATTCCCCCCCAACATTAAAACCCACCACCCACACAACCAACCCTACTCTAAAACCCACCCAATCCCCCCTTAAAAAAACCTAACACTAACCCCCTGAAGATCACCTTACCGGGAGACGTCTTCACCCAACCGGGCCGAAGTCCTCAACGAAGCTGGGAGAAGTCTTCATCCAAGCCGGGCGAAGTGGTCCTCCAGACGGGCAGAAGTCTTCATCCAGATGGCATCTTCTATCTTCATCCATCCGGCGTGGAACGGGTCTATCTTCAAGACATCCGACGCGGAGCATCCTCTTCTTCTGACGGCTAAACACAGAATGAAGGTTCCTTTAAATGACGTCATCCAAGATGGCTTCCCTTCAATTCCGATTGGCTGATAGAATTCTATCAGCCAATCGGAATAAGGTAGAAAAAATCCTATTGGCTAATGCAATCAGCCAATAGGATTGAACTGGCATTCTATTGGCTGATTGGAACAGCCAATAGAATACCAGCTCAATCCTATTGGCTGATTGGATCAGCCAATCGGATTGAACTTCAATCCTATTGGCTGATTGCATAAGCCAATAGGATTTTTTCTACCTTAATTCCGATTGGCTGACAGAATTCTATCAGCCAATCGGAATTGAAGGGACGCCATCTTGGATGACGTCATTTAAAGGAACCTTCATTCTGTGTTTAGCCATCAGAAGAAGAGGCTGCTCCGCGTCGGATGTCTTGAAGATGGACCCGCTCCGCGCCGGATGGATGAAGATAGAAGATGCCGTCTGAATGAAGACTTCTGCCCGTCTGGAGGACCACTTCGCCCGGCTTGGATGAAGACTTCTCCCGGCTTCGTTGAGGACTTTGGCCCGGTTGGGTGAAGACGTCTCCCGGTAAGGTGATCTTCAAGGGGTTAGTGTTAGGTTTTTTTTAAGGGGGGATTGGGTGGGTTTTAGAGTAGGGTTGGTTGTGTGGGTGGTGGGTTTTAATGTTGGGGGGGAATTGTAATTTTTTTTTCAGGTAAAAGAGCTGATTACTTTGGGGCAATGCCCCACAAAAGGCCCTTTTAAGGGCTATTTGTAATTTAGTGTAGGGTAGGGCTTTTTTTATTGGGGGGGGGCTTTTTTTATTTTGTTAGGGGGATTAGATTAGGTATAATTAGTTTAAAAATCTTGTAATTTCTTTATTATTTTCTGTAATTTAGTGTTTGTTTTTGTACTTTAGATAATTTTATTTAATTGTAATTAATTTAGGGAATTAATTTAATTATAGTGTAGTGTTAGGTGTAATTGTAACTTAGGTTAGGTTTTTCTTCACAGGAAACGATGTCTTTATTTTAACTAGATAGTTATTAAATAGTTAATAACTATTTAATAACTATTGTACCTAGTTAAAATAAATACAAAGTTGCCTGTAAAATAAAAATAAACCCTAAGCTAGCTACAAGTGGATTTGCGGTATTTCCGAGTCTGGCCAAAAAAGTGAGCGGTACACCTGTACCTTCAAGACTCGTAATACCAGCGGGCGTTAAAAAGCAGCGTTGGTTAAGTTCCAGGAAGTCGGCTCCACTACAAGTGGAAAGGCTAACCGCTAGGTACATGTAGACGTGAACCCGTCAGCATTCGCTGGATAGCCGGATCGGAAGTATTGTAGCGTCTGAGCCTTCAGACTATGGTGACCTTTCTCCACCAAAAAAAAGCAACGCGTTTTGGATTTACCTTTCTCAAGCTTCTAATTCCAACACATATGTCGGCTTCTTTTATAGCAAAGACGCAAACAAGATGGCATATCACATGTTTAATTCAAAGCTCCTCTGAGATGAACTAGCTGATCTGACTAGTTGTGTGAGCATGCAGCAGGTGCCCAGTCAAATCAGCTAGTTCATCTCTAGGGAGCTTTGTATTAAACATGTGATATACCATCTTGTTTGCGGCTTTGCTATAAAAGAAGCTGATATATGTGTTGGAATTAGACGCTTGAGAAAGGTAAATCCGAAACGCGTTGCTTCTTTTTGGTGGAAAAAGGCCAACATAGTCTGAAGGCTCAGACGCTACAATACTTCCGATCCGGCAATCCAGCGAATGCTGACGGGTTCACGTCTACATGTACCTAGACCCGGTAAGCCATTCCACTTAGAGTGGAGCCGACTTCCTGGAACTTAAACTGTAAGTTCAGATATACCATATTAGTGGTAGTATTTGATATGCTTTTGAGACAAGTCTTCTGTCTGTTGTTTCAGAAACATTCACTGCACGCAGCATTTTGTGTGTCACATGTGTGTCTTGAAAAAGGCCCTATATAAGGCTGAAACGCATCGACCAGTATCCCCACCAGGATTTGTGAGGCTTTTTATTTCTCTCAGGATCGTTTATTTGGGTGAGTGCAACACCAATAGCCTCTACCTATAAACAGCATTTTGTACATTGTTTTTCTTTTTCTTTCTTTTTTAGGATTGTATTGTTTATTACTAGTTATTATCCCAGCAGCGGGACTTCTTGGATATCGAGTTTGGACACAGGAATCACTACTAATAGTATAAACACTTATTTGGACACTTGGATTATATCATCAGGACTATAATACCACTGGACACATACGCATATTTATATTTTTGGGGTATTATATATATAATATTATTGGAGTTATACCTTTGGATTTTATATTTGGACACTTTAATACAATATATATATTTTTTCACATATATTGTTTTCACATATTTTTCACAATATTGTTTTTTATCTATAATTTTTATTTTTAATTTTTGATTTATATATATATATATATATATATATATATATATATATATATATATATATATATATATATATATATATTAAAAGGTGGATACAGCGCCTATATGTCCAATATACTGTTGAGGTATGTGAGGATTAAATGTTGTGACAAAAAGAATAAATACACTAATAAAAGATACAATGATAAAAGAAAATTAAAAAATAATAAACAATAAATAATAATGTTAAAAAATAAAATAAATTAAATAATAGTCCAGCTAAAAATAGCATATGAAATATATAAACTTAGAAGTAGTGTTCATACGAGTCCTAAAAAATGGTATAATTCGTAATGAGTCTCCAGACGTAGTGGTTATACAGTTATAGTTGGTATATAATACCCTTACCAGATATTACCTCAATCGAATGAGGTAAGTATGCCGCACTGGGGGTATATATAGATGATTAGATTTCCTCCTTGTATCCTGCTGTGCCTGCGTGGAATATAAATAAAGTACTGTCTATGTGCACTCGCACCGTTTGTCAATCTGAAGGCATCATTAATAATATTCTCTAGCAGACGACAAAGGCGTCAGGCACAGTTTGTAAGGTGCCACAGGCACCCTGGCGCGTGCGATTCTCGAACAGTGCTCTAGTATCTTCACGCTGGAGAAAGTTAATACCAGAACAGAAAGAGCACTCCAAGAGGCGAACCATTAACCCACAGGAAGTGTAAGGGAGTAATTCATCATCAGAAACATATCCCTGCATACTCCAAGAGGGTAACGAATACCACAAAGAGGCACAGCAGGATACAAGGAGGAAATCTAATCATCTATATATACCCCCAGTGCGGCATACTTACCTCATTCGATTGAGGTAATATCTGGTAAGGGTATTATATACCAACTATAACTGTATAACCACTACGTCTGGAGACTCATTACGAATTATACCATTTTTTAGGACTCGTATGAACACTACTTCTAAGTTTATATATTTCATATGCTATTTTTAGCTGGACTATTATTTAATTTATTTTATTTTTTAACATTATTATTTATTGTTTATTATTTTTTAATTTTCTTTTATCATTGTATCTTTTATTAGTGTATTTATTCTTTTTGTCACAACATTTAATCCTCACATACCTCAACAGTATATTGGACATATAGGCGCTGTATCCACCTTTTAATATATATATTTACTCTTACTGTCTAGGGCCTTTTAACCCTCCCAGTATCTGTCCTATACAGCCGCCACTATCTCCTATTCACTTATTGACCAGCGCCCACTACAGAGTATCACTTTTGTCAACTCAGTTTACTGAGGAGACACATTTTACTTATTCCTTCATATATATATATATATATATATATATATATATATATATATATATATATATATATATATATATATATATATACATATATATATATATTTGCATTTTTTGCAATTTTTGGCCATTTTTTGACTGGATTTCCCACAGTTCACCACATTTCATTGCACGTGTACACGTTTGTATAGGTAACAAACCGGTATCCTTACCGGAGATCTATCCAGACATTGCACTATTTTGATCTTCTGAGATTGTCTCTTCTATTAGTGTATTCATGATATGCACTTTATATCTATTACATTGTATACCAATTGTATTATATGTATTTCTATAACTTTTAATCCGATTGTATTGTATTTTATTTGAGCAGTTTTTAACCTGACTTAATACATATGTGAGAGCGATCAATCCTGAGTCACTCTTTTTTATAATAATAAATATTTTATATAATTTTTTATATAAGTTTTTCAACGAGACATCACCCTTGTTGTTGACTCTTGTTTTTCTGGGATTTTTTTCTTCCGCAAATCTTTTTTTACCTGCTCCTCGTTTTCCTTTTTCTTACCTCACTTTATTGGCAATATGTTAGACTCAGGTATGTGTGGGAGGGGTTTTATAGAGCTCTTGGGGTTTGGGAATCTTTGCCTCCTCCTAGTGGTAGAAAAGAGTAATTCCCAAGAGTAAAGGATTCTGGACTCTCACCACCATGAAAGAAATTAATTTATTAGGTAAACATAAATTATGTTTTACTGTATTTCCTATACCATGAGTTTATAAAAATAAACATATTTTATTAATTAATTGCATAAAGTTTGAGTATATAGTTATAAGTTGGTATATGAAATAGATCTGCACACTCATGAAGACATCTAGCAGCTAGGTGTATGGGGTAATATCTACAACTACTTTCAACTATTGGTCACCTCTGAGCGCACACTCCCACAGCGGCTCCTACCTGGGGTTGGAACCTACCCTGCACACTTCAGAAGACTTATATAGTAGTGTATGTATGTATGTATTGGGTACTTGTAAAGCGTGGCTAATCACCCGTAAGGGTCTCAAGGCCTGCTCATTTTATTGACTTTGGAAGGATGAAAGGCTGAGTGGACCTTGCCGGAGATTGAACCTGCAACTCTTGGGTTGCTACAAAGCTCAGCCACAGTGCATTAGCATGCTGAGCTATCTGATGGCACCCATCTCCTTCCACCTTTACATATGCAAACACTGCTGTTACAAAACTCCTCTCCGACTTCGAAACATCTGAGACCTAGGGTAAATTGTAGCCAAGTCTCTAAGCCTCGATATTGTCCTGTGTCGTCACGTTCTAAACTCCTTGGATCCAAAAAAGTATATTGGGATGACTACTCGTGATGTGAGAACACGCATAAGAGAGCATCTCACATATATTGAAAATGATATACCCTGTCCGCCCTAGCTGAACATTTTATTGATGAGCACAATCAAGATGTTAGAATGGCTAGGTGGAACGTTATAGAGGTCATAAGGAGACCACAAAGAGGAGGTGACAAGCTTAACCATTTAAAAAGGCAAGAAGCTTAAAACCCAGATACCTCAAGGATATAATTCAGAACACAATATCATTAACTGTTGGTTTTAGGCTTCAGGTCCGAGAATCTGGGATTGCCTGTTATATCTCCATTTGTTATTAATGTAAAGATCTATGTTTAGGTTTATATCAGTTTATATCAGTTTTCATGTGCAACTATGAAAAGTATTATTATTCTGGGATATAAATGAATATATTGCTGATATCGTGTATATCTTCCCCAGACGTTAAGTCCACATATACACTGTAAAGTGTGTAATATTGTTAAGGGTTAAAAAATTCTCACGTAAACTGTAGCTTAAGCTAAATCTTTGAAAAAGTTATCTCTATTTTGTTGATATATAATGTATATGAAGAAACAACAGCAGATATACATAGCCCTTTTTATTAGAGTTGATACATATCTTTTTATGTGGAAACAGTGGAATATGATATCAGTATGCTATGATGATGTTATGTATATCTGTTTTGAGAAAGAAAGTTATTAAGAACATAGAATCAAATATTAGCACATTTAAAGGGACAGACTAGTCCAAAATAAACTTTCATGATTCAGATAGAGAATACAATTTTAAACAATTTTCCAGTTTACTTTTATCACCAATTTTGCTTTGTTCTCTTGGTATTCTTAGTTGAAAGCTAAACCTAGGAGGTTCATATGCTAATTTCTCAGCCCTTGAAGGCCGCCTCTTCTCTCAGGGCATTTAAAAAAAAAAAATCACAAAATGTGGGATATGTTTTGTTATTATATGTTCTCATCCGACTTAGAACTGTTACTGTAGTTAGCTTGTGTTGCAGTTTACCGTTTATCAAAATATTTATTTTTCTCCTATTTACTAACCTATTGTTTGATGTTTCACACAGCTAAACCAGATGCTATCGGTACTGTTAGTATGTAATATCCATATAGTGGTCTCATATGATCTGCTTTTGAAGGTGAAACACACCTCCCTAGATTTCAAGAAGCTTAACTCCGCAGTTAAAGGTTATTAGTTTTATCTTACTGTTGCTTTAGCTAACCACTCAAGTTTCAGCTGAGCACACTGAAAGTCAGCTTTTTATAAAATACGTATTGCTGGTAGATTATTCCTACTTAACCCCAACCCACCCATCATATTCGACTTTAGGAACTAATTTCTTCCTCTAACCATGTTCTGTTTACTATAAAGTTGGGAATAGGTATAACTCTCCCCAGAGATCATTGCTTATATAATAACTGGGTATATCTATAACACTGTACCACTAGCTTCCTCTTTCTGTTTCCCCCATCAGAACTCCATAAAGTGTCATTATTCTTTATAAGGGCAAAGTATACCACATTTTATCCTAAGTATCGCTATATATTTTATGTTTATATTAACCTTTTTTAAACTTCTATGTGAGAGACATATAGCTTTTTCAGAACATTGCTTTTTCAGTCATCAACCACCTCTATCTGACCCCTCTCCTCCCTTTCCCGTTGGCACTTATTACCTGCAGGTCATATCCCTACTCCTTTTACCAGCATCGTCTATAGTTGACATCTCCCCAGGAGAGGGGCCCATGTAGTAGTCCTTGACTTTTCGGTTATATACAAATGCCCCCCCCCCCCTGTTTGCACCCTCTCTGGGAAGCTACCCTTACATTTATTAAGGGCGTAGACGGAAGATAACCCCACTAGAAGTGTACTTGAAAGCCCTAAGACCCAATTCCATTTCTACATCTTACATATATAATTGTCCCCCTCCTGCTTGTATCCTTTCTGGGATGTTTCCCTTACTTTCACATGCCCTAGCTTTAATTTACTGGAGGCGTAGATTAAGAATAACCCCACTAGGAGTGTACTCAGAAGCCCTGAGATCCAATTCCATTCCATTCTACATAGCCCTGTAGTCTGTACCTTCATAACACTTTAACTGGCTCCGCCCTCCCCTCTCCCCTCCGTTACGAGCGGCTCTTGTCCGCTGCATTCCCCACCCCCCCATACACTCAGGCCTTCGGGAGGCCTAACAAAAGCCAGCTCCCTACCTCTCACTATTTTCAGCTTATAGAATACCTCTTATCTTGGGGTAGAGACCTTTTGTTACCTGTTATAAAAAAATCGAGGCTTCTTTCCTATATGTTCCAGTCACACATATTTCATAAATATAGTTTTACATTTTATACTCAAGGTCATAAAGGTGGTGCTATAACTTATGTCAACTGTTGCCCTTCTGTTGTTGTCCTGAATATATTCCATGTCCTTGACTCTTACTTTTTTTATAAATATTGAACTACTATGGACTAGTTACTAAGATAACAAATATTACATTGGCGCACCAAAGTTGTAACCCTTGTCTACCTTCCATATATGAATTGTATCAGTTTCTTTATTGTTTTTGTTCCGTGCCTGGACACGTGGCGAGGCTGATTCGCCTTAGTTATCAAAGGCTAGAGACCGGCAAAAGTAGAATTTAGTTATGTAAGCTTCGATCCGCCGGACTCAGTCCGACACAGAACGATTCTTACGTCACTCCAGATGTTCCGCACACAAGTGCGGCACAATCTGACTACTTTTGCTAGTTATCAAAAAACTAGCAGGTACGCTCGGCACTTTTCCGGCCCAGCGTACCTGGTTTTCAATCCGCCACCCTGGAGGCGGCGGATCCCATAGGAATCAATGGGAGTCTGACCATAGCGAAAGTACAAGTTCGCTGCTGCCAGACATCCCATTGATTTCTATGGGAGCTGTCTACACCTAACACCCTAACATGTACCTCAAGTCTAAACACTCCTAAGCTGTCCCCCCCTACACCGCCGCAACTAAATAAAGTTATTACCCCCTAAACCGCCGCTCCCAGAGCCCACCGCAAGCTACTCTATACATTTAAACCCCTAAACCGCCGCTCCCTGACCCCGCCGCAACTATAATAAATGTATTAACCCCTAAACCGCCGCTCCCGGACACCGCCGCAACCTACATTATACCTAGTAACCCCTATCCTGCCCCCCCTATACCGCCGCCCTCTATAATAAAGTTATTAACCCCTATCCTGCCGATCCCGCACCTCGCCACAACTAAATAAATAGTTTAACCCCTAAACCGCTTCTCCCGGACCCTGCCGCAACCTATATTAAATTTATTAACCCCTATCCTGCCCCCCACTACACCGCCGCCACTGTAAAAATGTATTAACCCCTAAACCTAAGTCTAACACTAACCCTAACACCCCCCTAACTTAAATATTAATTAAATAAATCTAAATAATATTTCTATTATTAACTAAATTAATCCTATTTAAAACTAAATACTTACCTTTAAAATAAACCCTAATATAGCTACAATATAAATAATAATTATATTGTAGCTATCTTAGGATTTATTTTTATTTTATAGGTAACTTTCAATTTATTTTAAATAGGTACAATAGCTATTAAATAGTTATTAACTATTTAATAGCTACCTAGCTAAAATAAAGAGAAATTTACCTGTAAAATAAAAACTAACCTAAGTTACAATTACACCTAACACTACACTATACTTAAATACATTATTCCTATTTAAAACTAAATATTTACCTGTAAAATAAACCCTAAGATAGCTACAATGTAATTAATAATTACATTGTAGCTATTTTAGGATTTATATTTATTTTACAGGTAACTTTGTATTTATTTTAGCTAGTTAGAATAGTTATTAAATAGTTATTAACTATTTAATAACTACCTAGCTAAAAGAAATACAAAATTACCTGTAAAATAAATCCTAACCTAAGTTACAATTAAACCTAACACTACACTATCATTAAATAAATTAAATTAATTAAATACAAATAACTACAATTAAATACAATTACATAAACTA
Organism: Bombina bombina; assembly: GCF_027579735.1. Taxonomy (NCBI): domain Eukaryota; kingdom Metazoa; phylum Chordata; class Amphibia; order Anura; family Bombinatoridae; genus Bombina; species Bombina bombina. The sequence goes on from NC_069501.1 coordinate 471,139,392, forward strand.
ACTAAAGTACAAAAAATAAAAAAAGCTAAGTTACAAAAAATAAAAAAATAGGTTACAAACATTTTAAAAATATTACAACAATTTTAAGCTAATTACACCTAATCTAAGCCCCCTAATAAAATAACAAAGCCCCCCAAAATAAAAAAATTCCCTACCCTATTCTACATTAAAAAAGTTCAAAGCTCTTTTACCTTACCAGCCCTTAAAAGGGCCTTTTGTGGGGCATGCCCCAAAGAAAACTGCTCTTTTGCCTGTAAAAGAAAAATACAACCCCCCCCCAACATTAAAACCCACCACCCACATACCCCTAATCTAACCCAAACCCCCCTTAAAATAACCTAACACTAATCCCCTGAAGATCATCCTACCTTGAGTCGTCTTCACTCAGCCGAGCCACCGATGGAACTGAAGAGGAGATCCGAAGCGGCAGAAGTGATCTTCCAAGGGGCGCTGAAGAAGTCTTCCATCCGATGAAGTGATCCTCCAGGCGGCGCTGAAGAAGTCTTCCATCCGGGCGATGTCATCTTCCAAGCGGCACTGAAGAAGTCTTCTATCCGGGCGATGTCATCTTCCAAGCGGGGTCTTCAATCTTCTTTCTTCAGGATCCATCTTCATCCCGCCGACGCGGAACATCCTTCTTTCCCGATGGACTACCGACGAATGAAGGCTCCTTTAAGGGACGTCATCCAAGATGGCGTCCCTTCAATTCCAATTGGCTGATAGGATTCTATCAGCCAATCGGAATTAAGGTAGGAAAAATCTGATTGGCTGATTGAATCAGCCAATCAGATTGAGCTTGCATTCTATTGGCTGATCGGAACAGCCAATAGAATGCGAGCTCAATCTGAATGGCTGATTGGATCAGCCAATCGGATTGAACTTCAATCTGATTGGCTGATTCAATCAGCCAATCATAAGTTTCCTACCTTAATTCCGATTGGCTGATAGAATCCTATCAGCCAATCGGAATTGAAGGGACGCCATCTTGGATGACGTCCCTTAAAGGAGCCTTCATTCGTCGGTAGTCCGTCGGGAAAGAAGGATGTTCCGCGTCGGCGGGATGAAGATGGATCCTGAAGAAAGAAGATTGAAGACCCCGCTTGGAAGATGACATCGCCCGGATAGAAGACTTCTTCAGCGCCGCTTGGAAGATGACATCGCCCGGATGGAAGACTTCTTCAGCGCCGCCTGGAGGATCACTTCATCGGATGGAAGACTTCTTCAGCGCCCCTTGGAGGATCACTTCTGCCGCTCCGGATCTCCTCTTCAGTTCCATCGGTGGCTCGGCTGAGTGAAGACGACTCAAGGTAGGATGATCTTCAGGGGATTAGTGTTAGGTTATTTTAAGGGGGGTTTGGGTTAGATTAGGGGTATGTGGGTGGTGGGTTTTAATGTTGGGGGGGTTGTATTTTTCTTTTACAGGCAAAAGAGCAGTTTTCTTTGGGGCATGCCCCACAAAAGGCCCTTTTAAGGGCTGGTAAGGTAAAAGAGCTTTGAACTTTTTTAATGTAGAATAGGGTAGGGAATTTTTTTATTTTGGGGGGCTTTGTTATTTTATTAGGGGGCATAGATTAGGTGTAATTAGATTAAAATTGTTGTAATATTTTTTAAATGTTTGTAACCTATTTTATTATTTTTTTGTAACTTACGGCTAGATTTGGAGTTTTGTCTGTAACGACCCGAAAAACTAACGCCGGCTTTTTTCTGGCCGCACCATAAAAATAACTCTGGTATTGAGAGTCCACATAAAGGCTGCGTTAGGCTCCAAAAAAGGAGCGTAGAGCATTTTTAACGCAGCTTCAACTCTCGATACCAGAGTTGCTTACGCAAGCGGCCAGCCTCAAAAACGTGCTCGTGCACGATTCTCCCATAGGAAACAATGGGGCTGTTTGAGCTGAAAAAAAACCTAACACCTGCAAAAAAGCCGCGTTCAGCTCCTAACGCAGCCCCATTGTTTGCTATGCGGAAACACTTCCTACGTCTGCACCTAACACCCTAACATGTACCCCGAGTCTAAACACCCCTAACCTTACACTTATTAACCCCTAATCTGCCGCCCCCGCTATCGCTGACCCCTGCATATTATTATTAACCCCTAATCTGCCGCTCCGTAAACCGCCGCTACTTACATTATCCCTATGTACCCCTAATCTGCTGCCCTAACATCGCCGACCCCTATATTATATTTATTAACCCCTAATCTGCCCCCCACAACGTCGCCTCCACCTGCCTACACTTATTAACCCCTAATCTGCCGACCGGACCTGAGCGCTACTATAATAAAGTTATTAACCCCTAATCCGCCTCACTAACCCTATAATAAATAGTATTAACCCCTAATCTGCCCTCCCTAACATCGCCAACACCTAACTTCAATTATTAACCCCTAATCTGCCGACTGGAGCTCACCGCTATTCTAATAAATGTATTAACCCCTAAAGCTAAGTCTAACCCTAACACTAACACCCCCCTAAGTTAAATATAATTTACATCTAACGAAATTAATTAACTCTTATTAAATAAATTATTCCTATTTAAAGATAAATACTTACCTGTAAAATAAATCCTAATATAGCTACAATATAAATTATAATTATATTATAGCTATTTTAGGATTTATATTTATTTTACAGGTAACTTTGTATTTATTTTAACCAGGTACAATAGCTATTAAATAGTTAAGAACTATTTAATAGCTAAAATAGTTAAAATAATTACAAAATTACCTGTAAAATAAATCCTAACCTAAGTTACAATTAAACCTAACACTACACTATCAATAAATTAATTAAATAAACTACCTACAATTACCTACAATTAACCTAACACTACACTATCAATAAATTAATTAAATACAATTCCTACAAATAAATACAATCAAATAAACTAGCTAAAGTACAAAAAATAAAAAAGAACTAAGTTACAAAAAATAAAAAAATATTTACAAACATAATAAAAATATTACAACAATTTTAAACTAATTACACCTACTCTAAGCCCCCTAATAAAATAACAAAGCCCCCCAAAATAAAAAAATGCCCTACCCTATTCTAAATTACTAAAGTTCAAAGCTCTTTTACCTTACCAGCCCTGAACAGGGCCCTTTGCGGGGCATGCCCCAAAGAATTCAGCTCTTTTGCCTGTAAAAAAAAACATACAATACCCCCCCAACATTACAACCCACCACCCACATACCCCTAATCTAACCCAAACCCCCCTTAAATAAATCTAACACTAAGCCCCTGAAGATCTTCCTACCTTATCTTCACCCTGCCAGGTTCACCGATCCGTCCTGAAGAGCTCCTCCGATGTCCTGATCCAAGCCCAAGCGGGGGGCTGAAGAGGTCCATGATCCGGCTGAAGTCTTCATCCAAGCGGGAGCTGAAGAGGTCCATGATCCGGATGAAGTCTTCATCCAAGCGGGAGCTGAAGAGGTCCATGATCCGGATGAAGTCTTCTATCAACGGCATCTTCAATCTTCTTTCTTCCGGATCCATCTTGCAGACCTCCGACGTGGAACATCCTCTTCTCCCGACGCCTACTAGCCGAATGACGGTTCCTTTAAGGGACGTCATCCAAGATGGCGTCCCTCGAATTCCGATTGGCTGATAGGATTCTATCAGCCAATCGGAATTAAGGTAGGAATATTCTGATTGGCTGATGGAATCAGCCAATCAGAATCAAGTTCAATCCGATTGGCTGATCCAATCAGCCAATCAGATTGAGCTTGCATTCTATTGGCTGATCGGAACAGCCAATAGAATGCGAGCTCAATCTGATTGGCTGATTGGATCAGCCAATCGGATTGAACTTGATACTGATTGGCTGATTCCATCAGCCAATCAGAATATTCCTACCTTAATTCCGATTGGCTGATAGAATCCTATCAGCCAATCGGAATTCGAGGGACGCCATCTTGGATGACGTCCCTTAAAGGAACCGTCATTCGGCTAGTAGGCGTCGGGAGAAGAGGATGTTCCGCGTCGGAGGTCTGCAAGATGGATCCGGAAGAAAGAAGATTGAAGATGCCGTTGATAGAAGACTTCCTCCGGATCATGGACCTCTTCAGCTCCCGCTTGGATGAAGACTTCATCCGGATCATGGACCTCTTAAGCTCCCGCTTGGATGAAGACTTCAGCCGGATCATGGACCTCTTCAGCCCCCCGCTTGGGCTTGGATCAGGACATCGGAGGAGCTCTTCAGGACGGATCGGTGAACCTGGCAGGGTGAAGATAAGGTAGGAAGATCTTCAGGGGCTTAGTGTTAGGTTTATTTAAGGGGGGTTTGGGTTAGATTAGGGGTATGTGGGTGGTGGGTTGTAATGTTGGGGGGGGGTATTGTATGTTTTTTTTTACAGGCAAAAGAGCTGAATTCTTTGGGGCATGCCCCGCAAAGGGCCCTGTTCAGGGCTGGTAAGGTAAAAGAGCTTTGAACTTTAGTAATTTAGAATAGGGTAGGGCATTTTTTTATTTTGGGGGGCTTTGTTATTTTATTAGGGGGCTTAGAGTAGGTGTAATTAGTTTAAAATTGTTGTAATATTTTTATTATGTTTGTAAATATTTTTTTATTTTTTGTAACTTAGTTCTTTTTTATTTTTTGTACTTTAGCTAGTTTATTTAATTGTATTTATTTGTAGGAATTGTATTTAATTAATTTATTGATAGTGTAGTGTTAGGTTAATTGTCAGTAATTGTAGGTATTTTATTTAATTAATTTATTGATAGTGTAGTGTTAGGTTTAATTGTAACTTAGGTTAGGATTTATTTTACAGGTAATTTTGTAATTATTTTAACTAGGTAGCTATTAAATAGTTCTTAACTATTTAATAGCTATTGTACCTGGTTAAAATAAATACAAAGTTACCTGTAAAATAAATATAAATCCTAAAATAGCTATAATATAATTATAATTTATATTGTAGCTATATTAGGATTTATTTTACAGGTAAGTATTTATCTTTAAATAGGAATAATTTATTTAATAAGAGTTAATTAATTTCGTTAGATGTAAATTATATTTAACTTAGGGGGGTGTTAGTGTTAGGGTTAGACTTAGCTTTAGGGGTTAATACATTTATTAGAATAGCGGTGAGCTCCGGTCGGCAGATTAGGGGTTAATAAGTGTAGGCAGGTGGAGGCGACATTGTGGGGGGCAGATTAGGGGTTAATAAATATAATATAGGGGTCGGCGGTGTTAGGGGCAGCAGATTAGGGGTACATAAGGATAACGTAGGTGGCGGCGCTTTGCGGTCGGCAGATTAGGGGTTAATAAGTGTAGGTAGGTGGAGGCGACGTTGTCGGGGGCAGGTTAGGGGTTAATAAATATAATACAGGGGTCGGCGGTGTTAGGGGCAGCAGATTAGGGGTACATAAGTATAACGTAGGTGGCGGTCGGCAGATTAGAGGTTAAAAAAAATTAATCGAGTTGCGGCGATGTAGGGGGACCTCGGTTTAGGGGTACATAGGTAGTTTATGGGTGTTAGTGTACTTTAGAGCACAGTAGTTAAGAGCTTTATAAACCGGCGTTAGCCCAGAAAGCTCTTAACTACTGACTTTTTTCCTGCGGCTGGAGTTTTGTCGTTAGTTGTCTAACGCTCACTTCAGACACGACTCTAAATACCGGAGTTAGAAAGATCCCATTGAAAAGATAGGATACGCAATTTACGGAAGGGGATCTGCGGTATGGAAAAGTCGTGGCTGAAAAGTGAGCATTAGACCCTTTTTTGAGTGACTCCAAATACCGGAGGTAGCTTAAAACCAGCGTTAGGAGCCTCTAACTCTGGTTTTCACGGCTAACGCCAAACTCCAAATCTAGGCCTTAGCTTTTTTTATTTTTTGTACTTTAGTTAGTTTATGTAATTGTATTTAATTGTAGTTATTTGTATTTAATTTATTTAATTTATTGAATGATAGTGTAGTGTTAGGTTTAATTGTAACTTAGGTTAGGATTTATTTTACAGGTAATTTTGTATTTCTTTTAGCTAGGTAGTTATTAAATAGTTAATAACTATTTAATAACTATTCTAACTAGCTAAAATAAATACAAAGCTACCTGTAAAATAAATATAAATCCTAAAATAGCTACAAAGTAATTATTAATTACATTGTAGCTATCTTAGGGTTTATTTTACAGGTAAGTATTTAGTTTTAAATAGGAATAATTTATTTAAGTATAGTGTAGTGTTAGGTGTAATTGTAACTTAGGTTAGTTTTTATTTTACAGGTAAATTTCTCTTTATTTTAGCTAGGTAGCTATTAAATAGTTAATAACTATTTAATAGCTATTGTACCTAGTTAAAATAAATTGAAAGTTACCTATAAAATAAAAATAAATCCTAAAATAGCTACAATATAATTATTATTTATATTGTAGCTATATTAGGGTTTATTTTAAAGGTAAGTTTTTAGTTTTAAATAGGATTAATTTAGTTAATAATAGAAATATTATTTAGATTTATTTAATTAATATTTAAGTTAGGGGGGTGTTAGGGTTAGTGTTAGACTTAGGTTTAGGGGTTAATAAATTTATTACAGTGGCAGCGGTGTAGGGGGGGGCAGGATAGGGGTTAATAAATGTATTTTAGGTGGCGACGGTGTAGGGGGGGCAGATTAGGGGTTAATAAATTTAATATAGGTTGCGGCAGGGTCCGGGAGCGGCGGTTTAGGGGTTAAACTATTTATTTAGTTGCGGCAAGGTGCAGGATCGGCAGGATAGGGGTTAATAACTTTATTATAGAGGGCGGCGGTATAGGGGGGGCAGGATAGGGGTTACTAGGTATAATGTAGGTTGCGGCGGTGTCCGGGAGCAGCGGTTTAGGGGTTAATACATTTATAAGAGTTGCGGCGGGGTCTAGGAGCGGCGGTTTAGGGGTTAGTAACTTTATTTAGTTGCGGGGGGCTCCGGGGGCGCCGGTATAGGGGGTAGAACAGTGTAGTTAGTGTGGGTGCTTAGTGACAGGCTAGCAATAAAGCTGTAAAAAAGCCGAAGAGCAGCGAGATCGGATGAGTGATAACTCTCACAGTCCGCTGCTCATCGCCCCGTACTTGGTGCGCGGCTTTTTGACAGATTTATTGATAACTTAGGCAAATTTTTTCAGGTCCGCGGCGGCGATGGTAGGCGAGCTTAGGCGGGCGTATTGGGCCGGCGAAGGCAGGAAAGTTGACACGTTGATAACTATCCCCCAATGCCTCAATAAAAAAATTATTTTAAAAAAAAATCACCAGTAGAGGGTGTTAGTTCATGTGTGTTATAAAGATAACACTGTGCTCTCACACGTGGAGTTCCAGTGAGCCAGCTCTGATTGGCTAAAATGGATGTCTGTCAAAAGAACTGAAATAAGGGGGCAGTTTGCAGAGGCTTAGATACAAGGTAATCACAGAGGTAAAAGGTGTATTTATATAACTGTGTTGGTTATGCAAAACTAGGTAATGGGTAATAAAGGGATGATCTATCTTTTTAAACAATAAAAATTCTGGTGTAGATGGTCCATTTAAGGGTTAAATTTGTTTTTAATCTGTCTGGCTTCAACTCAACATCAGGGAATTTTGACCTGTATACATAGATATAATATGTATAAGAAGAGGCTATAGTGTATATGTATACCTTTATTATAGATAATGGAATATAGTCTTTATAAGAATATATCAGCTGGACAATGTCAGATCCATTTTTGGTGCTGTGTTTACGTGGGTATTTCACCCTAAGAGCTTATCTCTATCTTATATCGCATTATGTTAGCTTATATTGTTTAGAGTCAAATCCTTTTGCTAAGTGGTTAAATTATTGCATCTATATTGTTTAGATATATGCTAGAGCTAAGTTATGAATAGGTTAAACCTATTTAGGTTATCATAAGTTTAAGAGTCTATGGTGATAACCATATCTATCATGTTGGTATGGGAGTGTGAATAGTTAAGTGGGCGAGTGTAGATATTTGCCTGGGAATATAAGCCTCAGGTGATAGGATTACTAGTATGATCTATGATTACGGCACAATTGTAAGCCGAAACGAGTAAGACCGATCTTTTTTTTACAACACTGATTGTTTTTTTAATTAAAATAAAGTGTGTATTTTTGAAGACGCCTGGATCGCTTCTGTTTTTCTTGATTTCTGTTGTCTTGCTATAAAATACTGTGTCCGCAAAGCATAAAATGTTTTTAAAAGAAATTAAAATCTTACTTTCTGCAATTGTTTTTAAATAACTAATCTCCACGCACTACTTGCATTATTTAGAAGAGCACTTTCTGGGCTGTGTTAACTGAAGCAGAAGACAAACAACATCATGCAGACTGCTCACAACCGTTCCACTTCTATCCAGGATGTCAATTACATGTCTGGTGCCCCTAGACAATGGTCGCATTATACTTTCGCTTTAAATGTACATATATACTGTAAGAACGTATCATTTGTTATGGAACAATACTTTTTTTTATTTTTTTTATCTTTTCAGCATTGTTTTTGCTTGTCTGCAATAAATATTGTGATTTTGCAGTGTTCACTGAATTTTAGATTTTGAGTATTTAAAGAGACATAAAACCCAAAAAATGTATTTCGTGATTCAGATAGGACATACAATTTTAAACAACTTTCCAATTTACTTCTATTATCAAATTTCCTTTGTTTTCTTGTTATCCTTTGTTGAAAAGCAGAGATTTAAGATCAGGAGTGTGCACATGTCTGCAGCACTATATGGCAGCAGTTTTGCAACAATGATATACATTAACAAGAGCACTATATGGCAGCAGTTTACAACAATGATATACATTAACAAGAGCACTAAATGGCAGCAGTTTTGCAACAATGATATACATTAACAAGAGCACTAAATGGCAGCAGTTTACAACAATGATATACATTAACAAGAGCACTAGATGGCAGCAGTTTACAACAATGATATACATTAACAAGAGCACTAGATGGCAGCAGTTTACAACAATGATATACATTAACAAGAGCACTAGATGGCAGCAGTTTACAACAATGATATACATTAACAAGAGCACTAGATGGCAGCAGTTTACAACAATGATATACATTAACAAGAGCACTAAATGGCAGCAGTTTTGCAACAATGATATACATTAACAAGAGCACTAAATGGCAGCAGTTTACAACAATGATATACATTAACAAGAGCACTAAATGGCAGCAGTTTACAACAATGATATACATTAACAAGAGCACTAAATGGCAGCAGTTTACAACAATGATATACATTAACAAGAGCACTAAATGGCAGCAGTTTACAACAATGATATACATTAACAAGAGCACTAGATGGCAGCAGTTTACAACAATGATATACATTAACAAGAGCACTAGATGGCAGCAGTTTACAACAATGATATACATTAACAAGAGCACTAGATGGCAGCACTATTTCCGGTCATGTAGTGCTTCAGACATTTGCACACATTCCTACCTAGGTATCCCTTCAACAAAGAATAACATGTGAACAAAGCAAATTTGATAATAGAAGTAATTTGGAAACATTTTTTTTTTATTATTTTCTCTATCTGAATAATGAAAATAAAATGTGGGTTTCATGTCCCTTTTATTGAGTTGTTGTGGATTTTACTAGATGAAATGATGCCTTTTTCTATACGACAGTATACTTTTAAAATGTTGCGTTTTCCAAACATTCTGCGCAAAAGTACAAATTAAGCTTTTATGATTCAAATAGAGAGTACAATTTGAAAAAGAAAAACATTTCCATTTTATTACTCTTATGAAATTTACTTTTTTACCTTGATATCCTTTAAAACTTAGCTCCTTTCCGTGACAGCATACTGAGGTTGGCTTAGGAGCGTGCATGTGTCTGAGATGATCCTCTAGATATCACATGGTTGCAACTTGATCCTCCAGATACCATAGTGGTTGATGTAAAAATGCCAGTGACTTATCTCACTTGATAATTACTTTATAGTTAAAAAGTTGATGTTAATTATATTTGTTTACGTTATCATTAATATTATTATTATTATTAATAATAATAATAATAATAATAATAATAATAATAATGATAATAATAATAATAATAAATGATGGCCTTAAAGCAAATATATTTTCATATTTGTATAATTACATTAAGATTTCTTCACAAATACAGCTTTTGGGTCATAAAGAACCAGCCCCAGATATTCGAAGCATTGTCACACCGACGAGAAATTGCCAGGCTTGCAGGTCGGTCTGTTGATATATGCTAAAAAAATGGGCTGAACCTTGTTGTGCTGACTAGTGGCAATGTGTCTCCCATAGGATGTAATGGGGATCACAACTTCAGTAAAAGTCTAACAACATTGCCACTGAGCTGCGATGTAGGGGGGACTGTCTTTAAAGGGACACTAAACCCAAAATGTTTCCTTCATGATTCAGGTAAAGAATACAATTTTAAACAACATTCCAATTTACTTCTACTATCTAATTTGCTTAATTTTTTTTAGATATCCTTTGTTGAAGAAATAGCCATGCACATGGGTGAGCCAATCACACGAGGCATCTATGTGCAGCCACCAATCAGCAGCTACTGAGCCTATCTAGATATGCTTCTCAGCAAAGAATATCAAGAGAATAAAGCAAATTAGATAATACAAGTAAATTGGAAAGTTGTTTAAAATTGCATGTTCTTTCTAAATCATGTAAGAAAAAATTTGTGTTTCATGTCCCTTTAAAGCGTGTTTACACAAAATAGACTAAACAAATAAATGTTTTCTGTGTAGTAACACTGCAAATTATGCATATGAAAATTGAGTTTCACTGTACGTTCAATAGATTTGTCACACTGGGAAATATCACCACTGAAAAGTAGGGGAGACTGATATGGCTGAACAGGAATAGCTAAGATGGAGGACAGTGCTTTGTTTCCCATTAAAATACAGGTAACCCTCAGTTTACGCCGGGGTTAGGTTCCAGAAGGAATGATTGTAAATCGAAACTGTTGTAAATTGAAACCCAGTTTATAATGTAAGTCAATGGGAAGCGAGGGAGTTAGGTTCCAGGCCCCTCTCAAAATTGGCATAAGTAACACCTAATACATTATTTTTAAAGCTTTGAAATGAAGACTTTAAATGCTAAACAGCATTATAAACCTAATAAAATAATCACACAACACAGAATATATAATAAAACTAAGTTAAATGAACAAAAACATTTGCTAAACAGCATTATAAACCTAATAAAATAATCACACAACACAGACTTTACTTGCATTTTTCTGCAAACAGTTCGTTCTATGCATTCCAGTCTAGACTGATTTATAGACAGGAAGATCTTGTTCCTTTGCAAGCTGCTCGATAGCTCAGGTCTGGTTAAACTGATTAACTTCAGCTTGCTTGGCTTGCATATCTTTGCTGCAACACAAGCGGACAACTCCACCTACTGGCTATTTTAATCAATGCACTGCTTCTCAATGCTTTTCAATAGCAGTCACATGACTGAAAAAAAGGTTGTTATTCTGAAACGGTGCAAATTGAACCGTTGTAAACCGAGGGCCACCTGTACAGGTTTCTCCGATGGAATGCCCAGTAAACTCCCACGGAATGCGTATATATTCATCATGTCTGCTATTCACTTTGTTAATAAAGTCCAAAAAAAACTAAAATTCCTATTAAAACTATAGGAGCGGGGGGATTTTATAGTTTAATGTCAGAATATGTATGTAAACTGTAAACATCAATCGACTAATCTTCTATTGTGTATTTTTACTGATATTAAGATTGGGATTGCACATTCTCAATATTCATGTTTACATTATATTGACAATGCGCATTTGCGTTAGCAATATTAATATTTCCCAATCATGTGATCATGTTTTTGCTTTAGTAGTATTCATATTTCATAATATTGCAATTGTGATTTCACAATTGTATTTTACTTATAGTATTGTGATCGCACTGTAGCAAACGTGTTCTATAACATATCTAATGAAAGATCTCATTTTGATCTGAAACGTAATCCAATAAATTTGACACTTTTTTCAGAAAATCCTGTGAGTGCATAATTTTTTGCTTCAACTACTGATACCAATAAAATATAGAAAAAACAACACTAGAAAAAGTGTGTTTTAGGAAAAAAGAGAGGTGCGCCTATTCAATGCTATTCCTAAGGTGAAAGTTATAATTATGATATTTTCTATTATTTTCTGTAAAGAATATATAATAAACAATAATACAACACTAAAATTATATATATATATATAAATGATCAACAAATGAAATATAATATATACTTATTGGATTCCTCGGTATTGATATACAGAAAAAGAAATGTCCATGTATATTCAGTATACTGAAAAGTCCCACAATTCTTGAGAAATTAAATAGTGTAGATAGCCCCAGGAATCAGCAGCTCTCTCCAAAATATACGTAGAAATGAAGCTTGGTCCTGGGAATGACAAAAGAGGGAAGAGGCGCTCTGGTGCAGATAAACCCAATAATGAGTGAGATTTCCAATAAAAGAGAAGTACTAATACTCACAAAGGTAATTGCACTTCCAGTGCAATAATCCACAAGCCGAAACTTCTGAGCCGTTCGGCTGACTCTTTCTCTCCCGGTATGCTCCCGGCAACAATCAGGCCCCGGTATGCTCCCGGCGACAATCTGGCCCCTAAGAGAAATGAAGCATAGAACACCTTTGGTGCAGATAACCCTGACCAATATGGAACTACTATCAGTGGGTAGGTGTAAATACTCACAAACGTGTGTGCACAATCAGTGCAATATCGAGCGGACCGAAACTTTATAAAGCCGTTCGACTGACTTCCAAAAAATGTGGCTATTGCTCTCACAAATCCAGTGGAAAAGAACAGTTCAAAGCAAGGTAGAACAATATAAAAACTTTTATTAAAATACTTAAAACTTCGCTACGCGTTTCTCGGCTGCTCGCCGTTTCATCAAGATGAGCCTGATGAAACGGCGAGCAGCCGAGAAACGCGTAGCGAAGTTTTAAGTATTTTAATAAAAGTTTTTATATTGTTCTACCTTGCTTTGAACTGTTCTTTTCCACTGGATTTGTGAGAGCAATAGCCACATTTTTTGGAAGTCAGTCGAACGGCTTTATAAAGTTTCGGTCCGCTCGATATTGCACTGATTGTGCACACACGTTTGTGAGTATTTACACCTACCCACTGATAGTAGTTCCATATTGGTCAGGGTTATCTGCACCAAAGGTGTTCTATGCTTCATTTCTCTTAGGGGCCAGATTGTCGCCGGGAGCATACCGGGGCCTGATTGTTGCCGGGAGCATACCGGGAGAGAAAGAGTCAGCCGAACGGCTCAGAAGTTTCGGCTTGTGGATTATTGCACTGGAAGTGCAATTACCTTTGTGAGTATTAGTACTTCTCTTTTATTGGAAATCTCACTCATTATTGGGTTTATCTGCACCAGAGCGCCTCTTCCCTCTTTTGTCATTCCCAGGACCAAGCTTCATTTCTACTGATACCAATGCTGCACCCAGGAGGCTGACCCAAGAGGGAAGATTATTTTTTTCATAGCTTATATATATATAGTTGCAGGTTCGATCCCGGCAAGGTCCACTCAGCCTTTCATCCTTCCGAGGTAGGTAAAATGAGTACCCTTGAGTTGGGTAATAATAACACCTGTTATCAGTGCCGCGAGTCGGTTAACTCCGAGGTTGTGTGCTATACAAGTATCCTTTATATTATTATTAAAACAGTCCAAGGGAGCTCTGCACACACTTAACAAATGAGTATCTGCCTGGGGTGCATTCAAGAGGTAAACATGCGTCAGGCAACAGGAAGCACTCGCTGGGACTTAAATATAAAGTGACTTTATTTACCCAACACAGTAAAACCTATTACTGTGCATAAATATATATATATATATATATATATATATATATATATATATATATATATATATATATATATATATATATACTGTATGTGTGAAAAGAGGGGGTTATGTGGATAGAAAATTGCTGTAGGAAAATATGATATACTGTAGAAATAGTAATGTGGCTGTTGTCAATTAGCACTACTACTTACTGTAGTGCTGAGCAAGCCTTAATGCGGCCAGTGATGCAGACCCTTAAATATGAATATCACAAAAGATACAATAATGAAATAGAATAATACACTAAGTATCATTCTTCCAAAAAGACAGGGAATTCAGCACTCTTTATATAATAAGACAGCCAGCACTAGATCCAAAAAATAAGTATACATGTATTGCTAATTTGCTCATCCTATTATATAAAAGGCCAAGCCTTACCTGACAATCCATGCTGTTTGCTGTGAAAGTGGGCGTGACCGGACGGGAGCATGGGCGTGACCGGACGGGAGCATGGGCGTGGCTGGACGGAACCTTGGGTGTGACCGGGCGGGGCGGGAATGGTCGGGCGTGGCCGGGCGCGGTCGGCGCTACAGAGAGGGAAGAGAAAGAGAAGGGGAGAGACAAAAAGAGATCAAAAAGAGATAGGAAAGAGCTAAAGAGAGGGGGAATTGCAGAAGAGGGGGGGGAGAGACAGCAAAAGAGAGGGGAGAGAGACAGAGCAAAAGAGAGGGGGGAGAGAGGGGGGAGAGAGAGAGCAAAAGAGAGGGGAGAGAGACAGAGCAAAAGAGACGGGGGAGAGAGGGGGAGAGAGAGAACAAAAGAGAGGGGGACAGAGGGGGGAGAGAGCAAAAGAGAGGGATGGAGAGAAAGAGCAAAAAAGAGGGGAGAAAGAGAGTGCAAAAGAGGGGGAAAGAGAGAGAAAGCGCAAAAGAGAGGGAGAGAGAGAGAGCGCAAAAGAGGGGGAGAGAGAGAAAGCGCAAAAGAGAGGGGGAGAGAGAGCGCGCAAAAGAGGGGGAGAGAGAGAGCGCAAAAGAGAGGGGGAGAGAGAGAGCACAAAAGAGAGGGGGAGAGAGAGCGTGCAAAAGAGAGAGAGAACAAAAGAACAGGGGAGAGAGCAAAAGAGAGGGGGGAGAGAGCAAAATAGAGGGGAGAGAGAGAGCAAAAGAGAGGTGGAGCGAGAGAGAGCGCAAAAGAGGGGGAGAGAGCGCAAAAGAGAGCGGGAGAGAGCACAAAAGAGAGGGGAGAGAGACAGAGCAAGGGGTGGGACCGCTGTACTGCAAAAAATGGCCTGTGTGAACGGGCTTTAGGACTAGTACTAAATAATTGCACAGCTTGAAACAAAACAGCCAAAGGAATACAGTGGCTGCCGAACAGATATACATAATTCACACATTCATACTATACAAAGACCTATCACAGCTGATAGACAGCATAAAGGATAAAAACCATTGCATGGGGGAGGCGGAGCTTGGCCACGCTAGCTGATGGCCGCAATTTGAGTTAGCTCTGAAGCCTCAGTGCTCTTATAAAAGGTAACAAGTGACCCACAGCCTTTTGGAACCTATGTAAAGCCACCTATTGCACCTGAGAACTGAGTGGACATTGTGCCTTGCTCTTGGGACTTGCTTGCTACACCGGAGGCTCCCTTCTGAAAAAGTGCGCAGTGAGGCCTAGAACGGCACGGAACCCGCCGCACCTGGATTATTGGCCATTCGGGCACTGAACACAGTGAGTGTATTACTCCGGATCTTGCACCCGCCTTTTGCCGTCTGAGCTGCCTGACCAGGACCACAGATCTCCTCTGGAGACATGGACCAGGTGGTTACTTGGCGGCGGAACGCAGTCTCAAGCCGCAACCCTCCTGAGACACAGTGACGGCCTGGAAAGGCCTCTACATAAGCTCCGGGGCAACGGATCGCAAGCAGGCTGGGAGACTCTTCAGCGGATAAGGACAGGGCCAGTCACAAAGTCCTGGGACTTAACAGAGTTCGTGGTGCAGTTGTTGCCTACTGTGAAGGTGAGATACAAGAGTCAGCACAGAGGCCTGCAGAAGAGGAGTGGGTGAGACTGTAAAGTGAACTCTGGGGTCTGGCTGGGGAAGATTGGGTGAACTCCCATCAGGAATACTGGGTGGCTGATTGCAGGTTTGAGGGGCCCCATGGTATTAAAATTAGAACAGCCTTATTAAAATTATGTGGCTATAACCTGTTGATGTGAAAGAGGGAATCAGCGCAAGTTTCCTTTCAGTGGCATCTAGTTAGGAGAATAAGCAGCGCATAAGCATTCATCTACACTCAGCTAACTGATCTACTCATCCTACACATAAACAGTAGTGAGAAGTTAAGAGCAGATACATTGTACTCTTTTAGCCCTGAATATGGCAAATAGACGCATAACCAAGCCCCTTAAGGGATCCCAGTCCTCTAATATGGAGAGTTACCTTATTGCATCAGATCCAACCCTGGGTGCAAGCAGGGACACCGCTGAACCTAACAGACAGACCACAGCAGTGCAGACAACCAGTATGGATCCCTTGCTAACTAACTATGTCACTAAAGAAGATATCAGGCACCTATCGTCCAAGAATGACATAAAGGAGGCCATGCTGGATGTGAAACTCCTGTTTGGCGAGTTAAAAAAGGACATAGCTGCGGTAGATCAAAGGGTCTCCCAAGTGGAGGAAGTACAGGAGGTAATACGCTCGGATCTCCAACATCAAGCTAGTTGTATACAATTTCAAGATGCAACAGTACAGAGCCTCACAGATAGAATCGAGGACTTAGAAAATAGGATCAGGCGTAATAACCTGCATCATCGCTTCCAAAGACGGCACGTCAGCAATTTTCAGGTCGCCGGCTGATCTTTCTACTCTCAATCAGGCCTTCGGCCTGTAGATCAGGCCGAGGAGGCCTGAGGTGAAAACGGCCACTGATTTCAGGTGGATCCAAACACACATAAGGATCTGACTCACAGACTCATCTCACTCTACTCAGATGACCCCGGAAGGAGTGAAGTTACCTGGCTCAGGTCCTGCAGCCCAGCTGTTCTTCTAGACAGATAAGTCAAAGACTGCCCTCCTACCTTTACCATAAATGTAGCTTTGATGTTTTTTCCCCAGGTAGTCAATCCACGGACTAATCTAACTGTCTGCTGGGGCTTAACCAATTTACACTACTATAAAGAGGCAACAGTTGATAGGACAGACTGGCTTTTTGACTGAATATGTGTCCTGTCATAACTCGCCCTCAATTATTGAACATTTAGCAGCCATAACCTTCTTGTTTATGCACTTCGCTTATGACTCACTAGATTGATATTTCTAAGCTGATATTTGATATAATGCTCTCTAACACTAGGCTGACCATATTGCCGCTTTAAAAAGGGACACATATGAAAAATACATATGTCAGGGCTTTTTTCAGGGCTGTTTAAAGAAATGTTTTGTATAAGAACCCTGACATATGTATTTTTCATATGTGTTCCTTCTTAAAGCGGCAATATGGTCAGCCTATCTAACACCCATCTTTGCCTCCTTTAGCAGTATCAACAAGAGGATTGTCTATTATAGATTAAAGGGCTTCATCACCTAAAGCTAACATAATAATAATAAATAAATAAAAAAAAAAAACATTTCATGGACCAACTACACCCAAGTAGCATACAGACCCTCCCAGAAAGAGCAAGGAGGATAATATCTGGGCTGAAAAAGTATGAAAAGGGATCTAAGTTGTCCAAGATACACAACAGGAAATAGTGCTGCCATCTTGTGCCCCTGCTAATGTATAACATTGTTGCAAAACTGTTGCTATATAGTGCTGCAGACACGTGCACACTCTTGAGCTTACATTTCCACAAAGGATAACAAGAAAACTAAGAAAATGTGATAATAGAAGTAAATTAGAAAGTTGTTTAAAATGTTATGTTCTATCTAAACAATGAAAGAAAAAAAATGGGTTTTATGTCCCTTTAAGTGGCTTGTCATGGTTATGCATGCTCTATCTAAATCATTAAAGTTTAACGGGACATGAAACCCAAATTTTTTTTAAACAACTTTCTAAATAAATTATATTATCTAATTTGATTTATTCTCTTGATATCATTTGCTGAAAAGTATATCTAGATAGGCTCAGTAGCTGCTGATTGGTGGCTACACATAGATGCCTCATGTGATTGGCTCACCCATGGGCATTGCTATTCCTTCAACAAAGGATGGCGAAAGAATTAAGCAAATTAAATAATAGAAGTAAATTTGAATGATGTTTAAAATTGTATTTTCTATCTGAATCATGAAAGAAAAAAAATGGGTTTAAGTAACCTTTAATTTTTACTTCAGTGTTCCTCCCTTTGAGTGCTAAGCTGAATTTAATATTTTTCTGTTTTTTACTATTTTCAAAAAACTTTTTTTTTACTTTTTTATTTCCCCCCCCATAGAGATACAGGTTTCTAAGCAGCATGCCCCCTTTCCCTATACTTTGTATTGACAATTTTAAATAAAGTTGCGCGGTGACATCATCACGTCATTGCGCGTGACGTCACCACACGTAACAGGAAGCCCCGGTGATGCCTGTCACTATGCAGGCCCGATCGCCGGGGTAGGAGCGGGTGGGGGCCCCCAGATTGCAAAAAAGGTAGATGAGTGCTAATGACGGCTCTGAGCCGTCATTAGCACTCAAGGGGTTAAATCCCATATTGTTATATATTTACTTATTTTTACTTATTTTAAAGATTTAACAGATGGAAGGGAACCAATGTCCTATTGGAATTGGGCAATTGGTATATCAACTGATACCAGAGTTTACACAAAAGAGAAAGAAAACAGCTTGCAGGATAGTATTGTTCAGTTGACACCAGGCTATAGTAGGGTGGGAAGGTCGTTGTCCAAATGGAAGAAAAGGTTTTAAGCGGCGCATGAATGTGCATGGATTGTTCTCCATGCTAATAATATAACATGTCCTCTCTGCAGGAAAGTCTTGCAAAGATTTACATGTAGAATTAAACATTTATTAAAGAAAATTGATTATACATCTTTACAATAATAACAAATTAAGAGATAGAAAATGGCTATGTACAAGTCATCTATCTTAAAGGGGCACTGAACCCAAATTTTTTTCTTTCATGATTCAGATAGAACATGCTATTTTAAGCAACATTCTAATTTACTCCTATTATCAATTTTTCTTCATTCGCTTACTATCTTTATTTGAAAAAGAAGGCATCTAAGCTTTTTTTTTTATTCAGAACTCTGGAAAGCACTTTTTTATTGGTGGATGAATTTATCCACCAATCAGCAAGAACAACCCAGGTTGTTCACCAAAAATGGGTCGGCATCTAAACTTATATTCTTGCATTTCAAATAAAGATACTAAGAGAATGAAGACAATTTGATAATACGAGTAAATTAGAAAGCTGCTTAAAATTGTATGCTCTATCTGAATCACGAAAGATAAAATTTGGGTTCAGTGTCCCTTTAAAAATATCAGTAATCTGTGACGGATCATGAGTCAGAGCAAATAAAAGATGTACATTGGATGATACAGATTTCATTGGATGATACGCGCTTATATCACTTTCACTGGGGAAGTTGGAAGGACAAGTTTTTTTTTAAAGGTACAGTGTACCGTAAAATTTGTTTCCCCTTAAAGGGATATGAAATAGAAAAACTTCCCAGCAATAATTCAGCAGGTGTGCCAGTGCAAACTGAGGTTAAAACCTCACAAATATCCAAAATTCTATATTGTTTAAAGGGATAGGAAAATTTTACTTTAATAAAAAAAAAAATGTATATAATTTTATTTTAATAACAATGTTTCCCCCTAAATTTTATTTTCTGCCCTTGATGATAAAATTGTTAAACATAAATTGCCAAAATACCTCTAGATAAATACTCTGGGTTGTGTAAATTCTACAAATATATTCTTAGCATAGCAAATTTTAGTGTTAAACCAATAGTTACACCTTTGTAGTATGACAATTCCATCTTTGTAGTATGGTCTATATTTGATATAAATTACCTAAAAAATAATAGACATTTGAGTTATTTCTAAAATTAGGACAACATAATTTATTTGGAGGCATTTTTATTTAGCTACACTAGTTTTGTACTAATGTACAAAACTTTTTTTTCTGCAAAAAAACATGTATGGGTGCACTTAACGAGAGAGAGAGAGAGAGGAACCAATGTCATTTAAGAACAGAAATTGGGGGGAAAAAACTTCTGTCATTAAGTTGGTAAAAATGTGAGTTCTATTAAAGAGACAGTAAACTTAAAAAATAATGTTATATAATGCTGCACATAGTGCAACATTATTTAACATTATCTTAGCGGCAGGTAGCAAAAAAAAAAGCATTGCAAGATATTTTATATTAAACCTGGATTTAGCAGCTCTCCGCTCCAGGATCTTCTGAGCTGGTCTTGAATTTTAAAAGCGCTTTGCAGACGAGCTGTCTAATCACAGCACGCCCAATCGAGCCATTGAAATGAATGTAGCTCGCTCCCGCTACCAAGCCAGAGCGGGAGCAAGCTACATTTATTTCAATGGCTCGATCAGGCGTGCTGTAATTAGACAGCGCGCCTGCAAAGCGCTTTTAAAATTCAAGACCAGCTCAAAAGATCCTGGAGCGGAGAGCTGCTAAATCCAGGTTTAATATAAAATATCTTGCAATGCTTTTTTTTTTGCTACCTGCCGCTAAGATAATGTTATATAATGCTGCACTATCTGCAGCATTATATAACATTATTTTTTAAGTCCTTTAAGGAAAACAGCCAGTATATTTTCTCTTATTTTTTTATTATACAATTGTCACTATTTTATATAATGACAATATTATGGCAGTCATCTCAACTGTCCCTATTAAAGGGGACAGTTTACTCAAATATATTCTCTCCTTTAATTTGTTCCCAATAATTATCTTTACCTGCTGGAGTTTATTAAATTGTTTACAAGTATTTCCTTTAACCTTATATTGGCATTTTAAATAGTTGATTTAGCCTGTGGTATCTCCACCTATTCTGAATGTTTCTGGCCTTAGGTCCAAGCTAAAGATAATATGTGTAAACACAACCAGCAGAAGAAATTACACTCCCAGTGGGGTATAGAAGAGATAAGGTAATAAAATGTTAATTTTCCATTGTTCTCTCCAAGTATTGGTCTTTGGTTTACGGACAGAGATATAAGACAAAGAAGCATGTATATGTACACAATGTGATAAAGTAACAAGATCTGAATATACCTACAAGCTCAACACATTTTATTAGGTTGTGGCTTCAAAACACAAAATCAGCTTTTTTTATATACACAAATACACCTTAAAAAGCAAATTCTTATAAATGTTTACTCTGCAGTTGGTAAAAAAAAGTAATTGGAAACACATTAAAGGAAAAACAATTTTACAGTATACTGTCCCTTTAAGAGGGACAGTTCCTGATTCTGAGCTTTGTCCCTCTGAGACAGCCATATGTCCCTCTTTACAGAATCTTCCTTATCTCCACTAATGGAACACCCACAAACTGTCCTGACACTCCCACAGAACACCCAGAACCCCACAACCCTGCGCACTAACCACCCATAATCCCTCCCGTCTCAACACAGCTCAACCCAGAAAATGGTGAGGATTCTTATCAACCTTCTGTGTCCATCATTCTTATCCAAAAATGTTGGGAGGTAATGGTATGTTATGGTCAAATAACACAAAAATAGAGAAAATATTTAACATATATAATTATATCTCATAAATATATGATATTCGATTCCAAATGGTAACTGCTTATAAACAAAAATGTAGTTGCTTTGAAAAATAATCATATATTATTATCATGCAACCAAAGGGGGAAGGAATGTGTTTATAATGAAGATGGGATATGTGATTCTACTCAAAGCGCTAATGGGCACCTATAGGCCTGGAAAAGGTGAGACCCAGCTCTCACCAAAATCAAAAATGAACTACAAATGGAGGGCTTTCCAGGCGCCAACTGACGGAGGCTAGGTGTGTTAAAACAGGCAATTTATTATACAATTTATTACAATAAAAACAATAACGTCATGGATCCATGGTACAAAAGTTATACAATATTACAACAATACAGTAAATCGCAATGAAACAGTTAAAATAAAATAAAAATCTAAAAACAATATATTACAGTTGTGCAATGATCCTTGTAAACGTAGCACTAAGTATATCCGATAAACAGTGTGGGCTATCCACTCTGGTGGATTTGGGATGCTTCAAGTAAATTAAACGTGCACAAATAGATTATAACTTCTTATGACAACTGTGCAAGTAAATGTGACAAACAAAAATATGTGATTATCCGCAAATAATTAAATAAATAAGTGTGATGTACTCAGCTCAATAAAACCTGTGCAGTCACAAAATTAACTGATATCAAAAAATAGTCCAAAAAAATCCAAATAGTGTGTCCAAAAAATGATCCAAAAAATACAAATGTGTTGGTGCCTAAAAAATGCAAAAAATAGCTAGTGTCTAACGGTGTCAGGGATTTTGAGACCGCAGTCTCCTGGGTGCAGGGGGAGGGTCACTTCAGATAGAGATAAAACGGTAAACGGTACCTGTAAAAAAGCAAACAAAATACAATGTGTAGTATATTCTAAATAATAAACTTCAAATGAAATCAGACTCACCAGCTCAGGTCTACGCGTTTCGGCCCTTATAGGCCTTTCTCAAGACTTGTTTTACATGTTCTCTGGTGGCCTTATATAGCGTTTGATTATTGAATGCCCGGATGTAGCAAATACTCACCACTTCCGGTTTTTTATTTACATTCAAAATCAGTTTTGGTTATTACAGTTTCATGAGTATTGCCACTCTATTGGGAGAAATTTTTTATTATTATTAAAATCTTTATTAAAATATATGTTCTTGAAATAACTAAAAGAGGGTTCTCGCTTTCAAAATCTATATCGGTAAATCCAAATGTATTAGCCTCCGTCTGTTCGGTGACGTCACTTCCGGTCGGGAGAGAGCTGCCGCAATCCGCAGCTTTATTCTAATGATATAATTTGCATTTTTTAGGCACCAACACATTTGTATTTTTTGGATCATTTTTTTGGACACACTATTTGGATTTTTTTGGACTATTTTTTGATATCAGTTAATTTTGTGACTGCACAGGTTTTATTGAGCACTTATTTATTTAATTATTTGCGGATAATCACATATTTTTGTTTGTCACATTTACTTGCACAGTTGTCATAAGAAGTTATAATCTATTTGTGCACGTTTAATTTACTTGAAGCATCCCAAATCCACCGGAGTGGATAGCCCACACTGTTTATCGGATATACTTAGTACTACGTTTACAAGGATCATTGCACAACTGTAATATATTGTTTTTAGATTTTTATTTTATTTTAACTGTTTCATTGCGATTTACTGTATTGTTGTAATATTGTATAACTTTTGTACCATGGATCCATGACGTTATTGTTTTTATTGTAATAAATTGTATAATAAATTGCCTGTTTTAACACACCTAGCCTCCGTCAGTTGGCGCCTGGAAAGCCCTCCATTTGTAGTTTATAATGAAGATGGTCGGATTTTAAATATACTTCAAATGAGTAAACATAATAGGCTATTTGTGACAAAACTGTCTGGCATAATATGTTTACTCGTTTGAAATGTACTATGCATTCTATATACTTAGACCACTGGAAGCTGATTTGGAAGCAAACTTCTTTCACAATTGTTGATCCTGTCTCAAAATGCATTTCTGATTAAAAATGGGGATTTACTGAAGATCAAGATTACATGTCATGCGTATGATTAAAGATGCATAGGAGATGTTTGGAAGAAGAAAGAATGTATGTAATGATTTGTGTTTTTGTCTTAAAGGCACAGTCTAATTGATTTTTTATTGTTTAAAAAGATAGATAATGCTTTACTACCCATTCTCCAGTTTTGCATAACCAACATTGTTATATTAATATACTTTATAATCTCTGTTTGCCTGTTTCTAAGCCCCAGTAGGCTGCCCCTTATCTCGGTGCTTTTTAAATATTGCACAACAGTTAGACAGTGCTAGTCCATTTGTGCTATTTCGATAACAATGTGCTCACTCCCGTGGAGAATGATAATGGTTATGCAAAAACCAGCACTGATTGGCTAAAATGCAAGATTGTGAAACGCACTGAGATATGGCACAGTCTGCAATGCAGTGGAGGCTCCTCCATTTGTGCACAAGCGCACGTGCCCCCCTGTCAGATTGCTGAGCAAAAAGAAAAAATGTCAGATGAGAAAAAAAAATAAACTGTCAGATGCTGAGAAAAAAAAAATAAAAAAAATTATGCTGAATAAAATTATGCTGAATAAAATATAATTTTTTCAATGGCCCCCTATTGGAAAAATTATATTTTATTTTTTTAACCCCCAAAAATAACATTCTGCTTGTTTTCTTTTAAAAAGTAAAAAAAAAAATTGTGTGTGTCTGTTTCTTTAATACGAAACCGCACGTGCGATAGGCATGATATAGGGCTCTGTCAGTGATGCCTACGTCAGTCTGCAGGATTTGGGCCAGCCTCAAGCAATTCTAATTGATAGCTTGATCGCACACACTGAACTGTGCGAGTAGGGAGGGACAAATTCCAG
This sequence comes from Bombina bombina, assembly GCF_027579735.1. NCBI lineage: Eukaryota > Metazoa > Chordata > Amphibia > Anura > Bombinatoridae > Bombina > Bombina bombina. Next base: position 471,163,785 of record NC_069501.1, read on the forward strand.
CCTGTGCTCTGATAGGCTGCACCGATGACATCACCGGTCGGTGACCGGCTCCTCCCCCGATCAATCAACAACAACAGGGCCAGGTGTTCTAGAACGATTCAACAGACAAGTTCAGCCTGGCTGTGCCCGCCCCTCTCGCTCTCAGCCTCTCTGATAGGCTGCACGGTCTGCAATGAAGATGACAGATACGTCATCACCGGCTCCTCCCCGCATCAACGGCGCGAAAAATTCAGTGTTGAGTTTGCTGTTGAGCGGAGAGGAGTGAAGTAGTAGTCTGCAGCAGAACTGTACTTAACTGAACGATTAATATCTTTCTTGACTTTAAAGTCTTTATATCTATATCGATTCGATCGATACTACCAAAAAATTACTTGTCTGTCTGACCTGTTGAACAGTCAACTGTCTTGAATTACAGACTCAGTTGAACTTAGTTACACAGCAGCACTATTGTGTAATATACTAATATATTTTGAGGCTCTAGAGAGCCTAGATAGGGAGAGTTTTTAGTTAGTGGAGCAGCTTTCACTGACTTCACTTGGGCAGAATTTTTTTTTAAAAAAAATAGCTCCAGCCTCCCCTCCTGCTAGACGGTGTGGAGTCTGTGGACCTTTATAATTCTCATAATTTTTGGGGCCCTGTCCCCTGAACAGTTAGATAGTCAGTCAGTCTGTGTCAGTGTAGTAGAAAAAGACCTTTATTTTTTTAATTAGCAGCAGGCAGCAGCCAGATACTTAAATAGATTAGATCAATCATTTGATTATAGGACTAGGGGAGTGCTACTTAAAAACAACTTGCCTTTATTCTTATCTTTTAAGTATTTAGCAGATAATTAATTATATTGCAAGTTTTGCATTAGTAGATTGCAAGTTTTGAGAAAAAATTTAAATGTTTTTTTTTTCTTTTTTTTCAGCAAAAGCAGTTAATTGATTGCTGCTGCTATATTAACTGTATAATTTATTATAAAATATAAATTATTATAATTATACTAGTTAAAACACTATTTTATTTGAGAATTATTAGCAGTTTGCAGAGAGTCTCAGAGTTTTTAAAACAAATAAACAATTATATATTTTATAACAGCTTCACAGCTACTTACCTACAAGTTATAAATGTAGTCACGGCTGCTATCTGCTGTAATTATACTAGTTAAAACTTAAAACACTATTTTAGTTTAAAATTATTAGCAGTTTGCAGAAAGTCTCAGAGTTTTTAAAACAATAATATATTTTATAACAGCTTCACAGCTACTTACCTACAGTCCTACAAGTTATATATTTTAGAACAACCGCAAAACTACTTGCCTACTAGTTTTAGACTGTAGTTCACCTTGCCCGTTGACGGCTGTCACGGCTGCTGCCTGCTGTAATTATACTAGTTAAAGTTAAAACACTATTTTAGTTTAGAATTATTAGCAGTTTGCAGAGAGTCTCAGAGTTTTTAAAACAATTATATATTTTATAACAGCTTCACAGCTACTTACCTACAGTCCTACAAGTTATATATTTTAGAACAACCAAAAATCTACTTGCCTACTAGTTTTAGACTGTAGTTCACCTTGCCCGTTGACGGCTGTCACGGCTGCTGCCTGCTGTAATTATACTACTTAAAGTTAAAACACTATTTTAGTTTAGAATTATTAGCAGTTTGCAGAGAGTCTCAGAGTTTTTAAAACAATTATATATTTTATAACAGCTTCACAGCTACTTACCTACAGTCCTAAAAGTTATATATTTTAGAACAACCAAAAATCTACTTGCCTACTAGTTTTAGACTGTAGTTCACCTTGCCCGTTGACGGCTGTCACGGCTGCTGCCTGCTGTAATTATACTACTTAAAGTTAAAACACTATTTTAGTTTAGAATTATTAGCAGATTGCTGAGAGTCTCAGAGTTTATAAAACAATTATATATTTTATAACAGCTTCACAGCTACTTACCTACAGTCCTACAAGTTATATATTTTCAAACAACCAAAAATCTACTTGCCTACTAGTTTTAGACTGTAGTTTACCTTGCCCGTTGTTCTTTAAATCCAGGAATATATATGTTTTCATAAATGTACATTCAACATTCTTATTATTTTGCAGCTTTAATTAATCATTTGGTTAATATATATATGTTATTATATAATTTAACTGAGCAGGTAGTGTAGGCTCCTCCATTTGTGCACTGTCGCACGTGAACATGGCTGTACTGAAGAGTATGCATTCATAGATTTAAGATGTCTGTGTCCACTATGAGGAACACAGTGAGCAATGCATGGTGAGGATATGGAAGACCACAGGCACAGTTCTTGTTAAGGCCAGAAGTGTCAGGGCAAGTAAAATATCAGAGAGGGCCAGAGGCAAAGGCAAAGGATGGTGAGAACGGTCAAAAACAGCCCACAGACCACCTCCAAAGACCTGTACTACTGGGAATATTGTTGAGGGTCTCATGGATTCCACTCAATATCAGCAGATACTTGAGAATAATGTTGAGGAATTAGTCACAAACTTCAGCTGAAGTTACCCCCAGGCCGGGGCTGGATATTTCAAGAAGACGATGACCAAAAACACTGCTGGTTCAAATGGGCGGGGCCATTTGAGGGGTGTGACTTTCACAAAGGGGTGTGGCTTTTAAAATGGGTGTGGCTTGTTAAATGGGCGTGTTTTTAAAAAGGGTGTGTTTTTTCAAAGGGGTGTGTCTTTCTAATAGGGGGAGGGTCTTGTGCACCCCCATCCTAAAAATTCACCAGCCGCCACTGCTGCAATGGCTTAGATACAGGTAATCACAGAGGTAAGACGAATATTAATATAACAGTATTGATTATACAAACGTGGGGAGTGAGTAATAAAGATACTATCTATCTTTTTAAACAATAACCATTTTCAAGTAGACTGTCCCTAAACATTAAGGGCTAGATTAGAAGTGGAGCCTTATTTAACAAGGGCGTTTAACTGCACTAGAAGTAAGCTTTTTGCTTGTGTCAGGTAGCGCTTATATTAAAAGTTGAAAGTAAACTGTTTTCACTTGCACGCTAACCTGACGAGTGTAAAAACCCGAATTTAGAATATTGCGCAGTAAACCCCCATAGAAGTCAATAGAGAAAAAAGTTTAAAAAAATACCTAACGCCCTTCTCGCGCAAACACAATCGCATATTCTCAAGTGCACTAACCCGACATGAAACTATTAATATTTTACATTCCAATATTCTTCACATAGAAAAATAAGTTATATTTATTCATGCATACATATTTCTACATATATACAGTATATATAGGCATATGTATTTATAAATACATAGAGCATATTTTGCTATGTGCAGAACATTAGAATGTGAAATATTTACAGTAAATACACAGTATAACACTTTATGAAATATGAATATTGTATAAATATACATTAACCCCTTAACGACCAGCGATGTGAAAGATAGACATAAACATTACCTTATTTGTCCTCGAAAAAATAAGCAATTTCAAAAGTGTACAAAGTAAAAATCATAATCAAAGTTTGCTTTAAAAGTAATATGAATGATAATTAGGAATTTTAATTCCTTCACTCCCATACAAAATTAAAAAGAGTCCATCTATAAGAGATCCAAAACAAAATGGCATCTTGTTCCATTACACAAGAAAATGCATCACATCCTGTGGGGTTCATCAGATTTATCTTGTGATTCAACATGTTCCAGAGTTAGACAACTCAACCCATTAATTACGTTTTCTTACGACTTTAATTGTCCCAAAGGTACATAATATTTTGTAGTTAAAAAGAGTTATTGTTTAATACAGTGAGGGCCGACTTCCTAATACATGGGGCTAATGTTTTAGAAGCCTCAAGAGCTGTAGATAAATCTATGGTTATTTTACACAAAAAATATATTTCCTATAAGTGTTCAGTGGCAAAGGGACAGATTTAGTTAAAGGGACATGAAACCCAATTGCTTTCTTTCGTTATTCACATAGAGAATACAATTAAAAAAAAAAACTTTCCAATTTACTTATATTATCAGATTTGCATCATTCTCATTGTATTATTTGTTAAAGAGATATCTAGATAGGTAGCATGCACATGCCTGAAACACATGATAGGAAATAGTGCTGCCATCGAATGCTCTTGCTAATGTATAACATTGTTGCAAAACTGCTGCCATATATTGCTGCAGACACGTTCACGCTTCTGAGCTTACCTCACTGCTTTTTTCAACAAAGGATAACAAATAAACAAAGAAAATTTGATATTAGGAGTAAATGGAAAAGTTGTTTAAAATTGAATGTTCTATCTGAATTATGAAATAAAAAATTTGGGTTTTATGTCCCTTTCAGGAAAAGTAAAGTCAAACTGAAACTTTCATGGTTCAGATTAAGAATGCAATTTTAAATAACTTTCCAGTTTACTTCTATTATCTAATTTGCTTTTTCTCTATGTATTTTTTTTGTTAAAAAGAATACCTTGGTAGGCTCAGGAGCAGAAATGCACTACTGGGAACTAGCTTCTAATTGGTGGCTGGCTGCACATATATTCCTCTAGTCATTGGCTCACCAAATGTGCTCAGCTAACTGCTGCACATAGTGCATTGCTGCTCTTTCAACAAAGGATACACAGAAAATGAAGTAAGTTTGGCAATAGATGTAAAATGTAAAGCTGCTTAAAATTGTATGCTCTTAATCATGAAAGAAAAGTCTGGGGTTTCATGTCCCTTTAAACAGGGTACCTATATGTTCTTCCTTCCAAAGTGCTCTTTTGTATTGTGAAAACCTTGTTTTGCTCACCCACTATCTATATTGCTACATGATCTGAACCAACCTAGGTATGACTATGTTTTTAGGAGAATGAATAGGGGAATAAAAGAGCATTTTGTATTAACATATCAATGTACTGTGATAATTTTGTGGACTGTAGTTAGCCAGTGCCGTTATTTACCACATCCTATTGGTGGTGACATCACCGTTATCCACAGTCTTTATAGGCTATATATGGAGGTGTGTATCTGCTTAATATCGTATAATACTTGGGAAGTTTATGAGAGGGATTATATACATCAGTGTGCGTTCCATCCTTTTTTTTTGGTAGTAGGTTTTAATTGAAAAAAAAAAAAGGGTTTAATTTACCCATCTGTATACTTATCATAAAAAATGTAGCTTATAATAGACGGTTTCAAGGGGTCTATTTCTCATGATAGTGCCGCTAGCTGCCGCATCCTATTGGTGGTGACGTTATAGTCATCTACAACCCTTATAGGCTAAGTGCAAAATTATGTGTGTGTTTGATTTCTTCTATTGGGAGAAGGAGTGTGCTTTTATTATATATATCGAACTTCTATTATTTTATTTTATTTCACCTACTAATGAAGCATAAGCATAAAAATAGAAAATTATATCATTAGAATAAAGCTGCGGATTGCGGCAGCTCTCTCCCGACCGGAAGTGACGTCACCGAACAGACGGAGGCTAATACATTTGGATTTACCGATATAGATTTTGAAAGCGAGAACCCTCTTTTAGTTATTTCAAGAACATATATTTTAATAAAGATTTTAATAATAATAAAAAATTTCTCCCAATAGAGTGGCAATACTCATGAAACTGTAATAACCAAAACTGATTTTGAATGTAAATAAAAAACCGGAAGTGGTGAGTATTTGCTACATCCGGGCATTCAATAATCAAACGCTATATAAGGCCACCAGAGAACATGTAAAACAAGTCTTGAGAAATGCCTATAAGGGCCGAAACGCGTAGACCTGAGCTGGTGAGTCTGATTTCATTTGAAGTTTATTATTTAGAATATACTACACATTGTATTTTGTTTGCTTTTTTACAGGTACCGTTTACCGTTTTATCTCTATCTGAAGTGACCCTCCCCCTGCACCCAGGAGACTGCGGTCTCAAAATCCCTGACACCGTTAGACACTAGCTATTTTTTGCATTTTTTGCATTTTTTAGGCACCAACACATTTGTATTTTTTGGATCATTTTTTGGACACACTATTTGGATTTTTTTGGACTATTTTTTGATATCAGTTAATTTTGTGACTGCACAGGTTTTATTGAGCTGAGTACATCACACTTATTTATTTAATTATTTGCGGATAATCGCATATTTTTGTTTGTCACATTTACTTGCACAGTTGTCATAAGAAGTTATAATCTATTTGTGCACGTTTAATTTACTTGAAGCATCCCAAATCCACCGGAGTGGATAGCCCACACTGTTTATCGGATATACTTACTGCTATGTTTACAAGGATCATTGCACAACTGTAATATATTGTTTTTAGATTTTTATTTTATTTTAACTGTTTCATTGCGATTTACTGTATTGTTGTAATATTGTATAACTTTTGTACCATGGATCCATGACGTTATTGTTTTTATTGTAATAAATTGTATAATAAATTGCCTGCTTTAACACACCTAGCCTCCGTCAGTTGGCGCCTGGAAAGCCCTCCATTTGTAGTTTATAATGAAGATGGTCGGATTTTAAATATACTTCAAATGAGTAAACATAATAGGCTATTTGTGACAAAACTGTCTGGCATAATATGTTTACTCGTTTGAAATGTACTATGCATTCTATATACTTAGACCACTGGAAGCTGATTTGGAAGCAAACTTCTTTCACAATTGTTGATCCTGTCTCAAAATGCATTTCTGATTAAAAATGGGGATTTACTGAAGATCAAGATTACATGCGTATGATTAAAGATGCATAGGAGATGTTTGGAAGAAGAAAGAATGTATGTAATGATTTGTGTTTTTGTCTTAAAGGCACAGTCTAATTGATTTTTTATTGTTTAAAAAGATAGATAATGCTTTACTACCCATTCTCCAGTTTTGCATAACCAACATTGTTATATTAATATACTTTATAATCTCTGTTTGCCTGTTTCTAAGCCCCAGTAGGCTGCCCCTTATCTCAGTGCTTTTTAAATATTGCACAACAGTTAGACAGTGCTAGTCCATTTGTGCTATTTCGATAACAATGTGCTCACTCCCGTGGAGAATGATAATGGTTATGCAAAAACCAGCACTGATTGGCTAAAATGCAAGATTGTGAAAAGCACTGAGATATGGCACAGTCTGCAATGGCTTAGATACAGGTAATCACAGAGGTAAGACGAATATTAATATAACAGTATTGATTATACAAACGTGGGGAGTGAGTAATAAAGATACTATCTATCTTTTTAAACAATAACCATTTTCAAGTAGACTGTCCCTAAACATTAAGGGCTAGATTAGAAGTGGAGCCTTATTTAACAAGGGCGTTAACTGCACTAGAAGTAAGCTTTTTGCTTGTGTCAGCAAGCAAAAAGCTTACTTCTAGTGCAGTTAACGCCCTTAAAAGTTGAAAGTAAACTGTTTTCACTTGCACGCTAACCTGACGAGTGTAAAAACCCGAATTTAGAATATTGCGCAATAAACCCCCATAGAAGTCAATAGAGAAAAAAGTTAAAAAAAAAACCTAACGCCCTTCTCGCGCAAACACAATCGCATATTCTCAAGTGCACTAACCCGACATGAAACTATTAATATTTTACATTCCAATATTCTTCACATAGAAAAATAAGTTATATTTATTCATGCATACATATTTCTACATATATACAGTATATATAGGCATATGTATTTATAAATACATAGAGCATATTTTGCTATGTGCAGAACATTAGAATGTGAAATATTTACAGTAAATACACAGTATAACACTTTATGAAATATGAATATTGTATAAATATACATTAACCCCTTAACGACCAGCGATGTGAAGGATAGACATAAACATTACCTTATTTGTCCTCGAAAAAATAAGCAATTTCAAAAGTGTACAAAGTAAAAATCATAATCAAAGTTTGCTTTAAAAGTAATATGAATGATAATTAGGAATTTTAATTCCTTCACTCCCATACAAAATTAAAAAGAGTCCATCTATAAGAGATCCAAAACAAAATGGCATCTTGTTCCATTACACAAGAAAATGCATCACATCCTGTGGGGTTCATCAGATTTATCTTGTGATTCAACATGTTCCAGAGTTAGACAACTCAACCCATTAATTACGTTTTCTTACGACTTTAATTGTCCCAAAGGTACATAATATTTTGTAGTTAAAAAGAGTTATTGTTTAATACAGTGAGGGCCGACTTCCTAATACATGGGGCTAATGTTTTAGAAGCCTCAAGAGCTGTAGATAAATCTATGGTTATTTTACACAAAAAATATATTTCCTATAAGTGTTCAGTGGCAAAGGGACAGATTTAGTTAAAGGGACATGAAACCCAATTGCTTTCTTTCGTTATTCACATAGAGAATACAATAAAAAAAAAAAAATTCCAATTTACTTATATTATCAGATTTGCATCATTCCCATTGTATTATTTGTTAAAGAGATATCTAGATAGGTAGCATGCACATGCCTGAAACACATGATAGGAAATAGTGCTGCCATCGAATGCTCTTGCTAATGTATAACATTGTTGCAAAACTGCTGCCATATATTGCTGCAGACACGTTCACGCTTCTAAGCTTACCTCACTGCTTTTTTCAACAAAGGATAACAAATAAACAAAGAAAATTTGATATTAGGAGTAAATGGAAAAGTTGTTTAAAATTGAATGTTCTATCTGAATTATGAAATAAAAAATTTGGGTTTTATGTCCCTTTCAGGAAAAGTAAAGTCAAACTGAAACTTTCATGGTTCAGATTAAGAATGCAATTTTAAATAACTTTCCAGTTTACTTCTATTATCTAATTTGCTTTTTCTCTATGTATTTTTTGTTGTTAAAAAGAATACCTTGGTAGGCTCAGGAGCAGAAATGCACTACCGGGAACTAGCTTCTAATTGGTGGCTGGCTGCACATATATTCCTCTAGTCATTGGCTCACCAAATGTGCTCAGCTAACTGCTGCACATAGTGCATTGCTGCTCTTTCAACAAAGGATACGAAGAAAATGAAGTAAGTTTGGCAATAGATGTAAAATGTAAAGCTGCTTAAAATTGTATGCTCTTAATCATGAAAGAAAAGTCTGGGGTTTCATGTCCCTTTAAACAGGGTACCTATATGTTCTTCCTTCCAAAGTGCTCTTTTGTATTGTGAAAACCTTGTTTTGCTCACCCACTATCTATATTGCTACATGATCTGAACCAACCTAGGTATGTTTTTCATTAAATTATATCAAGAGAACAAAGGAAATCAGATAAGTGAAAATGGAAAGTTGTTTAAAATGTAATGCTCTATCTGAGAATGTGAAAGATTAATTTTGACTTTTTCGTGCCTTTAAAGATTACAACAAAGTCACACAGCGCTAAACAATGACTGTGTTGTATAGCTCCCTCTCAAAACCAAACGTTCGTCTGTATTCATTGACCTCGCTCTCTGTACTCCATTCGAAACTACAATACCCAGAAATGCTTGCAATTGTCTACACGTCATTTCCGTACACTTAGTTTACTAGGCTACTTTCTACTCTCCAGACAGACCGGAAGTGGATGTGAATAGTGGTTGTCTAGAGGAAGCGGGGCGAGGCAGTTAGTACAGCTAACACCGGGTACAGAAGGCAGAAGAGACCCCGCAAAGGGGATTGAGGAGTGTCCGGTGCTGTTCTCGGCCTCACACCGGCTCCACCATGGGGTGTACACTTAGCGCCGAGGATAAGGCGGCGGCCGAGAGGAGTAAAATGATCGACAAAAACCTGCGTGAAGACCGTGAAAAATCATCCAAGGAGGTCAAACTATTGCTACTAGGTGAGAAGAACTGATTGGAGAGATGATCTGGGAATTACGGTGTTATTGGGGATCTGTGAGATGGGAAAACAATGAGTGATGCCAGGGAGACTAGAAAACAGGGTGCAAGAAGTAACTGGGAAGTGATGCTGGGCAGAAACAATCGGTTGTCAGATTGCAGATATTTGTGCTTCGAAAAAGAGTTACTGGTAAAATGGATACAAAACTGCGTTGGTAAAAAAAAGAAAAAAAGTTTTTAAATGCTATTGGGAATGAACATAGAGTTTAGAAATCACTGTCGTCTACAAAATGCTGCTACTCAGTAAATGAGATTTAAATGTGGAAATCGAGATAATATTGAGACCATATTTTGAAAATCAGTGGCAGAGATTGCTATTAGAGGGGTATTAAAGTCAGATACATTGTTGACTGAAAATCAGTGAAATTGGGAGTTGAGAGAGAAACATTGAAGGAATAATTTAAGGGGGATGATAAATCTGTAAATAAAAGTATTATATATTATATACATTTGGGATAGGATATAGCTGAGGTTGTTGTGGAAGAGATTAAACATTACATAGAGTTGGAGAAGGGTCCAGGGTAACTTACAGCACCAATCCTGTCCTCCTGAGCATCACATTATTTTCCATTTATGCCTTAGGCCTCACATTTCCTCTATTAGATTTTACAAGATATCAGTACAAATTATTCCACTTCCTAACACTCACGTTGGATTGTACACTTGTTTACTCAACAAAAGAGTTAAAAGCACTGCACAGTTTATTTTTGCATTTGATTGACACAAATGCAAAGTTTGGGAGGGGTATTGTTTTCCTTAACAATGGTAGAACAATCTGGTGATCGATGAGCAGGTAGAAGATAAAGTCAGGAAGTCAGTGGGGGGATAATATGATATTGGTTGCACTAGGAAGAAATAAAAAGAAAAATCTGTAAAAAAAAAAAAAAAAAAAAAAAAAAATGGAAATAAGAAAGGAAAATAAGTAGTTGAGAAATTAGGCTGTGAGAGTAAGGTAGAAAAACAGAGAAACTGTTACTGTCTGGTATTAAATGGAATAGAGGTGTAAAATATCAGTTTTGGGAAAGAAAACTCACTATTGGTGCCTGTAAATATTTGAAGGTGTGGGGAATAGATCCTGGAAATCATTACATTGAAAGATGAAAGTTTAAAACAATGAAAGTATTAGTTTTGTATGAAGCCAATCAAGTAGAACTGGGTCTGGAGGAAAAAAATAATAATAATAAAACATAAAATTAGGAGTAATCAGAAGGGGGGGGGATCAAGGAGACTGTAAACCAATAATGGATACATATAGTGATGCGCACTGGAATCCAGTGAGTGGTAGAAATTTGCTTCTTGCATTGGATGTCATGGGGGTCTGGAGATTGGGAACCCAGACTGTATGCCAGTGTGGTGTAGAGAAGACACCAAGCACAAGAATATTCAGTCAAGGGTGAATAAAAGAAACTAGTAATGGTTGAAGCAGGGCATGCAATGGATGCGAGTTAGGGGGTGGAAATGGTGCACAAGTAGATGGCAGTGAGAGTTGGAGACTTGGCACATAATGAAGTTGATATTGGGTTTGAGATGGGGAATACCGGAAGGGGTGGAGATCAGCACACTTGTTGGATTCCATTGAGGGGTGCAAATGCAGGAAACCATTAGTAATTACTATTCGACATAGTGTGAGGGACACACTGTACAAATCACTGGAAGATGTGGTGTAAACATAATTTGTAATTTGCAAGCTTTTGTTAAATGCTTGTCTACTAACCTAGTGGGTCTACACATAGTATCCTAACATGGATACATTTTCACACTGTAAACTGTGAAGTACTAGTTTAACTGATTAAAATATCACGTTCCCATGTAATTTTTTGTTCATTAGAAATTCATTGTAGAGCCACAGTATGGGTGAAATATATATAATATACAAACAGTTTAGTGCAATCTATGAGATGGGATTATTGATTGTAATGATGACAATTTGGCACCATAAAGCAATACTTTAGTTTATCACGTTTGTTTATATGTTCTGTTTGCTGGAATTGTCATAAAGCAGATAGTTACTGTGATATAAAGGAGGGGGCATTGATCTGTGTATGAGACTATTCTTTTTAATCATGCAGGATTTGAAAACTTTACATTGTGGGGATATTAACAATATGAGATTGTCATATAAAATGTTTAATTATGTGTAGTTAAAATTTGCAATATACTTTCATTATTTATTTTGACTCCTTTTCCTGTAATTTCACTCTGAAAATTGTTGGTTCTAAATTCTACTGGGCTTTCTATAAAGTTAGAGCGCTGCTCTTTATCTGTTACCCCTGCTGAAGGGACAGATACAAAACACAATAAAAGAGTGTCCCCAAACAGGGCTTTGCGGAACATTAAATAATCTAAAAGGGATTCCACACAGCTTTGTTTACACCAAAATAGATAAATAGAAAACTAGTTAAAACATGGTGGCGCCCATTACTTTATAGGAACTAAACCTTTACTCTTATATTTACAATATTTAAAGGACCACTGAACCCACATTTTTTCTTTCGTGATTCAGATAAAGCATGGAATTAAAGCCGCTTTCTAATTTACTCCTATTATCAAATTGTCTTCATTCTCTTGGTATCTTTATTTGAAATGCAAGAATGTAAGTTTAGATGCCGGCCCATTTTTGGTGAACAACCTGGGTTGTTCTTGCTGATTGGTGGATAAATTCATCAACCATAACAAAAGTGCTGTCCAGAGTCTAAACCCAAAAAAAATCTTAGATTTTTAGAAAATTGATAATAGGAGTAAATTAGAAAGTTGCTTACAATTGCATGCTTTATCTGAATGACGAAAGAAAAAATTTGGGTTCAGTGTCCCTTTAAACAACTAATCTAATTGTAAAAAGGCATCTACATATTATTCTAAGGATAATGTTTGCTTTTGAATACATCATTATGTGTAGCATGTATTTACTGTCTAACATTTTTTTTGACTTAATTGCAAAACAATAACTAATGTTGTTTTGTTTATATCCTGTTAAGACCCAAATCGGGAAGTGCACTTTCTGCCCGAATGGTTCCCTGTCTAAGAAACCACAAAACTCTTGCCTTGGCAGACCAACCAAACCAAAGACATGACGTTTTTCCTTGTGTGATTATTTCTTTCTATTTTAGAAAGAGAAGTCGGGTAGTTTTTTTTTTTTTTAATTTAAAAAAGGAACATTTATTTGAACAGATGGTGTCCAATGAAGATCAGGAAGGAAGAGTTGCATGAAATATTCTTGTCATGTTGCGTCAATACAAACCACAGCTGACTCTTCCTAAGTTCGTGTTAACACCCTGGTAGGAAGTTTTATGCATTGTGCTTTAGCGGCCTCACACAATAGACAAGGATTTAAGTAATCTTTCCATACAGATGTTAAAGACATTTGCTACCCGCTGTTTCTTTTTTTTTTTTTTCTTTTTTCTTTTTTTTTAAATCTATTTGACATTGGATAAAATCTTCATAGTCCTCTAACCAAGTCCTACTTAAAGGGACAGTATATATCAATTTTCATTTAACTGCATATAAAGATTAATATGCACAGATGCTGATATAAAAATCCTGCATAAAACCTTTTAAAAACTTACTCAGAATCTAAAAATGTAGCACTGTTAATGAGGTTAGGCCAGGACACCCACTGAAAGGGGCTTAGAGCAGACCCTCCCCACTCCCCTGTATATGAAAAGACCCATTATACAAACGGAAGCAATCTGAAGTATGTAGACATCTGTATACATCTAAAACTTTGGGGCTTTACTAGGAGTCTAAAAATCAGCACAATGTTATTTAAAAATAAGCAAAATCTATACATTTTTACAAAAACATCCCCAGATGGAGAATTTATTAATGGATCATCTACAAAACATTTATGCAAAGAAAAATCTAGTGTACAATGTCCCTTTAAAGGTACATTAAAGTAAAAAAAAAAATCTATAAAATAAACATGCACTTGTGCACTATGATTTTCTCCATGATTCAGCAAGAACATGCAGTTTTAACAACTTTCCAAGTTATTTCTGTTATCAAATGTTGGTATCTTTTGCTGAAGGAGCAGTAAATGCGTTATTGGGAATTATCGTAAAAAACAAACCCCATTGCGTGAACCAATGACAAGATGCATACTGGTATAGCTACCAATCGGCTGCTTGCTCCCAGTAGTGCATTGTTGCTCCAGAGCCTGTTTTTTTAACAAAGGATACTAAGTGAACAAAACAAATTTGGTAATAGAAGTAAATTATTTTATCCAAATCATGAAAAACAAATTCTGGGTTTCATATCCCTTAAGTGTTTAAAAAGGGTTTCCATTTGTAATAAAACAATTTGCATTGTTTTGCATTTTATTGACAGATCTCAAGAAAATAGGTGCATGTAGGCACAAGCTTCTACCGGTATATACAATTTTGAATTTTATGTTCCTTTACAAAATGTGTTATTTGGTTGGAACCTAGTTTTTCCATTTCTCTCTTCTGCTGAGGACAGTTAGAGACAAATATTAAACAGACTATAAAATAGAGTATGCAAACAAGGCAATGTGAAATGATTGTTCAAGTAAGTAACACGATTTTTACACAGCCTTGCTTGCACTTTAGTTTACTGTCTGTTTTTTTATCTCTCCATAAATTCCCTAAGTTGGAGAGGGTGGAAAACCTAGGTTCCAACATGGCAGCACCCATTACTATATAGAAATTCAATAGAAAAGATAAATCCAACTATTTTAAATTGCAGAAGGGGGTAAAATAAATAATGAAAGTATATTGAAAATATTTTGTTTTAACATACATACTTTATATTGCAATCTCACACTTTTTAATGTCCCTTTAAATATGTATGTTCAACTAGCCTTTTCTGTCTCTTTAACCTCTTAGCAACCGACGTACTCTGTACGTCGCAAGTTCATTATGAGGTTTCCTATCGCAGCTTTGCCGGAAGCAGCAAAAGTGTGGTAGTACTGCATGCTTCACTTCCGGAGGCATGCAGATATAAGGCGGTCTTGCCCACATCGACAAGCCGTGCACTATAAACAAGCCAGTAATTTGTGCACTACTGGGGCTAGTTGAACTCATCAGGCGATCAAATGACAAGAGGAATATTTGTGCCACTGCTAGTCATCAGCTAGCTCCCAGTAGTGCTTTCCTGTTCTTTAGCTTACCTTGGTATGTTTTGTTAAAGGATACAAAGAAAACAAACCACATTAGATGAGAGAGGTCAAATTGTTTAAAATTGAATGCTCTTTATGAATCATGAGCATTTCATTATGACTTTACTGTCCCTTTAAGGTTGCTAATATGTGTTTCAGTTCCTTTACTACATATCCTCTTCAACTTTTTTTTAAAGGGTATGGGATGTATTGCATTTGATTCTTGTTTTAGCTAAACAAGGGTGTTAGCTGTTTGATAAAAAAGTGAGTTCCTATGGTAATTTAATGTTTTTGTTCTCATGCTTGTTGATGGATTTCCCTGTCAACAAATATACATAAGTGAGTGAGTATACTTACTGCATAATGAGTTATGTACAAACATTCCTTTCTTGTTAGATTTTGTTATAAATATAAACATCTTTACTATCTGTTGTTTAGTCTTTGAGTTTGCTTTGGGTGGGATGGCAGGCTATTCTAAGACCAGCCACAGTTTTGCCAAGAAACCGAAATACAAAAGTGTTGTGCTCCTTGGAAATACACCCTCAAATGTATTTGCCTCTCTACAACATAAAAGCTTACACCAAAATTCAAACACCACCAAATTAAGTCTTCAGAGACATAATATACACAGTTGTCTGCTCTATGGTGTGGTGTTTGAATACTAGCGCACAAGCCCTAATGGCATATCTGCATATGCCACTGTCAATCAACCCTGAACTAAAGTTATGAAGAAGCAGCAGTTGTTTGACTGCTGCTTTTTAAATTGCAGTAATCAGGGCTCAAATAAGCACCTGCAAGGGTTCTAGAGCAAAGTTTGATGCTTCGTACTTGGAGCCCTATGTGTTTAACCGAGGGTTGCCACCTTGGTCATGTTTTCCTGGACGCTTATGAGTTTTACACATGCTTCGGAGTGTGCAGAGAAAAACATGAATAGTGCTGTTCAGTATCTCTATTTTTGTGTTGTCCAGGGTTAAAATTCGTGTTCCTACCTGTATACCCTGCAGCATGTATAACTCATAAGTGTCCAGGAAAACATGGCTGAGGTGGCAACCCGAGTTTAACCCCTTTTTTGCTAGTTTTAATATTGCACTGTATAACTAACACAGAGCAGTTTTCGTACTTTTACGTTCCTTTATTGTAAAGAAAAACTACAGGTACTTGCGTAGATCTAAAAATAAACATTTTAGTTTTTGAAAATGTGTATTTCTAATGGTTGCACAGATACCGATACTAGTATCGGTATTGGTGCCGATACTGAGTATTTCCATGAGTACCTGTACTCGTGAAAATGCACCAATACTTAAAGAGATACCCCCAGATCTTACCCATACGCTCATCTTGTAGCGTTTTTACAAACTGCATGTTCCCATTTCGTTTTAAGATGGAGTGGAGAGTTAACTAAAAAAAAAATCACTTTTGTTCTGCCAATACAAATTGCTGTTTGTATTTTAGTACGTCTGAGAGCAGTGCTCCAAAAGTTGCTACTATACAGCTGGAAGCCTACCTGGGAGAGATCACTGTACCTTGTTCAGACAAACCCCTGAACCACTAGGCAGTTAATAAACTGAGATTTCCAGCTCTGGCTAAAATGGCCCAAAAATATCTTTCTGCCCCATGCAGTAGTGTGGAAGTGTAAGACTGTTCAGCTTAGCGTCAAATGTCCTTACTGATGGCAGAAACAGACATAGTTGAACATGCAGAGATGTTTCTGTTCCTTAAAAATAACTTGTCACAATTTTTGAAAAAGTATTCTAATTGCTAGATTGCCTGTTATACTGCTAGTTCTCATCTTGTACAATTATGCTCAAAACATACTCGGAACATCCTTAACTTATGTAATTCCTATGAACACTCATCTTACAATTATAGGACTAGATTTAGATTACATTTTGATTGGTAAAATCTACCTATGTTCATATATCAATCTCCATAGATTTTAATGTAGTTGGACGTGTTATGAGAGCAATGGTAAAGCTTAACTGTCAAATGTAATCTAGCCCATAGTGTTGTTCCCCATGATTAAACAGTACACTATTATATTTTTTTTTTACTGTATTGCACTTTTGGTTGGTTGTGATTTTGCATTTATTTATTGTTATTAATATTTTATTGTAATATTTTTATTAATAAACAAGTGAAATTTCTTTGAGTTTTTATAACTTTGTGACCACAAGCAAATAAAACTTATTATTTCATAATGTCTTTTGAGTTACAGTTCTTCATAATTATACAGAAGCTATCTTATATCATTAGTCTGTATTGTGCTTGGAAAACTCTCACATGACATCAAAAAAGTATCGGTAATCATTATCGGCGAGTATTTGAAAAAAAGTATCGGTACTTGTACTCGGTCTTAAAAAAATGGTATCGGTGCAACCACTATAAACACTTTCCCTGTTTTTTTTTTGCTTTCTTATTGTCTCCCATTATAAATCTTGCTACACTATAGATTTGTATAATTTGTCTCCTATAGTTTCTGTATGTAACTTGACGATTGCTGCTTTTGTTGTGATATTTATTTAGCTAATTTCATTAGTATTCCAGAGAATCTTCCAAAAGGAATCTATGGGCTTCTTATGTACTAAAATATATTTTGTGCCTTTGATCCTGGTTTATTTAATTGTATGTTGATCTCTGGGAATAAGCAGCCATGATTGCCACAATAAAGAGCCTTACAGGAAGGCTCCCATGTCTGTGTGCAGCTTGCTTTTTGATGCTGTAATGATCCGTACAACAGTATGATCCGCTAGATGTCTGATAGCAGCGGGCATCTCAGCACCAGGGAATTACAATCTTCACATATGTAGAACCGAAAGCTTTCTGTGCCAAATAGATATCTTTGAACCAAGGAAAAGGGAAAGATTAGGAGATGGCTGTGTGCCTGTTATCAATTAACCCAGCAATTTAATGAGGTCAAGCAAGATATGAAATAAAAATACCAGGATGTGCATATATAAAAAAATAGCAGCAGAGATTTATTTGGCTCTCATTAAATGTAGCGTAAAACAGTATATTGCACAAGAGAATTATAAGGACAGAAAAGGGTAAAAATAAAAAGCTAAAGGGACAGTCGACACCAAAATTGTTATTTATTTAAAAAGATAACACCTTTACTACCCATTACCCAGCTTTGACAACCAACATGGTTATATTAAAATACTTTATAACCTTTAAACCACTACATTTCTGCCTGTTTCTAATTCACTAAAGACAGCCCCACGATTACATGCTTTTTTATTAGCTTTTCACAACAGGAGACTGTTAGTTTATGTGGACCATATAGATAACATTGTGCTCACTCCTGTGATGTTGTTTCGGACGCAGCACTAATTTGCAAATTAGTAGATAATAAATAAATAGACTTTATCTCACCCATTCCCCAGCTTTGCACTGCCAACATGGTTATAGTAATATACATTTTACCTCCTGTGATTACCTTGTATCTAAGCCAGTCTACAGATGCTTAGATACAAGGTAAAAAGATACAGAGGTAAAAAGTATATTAATATAACCACGTGGACTGTGCAAAACTGGGGAATGGCCAATAAAGGAATTATCTATCTTTTTAAATAATACAATTTTAGAATTTGACTGTCCCTTTAAGAGTATTATTTTTATTGCACAATTGCTTGCAAATACCTATGCATTGAACACAGTTAGTGGGACATTAAATACTTCTTGCTTTGTGCATAAATTGTGTTTAAAGGAACAGTATACTGTAAAAATGCTTTTTCCATAAATGTATTTTTAATAACTTGTTACACCAGCTGCAGAGTATAAAATGTATAAGAAATTGCATTTTCAGTTTTTTTTGTGTATATGAATTAGCTGGTTTTGTGCTTTTAAACCACAACCTATTAAAGTGAATGTAAATTTTCCAACTACTCAAGGCTCCTAATACTTCTATTACACATGGTGATTTAAACCGTCAACTTTTAAAAATAAATAAATAAATAATTTTTAATATATTTGCTATACTATCTTTGCTCCCTTTTTAGCCACAACTCCTCCCATCAGGCACTTCCTTGTTTTGCAGAGTGTGACGCATAGAGCGGTCCCACCCGCTCTCTACGTATCTCTGAAGCGCGCACCCGTGGAGCCCTTACTTTGCGCATGCGTTTAAAATACAAAATACTTAATGTGCGCAAGCGTGAAAATAGGATTGACTTAGGCTGCGCATGCGTTAACATCCAACCTCAACAAACTTACTTGCAACTGTTTGTTCTGATCCGGAAATTGAATGTTGGTCTTATAGAGCATGCGCGTCTCGTGGATGCACATCGCTTCTGAAGCTGGGTATTAGATGCTAACGCATGCGGAGAATAAGCGCATTACGTTGCAAAAAATGTGTTGAACCGCCCTGGGGGGTAATGTGGATTGGCAATCAATCGCTATTGTCAATCATTTCCAAATAGAGGGACAAATTCGTGGGCGGAGGAATTGCGGCTCTGAAAATGAGATAAAAAGGTATATATTTGGGATTAGCAAGTACACACAAAAAAAATGATGAATTAAGGTCCCCTAAATTGTTGCGAGTGATAATATGGCGATAAGCGACACTGTTGAGTTTACATTCACTTTAAAATAGGTTGAATATCCAGGTAATATCAGATCTCACTATGTTATCACTTTATGTACACACACATGCTTCCTTGTTTTAAATTTGTCTGTAAACCAAAGCTCAATACTTCAAGAGAACAAAGGAAAATGAATAGCCTGCATCCCACTAGGAGTGTCATTTCGTTGGCTGTGTTTACTTATCCTTGTCAATGGCCAAGACTTCATTATATAATATAAACTTTCAGTATAGGTGGGGATAAAAGTAAATTCTGTAACCTAGGTTTTCAAAATCCTGCAAAATCAAAGTAGTTACTTTAGGCAATTTGCTGTATTTTGAAAACCTAGATTACAGAATTTGGTGTTAGTTTTTTTTTTTTTTGTTCTGCTTCTCTAGGAAGTGCTTGAGAAAAACACAATTTATACAGAAAAGCGAGAGGTGTTTAATGTTCTTTTAAAGGACCAGTTTATACAGTAGATTTGCATAATCAATAAATGCATTATAACAAGACAATGCAATAGCACTTAGTCTGAACTTCAAATAAGTAGTAGATTTTTTTTCTCTCTGATAAATTTGTCTATTTCCACTCACCCTGTAGCATGTGACAGCCGTCAGCCAATTACAAATGCATATACGTATATATTCTGTGAATTCTTGCACATGCTCAGTAGGAGCTTGTGACTCAAAAAGTGTAATTATAAAAAGACTGGGCACATTTTGTTAGTAGAAGTAAATTGGAAAGTTGTTAAATGTCATGCTCTATCTGAATCATGAAAGTTTAATTTTGACTTGAGTGTCCCTTTAACGATATGTTTAACCCTTTTGTTGCTACTACTGGCTTGAAAATAACAAGGCTACTGAGCCAGTCTGGGGTGACATATGTGTATAGCTGCCAAGCACTGGCCGTGTTCAGCTCAGGATGACTAGATTTCCAATTAAGAGATTACATTAACTATATATTTAACTCTGGGAGTTTAATGCTGGGAGTTAAATGAACATTGTACCGTAAACTTGGTTTTCCTATTAATGAGTTTCTAATGACTATATACAAGCTGCAGAGTATGAATTATATCGTAAATGGCTCCCTTTAGGGTAAATTTTTGTATATAAAAACAGATTTTTTTTTTTTTATATATAAAAACAAACAATTTATATGGGCTGAGTTTGCAGAAAGAGCAAGCATCCTTATCTGCTTCTACTTACTCAAATGCCACATTATCTTATCTCTTTGTCTATACACAAAGACTGATACTTAGAGCAATTGAAAATTAACAATGTAATATCTGCCACTCCCAACATCACTGGTCTGTTGATGATTCTTGTTTACATAGCTTTTCTTCAGAGAATACAAAATTATTTAAATTTTCAGTGTAGGTGGTGGTTTTAAAAAGACAAAATCTGCTATTTCAAATGACAAACAAAAATAAGTGATGATGCTATATGTAATCAATGTAATACACAACAGCAGGTAAAATTGATATTTAGGAACATATTAACCCCTTAAGGACCAAGGATGTACAGGGTACGTCCTACAAAAAATGTCACTTAAGAACCAAGGACGTACCCTGTACGTCGTCAGGGTTTTCAAGCACTGGAAGTGTGCGCACACTCACACAGTGTGTACGGAGGGAGTGGGGGAGAAGGAGGGTGAATAAAACATTTGTAAAGGAATCGGGGAGGGGGGTAGTGTATTGAGAGGGGCCACTACACTACAGAAAATGGGGTGTGTTAGGGAAAAAAGGTACATTTTTTTTTTTTGTAGACTGGTACTGGCAGACAGCTGCCAGTACCTAAGATGGCGGCCATTAGGTCGAGGGGGGAGGCGGAGAGAGCTGTTGGAAGGGGGGGTGGGTCAGGGAGGTTGGGGGGTAATGGGGGATCCTACACTTATAAAATATATATATATATATATATATATTAAAAAATAATAATAAAAAAAGAGCACCTTTATTTTTATACTGGCAGACTTTCTGCCAGTACTTAAGGGGAGGGAAGGGAGCTGTTTTGGGGAGGTGGTCAGGGGGTGGGATGTCTCTGGTGGGAGGCTGATCTCTACACTAAAGCTAAAATTAACCCTACAAGCTACCTAATTAACCCCTTAACTGCTGGACATTACACGTGGTGCACAGCAGCATTTTATAGCTTTCTAATTACCAAAAAGCAACACCAAAGTCATATATGTCTGCTATTTCTGGACTAAGGGGATCCCAGAGAAGCATTTACAACTATTTGTGGCATGATTGCACAAGCTGTTTGTAAATAATTTCAGTGAGAAACCTAAAGTTTGTGAAAAAGCTAACAATTTTTTTTATTTAAACGCATTTGGCAGTGAAATGGTGGTGGTAAATATACCAAAATGGGACTAGATCAATACTTTATGTTGTCTACTAAAAAAAATAAATAAACATGTCAAGGGGTATTCAGGGATTCCTGACAGATATCAATGTTCCAATGTAACTGCTGTCGCTAATTTTGAAAAAAAGTGATTTGGAAATAGCAAAGTGCTACTTGTACTTATTGCCCTATAACTTGCAAAAAAAGTAAAAAAACATGTAAATATTGGGTATTTTTAAACTCAGGACAAAATTTAGAAACTATTTAGCATGGGTGTTTTTTGGGGGTCAAAGTTAGAAAAGGTGTTATGTTTTTTTATATATATATATATATATATATATATATATATATATATATATATATATATATATATATATATATATATATATATATATATATATATATATATATATATATATTATAGTTAATTATAAGATAAGATGAAAATAATGGTATCTTTAAAAAGTCCATTTAATGGCGAGAAAAACGGTATATAAAATGGAAAAGTGGGCTGGTCACTAAAGGGTTAAAGGAGAGAACTTTACAATGCAATGTCCCTTTACACCGGAAATCCTCAAACTTGGCCCTCTAGCGGTTTTCAAACTACATTTCCCATGATGCTCAGCCAGCTGATATGCTGGCTGAGCATCATGGGAAATGTAGTTCCAAAACCTCTGGAGGGCCAAGTTTTGAGGATGTCCGCTTTACACACACAGGAATAGGCAAGCAAGTTGTACAATAATAAACTTTTCTGATGCATTAGAGCATTTTAATGGAGCAGCTCTGTTCTATTAATTTCAGACAGCTTTATATGACACGTTTGATATCAACAACTTTATTTTATGTTTTTTACATGGGTAAGTTTCTCAAAAAGGTACCAACTGCAGTTGTTCTCAGTTAACGCCAATCAAGGAAATATATGTAGCAGAGTTAGCCTTGTAAAGTTAGTAGACTGCATTATAAGTTCTGAGAGTAAGAATGTTTATATTAAAAAAAAAAAATCTTACTGTGTTTACTGTCCTTCAATTGTCTATTTAAAATGTATTTGTCTATCAGTTGGCCTTCAAAGTTCTGTGTTTAGTTCTTATTCCTCAAATTGAAACAGTGTTTATTTATAAATATATGCTCAATAACATTTAGGAAAAAGGTTAGCCAATAGCCATGCGGGCTATCCTGCTTGGCGCCAGTTGGCACGCACGACAAACGCCACCTCAGCAAATAGCATTCTGCCGTGGGCTGTCTGAGCAGCTCAGTGCGGTGAACGCTTCCAACAAATAAAGAAGCTTTCAGCATGAAGTATTTTATACTTTATGACTGAAAGTCCCCTTTATCTGTTCCAATTGTAAATCCTAGCGTTTCACAAACGTTAGGATTTACAATCATTTTATGAGTGGACTAAAACATTATTCCCTAAGCTGGTGATTTACCTTATTTAGCATATAGATATTTAAGTTATCTAAGTTAGAAATTAAGTCAAGGCTTACTTTGTTAAAAGGCTCCTTACCAAGGAGGAACAAACCCTTTGCATTGAGCTAATAAAGCTAAAATCACACCTTAGTGAAATTGGCAAAATCCTACTTATGCATCCCAGGCACTTCCAAAACCATCTGTGCGCCTCTTCTCCGCTGCAGGCAACATAACCAGGAGCATGTGGACATGTTGACATTTTTACATTTCATTGCAAAATTTCTGGAAGAGTGGCTCTTGGGTTTGTCGAGCCCTGGAACAACAGAATGTTATAAACTGTGATAGTCTACCTCTTTTCAGTTTGTTGTTTTGTTTATGAGAATATGTTCTGATGCTTAAAAATTGGACTTACAGTTTTCTTAATGTAAATTATTTGTTTTTAAGTAAAGTGGTTTGTGAAACGCTAGGATTTACCATTGGAACAAATAAAGGGGACTTTTATTCATGAAGTATAAAATACTTCATTCTAAAAAGCTCCTTTATTTGTTTGCAGCGTTCGCTGTACTGAGCTGCTAAGGCAGCCCACGGCAGAATGCTGTTTGGTTAAGAGGTGACGTTTCTAAACTCTTAGCCAATAGCCGTGCTGGAAATCTGGCTTGGCGCCGTATATTTTAGCCTGGATTTTATACATGTATATTGCAAATATGATGTTTCTATTCGAAGATATAATTCATCTATGTGCGTTTCAATTTTGACCAGAATGTCCCTTTAACTATGGAAGTTTTAATGCTTTCCCCCTCCAACTCCCTGTAGAAAAATACACAAATTATAGATAGCGATTTGTAATAGCACTTTACTGCTTTCTGAACAAAGATTCTATTTAATATCCAGACAAATGGGTACTGTCATGCACAGTAATGTGTATTTATATAGGCCTTACTGTGTGTTATCAGGCGAACACAGAAACAGGCACCGTATTATTACAGGAGCTCTATGTTCTAGAGGCAACTGCAAACCACAACACAGGGTGGGGGTGGGGGGTGCTTACCAAACGTCCTGTTTGATACATGGTGTTTATTATATGAAGTCACTGCTGTGTACTGTAGGTGTTTACAGCAGACTCTAGTAACATATAGATAGGGCTAGATTTATCAAAGCTGATGCGGACAGGGGCGCGTATACAGCTCGCCTGTGGCGGGCGAAATTACCCACAGGTAATCACCATTGCACACGAGTGCAATCCTGTCCCCTGCACGCGGACAGCCAATCACGCGCGAGCAGGAGCTGTCAATCTCCTCGGTTGGACTAGACCGTGGAGATTGAATTTCGCCACTTTAGAGGTGGCGAAGAGGTTAGGGAAGCAGCGGTCTAGTGACCGCTGTTTGTTAAATTACGGTGAGAGAACTTGCAGCCGTAGGGCTTTGATAAATCGAGCCCATAGGCTAAATACATTTTCAACCTACTCTGACCTACCGACAGTTTATATAGATTGTAAGCTTCTGTGACAAGTGACTCCATATCCAGTGTGTATGTTTGGTTCTTTCCTTGTGTTACAATTCACTTCTACTTTTGGTCAGCTTAGGAGCCAGATATCTTAAAGGGACCATACATTCATAGCAAATATCGGCAATTACAGGGACAGAAGTGTCAAAAATACAGTGCTGTAATGTATTAGACCATTTTATTAAAGCGCTATTGCCATTATAGGAATATGCTATAGGGTAGGGTGATAATAAATATATATATATTATCTATCTATCTATCTATCTATCTATCTATCTATCTATCTATCTATCTATCTATCTATCTATCTATCTATCTATCTATCTATCTATCTATCTATCTATCTATCTATCTATCTATCTATCTATCTATCTATCTATCTATCTATCTATCTATCTATCTATCTATCTATCTATCTATCTATCTATCTATCTATCCACACAAAGAGAAGTGCACTCACTGGAACGAACAACCTGCTCAATACCATTGTTAGCCTGTTCTATGGCGATTTACCACCTGGGTGCAACTTCTTTTAGCCCAGTAATGCTTTTCACATCACTTTTTTTTTTTTTTTTAATTAGCAAATAGAAAAGAGAAACAAAAATAACAGTTGAGACACATAATTAAGAGTTAGCAGCCAAATATATACTTTTAAAGCAACATGTGGGTAACAATATAGCAAGAAACATCATATTGTAGCTTAAATTTCTTGTTTAAAAAGTACTTCAAAGGTCTCTTGGGTGGTAATAATGCAATCTTTTGTAGTAGTGTGTCCAACTAAATATGAAATATTCTTGTTCGCTGGTTTTAGCAGTTTTATATAGATTCAAACACACAAACGTAAAACTGATATAGGACTCCAATCTATCATGAAAATGTATGCATTGCCTATTTACATTTAGTAATAAAATCAGTATGTAATCAGCCCAAAATCACTTTCAAAACATGAATATCACAATAATATTTTATCTGAGGTTGCTTAGAAATGTTCAAGCACATACCACATAACACTTAGGGCCTGATTCGCTAAAGCTCTCGGATCTAGGAGGCCCGTCAGGGAAGGTTATAAATGCAATTTACACCTTGAGAACTGTTTCTCCTTAAAATACAGTAGCATTGCATAATCAACAAATGCATATTAAAAAGGGAATCAATCTGCCTATCCTGCTTGTGTGACAATGAAAATATGTTTGCCCTGAACATATACATGCTACGGGCTTTGTATAACACTGTTGTGTATCATAGCTAAGTTCAGGATAAATAATATTAGAGAACAGCACATCTGTCTATGAAAATAGTACTCCCCCCATTTTTATTACAATTTTATTACATGGATCACATATGTGACTATATTAGTTCAACGCCTCCTTATAGCAAAGCAAGTTCCATCCTGCCTCTGTGGTAAAGACTGTATAGTATATATGTTTTTATATGGTGTATAATTTTATACTCTAAGTAGTTTTGTATTCTCTCATCAAAGTTTTGTACAATGCAGGTCTAATTTTTGCCCAGTTGCGTGAAAGGTCAGTCATTAACCAACATGTAACCCCCGCAAAAATGTTTCATAATAATAAAATAACACCATAATATAACACTTTGAGATTTTTTTATAAAATGTTTAGTAATAATTGCAACATACATTATTTTTTTTCCCTTTTCATGTAATTTAGCTCCCCTTCTCAGAATTTTGAAATGCACCCTGCTGACTTTTCAAGGCTAAATCTGCTACATATTAGTCCCTAGGTGGCTTAATAAATAAGGCAAATGGTGGCTGGAGTTTAGCTATTGACAAACCTCTGCATTAAACATCTACATTTTTTTTTTTTAAATAAATGTTATATATTCTATAGCAACACAACAAAAGTGTCTTGTAATTATAAGGTGTTTACTGTCCCTTTTTAATCTCCTCTTGCTTTTGGTTAAAAATTGTTCCTTGGCTCTCGATCCCTAGATAGGCCATAAAGCAAAAATCTGTATGTGTGAATTTATTTTAATTCCTATTTAATGGTTTATGAGTAATTGAAAGGGCAGGTTGCTTCCTTACTGTGCACGAAGGGCTTTGTGCATTGTCAGTGGGCTGTAATAATGTACTTGGTGTTTATGCTCCGTTCCTGTTCTGTATGATAATTTAGTGTGCTATCTACTAGCTTATCGCTGCTTGTCAGACACTGAACAAGAGGCATCCAACCTTATTTGTATCTAAGGTAATTAGAGCAGAAGTAATAAAATAAGAAAGCAGAGGAAGATGTAGCATAAAGTGGACTTTTAAACAAATGATCTTGTGACCTTTATCTGTGTGTATATATAATATACACATATTTGTGTGTGTATTTAAAGGGACACTGAACCAAAATGTTTTCTTTCGTGATTCAGATAGAGCATGAAATTTTAAGCAGCTTTCTAATATACTCCTATTATCAAATTGTCTTCATTCTCTTGGTATCTTTATTTGAAATGCAAGAATGTAAGTTTAGATGCCGGCCCATTTTTTGGGCTGTCCTTGTTGATTAATCTGGGTTGTCCTTGTTGATTAATGGATAAATTCATCCACCAATAAGAATGTGCTGTCCAGAGTACTGAACCAAAAAAAAGCATAGGTGTCTTCTTTTTCAAATAAAGATAGCAAGAGAACGAAGTACAATTGATAATAGGAGTAAATTAGAAAGTTGCTTAAAATTGCATGCTCTATCTGAATCACAAAAGAAAAAAATTGGGTTCAGTGTCCCTTTAAATAAAAGGGATGTGCATAGTAAGGATCCGAATGTGGAAGTAAGGAACTTCTCATTCCCTTTCGTATATTATCATAACCAGATTGATTCCTGTAAAAAGTCCCCACTCTAAGATCTGTGCAAATCCCCACAACCTTTTTAATATGTTCACTACCTGGCTAAAATGTAAACCAATATTAAGCTGATAGTAAAAAATAAATGTTTTATTGTACATATTGTGTGTGTGCTTTTTAAACCCTTAACCGTTATGCCCTTAAAGTGATTGTAAATTTAGTGCAATTTGGAATTACCGGGGTATTCCTCATGTCTGTAGCACCGAAATCGCTATTTAAAAAAAAATAAAAAAAAAAAATATTATGTAACAGGTAAGTTTTTTTTTTTTTTTTTTTTTTTTTTTTTATAAATTTTAGATTTTATTTAACAAGCTTTCTCTTGCAAGGTGTATCCAGTCCACGGATTCATCCTTTACTTGTGGGATATTCTCATTCCCTACAGGAAGTAGCAAAGAGAGCACACAGCAAAGCTGTCCATATAGCTCCCCCTCTAGCTCCACCCCCAGTCATTCTCTTTGCTGGCTCTAAGCACTAGGGTCTCTCTCGGGAGTTTAAAGTGAATGTGGTGTTAGAATTGTACTTTTATTATCTTCAATCAAAAGTTTGTTATTTTAAATGGTACCAGCATGTTGTAACTAAAATCCACTGCTTTTCCCACACAGGACTGAGGAGTACCAGAAAACTTCAGTTGAGGGGAACAGTTTGCAGGGTGATCTGCAATAAGGTATGTTCAGTCATTTATTTCTAGACAAGACTGAGATAATGCTAGAAGAGACTGACAATATCCCCATGAGGGGAGGGTAAGCTATGTTCACAGACTTAGTAAGGAATTGAATGCTTACATAATAGGGCTAATTATGCTGGTTGACACTTATTCAGGGCAATCGATTGTTTGGCTAAGGAAAAATCGTTTTGCAAGACACTTTGAAAGCCCTTTTGGTTTTTTTTCTGGGGTTATTACCACATGGCTGTTTTTTAGTCATTTAGGAGTGATTTACTAGGCCTCACAGCTCCGGTGTAGAGTGGGAGGGGCCTAATTGCCTCAGATGCACAGTTAGAATTGCAGAGAAGTTCATGCTGTTTCACATGGAAGGTCCTGCTGATGTTTGAGTGCCTAAAAGAAGCTATATTCCCCCAAATCTGATCCCTAAGGGAAGGTAGGGCCACAGTAAGGCTGTGGCAAGGTGCTGTAGTGATTTAACCAGGTGTTGCCTTTAGGCTTCTCCGGTTTGGGCATTAAGGGGTTAATCGTTTTGAAACTTGGGATGCAATCTTATTAAGGCTTTAGCTACATACTGTGAAAATTTCAGAAAGATTGCTGCATTTTTCACCGTTTTGTAAAATTGTGTGCTCTTTTTATCTCTTAAAGGCACAGTAACGTTTTTTTCAAATTGTGTTTTTTATTTGATTAAAGTGATTCCAAGCCTGTTTGTGTACTCTACTAGTCTGTTAAACATGTCTGACACTAAGGAAAATCCTTGCTCAATGTGTTTAGAAGCCATGGTGGAACCCCCTCTCAGAATGTGTCCCACTTGTACTGATATGTCTATACACTTTAAAGATCATTTTGTTGCACTTAAGAATGTGGCCCAAGATGATTCTCAGACTGAAGGTAACGAGGGTAGCCCGTCTGCCTCTCCCCAAGTGTCACAACCAGTTACGCCCGCGCAAGCGACGCCTAGTACCTCTAGTGCGTCTAACCCTTTTACATTACAATACTTAGCGGCAGTCATGGATAATTCTCTTACAGCCTTCTTATCTAAACTGCCCGTGTTACCTGCAAAGCGTGATAGCTCAGTTTTTAAGAACAGATTATGAGCATTCTGACGCTTTGGTAGCCGTATCCGATATACCCTCACAACGCTCTGAAGTGGGAGCGAGGGATTTGATGTCTGAGGGAGAAGTCTCTGATTCAGGAAGGGTTCCTCCCCAGACAGATTCAGATACATTGGCTTTAAATTTAAACTAGAACACCTCCGTGTTTTACTTAGGGAGGTATTAGCTACTCTGGATGACTGTGACCCTTTGGTGATCCCAGAGAAATTGTGTAAAATGGACAAGTACCTAGAGGTCCCTGTTTACACGGATGCGTTTCCGGTCTCTAAGAGGATTGCGGATATCGTTACTAGGGAGTGGGATAGGCCAGGTGTCCCTTTTGTCCCCCCCTCCTTTTTTTAAGAAAATGTTCCCCATATCTGACCCCATGCGGGACTCGTGGCAGACGGTCCCTAAGGTGTAGGGGGCTGTTTCTACACTAGCTAAACGCTCAACCATACCAATTGAAGACAGTTGTGCTTTTAAAGACCCTATGGATAAAAAAATTAGAGGGTTTACTTAAGAAAATTTTTGTTCAACAAGGTTTTCTTCTCCAACCTATTGCCTGCATTATTCCTGTAACTACTGCAGCTGCTTTCTGGTTTGAGGCGCTGGAAGACTCTCTCCAGATGGAGGCCTCATATGAGGAAATTCTTGATAGAATTAAGGCTCTAAAGCTAGCTAATTCTTTTATCACTGGCGCCGCTTTTCAAATAGCTAAGTTAGCGGTGAAAAATTCAGGTTTCGCCATTTTGGCGCGCAGGGCGATATGGCTAAAGTCCTGGTCGGCCGATGTGTTCTCTAAATCCAAGCTTTTGAACATTCCTTTCAAAGGGAAGACCCTATTCGGGCCTGAATTGAAAGAGATTATTTCAGATATAACCGGGGGAAAAGGCCATGCTCTCCCTCAGGACAAAGCCTTTAAAACAAAGAACAAAGCTAATTTTCGTTCCTTTTGCAATTTCCGGAACGGCCCTGCTTCATCCTCTCCGGCTGCAAAACAAGAGGGTAACGCTTCACAGCCCAAGGCAAACTGGAAACCTTACCAGGGCTGGAATAAGGGTAAACAGGCCAAAAAGCCTGCAGCTGCCACCAAGACAGCATGAAGGGGTAGCCCCCGATCCGGGACCGGATCTAGTAGGGGGCAGACTCTCTCTCTTCGCTCAGGCCTGGGCAAGAGATGTACACGATCCTTGGGCATTAGAGATTGTAGCCCAGGGATACCTTCTAGAATTCAAGGACTCTTCTCCAAGGGGAAGGTTCCACATTTCTCGTCTGTCTACAGATCAGACAAAGAAAGAGGCGTTTTTACGCAGTGTAGAAGATCTACATACAATGGGAGTAATCCACCCAGTTCCAATTGCAGAACAAGGACTGGGGTTTTATTCAAACCTGTTTGTGGTTCCCAAAAAAAGAAGGAACTTTCAGACCAATCCTGGATCTCAATCATTCAAGATGGAGACCATACGGACAATCTTACCAATGATCCAGGAGGGTCAATATATGACTACCGTGGATCTAAAGGATGCGTATCTGCACATTCCTATCCACAAAGATCATCACCAGTTTCTCAGGTTCGCCTTTCTGGACAGGCATTATCAGTTTGTGGCTCTTCCTTTCGGGTTGGCCACTGCTCCCAGAATTTTCACAAAGGTGCTAGGGTCCCTCCTGACGGTTCTAAGACCGCTGGGCATAGCAGTGGCGCCTTACCTAGACGACATCTTAATTCAGGCGTCAACTTTCCAAAGAATCAAGTCTCACACAGAGATTGTATTGGCCTTTCGGAGGTCTCACGGGTGGAAGGTGAACATCAAAAAGAGTTCTCTCTCCCCCCTCACAAGAGTTCCATTCCTAGGAACCCTGATAGACTCGGTAGAAATGAAAATATTTCTGACGGAGGTCAGAAAGCTAAAACTCTTAACTACTTGCCGAGCTCTTTATTCCATTCCTCGGCCATCTGTGGCTCAGTGCATGGAGACAATCGGACTAATTGTTGCGGCAATGGACATAGTCCCTTTTGCTCGGATACACCTCAGACCACTGCAACTATGCATGCTCAAACAGTGGAATGGGGATTATGCAGATTTGTCTCCTCAAATTCAGTTGGACCAGGAGACCAGAGATTCTCTTCTCTGGTGGTTGTCTTAGGATCACCTGTCTCAAGGAATATGTTTCCGCAGGCCAGAGTGGATCATCGTAACGACCGACGCCAGTCTGTTAGGCTGGGGTGCGGTCTGGGACTCCCTGAAAGCTCAGGGCTTATGGTCTCGGGAAGAAACTCTTCTCCCGATAAACATTCTGGAACTGAGGGCGATATTCAACGCTCTTCAGGCATGGCCTCAACTAGCGGCGGCCAAATTCATCAGATTTCAGTCGGACAACATCATGACTGTAGCTTACGTCAATCATCAGGGGGGAACAAAGAGTTCCCTAGCGATGACGGAAGTAACCAAAATAATCAGGTGGGCGGAGGATTACTCCTGCCATCTCTCAGCAATTCACATCCCAGGAGTAGACAACTGGGAGGCGGATTTTCTAAGTCGTCAGACTTTTCACCCGGGGGAGTGGGAACTCCACCCGGAGGTATTTGCCCAGCTGACTCAGTTATGGGGCACCCCAGAGTTGGATCTGATGGCGTCCTGTCAGAACACCAAACTTCCTCTCTATGGGTCCAGGTCCCGGGATCCCAAGGCGGTATTGATAGATGCTCTAGCAGCGCCTTGGTCCTTCAATCTAGCTTATGTTTTTCCACCGTTTCCTCTCCTCCCGCGTCTGGTTGCCAGAATCAAGCAGGAGAAGGCTTTGGTGATTCTGATAGCGCCTGCGTGGCCACGCAGGACTTGGTATGCAGACCTAGTGGACATGTCATCTGTCCCACCATGGACACTGCCAATGAGGCAGGATCTTCTAATACAAGTTCCGTTCAAGCATCCAAATTTAGTTTCTCTACGTCTGACTGCTTGGAGATTGAACGCTTAATTCTATCAAAGCGTGGGTTCTCTGAGTCAGTTATAGATACTCTGATCCAGGCTAGAAAGCCTGTCACCAGGAAAATCTACCATAAGATATGGCGGAAATATCTTTGTTGGTGTGAATCCAAGGGTTACTCATGGAGTAAGATTAGGATTCCCAGGATATTGTCTTTTCTCCAAGAAGGACTGGAGAAAGGATTGTCAGCTAGTTGCTTAAAAGGACAAATATCTGCTTTGTCTATCCTGTTACACAAGCGTCTGGCAGAGGTACCAGACGTTCAAGCCTTTGCTCAGGCTTTAGTCAGAATCAAGCCTGTCTATAAACCTGTGGCTCCGCCATGGAGTTTGAATCTAGTTCTTTCAGTTCTTCAAGGGGTTCCGTTTGAACTTTTACATTCCATAGACATTAAGTTGTTATCTTGGAAAGTTTTGTTTTTGATAGCTATCTCTTCTGCTCGAAGAGTTTCAGAATTATCTGCCTTACAGTGTGATTCACCTTACCTGGTGTTCCACGCAGATAAGGTAGTTTTGCGTACCAAGCCTGGTTTTCTTCCTAAAGTTGTTTCTAACAAGAATATTAACCAGGAAATAGTTGTTCCTTCTCTGTGTCCTAATCCATCTTCGAAGAAGGAACGTCTATTACACAATCTTGATGTAGTTCGTGCTTTAAAGTTCTATTTACAAGCAACTAAGGATTTCAGACAAAAATCTTCCTTGTTTGTTATCTATTCTGGTAAGAGGAGAGGTCAGAAAGCGACTGCTACCTCTCTTTCCTTTTGGCTGAAAAGCATCATCCGTTTGGCCTATGAGACTACTGGCCAGCAGCCTCCTGAAAGAATTACTACTCATTCTACCAGAGCAGTGGCTTCCACATGGGCTTTCAAAAATGAGGCTTCTGTTGAACAGATTTGTAAGGCAGCGACTTGGTCTTAACTGCATACTTTTGCCAAATTTTACAAATTCAATACTTTTGCTTCTTCGGTGGCTATTTTTGGGAGAAAGGTTTTGCAAGCAGTGTTGCCTTCCGTTTAAGGTACCTGTCTTGTTCCCTCCCTTCATACATGTCCTAAAGCTTTGGTATTGGTATCCCACAAGTAAGGATGAATCCGTGGACTGGATACACCTTGCAAGAGAAAACAGAATTTCTCCAACATAGGTGTGTCCGGTCCACGGCGTCATCCTTACTTGTGGGATATTCTCTTCCCCAACAGGAAATGGCAAAGAGCCCAGCAAAGCTGGTCACATGATCCCTCCTAGGCTCCGCCTTCCCCAGTCATTCTCTTTGCCGTTGTACAGGCAACATCTCCACGGAGATGGCTTAGAGTTTTTTGGTGTTTAACTGTAGTTTTTATTATTCAATCAAGAGTTTGTTATTTTAAAATAGTGCTGGTATGTACTATTTACTCTGAAACAGAAAAGAGATGAAGATTTCTGTTTGTAAGAGGAAAATGATTTTAGCAACCGTTACTAAAATCGATGGCTGTTTCCACACAGGACTGTTGAGAGGAATTAACTTCAGTTGGGGGAAACAGTGAGCAGACTTTTGCTGCTTGAGGTATGACACATTTCTAACAAGACGATGTAATGCTGGAAGCTGTCATTTTCCCTATGGGATCCGGTAAGCCATTTTTATTACATAAAGAAAAAAAAGGGCTTCACAAGGGCTTTTAAGACTGTAGACATTTTCTGGGCTAAAACGATTGATATATAAGCATATTTTATACTTCATAGCTTTGAGGAATTATTTTATTCTTGGGAATTATGTAAAATAACCGGCAGGCACTGTATTGGACACCTTATTCTCTAGGGGCTTTCCCTAATCATAGGCAGAGCCTCATTTTCGCGCCTCTATTGCGCACTTGTTTTTGGGAAGCATGACATGCAGATGCATGTGTGAGGAGCTCTGATACATAGAAAAGACTTTCTGAAGGCGTCATTTGGTATCGTATTCCCCTTTGGGCTTGGTTGGGTCTCAGCAAAGCAGATACCAGGGACTGTAAAGGGGTTAAATATAAAAACGGCTCCGGTTCCGTTATTTTAAGGGTTAAAGCTTTCAAATTTGGTGTGCAATACTTTTAAGGCTTTAAGACACTGTGGTGAAATTTTGGTGAATTTTGAACAATTCCTTCATACTTTTTCACATTTGCAGTAATAAAGTGTGTTCAGTTTAAAATTTAAAGTGACAGTAACGGTTTTATTTTAAAACGTTTTTTGTACTTTGTTATCAAGTTTATGCCTGTTTAACATGTCTGAACTACCAGATAGACTGTGTTCTGTATGTGGGGAAGCCAAGGTTCCTTCTCATTTAAATAGATGTGATTTATGTGACACAAAATTTAGAGAAAATGATGCCCAAGATGATTCCTCAAGTGAGGGGAGTAAGCATGGTACTGCATCATCCCCTCCTTCGTCTACACCAGTCTTGCCCACGCAGGAGGCCCCTAGTACATCTAGTGCGCCAATACTCCTTACTATGCAACAATTAACGGCTGTAATGGATAATTCTATCAAAAACATTTTAGCCAAAATGCCCACTTATCAGCGAAAGCGCGACTGCTCTGTTTTAGAAAATACTGAAGAGCATGAGGACGCTGATGATATTGGTTCTGAAGTGCCCCTACACCAGTCTGAGGGGGCCAGGGAGGTTTTGTCTGAGGGAGAAATTTCAGATTCAGGGAAAATTTCTCAACAAGCTGAACCTGATGTGATTACATTTAAATTTAAATTGGAACATCTCCGCGCCCTGCTTAAGGAGGTGTTATCTACTCTGGATGATTGTGAGAATTTGGTCATTCCAGAGAAATTATGTAAAATGGACAAGTTCCTAGAGGTCCCGGGGCCCCCCGAAGCTTTTCCTATACCCAAGCGGGTGGCGGACATTGTAAATAAAGAATGGGAAAGGCCCGGCATACCTTTCGTCCCTCCCCCTATATTTAAGAAATTGTTTCCTATGGTCGACCCCAGAAAGGACTTATGGCAGACAGTCCCCAAGGTCGAGGGGGGCGGTTTCTACTCTAAACAAACGCACCACTATACCCATAGAAGATAGTTGTGCTTTCAAAGATCCTATGGATAAAAAATTAGAGGGTTTGCTTAAAAAGATGTTTGTTCAGCAAGGTTACCTTCTACAACCAATTTCATGCATTGTTCCTGTCACTACAGCAGCGTGTTTCTGGTTCGATGAACTAGAAAAGGCGCTCAATAAAGATTCTTCTTATGAGGAGATTTTGGACAGAATTCATGCTCTCAAATTGGCTAACTCTTTCACCCTAGACGCCACTTTGCAATTGGCTAGATTAGCGGCGAAAAATTCTGGGTTTGCTATTGTGGCGCGCAGAGCGCTTTGGCTAAAATCTTGGTCAGCGGATGCGTCTTCCAAGAACAAATTGCTTAACATTCCTTTCAAGGGGAAAACGCTGTTTGGCCCTGACTTGAAAGAGATTATTTCTGATATCACTGGGGGCAAGGGCCACGCCCTTCCTCAGGATAGGTCTTTCAAGGCCAAAAATAAACCTAATTTTCGTCCCTTTCGCAGAAACGGACCAGCCCCAAGTGCTACGTCCTCTAAGCAAGAGGGTAATAATTCTCAAGCCAAGCCAGCCTGGAGGCCAATGCAAGGCTGGAACAAAGGTAAGCAGGCCAAGAAACCTGCCACTGCTACCAAGACAGCATGAGATGTTGGCCCCCGATCCGGGACCGGATCTGGTGGGGGGCAGAATCTCTCTCTTTGCTCAGGCTTGGGCAAGAGATGTTCTGGATCCTTGGGCGCTAGAAATAGTCTCCCAAGGTTATCTTCTGGAATTCAAGGGGCTTCCCCCAAGGGGGAGGTTCCACAGGTCTCAATTGTCTTCAGACCACATAAAAAAACAGGCATTCTTACATTGTGTAGAAGACCTGTTAAAAATGGGAGTGATTCATCCTGTTCCATTAGGAGAACAAGGGATGGGGTTCTACTCCAATCTGTTCGTAGTTCCCAAAAAAGAGGGAACATTCAGACCAATCTTAGATCTCAAGATCCTAAACAAGTTTCTCAAGGTTCCATCGTTCAAAATGGAAACCATTCGAACAATTCTTCCTTCCATCCAGGAAGGTCAATTCATGACCACGGTGGATTTAAAGGATGCGTATCTACATATTCCTATCCACAAGGAACATCATCGGTTCCTAAGGTTCGCATTTCTGGACAAGCATTACCAGTTTGTGGCACTTCCGTTCGGATTAGCCACTGCTCCAAGAATTTTCACAAAGGTACTAGGGTCCCTTCTAGCGGTGCTAAGACCAAGGGGCATTGCAGTAGTACCTTACTTGGACGACATACTGATTCAAGCGTCGTCCCTTCCACAAGCAAAGGCTCACACGGACATTGTCCTGGCCTTTCTTAGATCTCACGGGTGGAAAGTGAACGTAGAAAAAAGTTCTCTATCTCCGTCAACAAGGGTTCCCTTCTTGGGAACAATAATAGACTCCTTAGAAATGAGGATTTTTCTGACAGAGGCCAGAAAATCAAAACTTCTAAACTCTTGTCAAATACTTCATTCTGTTCCTCTTCCTTCCATAGCGCAGTGCATGGAAGTAATAGGTTTGATGGTAGCGGCAATGGACATAGTTCCTTTTGCGCGAATTCATCTAAGACCATTACAACTGTGCATGCTCAGTCAGTGGAATGGGGACTATACAGACTTGTCTCCGACGATACAAGTAGATCAGAGGACCAGAGATTCACTCCGTTGGTGGCTGTCCCTGGACAACCTGTCACAGGGGATGAGCTTCCGCAGACCAGAGTGGGTCATTGTCACGACCGACGCCAGTCTGGTGGGCTGGGGCGCGGTCTGGGGACCCCTGAAAGCTCAGGGTCTTTGGTCTCGGGAAGAATCTCTTCTCCCGATAAATATTCTGGAACTGAGAGCGATATTCAATGCTCTCAAAGCTTGGCCTCAGCTAGCAAAGGCCAAGTTCATAAGGTTTCAATCAGACAACATGACGACTGTTGCGTACATCAACCATCAGGGGGGAACAAGGAGTTCCCTGGCGATGGAAGAAGTGACCAAAATCATTCAATGGGCGGAGACTCACTCCTGCCACTTGTCTGCAATCCACATCCCAGGAGTGGAAAATTGGGAAGCGGATTTTCTGAGTCAGACATTTCATCCGGGGGAGTGGGAACTCCATCCGGAAATCTTTGCCCAAATTACTCAATTGTGGGGCATTCCAGACATGGATCTGATGGCCTCTCGTCAGAACTTCAAGGTTCCTTGCTACGAGTCCAGATCCAGGGATCCCAAGGCGACTCTAGTAGATGCACTAGTAGCACCTTGGACCTTCAAACTAGCTTATGTATTCCCGCCGTTTCCTCTCATCACCAGGCTGGTAGCCAGGATCAATCAGGAGAGGGCATCGGTGATCTTGATAGCTCCTGCGTGGCCACGCAGGACTTGGTATGCAGACCTGGTGAATATGTCATCGGCTCCACCATGGAAGCTACCTTTGAGACGAGACCTTCTTGTTCAAGGTCCGTTCGAACATCCGAATCTGGTCTCACTCCAACTGACTGCTTGGAGATTGAACGCTTGATCTTATCAAAGCGAGGGTTCTCAGATTCTGTCATTGATACTCTTGTTCAGGCCAGAAAGCCTGTAACTAGGAAAATCTACCACAAAATATGGAAAAAATATATCTGTTGGTGTGAATCTAAAGGATTCCCTTGGGACAAGATAAAAATTCCTAAGATTCTATCCTTTCTTCAAGAAGGTTTGGAGAAAGGATTATCTGCAAGTTCTTTGAAGGGACAGATTTCTGCCTTGTCTGTGTTACTTCACAAAAAGCTGGCAGCTGTGCCAGATGTTCAAGCCTTTGTTCAGGCTCTGGTTAGAATCAAGCCTGTTTACAAACCTTTGACTCCTCCTTGGAGTCTCAATTTAGTTCTTTCAGTTCTTCAGGGGGTTCCGTTTGAACCCTTACATTCCGTTGATATTAAGTTATTATCTTGGAAAGTTTTGTTTTTGGTTGCAATTTCTTCTGCTAGAAGAGTTTCAGAATTATCTGCTCTGCAGTGTTCTCCTCCTTATCTGGTGTTCCATGCAGATAAGGTGGTTTTGCGTACTAAACCTGGTTTTCTTCCGAAAGTTGTTTCTAACAAAAACATTAACCAGGAGATAGTCGTGCCTTCTTTGTGTCCGAATCCAGTTTCAAAGAAGGAACGTTTGTTGCACAATTTGGATGTAGTTCGTGCTCTAAAATTCTATTTAGATGCTACAAAGGATTTTAGACAAACATCTTCCTTGTTTGTTGTTTATTCTGGTAAAAGGAGAGGTCAAAAAGCAACTTCTACCTCTCTCTCTTTTTGGCTTAAAAGCATCATCAGATTGGCTTACGAGACTGCCGGACGGCAGCCTCCTGAAAGAATCACAGCTCATTCCACTAGGGCTGTGGCTTCCACATGGGCCTTCAAGAACGAGGCTTCTGTTGATCAGATATGTAAGGCAGCGACTTGGTCTTCACTGCACACTTTTACTAAATTTTACAAATTTGATACTTTTGCTTCTTCTGAGGCTATTTTTGGGAGAAAGGTTTTGCAAGCCGTGGTGCCTTCCATCTAGGTGACCTGATTTGCTCCCTCCCTTCATCCGTGTCCTAAAGCTTTGGTATTGGTTCCCACAAGTAAGGATGACGCCGTGGACCGGACACACCAATGTTGGAGAAAACAGAATTTATGTTTACCTGATAAATTACTTTCTCCAACGGTGTGTCCGGTCCACGGCCCGCCCTGGTTTTTTAATCAGGTCTGATAATTTATTTTCTTTAACTACAGTCACCACGGTATCATATGATTTCTCCTATGCAAATATTCCTCCTTTACGTCGGTCGAATGACTGGGGAAGGCGGAGCCTAGGAGGGATCATGTGACCAGCTTTGCTGGGCTCTTTGCCATTTCCTGTTGGGGAAGAGAATATCCCACAAGTAAGGATGACGCCGTGGACCGGACACACCGTTGGAGAAAGTAATTTATCAGGTAAACATAAATTCTGTTTTATGCTTACCTGATAAATTACTTTCTCTTGCGGTGTATCCAGTCCACGGCCCGCCCTGGCATTTAAGTCAGGTAAAAAAAAATTTTTTGTTTAAACTACAGTCACCACTGCACCCTATGGTTTCTCCTTTTTCTTCCTAACCTTTGGTCGAATGACTGGGGGGTGGAGCTAGAGGGGGAGCTATATGGACAGCTTTGCTGTGTGCTCTCTTTGCTACTTCCTGTAGGGAATGAGAATATCCCACAAGTAAAGGATGAATCCGTGGACTGGATACACCGCAAGAGAAAGTAATTTATCAGGCAAGCATAAATTCTGTTTTAACGTTGCTAGCTCCGCCCCGTCATTACTTTCTGGTTTGTTCATGATCAGAGTAGAGAGCAGATCCACCCGCTCTCTGTCATCATATGGGCATCTGTCTTGCGCATGCGTTCAGTCTATCAGTCTGCAATCTAACATGTAGCGCATGCGCTTTGCAAATGTGGGGCATATTAGTTTTTTTACAGTCTCCGACTGACCTAGATTTTGATTGCACGTTCAAAAAATTTGACTTTCAAAATCAATGGCAGCGATTCTACGGGTGGAGGAACGGAGGGTCAATAGGAGGATTATAAAAGTAAATATTTAAAAAAAAAAACATAGCGTTTTAAGAGATTTAATGAATTAAAGTCCATTTCGATTTTGATTTACTATAGGACCGCATGTTTGACACTGTCATTGTTTACCATCACTTTAAGGACCAGCGACGTACCCTGTACTTCGCTGCAGTCCTGAACTTCTCTCTGCCGCAATCTCGCTATTTTTAGCGAGATCGCACTATTTCTGCATGCCCCATGAGTGGGGCACTGCAGAAATAGGTTTGAAGAGTTACCGATGCAGAGAGGGCCACTGCACGTTCCTGATCGGTCACGTATCAGATGTGAGCGTGCCAGGAGGCGGGGCTCGGGCGGGCGCGTGCGTGCTGTAATCATTTAACGATGGAGGGAGAGGGGATAAATGTTTGGAAAGGGATCTGGGAGGGGGAGGGTATTGAAGGGGGAAGCTACACTACAGAAAATTAACTTTTTATATATTTTTTTAATAAAAATTCAAATTTGTTAGTAAACTGGGTACTGGCAGACAGCTGCCAGTACCTAAGATGGCGACCAATAGGTAGAGGGGGAGGCTTAGAGAGCTGGTTGAGGGGTAATGGGGGGATCCTACACTTTATATAAAATATATTGAAAACTAAAATCTAAAAAAATTCATCTTAAACCCCCCCCCCCAAAAAAAACACCTTTTATTTTTATACTGCGAGGATGGGAGGCTGATCTCTACACTAAAGCTAAAATTAACCCTACAAGCTATCTAACCCCATCACTGCTTGGTATAATACAAGTGTGGTGCGCAGTGGCATTTAGCGGCCTTCTAATTACCAAAAAGTAATGCCAAAGCCATATGTCTGCTGTTACTGAACAAAGGAGATCTCAGAGAAGCATTTACAACCATTTTTGCCATAATAGCACAAGCTGTTTGTATATAATTTCAGTTTGTGAAAAAGTTAACGATTTTAGATTTGATCGCATTTGGCGGTAAAATTGTTGCATGAAATATACCAAAATGGGCCTTGATCAATACTTTTGGTTGTCCAATTAAAATAATATATACATGTCAAGGGATGTTCAGGGATTCCTGACAGATTTCAGTGTTCCAATGTAACTATCGCTAATTTTTAAAACATGGTTTGGAAATAGCAAAGTGCTACTTGTATTTATTGCCCTATAACTTGCAAAGAACATGTAAACATTGGGTATTTCTAAACTCAGGACAAAATTTAGAAGCTATTTAGCATGGGTGTTTTTTGGTGGTTGTAGATGTGTAACAGATTTTGGGGGTCAAAGTTAGAAAAAATGTGTTTTTTTTTATTTTTTTTAAATTGTCATAATATTTTATGATTTTTTTTATAGTGAATTATAAGATATGATAAAATAATGTAAATGAGCAAGAGGAAAATTACAGCTAAACACAAACACTGCAGATATGTAAAAATAGCCCTGGTCCTTAAAGGGACAGTTAAAACCAGAATTTGTGTTGTTTAAAAAGAAAGATAATCCCTTTATTACTCATTCCCCAGTTTTGCATAGCCAACACAGTTATATAAATACACTTTTCTTTCATGTAATTAGCAAGAGTCCATGAGCTAGTGACGTATGGGATATACATTCCTACCAGGAGGGGCAAAGTTTCCCAAACCTCAAAATGCCTATAAATACACCCCTCACCACACCCACAATTCATTCAGTTTTACAAACTTTGCCTCCGATGGAGGTGGTGAAGTAAGTTTGTGCTAGATTCTACGTTGATATGCGCTCCGCAGCAAGTTGGAGCCCGGTTTTCCTCTCAGCGTGCAGTGAATGTCAGAGGGATGTGAGGAGAGTATTGCCTATTTGAATGCAGTGATCTCCTTCTACGGGGTCTATTTCATAGGTTCTCTGTTATCGGTCGTAGAGATTCATCTCTTACCTCCCTTTTCAGATCGACGATATACTCTTATATATACCATTACCTCTGCTGATTCTCGTTTCAGTACTGGTTTGGCTATCTGCTATATGTAGATGAGTGTCCTGGGGTAAGTAAGTCTTATTTTCTGTGACACTCCAAGCTATGGTTGGGCACTTTGTTTATAAAGTTCTAAATATATGTATTCAAACATTTATTTGCCTTGACTCAGAATGTTCAACTTTCCTTATTTTCAGACAGTCAGTTTCATATTTGGGATAATGCATTTTAATTTAACATTTTTTCTTACCTTAAAATTTGACTTTTTCCCTGTGGGCTGTTAGGCTCGCGGGGGCTGAAAATGCTTCATTTTATTGCGTCATTCTTGGCGCGGACTTTTTTGGCGCAAAAATTCTATTTCCGTTTCCGGCGTCATACGTGTCGCCGGAAGTTGCGTCATTTTTTGACGTTATTTTGCGCCAAAAATGTCGGCGTTCCGGATGTGGCGTCATTTTTGGCGCCAAAAAGCATTTAGGCGCCAAATAATGTGGGCGTCTTATTTGGCGCGAAAAAATATGGGCGTCACTTTTGTCTCCACATTATTTAAGTCTCATTTTTTATTGCTTCTGGTTGCTAGAAGCTTGTCCTTTGGCATTTTTTCCCATTCCTGAAACTGTCATTTAAGGAATTTGATCAATTTTGCTTTATATGTTGTTTTTTCTCTTACATATTGCAAGATGTCTCACGTTGCATCTGAGTCAGAAGATACTACAGGAAAATCGCTGTCTAGTGCTGGATCTACCAAAGCTAAGTGTATCTGCTGTAAACTTTTGGTAGCTATTCCTCCAGCTGTTGTTTGTATTGATTGTCATGACAAACTTGTTAAAGCAGATAATATTTCCTTTAGTAAAGTACCATTGCCTGTTGCAGTTCCTTCAACATCTAAGGTGCAGAATGTTCCTGATAATATAAGAGATTTTGTTTCTGAATCCATAAAGAAGGCTATGTCTGTTATTTCTCCTTCTAGTAAACGTAAAAAATCTTTTAAAACTTCTCTCCCTACAGATGAATTTTTAACTGAACATCATCATTCTGATTCTGATGATTCCTCTGGTTCAGAGGATTCTGTCTCAGAGGTTGATGCTGATAAATCTTCATATTTATTTAAAATGGAATTTATTCGTTCTTTACTTAAAGAAGTACTAATTGCTTTAGAAATAGAGGATTCTGGTCCTCTTGATACTAATTCTAAACGTTTAGATAAGGTATTTAAAGCTCCTGTGGTTATTCCAGAAGTTTTTCCTGTTCCTAATGCTATTTCTGCAGTAATTTCCAAAGAATGGGATAATTTGGGTAATTCATTTACTCCTTCTAAACGTTTTAAGCAATTATATCCTGTGCCGTCTGACAGATTAGAATTTTGGGACAAGATCCCTAAAGTTGATGGGGCTATTTCTACCCTTGCTAAACGTACTACAATTCCTACGTCAGATGGTACGTCGTTTAAGGATCCTCTAGATAGGAAAATTGAATCCTTTCTAAGAAAAGCTTATCTGTGTTCAGGTAATCTTCTTAGACCTGCTATATCTTTGGCTGATGTTGCTGCAGCTTCAACTTTTTGGTTGGAAACTTTAGCGCAACAAGTAACACATCGTGATTCTCATGATATTATTATTCTTCTTCAGCATGCTAATAATTTTATCTGTGATGCCATTTTTGATATTATCAGAGTTGATGTCAGGTTTATGTCTCTAGCTATTTTAGCTAGAAGAGCTTTATGGCTTAAAACTTGGAATGCTGGTATGGCTTCTAAATCAACTTTACTTTCCATTTCTTTCCAGGGTAACAAATTATTTGGTTCTCAGTTGGATTCCATTATTTCAACTGTTACTGGTGGGAAAGGAACTTTTTTACCACAGGATAAAAAATCTAAAGGTAAA
Source organism: Bombina bombina (assembly GCF_027579735.1). Classification (NCBI taxonomy): domain Eukaryota; kingdom Metazoa; phylum Chordata; class Amphibia; order Anura; family Bombinatoridae; genus Bombina; species Bombina bombina. The sequence goes on from NC_069501.1 coordinate 471,207,498, forward strand.
AACAGGGCTAATAATCGTTTTCGTTCCTTTCGTTTCAACAAAGAACAAAAGCCTGATCCTTCATCCTCAGGAGCAGTTTCAGTTTGGAGACCATCTCCAGTCTGGAATAAATCCAAGCCAGCTAGAAAGGCAAAGCCTGCTTCTAAGTCCACATGAAGGTGCGGCCCTCATTCCAGCTCAGCTGGTAGGGGGCAGGTTACGTTTTTTCAAGGAAATTTGGATCAATTCTGTTCACAATCTTTTGATTCAGAGCATTGTTTCAGAAGGGTACAGAATTGGTTTCAAGTTGAGACCTCCTGCAAAGAGATTTTTTCTTTCCCGTGTCCCAGTAAATCCAGTAAAAGCTCAAGCATTTCTGAAATGTGTTTCAGATCTAGAGTTGAATGGAGTAATTATGCCAGTTCCAGTTCTGGAACAGGGGATGGGGTTTTATTCAAATCTCTTCATTGTACCAAAGAAGGAGAATTCTTTCAGACCAGTTCTGGATCTAAAAATATTGAATCATTATGTAAGGATACCAACATTCAAGATGGTAACTGTAAGGACTATCTTACCTTTTGTTCAGCAAGGGAATTATATGTCCACAATAGATTTACAGGATGCATATCTGCATATTCCGATTCATCCAGATCATTATCAGTTCCTGAGATTCTCGTTTCTGGACAAGCATTACCAGTTTGTGGCTCTGCCGTTTGGCCTAGCTACAGCTCCAAGAATTTTTACAAAGGTTCTCGGTGCCCTGCTGTCTGTAATCAGAGAACAGGGTATTGTGGTATTTCCTTATTTGGACGATATCTTGGTACTTGCTCAGTCTTTACATTTAGCAGAATCTCATATGAATCGACTTGTGTTGTTTCTTCAAGATCATGGTTGGAGGATCAATTTACCAAAAAGTTCTTTGATTCCTCAGACAAGGGTAACCTTTCTGGGTTTCCAGATGGATTCAGTGTCCATGACTCTGTCTTTAACAGACAAGAGACGTCTAAAGTTGATTGCAGCTTGTCGAAACCTTCAGTCACAATCATTCCCTTCGGTAGCCTTATGCATGGAAATTCTAGGTCTTATGACTGCTGCATCGGACGCGATCCCCTTTGCTCGTTTTCACATGCGACCTCTTCAGCTCTGTATGCTGAAGCAATGGTGCATGGATTACACGAAGATATCTCAATTAATATCTTTAAAACCGATTGTTCGACACTCTCTAACATGGTGGACAGATCACCATCGTTTAATTCAGGGGGCTTCTTTTGTGCTTCCGACTTGGACTGTAATTTCAACAGATGCAAGTCTCACAGGTTGGGGAGCTGTGTGGGGATCTCTGACGGCACAAGGAGTTTGGGAATCTCAGGAGGTGAGATTACCGATCAATATTTTGGAACTCCGTGCAATTTTCAGAGCTCTTCAGTTTTGGCCTCTTCTGAAGAGAGAATCGTTCATTTGTTTTCAGACAGACAATGTCACAACTGTGGCATACATCAATCATCAAGGAGGGACTCACAGTCCTCTGGCTATGAAAGAAGTATCTCGAATTTTGGTTTGGGCGGAATCCAGCTCCTGTCTAATCTCTGCGGTTCATATCCCAGGTGTAGACAATTGGGAAGCGGATTATCTCAGTCGCCAAACGTTGCATCCGGGCGAATGGTCTCTTCACCCAGAGGTATTTCTTCAGATTGTTCAAATGTGGGAACTTCCAGAAATAGATCTGATGGCGTCCCATCTAAACAAGAAACTTCCCAGGTATCTGTCCAGATCCCGGGATCCTCAGGCGGAGGCAGTGGATGCATTATCACTTCCTTGGAAGTATCATCCTGCCTATATCTTTCCGCCTCTAGTTCTTCTTCCAAGAGTAATCTCCAAGATTCTGAAGGAATGCTCGTTTGTTCTGCTGGTAGCTCCGGCATGGCCTCACAGGTTTTGGTATGCGGATCTTGTCCGGATGGCCTCTTGCCAACCGTGGACTCTTCCGTTAAGACCAGACCTTCTGTCACAAGGTCCTTTTTTCCATCAGGATCTGAAATCCTTAAATTTAAAGGTATGGAGATTGAACGCTTGATTCTTGGTCACAGAGGTTTCTCTGACTCTGTGATTAATACTATGTTACAGGCTCGTAAATCTGTATCTCGAGAGATATATTATAGAGTCTGGAAGACTTATATTTCTTGGTGTCTTTCTCATCATTTTTCCTGGCATTCTTTTAGAATACCGAGAATTTTACAGTTTCTTCAGGATGGTTTAGATAAGGGTTTGTCCGCAAGTTCTTTGAAAGGACAAATCTCTGCTCTTTCTGTTCTTTTTCACAGAAAGATTGCTATTCTTCCTGATGTTCATTGTTTTATACAAGCTTTGGTTCGTATAAAACCTGTCATTAAGTCAATTTCTCCTCCTTGGAGTTTGAATTTGGTTCTGGGAGCTCTTCAAGCTCCTCCGTTTGAACCTATGCATTCATTGGACATTAAATTACTTTCTTGGAAAGTTTTGTTCCTTTTGGCCATCTCTTCTGCCAGAAGAGTTTCTGAATTATCTGCTCTTTCTTGTGAGTCTCCTTTCTCCAACATAGGTGTGTCCGGTCCACGGCGTCATCCTTACTTGTGGGGATATTCTCTTCCCCAACAGGAAATGGCAAAGAGCCCAGCAAAGCTGGTCACATGATCCCTCCTAGGCTCCGCCTACCCCAGTCATTCTCTTTGCCGTTGTACAGGCAACATCTCCACGGAGATGGCTTAGAGTTTTTTAGTGTTTAACTGTAGTTTTTATTATTCAATCAAGAGTTTGTTATTTTAAAATAGTGCTGGTATGTACTATTTACTCTGAAACAGAAAAGAGATGAAGATTTCTGTTTGTATGAGGAAAATGATTTTAGCAACCGTTACTAAAATCCATGGCTGTTCCACACAGGACTGTTGAGAGGAATTAACTTCAGTTGGGGGAACAGTGAGCAGTCTTTTGCTGCTTGAGGTATGACACATTCTAACAAGACGATGTAATGCTGGAAGCTGTCATTTTCCCTATGGGATCCGGTAAGCCATTTTTATTCAGACAGTAAATAAGGGCTTCACAAGGGCTTATTAAGACTGTAGACATTTTCTGGGCTAAATCGATCATATTTCCACATATTTAGCCTTGAGGAATCATTTAATCTGGGTATTTTTTGTAAAATAATATCGGCAGGCACTGTTTTAGACACCTTATTCTATAGGGGCTTTCCCTAATCATAGTCAGAGCCTCATTTTCGCGCCGGTATGGCGCACTTGTTTTTGAGAACAGCATGACATGCAGCTGCATGTGTGTGGAGCTCTGATACATAGAAAAGTCTTTCTGAAGGCATCATTTGGTATCGTATTCCCCTTTGGGCTTGGTTGGGTCTCAGCAAAGCAGATTCCAGGGACTGTAAAGGGGTTAAATATAAAAACGGCTCCGGTTCCGTTATTTTAAGGGTTAAAGCTTCCAAATTTGGTGTGCAATACTTTTAAGGCTTTAAGACACTGTGGTGAAATTTTGGTGAATTTTGAACAATTCCTTCATACTTTTTCGCAATTGCAGTAATAAAGTGTGTTCAGTTTAAAATTTAAAGTGACAGTAACGGTTTTATTTTAAAACGTTTTTTGTGCTTTGTTATCAAGTTTATGCCTGTTTAACATGTCTGAACTACCAGATAGATTGTGTTCTGACTGTGGGGAAGCCAAGGTTCCTTCTCATTTAAATAGATGTGATTTATGTCATAAAGAATTTAGTAAAAATGATGCCCAAGATGATTCCTCAAGTGAGGGGAGTAAGCATGGTACTGCATCATCCCCTCCTTCGTCTACACCAGTCTTGCCCATACAGGAGGCCCCTAGTACATCTAGCGCGCCAATACTCCTTACTATGCAACAATTAACGGCTGTAATGGATAATTCTATCAAAAACATTTTAGCCAATATGCCCACTTATCAGCGAAAGCGCGACTGCTCTGTTTTAGAAAATTCTGAAGAGCATGAGGACGCTGATGATATTGTTTCTGAAGGGCCCCTACACCAGTCTGAGGGGGCCAGGGAGGTTTTGTCTGAGGGAGAAATTTCAGATTCAGGAAAAATTTCTCAACAAGCTGAACCTGATGTGATTACTTTTAAATTTAAGTTGGAACATCTCCGCGCTCTGCTTAAGGAGGTGTTATCCAATTTGGATGATTGTGATTATCTGGTCATTCCAGAAACACTATGTAAAATGGACAAGTTCCTAGAGGCCCCGGGGCCCCCCGAAGCTTTTCCTATACCCAAGCGGGTGGCGTACATTGTTAATAGAGAATGGGACAGGCCCGGTATACCTTTCGTACCTCCCCCCATATTTAAAAAATTGTTTCCTATAGTCGACCCCAGTAAGGACTTATGGCAGACAGTCCCCAAGGTCGAGGGGGCGGTTTCTACTCTAAACAAGCGCACCACTATACCCATAGAAGATAGTTGTGCTTTCCAAGATCCTATGGATAAAAAATTAGAAGGTTTGCTAAAAAAGATGTTTGTTCAGCAAGGTTACCTTCTACAACCAATTGCATGCATTGTCCCTGTCACTACAGCCGCGTGTTTCTGGTTCGATGAGCTAGAAAAGGCGATTATTAGTAATTCTTCTTCTTATGAGGAGATTATGGACAGAATTCGTGCTCTTAAATTGGCTAATTCTTTCACCCTAGACGCCACCTTGCAATTGGCTAGGTTAGCGGCGAAAAATTCTGGGTTTGCTATTGTGGCGCGCAGAGCGCTTTGGTTAAAATCTTGGTCAGCGGATGCGTCTTCCAAGAACAAATTGCTTGACATTCCTTTCAAGGGGAAAACACTGTTTGGCCCTGACTTGAAAGAGATTATCTCTGATATCACTGGGGGCAAGGGCCACGCCCTTCCTCAGGATAGGTCTTTCAAGGCCAAAAATAAACCTAATTTTCGTCCCTTTCGCAGAAACGGACCAGCCCCAAGTGCTACGTCCTCTAAGCAGGAGGGTAATACTTCTCAAGCCAATCCAGCCTGGAGACCAATGCAAGGCTGGAACAAAGGAAAGCAGGCCAAGAAACCTGCCACTGCTCCCAAGACAGCATGAGATGCGGGCCCCCGATCCGGGACCGGATTTGGTGGGGGGCAGACTCTCTTCACTCAGGCTTGGGCAAGAGATGTTCTGGATCCTTGGGCGCTAGAAATAGTCTCCCAAGGTTATCTTCTGGAAGTGATTCATCCTGTTCCATTAAAAGAACGAGGGATGGGGTTCTACTCCAATCTGTTCGTAGTTCCCAAAAAAGAGGGAACGTTCAGACCAATCTTAGATCTCAAGATCCTAAACAAGTTTCTCAAGGTTCCATCGTCCAAAATGGAAACCATTCGAACAATCCTTCCATCCAGGAAGGTCAATTCTTGACCACGGTGGATTTAAAGGATGCGTATCTACATATTCCTGTCCACAAGGAACATCATCGGTTCCTAAGGTTCGCATTCCTGGACAAGCATTACCAGTTTGTAGGGTCCCTTCTGGCGGTGCTAAGACCAAGGGGCATTGCTGTAGTACCTTACTTGGACGACATTCTGATTCAAGCGTCGTCCCTTCCTCAAGCAAAGGCTCACACGGACATAGTCCTGGCCTTTCTCAGATCTCGCGGATGAAAAGTGAACGTGGAAAAGAGTTCTCTATCTCCGTCGACAAGAGTTCCCTTCTTGGGAACAATAATAGACTCCTTAGAAATGAGGATTTTTCTGACAGAGACCAGAAAAACAAAACTTCTAAACTCTTGTCGGATACTTCATTCCGTTCCTCTTCCTTCCATAGCGCAGTGCATGGAAGTGATAGGTTTGATGGTAGCGGCAATGGACATAGTTCCTTTTGCGCGCATTCATCTAAGACCATTACAACTGTGTATGCTCAGTCAGTGGAATGGGGACTATACAGACTTGTCTCCGAAGATACAAGTAAATCAGAGGACCAGAGACTCACTCCGTTGGTGGCTGTCCATGGACAACCTGTCACAAGGGGTGACCTCCCGCAGACCAGAGTGGGTCATTGTCACGACCGACGCCAGTCTGATGGGCTGGGGCGCGGTCTGGGGATCCCTGAAAGCTCAGGGTCTTTGGTCTCGGGTAGAATCTCTTCTACCGATAAATATTCTGGAACTGAGAGCGATATTCAATGCTCTCTAGGCTTGGCCTCAGCTAGCGAGGGCCAAGTTCATACGGTTTCAATCAGACAACATGACGACTGTTGCGTACATCAACCATCAGGGGGGAACAAGGAGTTCCCTGGCGATGGAAGAAGTGACCAAAATCATTCAATGGGCGGAGACTCGCTCCTGCCACCTGTCTGCAATCCACATCCCAGGAGTGGAAAATTGGGAAGCGGATTTTCTGAGTCGTCAGACATTGCATCCGGGGGAGTGGGAACTCCATCCGGAAATCTTTGCCCAAATCACTCAACTGTGGGGCATTCCAGACATGGATCTGATGGCCTCTCGTCAGAACTTCAAGGTTCCTTGCTATGGGTCCAGATCCAGGGATCCCAAGGCGACTCTAGTAGATGCACTAGTAGCACCTTGGACCTTCAAACTAGCTTATGTATTCCCGCCGTTTCCTCTCATCCCCAGGCTGGTAGCCAGGATCAATCAGGAGAGGGCGTCGGTGATCTTGATAGCTCCTGCGTGGCCACGCAGGACTTGGTATGCAGATCTGGTGAATATGTCATCGGCTCCACCATGGAAGCTACCTTTGAGACGAGACCTTCTTGTTCAAGGTCCGTTCGAACATCCGAATCTGGTCCCACTCCAGCTGACTGCTTGGAGATTGAACGCTTGATCTTATCAAAGCGAGGGTTCTCAGATTCTGTTATTGATACTCTTGTTCAGGCCAGAAAGCCTGTAACTAGAAAAATGTACCACAAAATTTGGAAAAAATATATCTGTTGGTGTGAATCTAAAGGATTCCCTTGGGACAAGGTTAAGATTCCTAAGATTCTATCCTTCCTTCGAGAAGGATTGGAAAAAAGGATTATCTGCAAGTTCCTTGATGAGACAGATTTCTGCCTTGTCTGTGTTACTTCACAAAAAGCTGGCAGCTGTGCCAGATGTTCAAGCCTTTGTTCAGGCTCTGGTTAGAATCAAGCCTGTTTACAAACCTTTGACTCCTCCTTGGAGTCTCAACTTAGTTCTTTCAGTTCTTCAGGGGGTTCCGTTTGAACCCTTACATTCCGTTGATATTAAGTTATTATCTTGGAAAGTTTTGTTTTTGGTTGCAATTTCTTCTGCTAGAAGAGTTTCAGAATTATCTGCTCTGCAGTGTTCTCCTCCTTATCTGGTGTTCCATGCAGATAAGGTGGTTTTACGTACTAAACCTGGTTTTCTTCCAAAAGTTGTTTCTAACAAAAACATTAACCAGGAGATAGTCGTGCCTTCTCTGTGTCCGAAACCAGTTTCGAAGAAGGAACGTTTGTTGCACAATTTGGATGTTGTTCGCGCTCTAAAATTCTATTTAGATGCTACAAAGGATTTTAGACAAACATCTTCCTTGTTTGTTGTTTATTCTAGTAAAAGGAGAGGTCAAAAAGCAACTTCTACCTCTCTCTCTTTTTGGATTAAAAGCATCATCAGATTGGCTTACGAGACTGCCGGACGGCAGCCTCCTGAAAGGATCACAGCTCCTTCCACTAGGGCTGTGGCTTCCACATGGGCCTTCAAGAACGAGGCTTCTGTTGATCAGATATGTAGGGCAGCGACTTGGTCTTCACTGCACACTTTTACCAAATTTTACAAGTTTGATACTTTTGCTTCTTCTGAGGCTATTTTTGGGAGAAAGGTTTTGCAAGCCGTGGTGCCTTCCATTTAGGTGACCTGATTTGCTCCCTCCCTTCATCCGTGTCCTAAAGCTTTGGTATTGGTTCCCACAAGTAAGGATGACGCCGTGGACCGGACACACCTATGTTGGAGAAAACAGAATTTATGTTTACCTGATAAATTACTTTCTCCAACGGTGTGTCCGGTCCACGGCCCGCCCTGGTTTTTTAATCAGGTCTGATAATTTATTTTCTTTAACTACAGTCACCACGGTATCATATGGTTTCTCCTATGCAAATATTCCTCCTTAACGTCGGTCGAATGACTGGGGTAGGCGGAGCCTAGGAGGGATCATGTGACCAGCTTTGCTGGGCTCTTTGCCATTTCCTGTTGGGGAAGAGAATATCCCCACAAGTAAGGATGACGCCGTGGACCGGACACACCGTTGGAGAAAGTAATTTATCAGGTAAACATAAATTCTGTTTTTCTGATTTTTCATCAGGATAAGGCGGTGTTGCGAACTTCTTTTGAATTTTTACCTAAAGTTGTGAATTCCAACAACATTAGTAGAGAAATTGTGGTTCCTTCATTATGTCCTAATCCTAAGAATTCTAAGGAGAAATCGTTGCATTCTTTGGATGTTGTTAGAGCTTTGAAATATTATGTTGAAGCTACGAAATCTTTTCGTAAGACTTCTAGTCTATTTGTTATCTTTTCCGGTTCTAGAAAAGGCCAGAAAGCTTCTGCCATTTCTTTGGCATCTTGGTTGAAATCTTTAATTCATCTTGCCTATGTTGAGTCGGGTAAAACTCCGCCTCAGAGAATTACAGCTCATTCTACTAGGTCAGTTTCTACTTCCTGGGCGTTTAGGAATGAAGCTTCGGTTGACCAGAACTGCAAAGCAGCAACTTGGTCCTCTTTGCATACTTTTACTAAATTCTACCATTTTGATGTATTTTCTTCTTCTGAAGCAGTTTTTGGTAGAAAAGTACTTCAGGCAGCGGTTTCAGTTTGAATCTTCTGCTTATGTTTTTTCGTTAAACTTTATTTTGGGTGTGGATTACTTTCAGCAGGAATTGGCTGTCTTTATTTTATCCCTCCCTCTCTAGTGACTCTTGTGTGGAAAGATCCACATCTTGGGTAGTCATTATCCCATACGTCACTAGCTCATGGACTCTTGCTAATTACATGAAAGAAAACATAATTTATGTAAGAACTTACCTGATAAATTCATTTCTTTCATATTAGCAAGAGTCCATGAGGCCCGCCCTTTTTTATGGTGGTTATGATTTTGTATAAAGCACAATTATTCCAATTCCTTATTTTATATGCTTTCGCACTTTTTTATCACCCCACTTCTTGGCTATTCGTTAAACTGAATTGTGGGTGTGGTGAGGGGTGTATTTATAGGCATTTTGAGGTTTGGGAAACTTTGCCCCTCCTGGTCGGAATGTATATCCCATACGTCACTAGCTCATGGACTCTTGCTAATATGAAAGAAATGAATTTATCAGGTAAGTTCTTACATAAATTATGTTTTTACCTCTGTGATTACCTTGTATCTAAGCCTCTGAAAAGCTGCCCTCTTATTTAATTTCTTTTGACAGACTTGCTTTTTAGCCAATCAGTGCTCACTCCAGGGTAACTTCACGTGCATGAGCTCAATGTTATCTATATGAAACACATGAACTAATGCCCTCTAGTGGTCAAAATTCATTCAGATTAGAGGCAGTCTTCAAGGTCTAAGAAATTAGCATATGCACCTCCTAGAATTGGCTTTCAACTAAGAATGCCAAGATAACAAAGCAAAATTGCTGATAAGTTGTTTAAAATTTCATTCCCTATTTATATCATGAAAGTTTTTTTGGACTTGACTGTCCCTTTAAGGGTAAGAAATTGAAAAATGGTCTGGTCCTTAAGGGGTTAAAGTATATGGCAGCAGTTGAGTACAGTAGAAGACAGTGCATCACTGAGTACGCCAAACTGCACCTTTTGTTTTACTGCTATAGTATTCCTGTGGTTGGTGGTTCCAGGGACTGTTGCATTTCACAACAAGGAAGTTTTCTGATTCTTCTAACAATAGCACAGCTGCCAGGGGAGCAGCTCGGCATCCTCTCTCCTGTTGCTCAGTGTCCCTTTGCAGAGTCAGTCACCCTGTGGCAATGATGGAAGGATTCCCATAATTAACAGCTTCCTCTTCAAGACTTCAGTCTTTGTGTATTGGTACAGCAAGCAACACAAAGTTTAATAAGAAAAAAGGATACTTTAGTACCAGTCTGAGCCAATCTAGTTTGTGATTGGCTCTGTTCATAAATTAAAAATAGCTTAGGGAGATTTATTTATATCTTATTAAACAATCTCTCTTTATATTGTTTATATCTTAGCTCCAATCATCCTTCAGACCCCACACACACTAGTTCATAAGAGGGAGGCGGCACTCACTGGTCTTTTCAGAATGCAACACTTTTATGTGACATGTCTGAAGAAGGGACTTGTTACCCCGCAACGTCACACTATTTTTAAAGGTTTGCATAGTGAGTGCTGCCTCCCTCTCAGGTGCTACAGTGTGGGGTCTGGAAAATTATTGTAGTTTATGTCTTAAAGTGAATGTAAATTTTGATGCTAAAGTGCCCGGTTTTTAAAACTTCGATTAAAAACAGGGGTACTTTAATTCATAAAAATTTTCATTTCACTCCTGTTGTGAAAAAAAACTTACCTTTTAATCTTCACAGCAGCTCCAGCTTCCTCCACCTGTTTCAAAGCCTCTTCCTGGGTCTAAAATGAGGCATCGGCTTCCTCCAATCACAGCAGTGAATCAGACACTGAATCCCCCGGGGGGGGGAAGCTGTGATTGGAGAATGACCTATCAATCATTTCTGACATCAGAAATGGCTTGTGAGACCGGAGAAAGCTGGAGCTGCTGTGAAGTTTAAAAGGTAAGTTTTTGGTCACAACAGGAGTGAAATGTAAATTTTTATGAATTAAAGGGCCCTTGTTTTTAATCAAAGTTTTAAAAACCGGGAACTTTAGCATCAAAATTTACATTCACTTTAAGGCTGAACACCCTGGCAAGAAGTCTTCTATACTGTGAATGCTGTATCTATCCTTTAGAGATATACACAGACACACACACACTCGATGAAGCGCATGCACACTGAGGGGATTTATGATCTTACATCAGGCTTTACCCACAGTTGCTTGGGTAATGTCCATTTTACCCGTGTAATCCTAGGGTCACCCAATATATGACTTTAGCGATAAAATATATATATATATTATATTATATATATATATATATATATATATATATATATATATATATATATATATATATATATATAATGTTAGTATAGTATAGTATGCTTTTTCTGGACACTATGTTAAATTGCTTATGTGCCCTTGATTTGTAAACTTTGTAAATTCATAATATATTTCACCTCTACTACAAGTTAGATCTCTAAGTGATGATGATCTTCCTAAAACATTTGTTTAAGCCATGTAAACAAAAGTTTCTATATTTCAAGTTTCTATATTTCAAGTTTCTATATTTCAAGTTTCTATATTTCAAGTTTCTATATTTCAAGTTTCTATATTTCAAGTTTCTATATTTCAAGTTTCTATATTTCCTGTTTTAAAGGGACACTAAAGTCAAAATTAATTCATTATTCAGAGCACAGAATAAGAAAAACAACAAATTTGCACAACCTTTTTATATGCACACTTTCTGAGACGCCAGCCCCTACTGATCATGGATTAGAAATATCCATTACACAATTGCAATATACTTCTTGTGAACTTTTTAATTGAATCTCTGTCTGCAGCAGAGATTTCTTTCCTAAGATATGGAGAGTCCACAACGTCCTTCAATTACTAGTGGGAATATCACTCCTGGCCAGCAGGAGGTGGCAAAGAGCACCACAGCAAAGCTGTTAAGTGTCACTCCCCTACCCATAATCCCCAGTCCCCACATGCCTCTGTCAATGGAGGAGGTGAAGTTTTGGTGTCTGAAGAATTGAATACTTTTTGAGGGGCTTTTCCCTGCAAGCAAGGATTTGGGTTTAGCTGAGTCCACGTTAATCTCTTCAGTAGAGTAGTGGTTGCTTTTAAGCAGTTAGAAAGTTGTGAGGTGGTCTTTACTTTGTTTCCTAGCATATTGCTGCCCTTGTTATAGAAAGCCAGAGTTAGTTGCTCTCTTTTTTTTTTCTTCTACAGGTCTCTGTAAGGAGTATGTGTCCTTTCATGCCTTGTGAGATGTTTCCCTGCCGGACAGCTAGATTGCAGGTGCTTTTGTCTTCTAGGTACTGGGGACTTACACTTAGAACATTTTTCTCTGCATTATTATCTGGGACTTTAAATTCTTAATGTAGGATTTTATTGTGGCAGCGGGCAGGCACACATTTTTTTGTGATTTGGAGGCTTGAGGGTTAATTTATTTCATGTTATGAGGAAGTTAACCTATATTACTTTTATGGCTCTTGTTTTATTTAATAATGGGGTTTATAAACAAATGTGGCTGTGTTTTTTTTACTGTTTGTTTTTTAAACGTTTAGACAGACCGGTTTCTCTTTTTCAAAACTGCAGTTATTGAGCAGTTTGCTTTTGTGGTCTATATTGCCTTCAGAAACGCGCTTTTCATTCTCTGCGCAGTTTGTTTGCTCCGGTCACATGACCAGCCTCCTTTCCGATCTGTGACTTTATTGGAGTGGTGGTTGCTGTATGACGTCTTTTTCTGTGTGGGAACAAAGACTTGTAAACGGCTGTCAATTTTTCCTCAGTGGGGCAGGTAGGGCACCTCAGTCTGCTGAGGTGCTAATCGAGGATTATTTGTTTGAACGCTAATCCGCTCTGTATAAATTTAAAGCGATAGTGTTTAAATTGTATCATTTAAAGTAACCGTGCAAAATTGAAAATTTAAGGTGACAGTGTTAAATTTAAAATTTGTATTATCTTGTCATTCTTTTATTTCTGGGAATCCCTCAGGCTTAGTCATGGAGCAGGAGTCTGATCCTATGGATAAGTGTTTGTGTCTTGAGGCCCAAATTGTGTTACCTATGCAATTTTGTTTCTCATGTTTAAAAAGTACTTTGAAATGTAAAGATAAACTTTTTGTTTCTAAGCCTAACTAACGTCTCTTAGGATGATGCTGTTCAGACTATACCCCAGCTTTCTCCTCAAACGTCCCAAGCCTCTATAGCGTCACAGTTCCTGCAGTTCCTCTAAGCCTCCTGGAGGAGTTTATTTGCCTGCAGATTTTGCTGCACAGGTATCTTCTGCGATCTCTGCAGCATTATCTGCTTTTCCTATGCTTGGAAAACGCAAGAGGTAAATTAGACATTCAGATAGTAAGGTTTCTGTTCCACCTACTGCTATGCATGTTGTCCTCCCTCATAAGTCTGATGAGGAGGATAAGTCGGTAGCCTCTGAGGGTGAAATCTCCGATTTGGACAGTATTATTCCTTCATCTGATACTGAGGAAGTAAACTTCAAATTTAAGCTTGAACACCTTTGTGTACTGTTAAAGGAGGTATTGGCTACTTTGGACGACTCAGATACTTCTATTGTTGTCAACCCTAAGAAGTCTAGTAAACTTAATAAATACTATGCTGTTCCTTCCCCTGTGGAAGGTTTTCTTTTCCCTGACCGTGTGACAGAGATTATTTCACAGGAATGGGAAAAGCCAGGGATTCCTTTCTCCCCGTCTCCCGTATTTAAAAAGATGTTTCCTGTTGCTGACTCCATTAAAGATTCTTGGCGCACGGTGCCTAAGGTAGAAGGGGCTATTTCTACTCTGGCTAAGAGAACTACGATCCATATAGAGGATAGCTGCTCCTTTAAGGGTCCCATGGACAAAAAACTGGAAGCTTATTTGAAGATGTATGTTCATCAAGGTCTTAAATGGCAACCTACAGTTTGTATTGCCACAGTAGCAAGTGCGGCATCTAATTGGTGCAGTGCCTTGTCTGAATCAATTTTAGTAGAGACTCTGTTGGAGGAGAGATACAAGATAGGATTAAGGCTCTCAAACTAGCCAATTCCTTTATTTCTGATGCTAACATGCAAGTTATTAGACTTGCTTCACTGTCCTAGCTCGCAGGGTATTGTGGCTAAAATCTTGGTCAGCTGATGTTACCCCTAACTCCAAGCTTCTGGCGCTTCCTTACAAGGGTAATACTTTGCTTGGACCTGGTCTGGCTGAAATAATTTCTGATATAACGTGTGGAAAAGGGTCTTTTCTACCGCAAGACGAGAAGAACATACTCAAAGGACGTCAAAGTAATTTTCGTTCCTTTTGTAACTTCAAAGGTCAAAAGTCTTCCTCTCCCTCTTCCAAACAGGAGCAGTCCAAGTCTTCTTGGAAGCTGAATCAGTCTTGGAATAAGGGGAAGCAATCAAAGAATCCCTCAGCTGAGTCAGCATGAAGGGTCGGCCCCCGATCTGGGATCGTATCAAGTGGGGGCAGACTTTTCCTGTTTTGTCAAGCATGGAGATCCTTGGGCTGTGGACATAGTATCTCAGGGTTACAAAATAGAATTCAAAACTTACCCTCAAAGGGGCAGATTTCACCTCTAAAGATTATCTGCAGACCAGGTAAAAAGAGAGGCATTCTTGAACTGCGTTCAGGACCTTTCCTCCCTGGGAGTTATTGTTCCAGTAAGGGAACAGGGTTTAGGATTCTATTCAAATCTGTTCATGGTGCCCAAAAAGGAGGGAACTTTTTGACCCATTTTAGACCTAAAGTGCCTCAACAAGTTTCTCAGGGTCCCATCCTTGAAAATGAAAACCATTTGTTCCATTCTTCCTTTGGTCCTAAAGGGGCAGTTCATGATGACCATAGACCTGAAGGATGCGTATCTTCATGTTCCCATCCACAGGGATCATCACAAATTCCTGAGATTTACCTTTCTAGACAAACACTTTCAGTTTGTGGCTCTTCCGTTTGGCCTTGCCACAGCTCCCAGAATTTTCTCAAAGTTTCTGGGGGCTGATGATTGATGATCTATCTTCTGGGAATCTACACTTGACTCAACTAAATTATATATTAAATAAATATAAATAATAAATATAATATTACACTTATCATCTATCTATCTATCTATCTATCTATCTATCTATCTAGTAAGTAACTCCTTTATATCATTCATCCTCTATAATCTATCTACTAGCTAGATGATAGAGAGCAGTATGTAGTAGATATTTATTTATATATACAGGGAGTGCAGAATTATTAGGCAAGTTGTATTTTTGAGGATTAATTTTATTATTGAACAACAACCATGTTCTCAATGAACCCAAAAAACTCATTAATATCAAAGCTGAATAGTTTTGGAAGTAGTTTTTAGTTTGTTTTTAGTTATAGCTATTTTAGGGGGATATCTGTGTGTGCAGGTGACTATTACTGTGCATAATTATTAGGCAACTTAACAAAAAACAAATATATACCCATTTCAATTATTTATTTTTACCAGTGAAACCAATATAACATCTCAACATTCACAAATATACATTTCTGACATTCAAAAACAAAACACAAACAAATTAGTGACCAATATAGCCACCTTTCTTTGCAAGGACACTCAAAAGCCTGCCATCCATGGATTCTGTCAGTGTTTTGATCTGTTCACCATCAACATTGCGTGCAGCAGCAACCACAGCCTCCCAGACACTGTTCAGAGAGGTGTACTGTTTTCCCTCCTTGTAAATCTCACATTTGATGATGGACCACAGGTTCTCAATGGGGTTCAGATCAGGTGAACAAGGAGGCCATGTCATTAGATTTTCTTCTTTTATACCCTTTCTTGCCAGCCACGCTGTGGAGTACTTGGACGCGTGTGATGGAGCATTGTCCTGCATGAAAATCATGTTTTTCTTGAAGGATGCAGACTTCTTCCTGTACCACTGCTTGAAGAAGGTGTCTTCCAGAAACTGGCAGTAGGACTGGGAGTTGAGCTTGACTCCATCCTCAACCCGAAAAGGCCCCACAAGCTCATCTTTGATGATACCAGCCCAAACCAGTACTCCACCTCCACCTTGCTGGCGTCTGAGTCGGACTGGAGCTCTCTGCCCTTTACCAATCCAGCCACGGGCCCATCCATCTGGCCCATCAAGACTCACTCTCATTTCATCAGTCCATAAAACCTTAGAAAAATCAGTCTTGAGATATTTCTTGGCCCAGTCTTGACGTTTCAGCTTGTGTGTCTTGTTCAGTGGTGGTCGTCTTTCAGCCTTTCTTACCTTGGCCATGTCTTTGAGTATTGCACACCTTGTGCTTTTGGGCACTCCAGTGATGTTGCAGCTCTGAAATATGGCCAAACTGGTGGCATCTTGGCAGCTGCACGCTTGACTTTTCTCAGTTCATGGGCAGTTATTTTGCACCTTGGTTTTTCCACACGCTTCTTGCAACCCTGTTGATTATTTTGAATGAAACGCTTGATTGTTCGATGATCACGCTTCAGAAGCTTTGCAATTTTAAGAGTGCTGCATCCCTCTGCAAGATATCTCACTATTTTTTACTTTTCTGAGCCTGTCAAGTCCTTCTTTTGACCCATTTTGCCAAAGGAAAGGAAGTTGCCTAATAATTATGCACACCTGATATAGGGTGTTGATGTCATTAGACCACACCCCTTCTCATTACAGAGATGCACGTCACCTAATATGCTTTCGAGCCTATACAGCTTGGAGTAAGACAACATGCATAAAGAGGATGATGTGGTCAAAATACTAATTTGCCTAATAATTCTGCACTCCCTGTGTATGTATATGTATATGTGTATATATATATATATATATATATATATATATATATATATATATATATATATATATATATATATATATATATATATATATATATATATATATACTGTGTATATATATATATATATATATATACTGTGTATATATATATATATATATACTGTGTGTATATATATATATATATATATATATATATATATATATATATATAGGTAACATCATGCTGAATATATTATATTTTACAATTCATTTCACAATACATCCTACAAGCAACCCTTAAAGGGACACTGAACCCAAATGAATGAAAAAATTTGGCTTCAGTGTCCCTTTAATGAACATTTATAAATAAAATATATTGTATTATTGTAATATGTAATGAAACTCAATGTTATGCGTCACAGAAGTAAAAAATAAAAAAAATATGTCAGCCTGCTAGGCTGGGGAGCAGTCTGGGACTCGTTAAAGGCGCAGAGACTATGGACTCTGGAGGAGTCTGCTCTCCCCATAAACATCTTGGAATTGAAAGCGATTTACAATGCTCTGATGGCTTGGCCTCAATTGCCCTTAGCCCGGTTTATCAAGTTTCAGTCGGACATCACCACCTCAGTGGTTTACAGCAACCACCAGGGAGGAACTCAATGGTTCCTTAGCCATGAAGGAGGTGGCATGGATTATTCAATGGGTGAAGCTCGCAATTGTTGTCTATCTGCCATCCACATTCCAGGAGTGGACAACTGGGAAGCGGATTTCCTGAGCAGACAGACACTTGATCCCGGGGAGTGGGCTCTCCATCCGGAGGTGTTCTCCAGGTTAACCCTCAAATGGGGGGTGCCGGAGATAGATCTGATGGCGTCTCGGCAGAACGCCAAGCCTCCAAGGTACGATTCAAGGTCAAGAGATCCTCGGGCCGCTCTGATAGATGTTCCGGCGGTTCCTTGGTATTTCGGTCTAGCATACCTTTTTACTCCGTTTGCGCTCCTTCCACAAGTTATTGCTTGTATCAAACAGGAGAGAGCATTGGTAATTCTAATAGCTCCTGCATGGCCTTGTAGGATCTGGTATGCAGACCTAGTGAAGATGTCATCTCGGCCACCTTGGAGGTTGCCTCTGTGGAAGGACCTATCTCGGGGTCCATTCCTCCATCCAAATCTTGTTTCTCGGAAGCTGACTGCTTGGAGATTGAACACTTAGTTCTGTCATTGAGCCCATGATCCAGGCTCGCAGGCTGTTAATCGAAAAAATTTACCATAAGGTATGGCGTATATACCTTTATTGGTGTGAATCTAAGAGATTCTCTTTGAGTAGGGTCAGGATTCCTAGAATTTTGTCAGCCAGTTCTCTGAAAGGTCATACCCAATGTAGGAGTCTATGATCTCTATGCGTACTTTTCTCGGCTGCAGATAGTAGTTTTGCTATTATGAGCCTTTTACGCTTGCAGTATAATAAGCAAGTGTGTTAATCTGACCTTATTTTCCTTGTTATAAGACACTTGGGTGATATGTGGTTTGGGAAACAAACTTTCCTTCTTGCTTTGTAAATGATGCGATTTTCCGAATGTGCCAAATGTTCAATCTTTTTGTCAGGCCCTAGTCAGAATCAGGCCTGGGATTAAACCTGTTGCTCCTCCTTGGAGCCTTAGGGCTAGATTTATCATAGCTGAGGCGTACAGGGGCACGTATACGCGCCCCTGTACGCCTCAGCTCGCCTGTGGCGGGGCAAAATTACCCGTAGGTAATTAACATTGCACATGAGCGCAATTTTGCGCTCGCGTGCAATCCCGCCCACTGCCCGCGCACAACCAATCACACGCGGGCAGGAGCTGTCAATCTCCTCGGTCGGACTCGACCAAGGATATTGAATTTCGCCAGTTCAGAGGTGACCGCTGCTTGTTAAATTGTGTGAGAACTTGCTGCCGTAAGGGCTTAATAAATCTAGCCCTAAATCTTGTTCTTAAAGTTTTGCAGCAGGCTTTGTTTGAGCCAATGCATTCCATAGATATTAAGTTGCTATCTTGGAAGGTTTTGTTTCTTATTGCCATCTCTTCTGCTCGGAGAGTTTCGGAACTCTCGGCTTTGCAGTGTGAATCGCCTTATTCATGAGGATATCGCGGTACTTCATACTAAATTAGGGTTTCTTCCTGAAGTGGTTTCAGATAGAAATATTAATCAGGAAATTGGTGTTCCTTCTCTCTGTCCCAATCCTCCTCCTCATAAAGAACGGGCTTTCAAAAATTAAGCTTCTGTGGAACAAATTTGCAAGACTGCAGCTTGATCCTCTCTGCATACTTTTTCCAAATTTGATACTTTTTGCCTCGGCTAAGGCCTCTTTTGGGAGAAAGGTTCTTCAAGCGATGGTGCCTTCTGTTTAGGTCTGCCTGTCTTGTTCTCCCTCCCTGTTCATTCTGTGTCCTCTAGCTTGGGTATTGGTCCCCACTAGTTATTGAATAACGTTGTGGACTCTCCATATCTTAGGAAAGAAAACAAAATTTATGATTACCTGATAAATTTCTTTCTTTCCGGATATGAGGAGTCCATGACCCCACCCTTTATTAAGACACTTATTTTTTACTAAACCTCAGGCACCTCTACACCTTTGTGTTATTCCTTTTCTGTTTCCCTTCGGTCGAATGACTGGGGATTATGGGCAGGGGAGTGACGGTTAACAGCTTTGCTGTGGTGCTCTTTGCCTCCTCCTGCTGGCCAGGAGTGATATTCCCACTAGTAATTGAATGACCTTGTGGACTCTCCATATCCGGAAATACATACATTTTTCAGGTAAGCATACATTTTGTGTTTCTATGCACCATTTATTTTAGTATTTGTTCTATTGCTTAACAGCGTCATTTTTAATATTGAGCTTTTAATATTCAGCATTTAATATTAGGCACCTGTGTCTTGGATTATTTTAGATTGCGTGATTATTTGGGATATCCCATATTTTTATGAGCCTTTTACTTTTATTAATCATTTATCTTTTATATTGTTTCACTTATCTTTATTAATGCTGTACTGAATACATCTATAGAACAGTCTTGCACTTAATATATTATGATTTATGTGCTTTGTAGCTTGATTCTCCTCTAGATTTGCCTTTTGGGGAGCCCACATTGTTTCTGTGATAATGTTAGAGCAGACATCCTCAAACTTGGCCCTCCAGAGGTTTTGGAACTACATTTTCCCTGATGCTCAGCCGACATATCAGCTGGCTGAGCGTCATGGGAAATGTAGTTCCAAAACCTCTGGAGGGCCAGGTTTGTGGATTAGGGTTAGAGCTTGCAGTCTATACATATAAGTCTGTGATTGGCTGATGATTGTCACATTATACAGGAAGCAAGGAAATAGGAAGAGATTTTGAAATTTGTCGTAAAAAAATTAAAATCTACTGAGCATTTTAAGTGTTATTGCATTGTCCTTTTATTTGTAGATTATACAATTCTATATTTAAGGGTACAGTAAACACCTTGAGATTTTTTATATAATTTTAGCTCTGTTAATGAAGAAAAAATGGTGGGTGGAATTTTGCTGCTGAAAAATAAGACTGCTTGCTGCTGAAATTTTCTATAGCAAAACACCAGAAATGTGTTGTAATTACAAGATGTTTACTGTACTTTAAAGTGCCAGTAAACCCTGAAAATGTTATATAATTCTGCACATAGTGCAGAATTATATAACATTATATTAGCGCAAACTTTATAAAACATAATATACCCTTTGAATTTTTTACAAAAAACGGCTTTTTTACAAACCCGATCTCTGTGCTCTTCTGAGCGGGTCTGTTTTTTTCACACAGCGCATCGGGCCAGCTATATAGTCACAGCCCGGCCCGACCACGCCATAACACTGTCTGACAGCAGGAGCGAGCTGCACTGTGTATAATGGCGCGGTCAGGCCGGTCTGTGACTATACAGCTGGCCCGATGCGCTGTGTGAAAAAAACAGACGCGCTCAGAAGAGCACAGAGAGCGGGTCTGTAAAACAGCAGTTTTTTAAAAAAAATTCAAAGGGTATATATATTATGTTTTATAATGTTTGCGCTAATATAATGTTCTATAATTCTGCACTATGTGTAGAATTATATAACATTATTTTTGAGGTTTACTGTCCCTTTAAGTGGTTTTTATTGCCATGAAACAATACCCTAAGCTGTCTCGAATATTAATAGCTTCTCTTTAAAGGGACATTATACACTCAATTTATCTTTGCATACATGTTTTGTAGATGATCCATTTATATAGCCCATACAGTTTTTTGTTTTTTTTTAATGTATAGTTTTGCTTATTTTTAAATAACATTGCTCTGATTTTCAGACTCCTAACCCAGCCCCAAAGTTTGGGTGTTCTAGCTACCTTTTTAACAGAGCTAAATTGGGAGCTTCTAAGTAAGTTTTTAAGCGGTTTTATACTGGAGTTTTATAGAAGTATCTGTGCATATATTATTCTTTATAGTAGTGTCTAATACATGCAGTTATATGAAAATGGGTGTATACTGTCCCTTTAATGGGCCATGTGATCATTATAGACTGACTTTAGCATTGCTCCGCCAGTATGTCTGTTAGTCTGTCAAACCAGGTCCCTGAAACTATGCAAAAGTTAGGTTGCTAAAATAAATATCTCAGGTGACTGCAACTTCCAAAATCACCAGGACAGTTCAATATCATTCGATTATCATACCTCTTCATATTGACATATCTAGAAAATAGACTAAAAAAAAAAAAAGGTCCTGGAAACCGGACCACTGGCTCCTAGAATTTTATCCTTGACTTCTAACTTTGAGTTATTCTCCATATTTCTATATACAAATACTACGGTCTGGCTCCTAAAATTAAACAGATTTGTTGACCCCAGACCTATGTACACCAGAAATCATCGGTGCATCATTTTGCTGACATTTTCTTTCTTCCACTGAGCCAGACGGCCATGGCTCCTAAAATTCTATCCTATTTATGTCATAAATTCTTTCTTGGCTCCTAAAACTTCTGTGACTACGTTTAATGCTTTACACCTCCAGACCTAATAGCTGAAATGTTTCCAGCAATACTAGGAAATCTTCTAGCCCATAAAGCCATGTTTCTGCCAAATTTCATAAAGATTAACACATATACTTTGCTTACTGCAGTAGAAACAGAAACTTCCATAATTAGTTTGTTTATTGCTGTGTAACTTGTTCCTGGAAATAAAATATTGTTGTTCACTGTTTTAATGTAAAGCAAAGGACTAGAGAAACTAAAAAATTCCTGCTCATTATAGGAAAATAGTTTTGCTCTTATTTGCTTTTAATGTTTTAGTTGTGACAGACTACAACTAAATGTTGGAGCATTTTTTTTATTCACTATTGCATATATATATATATATATATATATATATATATATATATATATATATATATATATATATATATATATATATATATATATATATATATATATATATATATATATATGAGACAATGACGAGCTCTATGTGTGCAACCACAAATCACCAACTAACTCCCAGTAGTGTATTGCTACTGCTGAGGATATGAACATATGCTTTTCAACAGAGGATACCAAGAAAACAGTCAATTTGATAAGTACATTTAAATGGGTCTTAAAAGGCCATTAAATACAGTAAAATTGTTCAGTATAATCAACAAATGCTAAATAAAATGACAATGCACTTGCTCTGAATTTAAAATGTGCAGTAGATTTTCCAAAATGTCCTATTTCCCTGACCCCTGTATCATGTGGTAGCCATCAGCCAATCACAGATTCATAACCTTTTAAAATACTAGAACTGTTTTGTAAGAGGAGAATGATCATTGTATTTTCAAATGAAAGTTTATTATGTCAGGGTTGTGCAAACAGTTCTCTACTCACATTGTGTCTGGTTCACAATATTGAAACTGTGACTGGCATCCAAGAAGTAAAAGGGACAGTATACACCAATTTTCATATAACTGCATGTAATAGACACTACTATAAATAAGAATATGCACAATTACTGATTTAAAAATCCAGTATAAAAGTATTTAAAAACTTCCTTATAAGCTCCCAGCTTAGCACTGTTGATGAGGTTAGGCTGGGACACCCACCGAAAGGGGCTTGGAAATTAGGAAGAGCAGACACTCCCCCCTCCCTGCATATGAAAAGACCTATTAGACAAACAGGAGCAAGCTTGAATATGTAGACATCAGTATACATCTAAAACTTTGGGCCTTGGTTAGGAGTCTAATAATCAGCACAATGTTGTTTAAAAATAAGCAAAACTATACATTTTTACAACAACACTCCCAGATGGGCTATATAAATAAATCATCTACAACACATTTATGCATCAAAAAATCTAGCGTACAATGTCCCTTTAACCCTAACCATGTTGCACTTGCCTTTCTCAAGATGGGTGGGTGACAAGTAACATTGAAGGTTTTTGACCACAGTGTTCGGTTCGACATTCCGACAGCTGCAGTACAGCAAAATACTGTCCAACACAAAGCCCGGCGACCTTAGTGTAGCCCTAGTTTGCTTTTTAGCAGACTCTTCACTTACCCACACTACACTACTAATGACCTCTAACTCCATGCAACACACAGCATGCATCTTTTCATTGCTGGTGACATATTCCTATCCTATGTTAGGATGTTGTGTACAGGATTTACCAGTGCAACAAATACAGGGGACTTACAGTCATGAAGTATAAAATACTTCATGCTGAAAGTTTCTTTATTTGTCTGCAGTTTATGCTGTGATGAGCACCTCAGGCTGCCCACGACAGTACACTATTTCTCCAACATAGGTGTGTCCGGTCCACGGCGTCATCCTTACTTGTGGGATATTCTCCTCCCCAACAGGAAATGGCAAAGAGCCCAGCAAAGCTGGTCACATGATCCCTCCTAGGCTCCGCCTACCCCAGTCATTCTCTTTGCCGTTGTACAGGCAACATCTCCACGGAGATGGCTTAGAGTTTTTTAGTGTTTAACTGTAGTTTTTATTATTCAATCAAGAGTTTGTTATTTTGAAATAGTGCTGGTATGTACTATTTACTCAGAAACAGAAAAGAGATGAAGATTTCTGTTTGTATGAGGAAAATGATTTTAGCAACCGTAACTAAAATCCATGGCTGTTCCACACAGGACTGTTGAGAGCTACTAACTTCAGTTGGGGGAACAGTATGCAGTCTCTTGCTGCTTGAGGTATGACACATTCTAACAAGACGATGTAATGCTGGAAGCTGTCATTTTCCCTATGGGATCCGGTAAGCCATGTTTATTACGATCATAAATAAGGGCTTCACAAGGGCTTATTAAGACTGTAGACTTTTCTGGGCTAAATCGATTCATTATTAACACATATTTAGCCTTGAGGAATCATTTTATCTGGGTATTTTGATATAAGAATATCGGCAGGCACTGTGTTAGACACCTTATTACTTAGGGACTTTCCCAAAGCATAAGCAGAGCCTCATTTTCGCGCCGGTGTGGCGCACTTGTTTTTGAGAGGCATGGCATGCAGTCGCATGTGTGAGGAGCTCTGATACTTAGAAAAGACTTTCTGAAGGCATCATTTGGTATCGTATTCCCCTTTGGGCTTGGTTGGGTCTCAGCAAAGCAGATACCAGGGACTGTAAAGGGGTTAAAGTTTAAAACGGCTCCGGTTCCGTTATTTTAAGGGTTAAAGCTTTGGTGTGCAATACTTTTAAGGCTTTAAGACACTGTGGTGAAAATTTGGTGAATTTTGTACAATTCCTTCATGTTTTTTCGCAATTGCAGTAATAAAGTGTGTTCAGTTTAAAATTTAAAGTGACAGTAACGGTTTTATTTTAAAACGTTTTTGTACTTTGTTATCAAGTTTATGCCTGTTTAACATGTCTGAACTACCAGATAGACTGTGTTCTGAATGTGGGGAAGCCAGAATTCCTATTCATTTAAATAAATGTGATTTATGTGATAATGACAATGATGCCCAAGATGATTCCTCAAGTGAGGGGAGTAAGCATGGTACTGCATCATTCCCTCCTTCGTCTACACGAGTCTTGCCCACTCAGGAGGCCCCTAGTACATCTAGCGCGCCAATACTCCTTACTATGCAACAATTAACGGCTGTAATGGATAATTCTGTCAAAAACATTTTAGCCAGAATGAACACTTGTCAGCGTAAGCGCGGCTGCTCTGTTTTAGATACTGAAGAGCATGGCAACGCTGATACTAATATCTCTGAAGGGCCCCTAACCCAGTCTGATGGGGCCAGGGAGGTTTTGTCTGAGGGAGAAATTACTGATTCAGGGAACATTTCTCAACAGGCTGAACTTGATGTGATTGCATTTAAATTTAAGTTGGAACATCTCCGCATTCTGCTTAAGGAGGTATTATCCACTCTGGATGATTGTGACAAGTTGGTCATCCCAGAGAAGCTATGTAAAATGGACAAGTTCCTAGAGGTGCCGGGGCTCCCAGAAGCTTTTCCTATACCCAAGCGGGTGGCGGACATTGTTAATAAAGAATGGGAAAGGCCCGGTATTCCTTTCGTCCCTCCCCCCATATTTAAAAAATTGTTTCCTTTGGTCGACCCCAGAAAGGACTTATGGCAGACAGTCCCCAAGGTCGAGGGAGCGGTTTCCACTTTAAACAAACGCACCACTATACCCATAGAGGATAGTTGTGCTTTCAAAGATCCTATGGATAAAAAATTAGAAGGTTTGCTTAAAAAGATGTTTGTTCAGCAGGGTTACCTTCTACAACCAATTGCATGCATTGTCCCTGTCGCTACAGCCGCATGTTTCTGGTTCGATGAGCTGATAAAGGCGGTCGATAGTGATTCTCCTCCTTATGAGGAGATTATGGACAGAATCAATGCTCTCAAATTGGCTAATTCTTTCACCCTAGACGCCACTTTGCAATTGGCTAGGTTAGCGGCTAAGAATTCTGGGTTTGCTATTGTGGCGCGCAGAGCGCTTTGGTTGAAATCTTGGTCGGCTGATGCGTCTTCCAAGAACAAGCTACTTAACATTCCTTTCAAGGGGAAAACGCTGTTTGGCCCTGACTTGAAAGAGATTATCTCTGATATCACTGGGGGTAAGGGCCACGCCCTTCCTCAGGATCGGCCTTTCAAGGCAAAAAATAAACCTAATTTTCGTCCCTTTCGTAGAAACGGACCAGCCCGAGGTGCTACGTCCTCTAAGCAAGAGGGTAATACTTCTCAAGCCAAGCCAGCTTGGAGACCAATGCAAGGCTGGAACAAGGGAAAGCAGGCCAAGAAACCTGTCACTGCTACCAAGACTGCATGAAATGTTGGCCCCCGATCCGGGACCGGATCTGGTGGGGGGCAGACTCTCTCTCTTCGCTCAGGCTTGGGCAAGAGATGTTCTGGATCCTTGGGCGCTAGAAATAGTCTCCCAAGGTTATCTTCTGGAATTCAAGGGACTTCCCCCAAGGGGGAGGTTCCACAGGTCTCAGTTGTCTTCAGACCACATAAAAAGACAGGCATTCTTACATTGTGTAGAAGACCTGTTAAAAATGGGAGTGATTCATCCTGTTCCATTAAGAGAACAAGGGATGGGGTTCTACTCCAATCTGTTCATAGTTCCCAAAAAAGAGGGAACGTTCAGACCAATCTTAGATCTCAAGATCTTAAACAAGTTTCTCAAGGTTCCATCGTTCAAGATGGAAACCATTCGAACTATTCTTCCTTCCATCCAGGAAGGTCAATTCATGACCACGGTGGATTTAAAGGATGCGTATCTACATATTCCTATCCACAAGGAACATCATCGGTTCCTAAGGTTCGCATTCCTGGACAAGCATTACCAGTTCGTGGCGCTTCCTTTCGGATTAGCCACTGCTCCAAGGATTTTCACAAAGGTACTAGGGTCCCTTCTAGCTGTGCTAAGACCAAGGGGCATTGCTGTAGTACCTTACTTGGACGACATTCTGATTCAAGCGTCGTCCCTTCCTCAAGCAAAGGCTCACACGGACATCGTCCTGGCCTTTCTCAGATCTCACGGATGGAAAGTGAACGTGGAAAAGAGTTCTCTATCTCCGTCAACAAGGGTTCCCTTCTTGGGAACAATAATAGACTCCTTAGAAATGAGGATATTTCTGACAGAGGCCAGAAAAACAAAGCTTCTAGACTCTTGTCGGATACTTCATTCCGTTCCTCTTCCTTCCATAGCTCAGTGCATGGAAGTGATCGGGTTGATGGTAGCGGCTATGGACATAGTTCCTTTTGCGCGCATTCATCTAAGACCATTACAACTGTGCATGCTCAGTCAGTGGAATGGGGATTATACAGACTTGTCTCCGAAGATACAAGTAAATCAGAGGACCAGAGACTCACTCCGTTGGTGGCTGTCCCTGGACAACCTGTCACGAGAGATGACATTCCGCAGACCAGAGTGGGTCATTGTCACGACCGACGCCAGTCTGATGGGCTGGGGCGCGGTCTGGGGATCCCTGAAAGCTCAGGGTCTTTGGTCTCGGGAAGAATCTCTTCTACCGATAAATATTCTGGAACTGAGAGCGATATTCAATGCTCTCAAGGCTTGGCCTCAGCTAGCGAGGGCCAAGTTCATACGGTTTCAATCAGACAACATGACAACTGTTGCGTACATCAACCATCAGGGGGGAACAAGGAGTTCCCTAGCGATGGAAGAAGTGACCAAAATCATTCTATGGGCGGAGTCTCACTCCTGCCACCTGTCCGCTATCCACATCCCAGGAGTGGAAAATTGGGAAGCGGATTTTCTGAGTCGTCAGACATTGCATCCGGGGGAGTGGGAACTCCATCCGGAAATCTTTGCCCAAGTCACTCAGCTGTGGGGCATTCCAGACATGGATCTGATGGCCTCTCGTCAGAACTTCAAAGTTCCTTGCTACGGGTCCAGATCCAGGGATCCCAAGGCGGCTCTAGTGGATGCACTAGTAGCACCTTGGACCTTCAAACTAGCTTATGTGTTCCCGCCGTTCCCTCTCATCCCCAGGCTGGTAGCCAGGATCAATCAGGAGAGGGCGTCGGTGATCTTGATAGCTCCTGCGTGGCCACGCAGGACTTGGTATGCAGATCTGGTGAATATGTCATCGGCTCCACCTTGGAAGCTACCTTTGAGACGAGACCTTCTTGTTCAGGGTCCGTTCGAACATCCGAACCTGGTTTCACTCCAGCTGACTGCTTGGAGATTGAACGCTTGATCTTATCGAAGCGAGGGTTCTCAGATTCTGTTATCGATACTCTTGTTCAGGCCAGAAAGCCTGTAACTAGAAAGATTTACCACAAAATTTGGAAAAAATATATCTGTTGGTGTGAATCTAAAGGATTCCCTTGGGACAAGGTTAAGATTCCTAAGATTCTATCCTTCCTTCAAGAAGGATTGGAAAAAGGATTATCTGCAAGTTCCCTGAAGGGACAGATTTCTGCCTTGTCTGTGTTACTTCACAAAAAGCTGGCAGCTGTGCCAGATGTTCAAGCCTTTGTTCAGGCTCTGGTTAGAATTAAGCCTGTTTACAAACCTTTGACTCCTCCTTGGAGTCTCAATTTAGTTCTTTCAGTTCTTCAGGGGGTTCCGTTTGAACCCTTACATTCCGTTGATATTAAGTTATTATCTTGGAAAGTTTTGTTTTTAGTTGCAATCTCTTCTGCTAGAAGAGTTTCAGAATTATCTGCTCTGCAGTGTTCTCCTCCTTATCTGGTGTTCCATGCAGATAAGGTGGTTTTACGTACTAAACCTGGTTTTCTTCCAAAAGTTGTTTCTAACAAAAACATTAACCAGGAGATTATCGTACCTTCTCTGTGTCCGAAACCAGTTTCAAAGAAGGAACGTTTGTTGCACAATTTGGATGTTGTTCGCGCTCTAAAATTCTATTTAGATGCTACAAAGGATTTTAGACAAACATCTTCCTTGTTTGTTGTTTATTCTGGTAAAAGGAGAGGTCAAAAAGCAACTTCTACCTCTCTCTCTTTTTGGATTAAAAGCATCATCAGATTGGCTTACGAGACTGCCGGACGGCAGCCTCCCGAAAGAATCACAGCTCATTCCACTAGGGCTGTGGCTTCCACATGGGCCTTCAAGAACGAGGCTTCTGTTGATCAGATATGTAGGGCAGCGACTTGGTCTTCACTGCACACTTTTACCAAATTTTACAAGTTTGATACTTTTGCTTCTTCTGAGGCTATTTTTGGGAGAAAGGTTTTGCAAGCCGTGGTGCCTTCCATTTAGGTGACCTGATTTGCTCCCTCCCTTCATCCGTGTCCTAAAGCTTTGGTATTGGTTCCCACAAGTAAGGATGACGCCGTGGACCGGACACACCTATGTTGGAGAAAACAGAATTTATGTTTACCTGATAAATTAATTTCTCCAACGGTGTGTCCGGTCCACGGCCCGCCCTGGTTTTTTTAATCAGGTCTGATAATTTATTTTCTTTAACTACAGTCACCACGGTACCATATGGTTTCTCCTATGCAAATATTCCTCCTTAACGTCGGTCGAATGACTGGGGTAGGCGGAGCCTAGGAGGGATCATGTGACCAGCTTTGCTGGGCTCTTTGCCATTTCCTGTTGGGGAGGAGAATATCCCACAAGTAAGGATGACGCCGTGGACCGGACACACCGTTGGAGAAAGTAATTTATCAGGTAAACATAAATTCTGTTTTTTCAGTAAGGTGATCTTAGCCTATAGCGTGCTAGCTAACCGGCATAATGCCAGCTGGGTCGCATAGCTATTGGCTAAGAGGTGGAAACGTTGCCTCATGGGAAAAAAAATAGCGTTCCCCTGCGGGTGGCCTGAGGCGCTCAGCGCTGCATTCACTACAGGCAAATAAAGGAACTGTCAGTATGAAGTATTTTATACTTAATGACTAAAAGTCCCCTTTATTTGTTGCACTAGTAAATCCTAGTGTTTCAAAAATGTTAGGATTTACCATCACTTAAGAAAGTGCTATTTTTTTGGGTAATATTTCTAACGTAATTGCTCCTGTCAGCGGAAAAAAAAAATCTAATTTAATAATCTTGGAAACCTCTGTGTAAGATAACTCTTTAATTAATATGGCTCAGTTCCAGTCCTCGAGGCCCCAGAGCAGGCTTGGTTCTAACATTATTCTGTGTGATTATAGTTAGGTCAGTTATAATCATAGGCATTTGCAGTTTGTATATAAAAGATGGTGTTTGAAATGTTTACTAAGGCGCGATT
Organism: Bombina bombina; assembly: GCF_027579735.1. Lineage (NCBI taxonomy): Eukaryota > Metazoa > Chordata > Amphibia > Anura > Bombinatoridae > Bombina > Bombina bombina. Next base: position 471,237,176 of record NC_069501.1, read on the forward strand.
CTAAAAACTTTCCTGGATAAGACGTGCAAAACCACGCCGACACTTGCAGCGGCTGCCCTCAGGGAATTCTAGTAAAAAGGAACTGCTCCTGATGTCTCTGATTCAGACTCTACTTCTTTCGTAGAATATAAATTGGCCCGGGTGATACATGCCCATCAGTTTTTTTCCGAATGCCGTTTTAGAGTGCTCTGTTCCTCGGGATCGGGGAATCGGGTGTCCACTGAGCCATCCGCCTCTGGGGATTCTATTTCCCACGAGACGAGTTCCCTACCACCAACTCTTACTACACATACAGGTAACCTAAACGCTACTTATCCTTCTATGGAATTTGGCCTGTTTCCTCCGGAGGTTACGACACGGTTCCGCCTGGCCATATCTTGGGTTGGCATCGAGCTCTGTTAGGGTGTTTGAGTCCCCCCTTTTTCTTAATCTATTCCCTGGGGGCTTGTGGTTGGGGTCTTTCTGTCTGTCCCCCCCCCCCCCCCCCCCCGTCTATCAGACATGCCTGTTGCTTGAGCTGGTGTTGGAGCAGGATCTGAGATCTGTTGCTCTGCTAAATTCGTCCTTGAGGCATTCGAGGTACGGTAAGCCTCTTGTGGTTTCTCCTTTCTCCATGTTCAAGATTTGTGGGAAGGACTGGCGGCTCTTAGATAACCTGCATCGTTTTCTGCTGGTTAGTGGTTACTTAGCAATCTGAAGGATCCTATCTTCAGCTGCTTTCTGCTTTCCCTACAAGTATTTAAGTTTCAGAGTCATTTTTATATGTCCACAACAAAAGTAGCATCCCTTTAAACAGCGCACTGACACTCCATAAATCCAATCCCAAAACGTCACAGAGTCAGCTTTCACCTGTTACATATACCCGCCGGTAAAAATAGACTACTAGTCAGTCCTCGGTACTCGGGTCACAACTGTTTGCCGCTGATCTCCTGCTCGATTGGGGTACACAAGCACTTCTGAGCTCCAAGCCGCAGCCCACTGTTCAATCAGCGTCCCACGCTGAAAATAGCTCCACCCGCTCTCCTACTAGTATCGAAAAAACAGCTGCAAACCGCAAGGGGGATTCCCAATCCACTTGTCAAAATTGAAGAAAAAACTTTTAGGCGAGTCAGCAAGTGTAAAAGTTAAAAATTAACTTTTATTGGAGAAATTAAAAATAAATATCAAAGAATCCTGAGGCTAGTGCAACACCAGTCTTACATGTTTCAGCATTACGCCTTCCTAATAGACTGTGCTGCACTAGCCTTTACAGCCTAATTAAATACAAATGTACATGTTTCAGCATTACGCCTTCATGTTCAAGATTTGTGGGAAGGACTGGCGGCTCTGGTTAGTGGATACTTGGCAATCTTCAGCTGCTTTCTGCTTTCCCTGCAAGTATTTAAGTTTCAGAGTCATTTTTAGATGACTGCAGCGTGCAGTGTTTTTGCTTCAGGTGTTGTCAGTCAGACCTATCTGAGCTTGCTGCATGGGGTTTTGTTTCTGAATATTTCGGTATTCTGAGCTATTTTTTTGTAACTTGGGAACCTTCGTCTTCAGCTGCTTTTTAGAGTGTGGTTGCACTGTGTTCTAAAATAAATTGTCTACCATAGGAATGTGTCCACCACGTCACTTCCGGGGGACACATTCAGCTGCTGGAGGTTTGTGGTGCTCACTGCGCATGTGCTAGAGGCCCAACCTCCTACAAACAGCTGATCGAGGAAATATATGCCACACCACACTGAGCACATGTTAATGGTTGCAATATCAGACAGAACAAGCTGTCTGTCATCGGATAACCATAAAGTGCGCCAGACGGGTCGCAGAATCTGCACACCACCACACAACGGCTGCAATGACTTGCACAGCTATTAACCCCTTATACTCGGTCAAGAAGTTCAGCCAATCCCTTCACTGTGTAACAATCTGAGGGGGGGAGTATTTGAAACAAGTTATCTCTTTTTGTTAGTCTGTCACCCTCTGTCAATCATTTTTTCTTTTTCGCAAAATTAGATAACTTGTTTCAAATACTCCCGCCTCAGATTGTTACACAGTGAAGGGACTGGCTGAACTTTGTCAGTATATTTATGAAAATCTTAGTAGTGCTATCCAAATAATATATATATAATAATTCTCTCTCTCTCTCTCTCTCTCTCACACTCTCTCTCTCTCTCTCTCTCTCTCTCTCACTCTCACTCTCACACTCTCTCATAAAATAAGTGTAATTGCAATGGAATAGGAGAGTATGGCCCACTTTGTTTTTATAGTTTGACTGTGTCCCACGCAAAACAGTTTCAGTCAGTTACAAAACTTTGCAGCCAGTGTGTTTCCCTTTCCTTCTGCATACAACTTATTAGTCTAATCATAGGTGTGAAATATGGGTGGCCCTTCGAAACCTTGTCCCTCTATTGGATAATCTGAATATCCCATTTCCAACAGCCAAAAAGCTTTCTGGCTGTAGTTCTCTCATGGCAACACTGGGTGGCATCATTACAAACATACATAGCAACATTTGAATCAACTTAAATCAGTATTTCTATTAAATGGTTATTCATTTTATCATAATTTACTGCAACAACTATTCACAATATTTGTTTTGGATAAGTTATATCTTCATGAATTTTCTGACCATTTTGATATGAAACATCAAATACATCTAGCATTATATTAAAATAATTTATATTTCATAGTCATATCACATCAAATATATATCTCATAGTCATATCACATCAAAGTAACTTCCATATTTTCATCTCACTATATTTTAAAAGATGTATGTGAAACTTTATAAACATTTATTTGCACGTTTATATGATATGACTTAATTCATTTCATGCAGGCATTCCGTCTCTTTCTAAGTGCATAGATTGATGCTCATGACCAATGGTTGTCTGCAATAAAAATAGAAATAATTATTAGAGATGATCCAAGCATTCATATGTCTATAGTCCATAAGTATTTATTTATATTCTTAAAAACACAGAGGCTAAGTAAGATCTTTTATGTTTTCAAAACATATATATCATTTCTATGTATATCTGAATTTATTTCCTATATAAATATCCCCTGCAGCAATTATCTATTTAGTACAATGTGCTTAATTTCAATATATATATCATGAATCATTCTAAACATACATGGAAAACTGGCATTGTTCCCCTTGCAAAATGTATTTAATTTTATTTGTGTCACCTTCCCCCAAGATGGGGGTCTGCAGTACGTCTTCAAATAGAGATTCAGTGAGATAGAACTGTTGTTATCACACGTGAAAGGGGTCCTTGAACACATTCTTTTCTCACCTCACCAAATGTTCTGAAGTTATAAAACTCTGCATATATAGTCAAATGAATAGGGTCACTGAGCTATTTCCTTTAGAAAAGAAATGTTTGTGTGTTTTACACTACAGGGGTCGTGCTTCAAAAGGCTCTGCTGATCGTCAATCCTGATAGACGTGTATTAGAAGCTGTGTTCAACAAACTCATGTTCAATTAATCCTGAGGTCTCATCTAACATATACAGTGTATAAAATATACATATATATGTACACATATGTAATATTCATCATAATATTCATATACTCTGACAACTTGTTGACTGAGTATAAGGGGTTAATAGCTGTGCAAGTTGTGGTTGCAGCTGTTGTGTGGTGGTGTACGGATTCTGCGACCCGTCTGCCGCACTTTCTGGTTACAAAATCCGATGACAGCTTGTTCTGTCTGATTTTGCAACCAGTAACGTGCGCTCAGGAATGTGGTGCCATATATTTCCTCGACCCATGTAAATCAACTGTTTTAAAGAGGTTGGGCCTCTAGCGCATGCGCAGTGAGCACCACAAACCTCAAGCAGCTGATTCACGTCACCGGACGTGATGTGGTAGACACATTCCTACACAGGTAGACAACTTATTTTATAACACACTGTGTTAGGGGAAGATCCTCTTTGTTTCAGACTCCCGGCCTTATTCTGTGGTTTCTGTATTTCTGGGCTCTGGGCGTTGCCTTCCTTTGTTTCTATGAAACTGTTGGGTTTTTGTTGGTCTGGAGTTCCTTATGCTAGCTGGCTCAGCATACTAATGCACTGTGACTACTCTGCACTGTAGCAAACCGAGGATTGCAAGTTTGATCCCCGGTGAGGTCTACTCAGCCTTCCTGCTTTCGAGGTTGATAAAATGAGCATCGCCTTGAGTCCCTTAAGGGGGATTAGCCGCACTTTGCAAGTACAATCATGTTTTCTCTGTGTCTTTTCTTCTTTGTGGAAGAATATGGTAGCTTGTTCCATTTCTTTAAGTAATGGGTGTGGTGTTTGGAGAACGACTGCTGGGCAACGGTGTCTCTTGGAGGCTGTTGACTCAGTCGAGTCTAGTTCCTGCGGACTCTATCAAGGCTTGTGGACTATCTGCGGGTCAGTGTCCTTGGGCCTTTTCCTTTTTTTCCAAAGTTGTTCTCGGCTTCAGACGAAGCAGGATTTTGTTCGGTAGGGGTTTTCAGGCCTTGTGCCCTCAGGTTGGGTCGCCTCTTGTACTTTCCCGTTTTTGCATTCAGTGTTCTCTATAACTTGGGTATTGTTTTCCCAAAAGTAATGAATGCTGTGGACTCTTTCCATTTATGAAGAAAAACATAAATTATGCTTAACTGATAATTTTCTTTTCTTCAGATGGAAAGTGTTTTTTTTTTTTTTTTTTTTTTTTTTTTTTTTGTCCCTTTTTAAGTAGGGGAGGGATTTAACCCCTTTAAAGGCAGTTAACACATAGCAACTCACATACTTTATGTAATCACAAATTAGAACAGGAACACTTTCAGGTGCCAGGGAGCCACTGGCTCCTAGAATTGTACAACTGTTTTTTACTTTTTAGTTATTCTCCATATACTGTATCTACCGTATACACAAATACCACTGACTGCCTCCTTAAATTTTAATCAGGTTTGTTGACCCCCAAATTAGAACAATTTATTGTTATCCTAGAATATCCATTTAAAGGGACATAACATACCTTGTAATTACAGGACTTTCCTGTAGTGTTGCGGTTGAGTTCAAAAGCATTCCAATAGATTAATATCTTTTTTGCTGCAATTGTTGTCTAGTGGCCTAACTCCTCCCACCGCCTTGTTTACAGGAGCCAATCTCTACTTGTTATTGGAGTAGGCAAGGCCAACTACTGTCATCTGGCTATTAAACATTGCAGTATGTTATCAAATTTCATTCGCCAAGCGTTAGGCGTGTAAGGTCTGCATGATGTACTTCCAATTCTCAGAGTTAAAAGAAACCACACTTTTTAGAGTTAAATACAGGTAAAGTGGGCAAAATAAAAGTACATTTTACTATGCATAATTAAGCATTTTGTATTACAATCTCAAAGTATTTTACGTGCCAGTTTATTGTCATTTATTGGAGCATTGATCTAGGACATAGTGCCATTATGAAGACATTGTTATTTCTGAAAATGCAGTGCGTTTTCATCCCTTGTTTATATAAACGCATCTCCCTCTGCTCATGTCCTTTTGACCAAGGAGAGAAATCAGAAGATCTGTGTACATATAACAATTCTGGTCATACTTCATTATACGTTTGGGGAGGTACCACTGACCTCAGTGTCCAGGAAACATACATTAGGATGTTTGTTCTTTTTAATTGTGAGTTGCAATTAAAGCACATTCTCCTCGCATGCTTTGCATTTCATGATGTGACTTTTCTCGAGTGTGCTACAGTATTAAACAACAGCAAGCAGTGCCTCAGGTAATCTGTGTTTTTCCTGAAGTTTTTATTCACTGCTATTAAAGAAACAAACAGTGCTTTGCCGTATACATTTTATTTTTGTTGTAAAATGCCTCCTGAAACTAAGTTTGTTCCATTGAAACCAGAGAGACTGGAGTACCTCTAAAATGGACAGTGTATTGTGATTCCCTCTCCCCTTAATTTAATGTGTTTCCAATTATTTGTTTTACCAGCTGCAGAGTTAAAAATATATAGGAAATTGTTCCTTTAGGTTTATTTTTGTATACTAAATAGTTTTACTGCTAATTGCAACCATCACTCGATGCAGGGCCAGATTACGAGTAGCGCGTTAAGTTAAACGCAAGCTAAAAGGGGTTTATCGCGGGTGTTTGAGTTTCGGGTTTACTGCTCGTATTACAAGTTGAAAATAAACGCGATCGCTTGAATGTGATTGAGGTTTAAGCTAGAATGATTACCGCTTCCTCAGAGCTCTGGTTAACTGTTTGGAGAAACAAAAAAGTGTCAAAAACACTACACTTAAAAAATACATTACAAAGTACAGTTACACTTATAATAACACTAATAAAAAATATTTTTACAAAATTGCACAAAAAAGTTATAAAGGTTTATATTTATATTCAGGTGTTAGAAGAAAAAAAACAGGCAAAGGGCTGACATACATATACATGTCTAAATGTATATATATATATATGTGTGTATACATGTTTATATGTATTTACATATGTATTTATATGTGTATATGTGTTTACAGACATACATACACATATATGTGCATTGGGGCCCTTTTCAGTCAAGTAGATGAAAACATGTAAAAATGTATGCAATATTCATATTTAATAGTGTTATGTTGTGTATTTACTGTAAATATCTCATATTCCAATGTTGTGCACATAGCAGAATATGTTCTATGTGTTTTTTTGGGTGTTTAGATCTAGTATAAAATAATTTATTATATGGTGACGTTTCGGGGTTCGCAGACCCCTTCCACAGACAAACACAGTGCAAGTGAAAAATAGTGACTTTTAAACCTAATGAGCCCCTCCCACCCGACAGTGCAAGAAATTGCGCCAAAAACAGTTGTCAAGGCAACCACCTGGTTGCCTGGATACCAATAAAAGCAATACATTAGATTTAAAAAACAACAATACATAAATAAGATGTATCCCCAACACACAGTATAAACTAACTATTTCATTCAAGTGTATAGTGAGAAAAGTGAAAATATCATATCAAAGAATACATTTCTATTACTAATGTCATATTGATATATCAGGATCAGTAACAATAACACCATTTGCACGATCATAACCCTAGTCAATATTACCATATTACCAGTATTAGATTGTATCCTCAAATATATCATAGTTCACAAAATAATAGAGAACAGTTTATACTAAACATAAGTAAATTGGCCATCATAGGTTAGTTGGCAGATAAAGTATACATCACAACATAGGTAAATAGACAAACTGCGGTATGCAACTATATTTCCACTCTGGATAATAGATAAATAAAGCCATTAAATCTTATATAAGTACCCACTAAGTTATACTAATTAGCCATGTGGCACATTAGATCTGTAAAACATTGCGCCATATTCCAACACTACAGAGGCGGCTATACAGCGATCACACAGCCAAAGGAGTTGGCTTCTACACTCTTAGTGGGTACTTATATAAGATTTAATGGCTTTATTTATCTATTATACGGAGTAGACATATAGTTGCATACCTCAGTTTGTCTATTTACCCATGTTGTGATATATACTTTATCTGACAGCTAACCTATGATGGCCAATTTACTTATGTTTAGTATAAACGGTAATATTGACTAGGGTTAATGGTGTTATTGTTACTGATCCTGATGTATCAATATGACATTAATAATAGAAATGTATTGTATAGTAGTAGTGAATGATATTTTCACTTTTCTCACTATACACTTGAATGAAATAGTTTATACTGTGTGTTGGGGATACATCTTATTTATGTATTGTTGTTTTTTTTAATCTAATAAATTGCTTTTATTGGTATCCAGGCAACCAGGTGGTTGCCTTGACAACTGTTTTTGGTGCAATTTCTTGCACTGTCTTATGGGAGGGGCTTATTAGGTTTAAAAGTCACTATTTTTCACTTGCACTGTTTGGTCTGAGAACCCCGAAACGTCGCCATATAATAAATTATTTTATACTATATCTAAACCCAGCGAGTGCAGTCCTTGATTGAAGAAATCAATCTCTCTCTCTCTCTCTCTCTCTCTCTCTTCTGCTATTTGAAGAACATTGGAATGTGAAATATTCATATTTTTATGTTGAAGCGCACTTGAGAATATGCGATTGTGTTTGCGTGCGAGTAGGGTGTTAGTTTTTTCCCCCACTGTTTTTGCTCCATTGACTTCAATGGGGGAATACTTACTTAACCCCTTAATGACCGAGGACGTGCAGGGTACGTCCTCAAAAAAAGGCAGTTAACGCCTGAGGACGTACCCTGCACGTCCTCGGTGTGGAAAGCAGCTGGAAGCGATCCTGCTCACTTCCAGCTGCTTTCCGGTTATTGCAGTGATGCCTCGATATGGAGGCATCCTGCAATAACCTTTTACGGCCATCCGATGCAGAGAGAGCCACTCTGTGGCCCTCTCTGCACCGGACATCAATGGCCGGTTTCGTTGGTGGGTGGGAGCCGACTTGGGAGGCGGGTGGGCGGCCATCGGTGTGCCGCATGACGTCAAGGGGGGCGGGATCGGGGGCGCGATCGTCGGGGGAGCGCACGTGCACGGAGGGTGGCGGGCGGGCGCGTGCACGGGGCGGGAGCGGGTGGGAACCGCTACACTACGGAAAATGTATTAATAAATAAGACCTAATCTAAGCACAAAAAGTGATCATGGAGGGGATCATGGAGGGGTGGGGGGTTGGTTTTGTGTGGGGGGAAGCTACACTACAGAAACTTTTAATAAATGTAAAAAAAACCCATTTTTTTCTTCTAAACTGGGTACTGGCAGACAGCTGCCAGTACCCAAGATGGCGCCCATTAAGTTAGAGTGGGAGGGTTATAGAGCTTTTTAGGGGGGATCAGTGAGGTTGGGGTCTAAGGGGGGATCGTACACATCAGCATATGTAAATATGCTTCTTTTTTTTTTTTTTAAAAAAAGGGCCAAATACCTTTCTCCAACATAGGTGTGTCCGGTCCACGGCGTCATCCTTACTTGTGGGATATTCTCTTCCCCAACAGGAAATGGCAAAGAGCCCAGCAAAGCTGGTCACATGATCCCTCCTAGGCTCCGCCTACCCCAGTCATTCTCTTTGCCGTTGTACAGGCAACATCTCCACGGAGATGGCTTAGAGTTTTTTAGTGTTTAACTGTAGTTTTTATTATTCAATCAAGAGTTTGTTATTTTGAAATAGTGCTGGTATGTACTATTTACTCAGAAACAGAAAAGAGATGAAGATTTCTGTTTGTATGAGGAAAATGATTTTAGCAACCGTCACTAAAATCCATGGCTGTTCCACACAGGACTGTTGAGAGCAATTAACTTCAGTTGGGGGAACAGTGAGCAGTCTCTTGCTGCTTGAGGTATGACACATTCTAACAAGACGATGTAATGCTGGAAGCTGTCATTTTCCCTATGGGATCCGGTAAGCCATGTTTATTAAGATCGTAAATAAGGGCTTCACAAGGGCTTATTAAGACTGTAGACTTTTTCTGGGCTAAATCGATTCATTATTAACACATATTTAGCCTTGAGGAATCATTTATTCTGGGTATTTTGATATAATAATATCGGCAGGCACTGTTTTAGACACCTTATTCTTAGGGGCTTTCCCAAATCATAGGCAGAGCCTCATTTTCGCGCCGGTGTTGCGCACTTGTTTTTGAGAGGCATGACATGCAGTCGCATGTGAGAGGAGCTCTGATACTTAGAAAAGACTTTCTGAAGGCGTCATTTGGTATCGTATTCCCCTTTGGGCTTGGTTGGGTCTCAGCAAAGCAGATACCAGGGACTGTAAAGGGGTTAAAGTTAAAAACGGCTCCGGTTCCGTTATTTTAAGGGTTAAAGCTTCCAAATTTGGTGTGCAATACTTTGAAGGCTTTAAGACACTGTGGTGAAAATTTGGTGAATTTTGAACAATTCCTTCATATTTTTTCGCAATTGCAGTAATAAAGTGTGTTCAGTTTAAAATTTAAAGTGACAGTAACGGTTTTATTTTAAAACGTTTTTTGTACTTTGTTATCAAGTTTATGCCTGTTTAACATGTCTGAACTACCAGATAGACTGTGTTCTGAATGTGGGGAAGCCAGAATTCCTATTCATTTAAATAAATGTGATTTATGTGACAATGACAATGATGCCCAAGATGATTCCTCAAGTGAGGGGAGTAAGCATGGTACTGCATCATTCCCTCCTTCGTCTACACGAGTCTTGCCCACTCAGGAGGCCCCTAGTACATCTAGCGCGCCAATACTCCTTACTATGCAACAATTAACGGCTGTAATGGATAATTCTGTCAAAAACATTTTAGCCAAAATGAACACTTATCAGCGTAAGCGCGACTGCTCTGTTTTAGATACTGAAGAGCATGACGACGCTGATAATAATGGTTCTGAAGGGCCCCTAACCCAGTCTGATGGGGCCAGGGAGGTTTTGTCTGAGGGAGAAATTACTGATTCAGGGAACATTTCTCAACAAGCTGAACCTGATGTGATTACGTTTAAATTTAAGTTGGAACATTTCCGCATTCTGCTTAAGGAGGTATTATCCACTCTGGATGATTGTGACAAGTTGGTCATCCCAGAGAAACTATGTAAAATGGACAAGTTCCTAGAGGTCCCGGGGCTCCCAGAAGCTTTTCCTATACCCAAGCGGGTGGCGGACATTGTTAATAAAGAATGGGAAAGGCCCGGTATTCCTTTCGTCCCTCCCCCCATATTTAAAAAATTGTTTCCTATGGTCGACCCCAGAAAGGACTTATGGCAGACAGTCCCCAAGGTCGAGGGAGCGGTTTCCACTTTAAACAAACGCACCACTATACCCATAGAGGATAGTTGTGCTTTCAAAGATCCTATGGATAAAAAATTAGGTTTACTTAAAAAGATGTTTGTTCAGCAGGGTTACCTTCTACAACCAATTTCATGCGTTGTCCCTGTAGCTACAGCCGCATGTTTCTGGTTCGATGAGCTGATAAAGGCGGTCGATAGTGATTCTCCTCCTTATGAGGAGATTATGGACAGAATCAATGCTCTCAAATTGGCTAATTCTTTCACCCTAGACGCCACTTTGCAATTGGCTAGGTTAGCGGCTAAGAATTCTGGGTTTGCTATTGTGGCGCGCAGAGCGCTTTGGTTGAAATCTTGGTCAGCTGATGCGTCTTCCAAGAACAAGCTACTTAACATTCCTTTCAAGGGGAAAACGCTGTTTGGCCCTGACTTGAAAGAGATTATCTCTGATATCACTGGGGGTAAGGGCCACGCCCTTCCTCAGGATCGGCCTTTCAAGACAAAAAATAAACCTAATTTTCGTCCCTTTCGTAGAAATGGACCAGCCCAAAGTGCTACGTCCTCTAAGCAAGAGGGTAATACTTCTCAAGCCAAGCCTGCTTGGAGACCAATGCAAGGCTGGAACAAGGGAAAGCAGGCCAAGAAACCTGCCACTGCTACCAAGACAGCATGAAATGTTGGCCCCCGATCCGGGACCGGATCTGGTGGGGGGCAGACTCTCTCTCTTCGCTCAGGCTTGGGCAAGAGATGTTCTGGATCCTTGGGCGCTAGAAATAGTCTCCCAAGGTTATCTTCTGGAATTCAAGGGGCTTCCCCCAAGGGGGAGGTTCCACAGGTCTCAGTTGTCTTCAGACCACATAAAAAGACAGGCATTCTTACATTGTGTAGAAGACCTGTTAAAAATGGGAGTGATTCATCCTGTTCCATTAAGAGAACAAGGGATGGGGTTCTACTCCAATCTGTTCATAGTTCCCAAAAAAGAGGGAACGTTCAGACCAATCTTGGATCTCAAGATCTTAAACAAGTTTCTCAAGGTTCCATCGTTCAAGATGGAAACCATTCGAACTATTCTTCCTTCCATCCAGGAAGGTCAATTCCTGACCACAGTGGATTTAAAGGATGCGTATCTACATATTCCTATCCACAAGGAACATCATCGGTTCCTAAGGTTCGCATTCCTGGACAAGCATTACCAGTTCGTGGCGCTTCCTTTCGGATTAGCCACTGCTCCAAGGATTTTCACAAAGGTACTAGGGTCCCTTCTAGCTGTGCTAAGACCAAGGGGCATTGCTGTAGTACCTTACTTGGACGACATTCTGATTCAAGCGTCGTCCCTTCCTCAAGCAAAGGCTCACACGGACATTGTCCTGGCCTTTCTCAGATCTCACGGATGGAAAGTGAACGTGGAAAAGAGTTCTCTATCTCCGTCAACAAGGGTTCCCTTCTTGGGAACAATAATAGACTCCTTAGAAATGAGGATTTCTTTCATGTAATTAGCAAGAGTCCATGAGCTAGTGACGTATGGGATATACATTCCTACCAGGAGGGGCAAAGTTTCCCAAACCTTAAAATGCCTATAAATACACCCCTCACCACACCCACAATTCAGTTTTACAAACTTTGCCTCCGATGGAGGTGGTGAAGTAAGTTTGTGCTAGATTCTACGTTGATATGCGCTCCGCAGCAAGTTGGAGCCCGGTTTTCCTCTCAGCGTGCAGTGAATGTCAGAGGGATGTGAGGAGAGTATTGCCTATTTGAATGCAGTGATCTCCTTCTAAGGGGTCTATTTCATAGGTTCTCTGTTATCGGTCGTAGAGATTCATCTCTTACCTCCCTTTTCAGATCGACGATATACTCTTATATATACCATTACCTCTGCTGATTCTCGTTTCAGTACTGGTTTGGCTATCTGCTATATGTAGATGAGTGTCCTGGGGTAAGTAAGTCTTATTTTCTGTGACACTCCTAGCTATGGTTGGGCACTTTGTTTATAAAGTTCTAAATATATGTATTCAAACATTTATTTGCCTTGACTCAGAATGTTCAACTTTCCTTATTTTCAGACCGTCAGTTTCATATTTGGGATAATGCATTTTAATTTAACATATTTTACCTTAAAATTTGACTTTTTCCCTGTGGGCTGTTAGGCTCGCGGGGGCTGAAAATGCTTCATTTTATTGCGTCATTCTTGGCGCGGACTTTTTTTGGCGCAAAAATTCTATTTCCGTTTCCGGCGTCATACGTGTCGCCGGAAGTTGCGTCATTCTTTGACGTTATTTTGCGCCAAAAATGTCGGCGTTCCGGATGTGGCGTCATTTTTGGCGCCAAAAGCATTTAGGCGCCAAATAATGTGGGCGTCTTTTTTGGCGCTAAAAAATATGGGCGTCATTTTTGTCTCCACATTATTTAAGTCTCATTATTTATTGCTTCTCGTTGCTAGAAGCTTGTTCACTGGCATTTTTTTCCCATTCCTGAAACTGTCATTTAAGGAATTTTGATCAATTTTGCTTTATATGTTGTTTTTTTCTTTTACATATTGCAAGATGTTCCACGTTGCAACTGAGTCAGAAGTTACTACAGGAAAATCACTGCACAGTGCTGGAGCAACCAAGCTAAGTCTGCTATAAACTTTTGGTATCTGTTTCTCCAGCTGTTATTTGTATTGCATGTCATGTCAAACTTATTAATGCAGATAAAATTTCCTTTAGTACTGTTACATTACCTGTTGCTGTTCCGTCAACATCTAATTTTCAGAGTGTTCCTGATAACATAAGAGATTTTATTTATTTTAAATCCATTAAGAAGGCTATGTCTGTTATTTCTCCTTCTAGTATACATAAAAGTCTTTTAAAACTTCTCTTTTTTTCAGATGAATTTTTAAATGAACATCATCATTCTGATACTGATAATGGTTCTTCTGGTTCAGAGGTTTCTGTCTCAGAGGTTGATGCTGATAAATCTTTGTATTTGTTCAAGATGGAATTTATTCGTTCTTTACTTAAAGAAGTGTTATTTGCATTAGAAATAGAGGATTCTGGTCCTCTTGATACTAAATGTAAACGTTTAAATAAGGTTTTTAAATCTCCTGTAGTTATTCCAGAAGTGTTTTATCTCCCTGATGCTATTTCTGAAGTAATTTCCAGGGAATGGAATAATTTGGGTAATTTATTTACTCCTTCTAGACGTTTAAGCAAATTATATCCTGTGCCATCTGACAGATTAGAGTTTTTTGGGACAAAAATCCCTAAGGTTATGGGGCTGTCTCTACTCCTGCTAATGTACTACTATTCCTATGGCAGATAGTACTTCATTTAAGGATCCTTTAGATAGGAAAATTGAATCCTTTCTAAGAAAAGCTTACTTATGTTCAGGTAATCTTCTTAGACCTGCTATATTTTTAGCGGATGTTGCTGCAGCTTCAACTTTTTGGTTAGAAGCTTTAGAGCAACAAGTAACAGATCATAATTTTATAGCATTATTATTATTCTATAACATGCTAATAATTTTGTTGGTGATACCATCTTTTGATATCATTAGAGTTGATGTCAGGTATATGTCTCTAGCTATTTTAGCTAGAAAAGCTTTATGGATTAAACTTGGAATGCTGACATGTCTTCTAAGTCAACTTTGCTTTCCCTTTCTTTCCAGGGTAAATATTCATTTCGTTCCTTTCCTCACAACAAGGAACAAAAGCCTGATCCTTCATCCTCAGGAGCGGTATCAGTTTGGAAACTATTTCCAGTTTGGAATATATCCGAGCCTTATAGAAACCTATAGCCAGCTCCTAAGTACCTATGAAGGTGCGGCCCTTATTCCAGCTCAGCTGGTATGGGGCAGATTACGTTTTCTTCAAAGAAATTTGGATCAATTCCGTTCTTAATCTCTGGTTTCAGAAACATTGTTTCAGAAAGGTACAGAATTGGCTTCAAGTTAAGGCCTCCTGCTAAGAGATTCTTTTCTTTCCCGTGTCCCAGTTAACACAGCAAGGCTCAGCATTTCTGAAATGTGTTTCAGATCTAGAGTTGGCTGGAGTATTTATGCCAGTTCCAGTTCTGGAACAGGGGCTGGGGTTTTATTTTATCTCTTCATTGTACCAAAGAAGGTCAATTCCTTCAGACCAGTTCTGGATCTATCATTATTGAATCGTTATGTTAGGATACCAACATTCAAGATGGTTACTGTAGGACTATCCTGCCTTTTGTTTAGCAAGGGCATTATATGTCTACAATAGATTTACAGGATGTGTATCTGCATATTCCGATTCATCCAGATCACTTTTAGTGTCTGAGATTCTCTTTTTAGACAAGCATTACCAGTTTTGTGGCTCTACCGTTTGGCCTAGCCTCAGTTCCAAGAATTTTTTTCAAAGGTTCTCGGTGCCCTTCTTTCTGTAATCAGAGAATAGGGTTTTGGTATTTCCTTATTTGGACGATATCTTGGTACTTGCTCAGTCTTCTCATTTTCGTAGAATCTCATACGAATCGACTTGTGTTGTTTCTTCAAGTTCATGGTTGGAGGATCAATTTACCAATCAGTTCATTGATTCCTCAGACAAGGGTAACCTTTTTAGGTTTCTAGATAAATTCAGTGTCTATGACTCTGTCCTTGTCAGACAAGAGAAGTTTAACATTGATATCAGCTTGTCAAATCCTTCAGTCACAATCATTCCCTTTGGTAGCCTTATGCATGGAAATGTTGGGTCTTAGGACTGCCGCATCAGATGCGATCTCCTTTGCTCGTTTTCACATGCGACCTCTTCAGCTCTGTATGCTGAACCAATGGTGCAGGGATTACTCAAAGATATCTCAATTAATATCTTTAAACCGATTTTACGACACTCTCTGACATGGTGGACAGATCACCATTGTTTAGTTCAGGGGGCTTCTTTGTTCTTCCGACCTGGACTATAATCTCAACAGATGCTAGTTTTACAGGTTGGGGAGCTGTGTGGGGGTATCTGACGGCACAAGGGGTTTGGGAATCTCAGGAGGTGAGATTTCCGATCAATATTTTGGAACTCCGTGCAATTTTCAGAGCTCTTCAGTCTTGGCCTCTTCCGAAGAGAGAGTTGTTCATTTGTTTTCAGATAAGACAATGTCACAACTGTGGCATACATCAATCATCAAGGACTCACAGTCCTCTGGCTATGAAAGAAGTATCTCGAATTTTGGTTTGGGCGGAATCCAGCTCCTGTCTAATCTCTGCGGTTTATATCCCAGGTATGGACAATTGGAAAGCGGATTATCTCAGTCGCCAAACGTTGCATCCGGGCGAATGGTCTCTTCACCCAGAGGTATTTCTTCAGATTGTTCAAATGGGGGAACTTCCAGAAATAGATCTGATGGCTTCTCATCTAAACAAGAAACTTCCCAGGTATCTGTCCAGATCCCGGGATCCTCAGGCGGAGGCAGTGGATGCATTTTCACTTCCTTGGAAGTATCATCCTGCCTATATCTTTCCGCCTCTAGTTCTTCTTCCAAGAGTAATCTCCAAGATTCTGAAGGAATGCTCGTTTGTTCTGCTGGTAGCTCCGGCATGGCCTCACAGGTTTTGGTATGCGGATCTTGTCCGGATGGCCTCTTGCCAACCGTGGACTCTTCCGTTAAGACCAGACCTTTTGTCTCAAGGTCCTTTTTTCCATCAGGATCTGAAATCCTTAAATTTAAAGGTATGGAGATTGAACGCTTGATTCTTGGTCAAAGAGGTTTCTCTGACTCTGTGATTAATACTATGTTACAGGCTCGTAAATCTGTATCCAGAGAGATATATTATAGAGTCTGGAAGACTTATATTTCTTGGTGTCTTTCTCATCATTTTTCCTTGGCATTCTTTTAGAATACCGAGAATATTACAATTTCTTCAGGATGGTTTAGATAAGGGTTTGTCCGCAAGTTCCTTGAAAGGTCAAATCTCTGCTCTTTCTGTTCTTTTTCACAGAAAGATTGCTATTCTTCCTGATATTCATTGTTTTGTACAAGCTTTGGTTCGTATAAAGCCTGTCATTAAGTCAATTTCTCCTCCTTGGAGTTTGAATTTGGTTCTGGGGGCTCTTCAAGCTCCTCCATTTGAACCTATGCATTCATTGGATATTAAATTACTTTCTTGGAAAGTTTTGTTCCTTTTGGCCATCTCTTCTGCCAGAAGAGTTTCTGAATTATCTGCTCTTTCTTGTGAGTCTCCTTTTCTGATTTTTCATCAGGATAAGGCGGTGTTGCGAACTTCTTTTGAATTTTTACCTAAGTTGTGAATTCCAACAACATTAGTAGAGACATTGTGGTTCTTTCATTATGTCCTAATCCTAAGAATTCTAAGGAGAAATCGTTGCATTCTTTGGATGTTATTAGAGCTTTGAAATATTATGTTGAAGCTACTAAGTCTTTCCGAAAGACTTCTGGTTTATTTGTTATCTTTTCCGGTTTTAGAAAGGCCAGAAAACTTCTGCCATTTCTTTGGCATCTTGGTTGAAATCTTTATTTCATCTTGCCTATATTGAGTTGGGTAAGACTCCGCCTCATAGGATTACAGCTCATTCTACTAGGTCAGTTTCTACTTCCTGGGCGTTTAGGAATGAAGCTTCGGTTGATCAGATTTGCAAGTGGCAACTTGGTTCTCTTTGCATACTTTTACCAAATTCTACCATTTTGTTGTATTTTCTTCTTCTGAAGCAGTTTTTGGTAGAAAAGTACTTCAGGCAGCGGTTTCAGTTTGAATCTTCTGCTTATGTTTTTCATTAAACTTTATTTTGGGTGTGGATTATTTTCAGCAGGAATTGGCTGTCTTTATTTTATCCCTCCCTCTCTAGTGACTCTTGTGTGGAAAGATCCACATCTTGGGTAGTCATTATCCCATACGTCACTAGCTCATGGACTCTTGCTAATTACATGAAAGAAAACATAATTTATGTAAGAACTTACCTGATAAATTCATTTCTTTCATATTAGCAAGAGTCCATGAGGCCCGCCCTTTTTTGTGGTGGTTATGATTTTTTTGTATAAAGCACAATTATTCCAATTCCTTATTTTATATGCTTTCGCACTTTTTTCTTATCACCCCACTTCTTGGCTATTCGTTAAACTGAATTGTGGGTGTGGTGAGGGGTGTATTTATAGGCATTTTAAGGTTTGGGAAACTTTGCCCCTCCTGGTAGGAATGTATATCCCATACGTCACTAGCTCATGGACTCTTGCTAATATGAAAGAAATGAATTTATCAGGTAAGTTCTTACATAAATTATGTTTTTTCTGACAGAGGCCAGAAAAACAAAACTTCTAAACTCTTGTCAAATACTTCATTCCGTTCCTCTTCCTTCCATAGCGCAGTGCATGGAAGTGATCGGTTTGATGGTAGCGGCAATGGACATAGTTCCTTTTGCGCGCATTCATCTAAGACCATTACAACTGTGCATGCTCAGTCAGTGGAATGGGGACTATACAGACTTGTCTCCGAAGATACAAGTAAATCAGAGGACCAGAGACTCACTCCGTTGGTGGCTGTCCCTGGACAACCTGTCACAAGGGATGACATTCCGCAGACCGGAGTGGGTCATCGTCACGACCGACGCCAGTCTGATGGGCTGGGGCGCGGTCTGGGGATCCCTGAAAGCTCAGGGTCTTTGGTCTCGGGAAGAATCTCTTCTACCGATAAATATTCTGGAACTGAGAGCGATATTCAATGCTCTCAAGGCTTGGCCTCAGCTAGCGAGGGCCAAGTTCATACGGTTTCAATCAGACAACATGACAACTGTTGCGTACATCAACCATCAGGGGGGAACAAGGAGTTCCCTAGCGATGGAAGAAGTGACCAAAATCATTCTATGGGCGGAGTCTCACTCCTGCCACCTGTCTGCTATCCACATCCCAGGAGTGGAAAATTGGGAAGCGGATTTTCTGAGTCGTCAGACATTGCATCCGGGGGAGTGGGAACTCCATCCGGAAATCTTTGCCCAAGTCACTCAGCTGTGGGGCATTCCAGACATGGATCTGATGGCCTCTCGTCAGAACTTCAAAGTTCCTTGCTACGGGTCCAGATCCAGGGATCCCAAGGCGGCTCTAGTGGATGAACTAGTAGCACCTTGGACCTTCAAACTAGCTTATGTGTTCCCGCCGTTTCCTCTCATCCCCAGGCTGGTAGCCAGGATCAATCAGGAGAGGGCGTCGGTGATCTTGATAGCTCCTGCGTGGCCACGCAGGACTTGGTATGCAGATCTGGTGAATATGTCATCGGCTCCACCTTGGAAGCTACCTTTGAGACGAGACCTTCTTCTTCAGGGTCCGTTCGAACATCCGAATCTGGTTTCACTCCAGCTGACTGCTTGGAGATTGAACGCTTGATCTTATCGAAGCGAGGGTTCTCAGATTCTGTTATCAATACTCTTGTTCAGGCCAGAAAGCCTGTAACTAGAAAGATTTACCACAAAATTTGGAAAAGATATATCTGTTGGTGTGAATCTAAAGGATTCCCTTGGGACAAGGTTAAGATTCCTAAGATTCTATCCTTCCTTCAAGAAGGACTGGAAAAAGGATTATCTGCTAGTTCCCTGAAGGGACAGATTTCTGCCTTGTCTGTGTTACTTCACAAAAAGCTGGCAGCTGTGCCAGATGTTCAAGCCTTTGTTCAGGCTCTGGTTAGAATTAAGCCTGTTTACAAACCTTTGACTCCTCCTTGGAGTCTCAACTTAGTTCTTTCAGTTCTTCAGGGGGTTCCGTTTGAACCCTTACATTCCGTTGATATTAAGTTATTATCTTGGAAAGTTTTGTTTTTAGTTGCAATTTCTTCTGCTAGAAGAGTTTCAGAATTATCTGCTCTGCAGTGTTCTCCTCCTTATCTGGTGTTCCATGCAGATAAGGTGGTTTTACGTACTAAACCTGGTTTTCTTCCAAAAGTTGTTTCTAACAAAAACATTAACCAGGAGATTATCGTACCTTCTCTGTGTCCGAAACCAGTTTCAAAGAAGGAACGTTTGTTGCACAATTTGGATGTTGTTCGCGCTCTAAAATTCTATTTAGATGCTACAAAGGATTTTAGACAAACATCTTCCTTGTTTGTTGTTTATTCCGGTAAAAGGAGAGGTCAAAAAGCAACTTCTACCTCTCTCTCTTTTTGGATTAAAAGCATCATCAGATTGGCTTACGAGACTGCCGGACGGCAGCCTCCCGAAAGAATCACGGCTCATTCCACTAGGGCTGTGGCTTCCACATGGGCCTTCAAGAACGAGGCTTCTGTTGATCAGATATGTAGGGCAGCGACTTGGTCTTCACTGCACACTTTTACCAAATTTTACAAGTTTGATACTTTTGCTTCTTCTGAGGCTATTTTTGGGAGAAAGGTTTTGCAAGCCGTGGTGCCTTCCATTTAGGTGACCTGATTTGCTCCCTCCCTTCATCCGTGTCCTAAAGCTTTGGTATTGGTTCCCACAAGTAAGGATGACGCCGTGGACCGGACACACCTATGTTGGAGAAAACAGAATTTATGTTTACCTGATAAATTACTTTCTCCAACGGTGTGTCCGGTCCACGGCCCGCCCTGGTTTTTTTAATCAGGTCTGATAATTTATTTTCTTTAACTACAGTCACCGCGGTACCATATGGTTTCTCCTATGCAAATATTCCTCCTTAACGTCGGTCGAATGACTGGGGTAGGCGGAGCCTAGGAGGGATCATGTGACCAGCTTTGCTGGGCTCTTTGCCATTTCCTGTTGGGGAAGAGAATATCCCACAAGTAAGGATGACGCCGTGGACCGGACACACCGTTGGAGAAAGTAATTTATCAGGTAAACATAAATTCTGTTTTTATTTTAGTACTGGCAGAGGTGGGGGAGGGAAGAGAGCTGTTTGGGAGGGATCAGGGGGTCTGATGTTTCAGGTGGGAGGCTGAGCTCTACACTAAATCTAATATTAACCCTGCAAGCTCCCTACAAGCTACCTAATTAACCCCTTCACTGCTAGCCATAATACACGTGTGATGCGCAGCGGCATTTAGCGGCCTTCTAAATACCAAAAAGCAATGCCAAAGCCATATATGTCTGCTATTTCTGAACAAAGGGGATCCCAGAGAAGCATTTACAACCATTTGTGCCATAACTGCACAAGCTGTTTGTAAATTATTTCAGTGAGAAACCTAAAATTGTGAAAAATGTAACTTTTTTTTTTATTTGATCGCATTTGGCGGTGAAATGGTGGCATGAAATATACCAAAATGGGCCTAGATCAATACTTGGGGTTGTCTACTACACTACACTAAAGCTAAAATTACCCCAAAAAGCTCCCTACATGCTCCCTAATTAACCCCTACACTGCTGGGCATAATACACGTGTGGTGCGCAGTGGCATTTAGTGGCATTCTAATTACCAAAAAGCAACACCAAAGCCATATAAGTCTGCTATTTATGAACAAAGGGGATCCCAGAGAAGAATTTACAACCATTTGTGCCATATTTGCACAAGCTGTTTGTAAATAATTTCAGTGAGAAACCTAAAGTTTGTGAAAAAATTTGTGAAAAAGTGAACAATTTTTTTTATTTGATCGCATTTGGCGGTGAAATGGTGGCATGAAATATACCAAAATGGGCCTAAATCAATACTTTGGGTTGTCTTCTAAAAAAAAATATATACATGTCAAGGGATATTCAGGGATTCCTGAAAGATATTAGTGTTCCAATGTAACTAGCGCTAATTTTGAAAAAAAGTGGTTTGGAAATAGCAAAGTGCTACTTGTATTTATGGCCCTATAACTTGCAAAAAAAGCAAAGAACATGTAAACATTGGGTATTTCTAAACTCAGGACAAAATTTAGAAACTATTTAGCATGGGTGTTTTTTGGTGGTCGTAGATGTGTAACAGATTTTTGGGGTCAAAGTTATAAAAAGTGTGTTTTTTTTCCATTTTTTCCTCATATTTTATAATTTTTTTTATAGTAAATTATAAGATATGATGAAAATAATGGTATCTTTAGAAAAACGAGAAAAACGGTATATAATATGTGTGGGTACAGTAAATGAGCAAGAGGAAAATTACAGCTAAACACAAACACCGCAAAAATGTAAAAATAGCCTTGGTCCCAAACGGACAGAAAATGGAAAAGTGCTCTGGTCACTAAGGGGTTAAAGGGACAGTAAAGTTAAAAAAAAAAAAAAAACTTTCATGATTTAAATAGAGCATGTAATTTTTAACAACTTTCCTATTTACTTTTATTACCAATTTTGTTTTGTTCTCTTGGTATTCTTAGTTAAAAGCTAAATCTAGGAGGTTCATATGCTAATTTCTTAGACCTTGAAGGCTGCCTTTAATCTGAAAGCATTTTTGACAGTTTTTCACCACTAGAGGGCGTAAGTTCATGTGTTTCATATAGATAACATTGAGCTCAGGCACGTGAAGCTCCTAGGATTCAGCACTGATTGGCTAAAAATGCAAGTCTGTCAAAATAACTAAAATAAGGGGCCAGTTAGCAGAGGCATAGATACAAGGTAATCACAGAGGTAAAAAGTATATTATTATAACTGTATTGGTTATGCAAAATTGGGGAATGGGTAATAAAGGGATTATCTATCTTTTTAAACAACACAAAATCTGGTGTTTACTGTTACTTTAACAGTGCATACAATATTCTAAGTTCGACTTTTTACGCACATCAACACTCGCAAAAACCTTACTTCTAATGGAGTTAGGGTTTGAGCGGTAGTGTTAAAGGGACACTGTAGCCAAAAAAAAATCTTTTGTGATTCAGAAAGAGCATGCAATTTTAAGCAACTTTCTAATTTACTCCTATTATCAAATTGTCTTCATTTTCTTGGTTTGTTTATTTGAAATGCAAGAATGTAAGTTTAGATGCCGGCCCATTTTAGGTGAACAACCTGGGTTGTCCTTGCTGATTGGACAGCATCTTTAAACAAGTGCTGTCCATGGTTCTGAACCCACAATTTGCTGGCTCCTTAGCTGAGATGCCTTCTTTTCAAATAAAGATTGCAAGAGAATGAAGAAAAATTGATAATAGAAGTAAATTAGAAAGTTGCTGACAATTACATGCTCTATCTGAATCATGAAAGAAAAAATTTGGGTTCAGTGTCCCTTTAAATACCGCTCCACTTGTAATCTGGCCCACAATGGGCTGAGCTTATTGGGAAAGCATACCCCTCTCTATCTGTCCAATTATTTACACAAAGTCCTCCTTATTTATCACTGTTTAATCAAAGACCAATACTTTAGTACCTCTGTCTCAGCCCACACTAGGAGCATTGTTTTATCTAAAAATCCTTGTTTTCATAGTTGTTTTGTAACCATTACAAAGTACAGAAATGTTCAGCATAGGTGGGGGTACTATAGGCAAAATCAGCTATTT
Organism: Bombina bombina; assembly: GCF_027579735.1. Lineage (NCBI taxonomy): Eukaryota > Metazoa > Chordata > Amphibia > Anura > Bombinatoridae > Bombina > Bombina bombina. The sequence goes on from NC_069501.1 coordinate 471,260,212, forward strand.
CAAATGGGAAAATAAAGGTAAAGATGCAATTTGTAAATGTAATACTCTCCAGTAGGTAAAATGGATAATTGGGAACACATTAAAGGGGAGAAAATGTTAGAGCACACTTTCCCTTTAAAGGGACACTACTTGTCTTGTAATTGCAAGATATTTCTGTTGTCTTGCCATAGAATAACATATCGGCCAATCATTTTTAAATCAAATTAACATCTTGTCTACTGCATTTGTTTTTCAATATCCAAACTCCACCCTTACACTTGTCTTATTTGGAGGCACTAATCCGTTCTTGTGTCTGCAGACAACAAGGCTAACCATGTTCATGTTTTTAGTATAAAGTGCATTGTTTTGCAGTTATAATCAGTTAAAGCCATTTAGGGAAATGCCTGTAGCCCGGTTAGCATTTCAAAAACAGCAGGGTGCTTTTCCAAGTCTGAAAATTAGAAAAGCCACACATTTCAGAGCTAAAGTACATGAAAAGGGGGCAAAATAAATAATGAAAGTATATTGTAAAGAGTTACTGCATATCTAAACATTTTATATTACAATTTCAAGGTATTTTCTGTCCCTTTAAGTATTGTGACATTTGCCCATTGCAGCATTTTACCCAGTGACTGGTGAGATCAGAGCACATGTATTACTGAACACACACACACATACACACACACACACACACACACACACATATATATATATATATATATATATATATATATATATATATATATATATATATATATATATGTATATATGTATATATATATATGTATATTTGTGTGTATATGTGTATATATATCCAAATACAAACAAGGGATTTTCCAGCCGTGAGTAGATTAAAACTTGTAACTTTTATTGGTATACTTTAAAAGCATATACAAACAAGGGGAAATAAAAGGGCATCAGATCAGGTCAGGTCTTACGCGTTTCAGCTCCACTGAGCCGTACTCATAGACCTCTGATCTGGTGCAGTAGTAGCACAACTATATATACATTATAATGAGACTAATTAAAAACAGTCTTGCCCAATTAGTTTCTGTCGTTTAACCCCTAAATGTTATTGTTTGTGTGGTTTCCTCTCTATAGTATTATATTATATGGGGTGCCAGAAACTTATGTATGTATATGCTTTGTTAATACAGGCTTCTGGAGTCTATTATGAATTAAAGTACTGTATAACAATTTCTCGAGGTCAATATAATTGTTGTATTTTAATTTATAATCTTATTGTCTTCTTTAAATTGTTATTTACAGGAATATGTCTTTATTTATATAAATTTGATTAATTCAAAGAGGCTCTAAGAGGGGCTATATATATAGTGGGTTTATTCCCAAAAGTTTATAAGCTCAAACCTGGAATTAAATCCATAGGGGACATTTGTTTTCAGTCGGAACATCCAATATACCTCTTTCTTGCTAAGTATACTGTCCAAGTCACCCCCCCTTGAGTCTAAGGTTATTTTTTCTACTATTATCCACTTGAGTGATGTTGTGTTTCTATTGTGTACCTCTATAAAATGTTTGGTTATCGGTAGGAGCTTGTCCTCTCTTTGTCTACTCTTTTCTGTGTCTACTGTGATACTGGATAAGTGCTCTCTAATTCTATTTCTTATTTCTCTCACCGTTTTACCGATATACTGAAGTTTGCAAATATTACACTCTATGAGATACACTACCCCTTTTTCTCTACAGTTTAAATGTCTATTTATCTGGAATGTTTCTCCTGTCATTGTCGATTTGAAAGTGTTTCCTATGTCTGCTTGTTTACAAGCCTTACAATCACTGTAGCCACATTTATAGAGACCTTTAGATTGTAACCAAGTTGTTCTTTTACTCATTTTTAAGTTTGTTGGGGAGACTATGTTCCCTATCGTTCTGCCTCTTCTATATGAAAATAAACAATTACTGTCTAATATTTTTGCTAGACTGCTGTCTGCTCTCAGAATGGGTAGATGTTTCTTTATTATGTTACATATTTGATTATATTGTGGTGAATATTGAGTAACAAACTTGATTCTATTGGCATCAAATCTAGGTTTCTTTTTAGGTTTTGTTATAATCAAGTCTCCCTGTACTTTAGTGGACACTGCCATGCGTGCATTCTTTATGGTTTGTTTATTGTAGCCTCTATCTTTAAGTTGTTTGTCTAGAACAGGGGTGTCAAACTTGCGGCCCGCGGGCCTCATGCGGCCCTCATGCGGCCCTCAACCTAATTTTGTGCGGAACACGCCACCTCCATGAAAAATATTAATTATAATATGCTTATTACTTAAAGAGCGAGTGCGCTTACTATTAGGGATGCACATACATTAAAACATACGTTATTAAAAAGAAAAAGACAGATAAGTGCATAATGATTTCTTTAACACATGCAGTTCATTACTATGGTAGCACTGATTCCCACATCATTTCTGTCCATTCCTTTCCATCATTTTCTCTTTAACTAAAATCACATACTTTATATATATTTCTATGTATTTATTTTATATTATGTACAACAGGTATGTCTATCACTATTATAAACTGTGGGTCGCAGGTGGAGCGTGTGTCTCACCTTCTTAAAAGCATTAGAGCACATTTCCTCAAGCCAGAGTAAGTTAATTAGGAGTTGCAGAACACAATCTTTTGAAATGTATACAGTTATCGCAAATGCCACTGTACTGTTTAGCAATGACAAGATATGTAGGTAGTGTGCGGCCCACGTGAGTTGTACTTGTATGGAAAATGGCCCGCAACTAAAATGAGTTTGACACCACTGGTCTAGAAGATTTGCCTCTTTTAAATAGTCCTCCTCATTGGAACAGTTTCTTTTTATTCTAATGTGTTGGCCTTTTGCTATGACTCTAAAAATTTCTTTGGGATGTTCGCTCCTTGCATGTAAAAGTGCATTCTTTGTTATTGTTTTTTTATATATTGTGGTTTCAATTTTGCCACTACAATTATTACCTCGCAATGTGAGGTCCAAGTAATTAATTTCTCTATTTTTTAACTCATGTGTAAATCTAATTCCCATCTTATTGGCTCCTATGTATTTTAGGAAGTTCTCTATGGTGGTGTCGTCCCCCCTCCCATATTAGGATCAGGTCATCAATGAATATATGGTAAAGTTTAATGTTTTCCCTGAAGGGGCTTCCATCCGCATAGATGTGGCACAGCTCCCACCAACCCATAAATAGGTTGGCGTATGTGGGGGCAAATTTTGCCCCCATAGCTGTGCCACATCTCTGCAGGTAGAACACCCCCCCATAAGAGAAATAATTATGAGTTAGAAGATATTCTATGTGTGTATGTATGTGTATATATATATATATATATATATATATATATATATATATATATATATATATATATATATATATATAGCAACCAGACGTGGACTCGTTGCTCAGTGTGCTTAGAGTAATATGGCTACACCTCACTGACGAGGCCCAATGAAGCCCGAAACGATCGTCTGGGGTTGCTATGTTCCATGTTCAGAGAGGAATTGCCTGTTATTTCAACGCTGGACTGAACGTAATAGGCGAGATCAGACTGATATACTACAGGAAAGTTCTACTCTGTGAAAAGCATTTCTGGGCTAAAAGAAGCTGCACCCAGGTGGTAAATCGCCATAGAACAGGCTAACAATGGTATTGAGCTGGTTGTTCGTTCCTGTGAGTGTGCTGCTCTCTGTGTATTTAGTCTCCCTATGGGAAAAAGGGGCAACCAGACGTGGACTCCTTGCTCAGTGTGCTTAGAGGAATATGGCTACACCTCACTGACGAGGCCCAATGAAGGCCGAAGCGATTGTCTGGGGTTGCTATGTTCCTTGTTCAGAGAGGAATTGCCTGGTATTTCGGCGCTGGACTGACCGTAATAGGCGAGATCAGACTGATATACTACAGCAAAGTTCTAAGACGCGGACAGGACCGCCAATAAGAGCCACACCGCAAACTTAATTTCTTTCATGTAATTAACAAGAGTCCATGAGCTAGTGACGTATGGGATATACATTCCTACCAGGAGGGGCAAAGTTTCCCAAACCTCAAAATGCCTACAAATACACCCCTCACCACACCCACAAATCAGTTTTACAAACTTTGCCTCCAAGGGAGGTGGTGAAGTAAGTTTGTGCTAGATTCTACGTTGATATGCGCTCCGCAGCAAGTTGGAGCCCGGTTTTCCTCTCAGCGTGCAGTGAATGTCAGAGGGATGTGAAGAGAGTATTGCCTATTGAATGCAGTGATCTCCTTCTACGGGGTCTATTTCATAAGGTTCTCTGTTATCGGTCGTAGAGATTCATCTCTTACCTCCCTTTTCAGATCGACGATATACTCTTATATTTACCATTACCTCTACTGATTCTCGTTTCAGTACTGGTTTGGCTTTCTACAAACATGTAGATGAGTGTCCTGGGGTAAGTAAGTCTTATTTTCTGTGACACTCTAAGCTATGGTTGGGCACTTTATTTATAAAGTTCTAAATATATGTATTCAAACATTTATTTGCCTTGACTCAGAATGTTCAACTTTCCTTATTTTCAGACAGTCAGTTTCATATTTGGGATTATGCATTGAATTATCATATTTTTCTTACCTCAAAAATTTGACTTTTTTTTCCCTGTGGGCTGTTAGGCTCGCGGGGGCTGAAAATGCTTCATTTTATTGCGTCATTCTTGGCGCGGACTTTTTTGGCGCAAAAATTCTTTTCCGTTTCCGGCGTCATACGTGTCGCCGGAAGTTACGTCATTTTTTTGACGTTATTTTGCGCCAAAAATGTCGGCGTTCCGGATGTGGCGTCATTTTTGGCGCCAAAAGCATTTAGGCGCCAAATAATGTGGGCGTCTTATTTGGCGCTAAAAAATATGGGCGTCGCTTTTGTCTCCACATTATTTCAGTCTCATTTTTCATTTGCTTCTGGTTGCTAGAAGCTTGATATTTGGCATTCTTTCCCATTCCTGAAACTGTCTTATAAGGAATTTGATCTATTTTGCTTTATATGTTGTTTTTTTCTTACATATTGCAAGATGTCTCACGTTGCATCTGAGCCAGAAGATACTACAGGAAAATCACTGCCTGCTGGATCTACCAAAGCTAAGTGTATCTGCTGTAAATTTTTGGTAGCTATTCCTCCAGCTGTTGTTTGTAATAATTGTCATGACAAACTTGTTAAAGCAGATAATATTTCCTTTAGTAATGTACCATTGCCTGTTGCAGTTCCCTCAACATCTAAGGTGCAGAATGTTCCTGATAACATAAGAGATTTTGTTTCTGAATCCATAAAGAAGGCTTTGTCTGTTATTTCTCCTTCTAGTAAACGTAAAAAGTCTTTTAAATCTTCTCTCTCTACAGATGAATTTTTAAATGAACACCATCATTCTGATTCTTTGGACTCTTCTGGTTCAGAGGATTCTATCTCAGAGATTGATGCTGATAAATCTTCATATTTATTTAAGATGGAATTTATTCGCTCTTTACTTAAAGAAGTACTAATTGCTTTAGAAATAGAGGATTCTAGTCCTCTTGATACTAATTCTATACGTTTGGATAAGGTTTTTAAAGCTCCTGCGGTTATTCCAGAAGTTTTTCCTGTTCCTAATGCTATTTCTGCAGTGATTTCCAAAGAATGGGATAAATTGGGAAATTCATTTACTCCTTCTAAACGTTTTAAGCAATTATATCCTGTTCCGCCTGACAGGTTAGAATTTTGGGACAAAATCCCTAAAGTTGATGGGGCTATTTCTACCCTTGCTAAACGTACTACCATTCCTACGTCAGATGGTACCTCGTTTAAGGATCCTTTAGATAGAAAAATTGAATCCTTTCTAAGAAAAGCTTATCTGTGTTCAGGTAATCTTCTTAGACCTGCTATATCATTGGCTGATGTTGCTGCAGCTTCAACTTTTTGGTTGGAAACCCTAGCGCAACAAGTAGCAAATCGTGATTCTCATGATATTATTATTCTTCTTCAGCATGCTAATAATTTTATCTGTGATGCCATTTTTGATATTATTAGAGTTGATGTTAGGTTTATGTCTCTAGCTATCTTAGCCAGAAGAGCTTTATGGCTTAAGACTTGGAATGCTGATATGGCTTCTAAATCAACTCTACTTTCCGTTTCTTTCCAGGGAAACAAATTATTTGGTTCTCAGTTGGATTCTATTATTTCAACTGTTACTGGTGGGAAAGGAACTTTTTTACCACAGGATAAAAAATCTAAAGGTAAAAACAGGGCTAACAATCGTTTTCGTTCCTTTCGTTTCAACAAAGAACAAAAGCCTGATCCTTCGTCCTCAGGAGCAGTTTCAGTTTGGAAACCATCTCCAGTCTGGAATAAATCCAAGCCTGCTAGAAAGGCAAAGCCTGCTTCTAAGTTCACATGAAGGTACGGCCCTCATTCCAGTTCAGCTGGTAGGGGGCAGGTTACGTTTTTTCAAAGAAATTTGGATCAATTCTGTTCACAATCTTTGGATTCAGAGCATTGTTTCAGAAGGGTACAGAATTGGTTTCAATATGAGACCTCCTGCAAAGAGATTTTTTCTTTCCCGTGTCCCAGTAAATCCAGTGAAAGCTCAAGCATTTCTGAATTGTGTTTCAGATCTAGAGCTGGCTGGAGTAATTATGCCAGTTCCAGTTCCGGAACAGGGGATGGGGTTTTATTCAAATCTCTTCATTGTACCAAAGAAGGAGAATTCCTTCAGACCAGTTCTGGATCTAAAATTATTGAATCGTTATGTAAGGATACCAACGTTCAAGATGGTAACTGTAAGGACTATATTGCCTTTTGTTCAGCAAGGGAATTATATGTCCACAATAGATTTACAGGATGCATATCTGCATATTCCGATTCATCCAGATCATTTTCAGTTCCTGAGATTCTCTTTTCTAGACAAGCATTACCAATTTGTGGCTCTACCGTTTGGCCTTGCTACAGCTCCAAGAATTTTCACAAAGATTCTCGGTGCCCTTCTGTCTGTAATCAGAGAACAGGGTATTGTGGTATTTCCTTATTTGGACGATATCTTGGTACTTGCTCAGTCTTTACATTTAGCAGAATCTCATACGAATCGACTTGTGTTGTTTCTTCAAGATCATGGTTGGAGGATCAATTTACCAAAAAGTTCTTTGATTCCTCAAACAAGGGTAACCTTTCTGGGTTTCCAGATAGATTCAGTGTCCATGACTCTGTCTTTAACAGACAAGAGACGTCTAAAATTGATTTCAGCTTGTCGAAACCTTCAGTCACAATCATTCCCTTCGGTAGCCTTATGCATGGAAATTCTAGGTCTTATGACTGCTGCATCGGACGCGATCCCCTTTGCTCGTTTTCACATGCGACCTCTTCAGCTCTGTATGCTGAACCAATGGTGCAGGGATTACACGAAGATATCTCAATTAATATCTTTAAAACCGATTGTTCGACACTCTCTAACGTGGTGGACAGATCCCCTTCGTTTAATTCAGGGGGCTTCTTTTGTTCTTCCGACCTGGACTGTAATTTCAACAGATGCAAGTCTCACAGGTTGGGGAGCTGTGTGGGGATCTCTGACGGCACAGGGAGTTTGGGAATCTCAGGAGGTGAGATTACCGATCAATATTTTGGAACTCCGTGCAATTTTCAGAGCTCTTCAGTTTTGGCCTCTTCTGAAGAGAGAATCGTTCATTTGTTTTCAGACAGACAATGTCACAACTGTGGCATACATCAATCATCAAGGAGGGACTCACAGTCCTCTGGCTATGAAAGAAGTATCTCGAATTCTGGTTTGGGCGGAATCCAGCTCCTGTCTAATCTCTGCGGTTCATATCCCAGGTGTAGACAATTGGGAAGCGGATTATCTCAGTCGCCAAACGTTGCATCCGGGCGAATGGTCTCTTCACCCAGAGGTATTTCTTCAGATTGTTCAAATGTGGGGACTTCCAGAGATAGATCTGATGGCCTCTCATCTAAACAAGAAACTTCCCAGGTATCTGTCCAGATCCCGGGATCCTCGGGCGGAGGCAGTGGATGCATTATCACTTCCTTGGAAGTATCATCCTGCCTATATCTTTCCGCCTCTAGTTCTTCTTCCAAGAGTAATCTCCAAGATTCTGAGGGAATGCTCGTTTGTTCTGCTAATAGCTCCGGCATGGCCTCACAGGTTTTGGTATGCGGATCTTGTCCGGATGGCATCTTGCCAACCATGGACTCTTCCGTTAAGACCAGACCTTCTGTCGCAAGGTCCTTTTTTCCATCCGGATCTGAAATCCTTAAACTTAAAGGTATGGAGATTGAACGCTTGATTCTTAGTCAAAGAGGTTTCTCTGACTCTGTGATTGATACTATGTTACAGGCTCGTAAATCTGTATCTAGAGAGATATATTATAGAGTCTGGAAGACTTATATTTCTTGGTGTCTTACTCATCATTTTTCTTGGTATTCTTTTAGAATTCCGAGAATATTACAATTTCTTCAGGATGGTTTAGATAAGGGTTTGTCCGCAAGTTCCTTGAAAGGACAAATCTCTGCTCTTTCTGTTCTTTTTCACAGAAAGATTGCTATTCTTCCTGATATTCATTGTTTTGTACAAGCTTTGGTTCGTATAAAACCTGTCATTAAGTCAATTTCTCCTCCATGGAGTTTGAATTTGGTTCTGGGAGCTCTTCAAGCTCCTCCGTTTGAACCTATGCATTTATTGGACATTAAATTGCTTTCTTGGAAAGTTTTGTTCCTTTTGGCCATCTCTTCTGCCAGAAGAGTTTCTGAATTATCTGCTCTTTCTTGTGAGTCTCCTTTTCTGATTTTTCATCAGGATAAGGCGGTGTTGCGAACTTCTTTTGAATTTTTACCTAAGGTTCTGAATTCCAACAACATTAGTAGAGAAATCGTGGTTCCTTCATTATGTCCTAATCCTAAGAATTCTAAGGAGAAATCGTTACATTCTTTGGATGTTGTTAGAGCTTTGAAATATTATGTTGAAGCTACTAAATCTTTCCGAAAGACTTCTAGTCTATTTGTCATCTTTTCTGGTTCTAGAAAAGGCCAGAAAGCTTCTGCCATTTTTTTGGCATCCTGGTTGAAATCTTTAATTCATCTTGCCTATGTTGAGTCGGGTAAAACTCCGCCTCAGAGGATTACAGCTCATTCTACTAGGTCAGTTTCTACTTCCTGGGCGTTTAGGAATGAAGCTTCAGTTGATCAGATTTGCAAAGCAGCGACTTGGTCCTCTTTGCATACTTTTACTAAATTCTACCATTTTGATGTATTCTCTTCTTCTGAAGCAGTTTTTGGTAGAAAGGTACTTCAGGCAGTGGTTTCGGTTTGAATCTTCTGCTTATGTTTCCTTAAACTTTATTTTGGGTGTGGATTATTTTCAGCAGGAATTGGCTGTCTTTATTTTATCCCTCCCTCTCTAGTGACTCTTGTGTGGAAAGATCCACATCTTGGGTATTCATTATCCCATACGTCACTAGCTCATGGACTCTTGTTAATTACATGAAAGAAAACATAATTTATGTAAGAACTTACCTGATAAATTCATTTCTTTCATATTAACAAGAGTCCATGAGGCCCACCCTTTTTTGTGGTGGTTATGATTTTTTTGTATAAAGCACAATTATTCCAATTCCTTATTTTATATGCTTCGCACTTTTTTCTTATCACCCCACTTCTTGGCTATTCGTTAAACTGATTTGTGGGTGTGGTGAGGGGTGTATTTGTAGGCATTTTGAGGTTTGGGAAACTTTGCCCCTCCTGGTAGGAATGTATATCCCATACGTCACTAGCTCATGGACTCTTGTTAATATGAAAGAAATTAATTTATCAGGTAAGTTCTTACATAAATTATGTTTTACACGCCTCTATCTAATGTGTGAGGTACTTTGTATCTGTGGTTAATTAACCGTGAATTGCCAAAACGCACTGTTTGATTATTTGTTTCCTTGCTCATTGGTGGTGTAGGATGGTTATATATTTTATTCGCCTACAAGCTAGGCTTATCGGATGTATCTTTTATGTTATTTTACTTATGTGAGAATATTTGTTCTTTAACATCTTTTATTTTTTATCATTTATGACATTTTTTGAATTGTTTTGTATTGTGTACTGGCCAAATGGCCTTTTAAATTGCAACACGGAGACGTCCCGTTTATATATATTTTTTCTTTCATGATTCGGATAGAGCATGCAATTTTAAGCAACTTTCTAATTTAATTCTATTGTCAATTTTTCTTCAATCTCTTGGTATCTTAATTTGAAAAAGCAGAAATGTAAGCTTAAGAGCCGGTCCATTTTTGGTTCAGCACCTGGGTAGAGCTTGCTGATTGGTGTGCTACATTTAGACACCAATCAGCAAGGTCTACCCAGGTGCTGAACCAAAAATTGGCTGGTTCTTAAGCTTACATTTCTGCTTTTTCAAATAAAGATACAAAGAGAATGAATAAAAATTGATAATAGAAGTAAATTAGAAAGTTGCTTAAAACCGCATGCTCTATCTGAATCATGAAAGATGGGTTTAGTGTCCCTTTAAGGTGAATCCACCAGATATGCGCAAAAGAAAGCAAAAGATTCCAACATAGAGTATACTGTTTAATAATAATAATAATAATAATAATAATAATAATAACACTAAGTCAAATACATAGAATCACTTACATAAAAAGCCAGACAGTGTCACTATAATATCAGGACGTAATATCAGGATGACCGCTCAGTCCTGGAAGCAAGAGGCCGGACAGCGTTCGTGTTGCTAAGTGACACCACTAATGTCCTTTATGTGTTTCAAAGTATAGCTACTTCTTCATCAGACCTCTGCCTACCTACTACATAAGTGGCTGAAGCAGTCCGGATGTGGGATAGATTTCCATACTCCCACAGGAACCTACACTTACCTCAGTATACACACAGAAGTGCCCTCAATCTAATGTTTGCCTCGTCCACCTTTGAATATTGATATACTTGAATTGCACCGTACTAAATTTACTCTGGAAATTTCCTACTTAAATAGCTACCTTTTATGGACATTTATTTGATTGATTATTTTTGTGTACTATAGACACGCTCTGTATTTTTTTAATTGTATTAATTTGTGGGGGCTACAGACTCCCTCCAACACTACTTTGTAGCTCCTTCTATAGTACCTACTAATATATTACACTTATTACCCAACCTTCTTGCTTTTTGATATATATTGTATAAACTCAGATACAAATCCGGATTTCCAAAATCCAAACCTTTTTCAGTAATTAAAAAAAAAAAAAAAAAAAAAAAAAAAAAAGATCAAAAATGACTTTGCCATCTAAAGGGGAGGAGAGTCCACGGCTTCATTCATTACTGTTGGGAATTAAGAACTTGACCACCAGGAGGAGGCAAAGACACCCCAGCCAAAGGCTTAAATACCTCCCCCACTTCCCTCATCCCCCAGTCATTCTTAGCCTTTCGTCACAGGAGGATGGCAGAGGAGGGCCGTCAAGGCCCCGCGCCAACAACCTTCCGCAAAAGCGGACCAGTCCAAGGGATCTTGGAAACCGGCTCAATGTTGGAATAAGTCCAAGCAGAGCAAGAAGCCTGCTGAGACGAAATCGGCATGAAGGGGCGGCCCACGACCAGTCTCCGGATCACGTAGGGGGCAGATTATCTCTATTCTCAGACACATGGTTGCAGGACTTTCAGGACCCTTGGTCTCCCAGGGTTACAGGATAGGGTTCAGATCCCATCCGCCGGAGGGTAGATTCCTCCTACAAACCTGTGTTCAAGACCAGAGAAGAGAGAGGGGAGCTGTTTGGGGTGCCAGGATGGTACAAGGAAGGTAGTCCAGGGAGGAGTCTCCTTCCAATCAACATCCTAGAACTACAAGCAATCTACAATGCTCTGAAGGCATGGCCTTCTCTGGGATCGGTCGGTTTCATCAGATTCCACACCGACAACATTACCTCGGTGGCTTACATCAACCATCAGGGGGGTACGAGGAGCTCCCTCGCAATGAGGGAGGTGTCTCGGATTCTGGAGTGGGCGGAGTCCCACGACTGCTCGCTCTCAGCAATTCACATTCCGGGTGTGGACAACTGGGAAGCGGACTTTCTCAGCAGACAGGCCTTCCATTCGGGGAAAGGATCTCTTCACCCCAAAGTGTTTGTGGATATTTGTCACAGATGGAGAACACCGGAGATGGATCTCATGGCGTCCAGACTCAATTGCAAACTACCTTAATACGGGTCGAGGTCCAGGGATTCCCCAGGCAGAGCTGATAGATGCCTTAGTGGTTCCTTGGGATTCAACCTAGCTTACATTTTCCCTCCGTTACCACTTCTACCTTGCATAGTGGCACGCATCAAACATGAGCGGGCCTCGGCCATTCTGATTGCTCTTTCGTGGCCTCAGAGGACATGGTTTGCGGATCTGGTGGGGATGTCATTCTCTCCGCCGTGGAGGTTACCCTGTCGCAGGGATCTGCTGTCTCAGGGTCCCTTTCTTCATCAAAATCTAGATTCTCTGAGGCTGTCTGCGTGGAGATTGAACGCCTAGTCTTGGCCAAGAGAGGCTTTTCTGAAAGTGTGATTGATACTCTAATTCAGGCAAGGAAGCCAGTCACTCGTCGCATCTACCATAAGGTGTGGAGGACTTACTTGTCCTGGTGTGAGAAGCATGGATATCCTTGGCATAAGGTTAAGGTAAGGTATCCAGGATTCTGTCTTTTCTCCAAGATGGTTTGGAGAAGGGTCTTGCCGCTAGTTCCCTAAAGGGACAGATCTCAGCATTATCAGTCTTGTTGCATAGGAGACTCTCTGAGCTCCCTGACATCCAATATTTTGTTCATGCTCAGTCTCGAATCAGACCTGTCTTTAGGAAGTCGGCTCCGCCTTGGAGCCTAAACTTAGCCCTTAAGGTTTTGCAGAGGGTTCCATTTGAACCTATGCATTCCATAGACATTAAGATTTTGTCCTGGAAGGTTCTTTTCCTGTTGGCTATTGCATTGGCACGCAGAGTATCTGAGCTAGCTGCATTGCAATGTGATCCTCCTTATCTAGTGGTTCATGCGGCTAAGGCGGTACTGCGCACTGGGTTGGGGTTTCTCCCCAAGGTGGTGTCTAACCGTAACATCAATCAGGAGATCATTGTCCTTTGTGTCCTAACCCTTCTTCTAAGGAGAGGTTACTTCATAACCTGTATGTGGTTTGTGCTGTGAAGTTTTATCTTCAGGCTACCAAGGATTTCAGACAGTCTACGTCTCTTTTTGTGGTGTATTCTGGGAAGCGCAAGGGGCAGAGGGCTTCTGCTGCTACTTTGTCTTTTTGGTTGAGGAGTATGATTCGCTTGGCTTATGAGACAACGGGACATAAGCCTCCTCAGGGGATTAGGGCTCATTCAACTAGAGCTGTGGCTTCGTCTTGGGCCTTCAAGAATGAGGCCTCTGTGGAGCACATTTGTAAGGCGGCTACCTGGTCCTCCTTACACACTTTTACAAAGTTTTACAAATTTGCCGTTTTTGCTTCTACGGAAGCTGTTTTTGGGAGAAAAGTTTTGCAGGCTGTAGTGCCCTCTGATTAGGGTCCGTCTTTTTACCCTCCCGGTTTGATTTAGTATCCTCTAGAGCTTGGGTATATGTTCCCAACAGTAATGAATGAAGCCGTGGACTCTCCTCCCCTTTAGATGGAAAACATAAATTATGCTTACCTGATAATTTAATTTCCATCGAGGGGAGGAGAGTCCACGGCTCCCATTTAATAATCTTCTGGCACCATTTATACCCTGATATTTCTCCTACTGTTCCTGGTTCCCTCTGCAGAATGACTGGGGGATGAGGGAAGTGGGGGAGGTATTTAAGCCTTTGGCTGGAGTGTCTTTGCCTCCTCCAGGTGGCCAGGTTCTCAATTCCCAACAGTAATGAATGAAGCCGTGGACTCTCTTCCCCTCGATGGAAATGAAATTATCAGGTAAGCATAATTTATGTTTTTTCCCTGCCTGCAAGTCGCAATCTTCTTTGCTTTGCTTCTTTGGTTTGGTTTTTGTTTTCTAAAATACAAATAAAGGTCAATATTTATTTAAAACAACAAATACTATCTTTCTGATTACAGTACTGTATTATCTTTCAGAGGGTACTATATATACAAAAATATTAAGAATGATAAAAAACTACCTTCAGCTTACATGTATAAGCTGTTTTATGACATGTAACTATTGCCTAAGTATCACAATATTGTTGTTGGGGGCTGATTTATCAAGCTCCGTATGGAGCTGAATGCAGCAGTTTCCGTGCAAGCCTTCAGGCTCGGCGGAAACAGGAGTTAAGAAGCAGCGATCTTAAGACCGCTGCTCCTTAACTCGTCCGCTACCTCTGAGGTGGTGACAGCAATCCGCCCGATCGCATTCAATCAGGTTGATTGACCACCCTTGCTAGCGGCCGATTGGCCACGAATGTGCAGGGGGCGTCATTGCACAAGCATTTCTAGTGAAATGCTTGGGCAATGATAAATGCCGACAGCATATGCTGTCTGCATTTATCGATGTGCGGGAACATAGATAATTCGGCCCCTTTGGTCTCATCCCCCCTCCAAACTGTTCCATTTTATAGTTGCAAATATTCCAAAATCCAAACCTTTTCCAGTCCCTAACAGTTTAGCTAAAGGGTTTTCTACCTGTATGTATATATTTTTTATATAAAATGTGTGTGTGTGTGTATAAACATGTGTGCATACACACACTTAATCTGTTATCTATAATTGGGCTATGTAAATCCAGGGAATTATTACACCAAAAATGTTACTTCTAACTCCTACATTTTTGCCTTATTCTATATATGTCGTAATCATCAATATTCTGGCTTGCTCCTAAGAGTAAGCTCAGTTTGTCAGCCACTAATCTATGACGTTTCCTACAATTAGTTGTGCTAGTGGTTATTCAATATCATTTTTGCTGCCATGTAGGGATTTAACAATGCAGCAAAATAGTTCCTGCATATCTGCTATCTCAGTGAATTGGTGGAAATGAGATAAACAGCTGTCGCGTCTGGAAACTTATAACAGTTGCTGACAACAGACATTGTACACTTCATTTAGAAGCTTTGGTATGCTTAAATCACTTTGTGCAACAGTTTAAGAGCAGGAGCACTTTATAAGTGATTGGTTAACCTGGTGAATTATTTGACCTGCAATGCACACTCCACCACCAGAATTATTAGCTTAGTTTTTATTTATTTTCATTATAAGCCACCATGCCTTTTGGTGTGTGTGTGCTTGAGTTAATATAGCAGTGAGAGTGTCTGCATACTACTGTTACCTCCAATGTTTAGTTTGCAGCAAGAAAAAATGCCCGGCCCCACCCCTTCACCAAAAAAAACCAAAACAATACCTTTTGTTTCCGCTCTACTCTCCTTTCCCTTTTTAATTTACTCTCTAAACTCAAACATACAATCAATTTAAGCCCCTGGGTCTTGGTCTTCTAAAAAGATTTAGATGTATTATGTCACATACAAGTAGCTTCCCATAACTGAACACCTCAGGGGAGGTGCTTAGTTGTTCCTGTGCTGTAGCTTTGATGGTGGCGCTCCCTCCAGTTCTGTGTAAACCTTTTACCTAATTCTCTTCATTTGGTAGCCTCACGTGCTATTTAGTGAGAGGCCATATTGCGTTATTGTGCACCATTTTGTTTTAATGGCATTCTTACGAAGATTGCACATTGTCTTAGGCGCATACACTAGTCAGTTTGTCATAAGCATATTATGTATCAGAAATTAAACACTGCCTTGCACAATTTTTGTATAAACTGTAATTGTTTTAAAAGTATTTAGAAATAGTTTTATTTTCATTTGCAGGACTTTGCTATTTTACAGTAGTTCAAAAACATACCCCTTGAAAACCCTGGTTGACATTTTGTGTTCTTGGACTACTTTGCGCTGGCCTTTGCAGGTGGTAAACACATAGAAGATGTAATTGTAATTTTAGCACTAGTGACCCTGCAATGCTATCAATTTAGGCACTTTAATAAGCCAGTGTGAAGGAATAGTACCGGACAAGTGCTATTAAATGTTTTGAGGGCCAGAAATAGTTTTTAAGAGCCTATGCTTATTAAAGCCTTGTTTTTTTGTTTTTGTTTTTTTTTTTTGTTTTTTTTTTTTGTCCTCACATCGCCACTGATATAAAGGGACCAATTCAGTTTTGATTAGTTACACTATAAATGCCATAACCGTGTAATTGTATTGACCAACCAGAAGACTAATATGCCATTTTTCTTTTTTTTCTAGGTGCTGGAGAGTCTGGAAAGAGCACAATTGTGAAGCAGATGAAGTGAGTACTGTTAATTCATATTCTCTTTGTATAGACAGTCAATATATGAAAGAAATATAAATCTATGTATGTATAGTTACAAACTCCCACATCTGAAATTCCAAAATACAGAATTATTCTGAAATACAGACTTTTTCAATAATATATACTGTAATATTTTTTTAAATAAAATAATTACACCAGTACGTCACCATCTTCCCTGCCTGCATCATTGGGTTGTTTTTTGAGCTCTAAAATGCTAGTCTATACTTATTTAACCCCTTCACGCCATTAGGACGTTCCATGTCATCCTAACAGTGCTGGGCTTAAACGGTGATAGGACATCATGGAACACCCTGCATCCTCCCCCTTTGACGAAAGCAAGAATCGGACTTGGCGGCATGCCTAGCAGCATCACGTGATTTTGTTAACACTTTAATGCCGGCGTGAAAGGATTAAAACAACAACTATTACTTTTCTTATTACAGTACTTTCTAACCGAACTATGTATACAATAGTATTAAAATTTATATAAACCTAACATTTTAGGTTGCATGTATAAGCTGTATTATGAAATGTAAATATTGCCTAAATATGAGATATTGTTGTTTACAATTGGTCCTATCCTCTCTCCAAACTGTCCCATTTTACAAATGCAGATATACAAATATTCTGAAATCCAAAACTTTTTTCGATGATATCAATTTCTTATCAAATGTTTAGACTTGGCTGAAATGTAATTCTATAGCAAGACAACAGAATGTCTTGTAATTGCAAGGTGTTGACTGACTGTCCCTTTAACCCCTTAACGGAAGATGCTGTGCAGGGTGCGGCTTCGGTCATGAGCCTTTCAGGACACGCGGCATACCCTGTACGTCAGTTGTGTCCTGGGGTGTTACATGGATAAATTGGGGCTAGCTATTGCAGGGACAATGGTCCCTGAGGTCACATGTCTGTCAGTGGGGGCCTCCATTGCATGAGATAAATTCTTTGGTCAGCGTGTATCTCATGCTGTTGCTGGATGCATGCATGTGAGACTATTTGTCAACAGTGCTTTCTGGGCTTTATTAACAGTGTAGTGACAATCAAATATGACTGTTACTGTGACAGCCAATCACATTGATCATGTATCAAAAATGAACACGTCATTGTTAACAATGGCTTGTCTTGATCCCTCTCCTTTTGAGCACATATGATAAGGGACAGTAAAATCAAAATTAAACTTTCATGTTTTAGATAGAGCATGTTATTTTAAACTACTTTCCAAATTACTTCCGTTATTAAATTTGCTTTGTTCTCTTGGTATGTTTTATTGAAGAGTAAAACTAGGTAGGTTTATTAGAGCTCTGGCGTGTGCATGTTTTATTAGTATGAAACAAAAACAAGATAAACAATGGCACTACTCGTGTTGTTGCCTACAAACCTATATCAATTTACCGTCCAGTACTACTGTATAGTAAACTGTAAGGCAGGTGCTGTACACAAGGAGAGACTATTTACACAAGAAACCAGTGAATCACTGGAAAGTATGTACATACATAGCACTCAACAACACTCAAATAGAATCAATACAATATTATCAGAGGTGAAGGATTGACTTCCGGATGGGCGAGGTTAAAACGTAACTTTTATTGATTCTAAAAATAAAAAAGAATAGGAAACATAAAAACACAGTGTCGTACCGTCCTGTACAACTCAATCAATGCTAGGCTGTGTAGTCAATGGTAGTGGAATCATGTCCCAGACTAGAAGTATTGTAGGGCACTAGCAATGTAATGTCCACTACTAGTGTGAGTAGACTACTTATAGTGTGTGTCCCCAAGGTGAGGAGGTATACTGCCCGCAATATTGGGCTAGCATGATAATTATGTGCAATAGAGGTACAGAATCATATTCAGGAATAGCTCTAGTTAATATGTTCTAACTACCAGTGGGAACCCAAATTGGGGGTAATTAAATCTAGAAAGATAAATTGACCGTAGATGTAGTTGGAAAGGCTAGAATATGTAGGTAGCCTACTATTAGCTCACACAGTGGTAATATTAAATATTTAGTATCATGGTAAACTTATATGGACATTCATTTAGGTCACGTATGTAGATAAATGAAAAAAATATTTTCCCAATACTCTTACTGTATAACACTTCAACTTGTGTGATGTGCGATTATGTGGCAGAGCTCTCTATTTCAATATAACTGGCAAGCCCAACTTAATTACATATGGCAGGATTCTCTCATTATGTATATAATAGTACCAATATTGCATTAGTGATCCCCAAGGAAAACATATAATAGTAATATTACCGATGGTATTTAATACAGTTTCTTAAGCTCTTGACGGGTAAGTGCGGGAGGGCAAGGCAGGACTCCGTAATTCAATATGACTAATGAGCGTTACTGGAGTCAGTCTGGCAAAATATTCCCTTTATGTAAATGTCAGTGCAGATATTCAATGAGAGACAACATGTTATAATGTTCCCCCAGGTGTGCGGATAGTAGTACTATTCCTAAAGAGATTTAATACCGTTTTAAGGCACTAGAAAGGTGCGTGCAGAAGGGTACCACTAATAGTACAACACTATATAGATTGTCAAATGTCACATATGCAGATAGTATTTGATAGCGGTATGACCAGACTTTTGTGTTAAATAACTGATTGGCTCAGCAATGAGAAATGAATCCCAGTGAGAGAATCAGTCAGTACTTGTAAATGCACACAATTAGCAGAGTTCTCCCATTATATATTTGTCAGTGCGAGTATTGAATGACAAACAGAATGATACAATGTTCCCCAAGGCGAACTGGTAGTGATATTATTCCTAAAGATTAAGATAACAATATTAAACACTAGAAAAGTTGCGTGCGGAAAAGCGTTTATGCGAAACATGTTAGGGGGGAGTAGGGACTTAGTGGTCTCTCTCCAAACTTCATTTTAATTGCAGTTCTCGTCCTCCTGTACCACTGCCCACACTATTTATTTGTTGCTAATGCTAAGATAACTTGAATTGGCTGACAAATGGTCCTGCCTTGCCCTCCTGCACTTACCTGTCAAGGGCACTCACCTTTCTAGTGCCTTAAAATGGTATTAAATCTGTTTAGGAATAGTACTACTATCCGCACACCTGGGGGAACATTATATATGTTGTCTCTCATTGAATATCTGCACTGGCATTTATATAAGGGAATATTTTGCCAGACTGACTCCAGTAACGCTCATTA
Organism: Bombina bombina; assembly: GCF_027579735.1. NCBI lineage: Eukaryota > Metazoa > Chordata > Amphibia > Anura > Bombinatoridae > Bombina > Bombina bombina. The sequence goes on from NC_069501.1 coordinate 471,279,639, forward strand.
GTCATATTGAATTAAGGAGTCCTGCCTTGCCCTCCCGCACTTAACTGTCAAGTGCTTAAGAAACGTTATTAAATACCATTGGTAATATTACTATTATTTGTTTTCCTTGGGGATCACTATAACTTTGTGTGCCTAATGCCATATTGGTACTATTATATACATAATGAGAGAATCCTGCCATATGTAATTAAGTTGGGCTTGCTAGTTATATTGAAATAGAGCTCTGCCACATAATCGCACATCACACAATTGAAGTGTTATACAGTAAGAGTATTGGGAAAATATTTGTATTTATTTATCTACATACGTGACCTAAATGAATATGCCCTTATAAGCTTACCATGATACTAAATATTTAATATTACCACTAACTGTGTGAGCTAATAGTAGGATACCTACATATTCTAGCCTTTCCAACTACATCTACGGTCAATTTATCTTTCTAGATTTACTTAATACTAATGGTCTCTGACCCCCAATTTGGGTTCCCACTGGTAGTTAGTACATATATTAACTAGAGCTATTCCTGAATATGATTCTGTACCTCTATTGCACATAATTATCATTCTTTCCGATCTGGGAGCAGTGTGAGCACCACTTCATGCAAACCCAATATTGCGGGCAGTATACCTCCTAACCCTGGGGACACACACTATAAGTAGTCTACTCACACTAGTAGTGGACATTACATTGCTAGTGCCCTACAATACTACTAGCCTGGGACATGATTCCACTACCATTGACTACACAGCCTAGCATTGATTGAGTTGTACAGGACGGTACGACACTGTGTTTTTATGTTTCCTATTCTTTTTTATTTTTAGAATCTATAAAACTTAAGTTTTAACCTCGCCCATCCGGAAGTCAATCCTTCTCCTCAGATACTATTGTATTGGTTCTATTTGAGTGTTGTTGAGTGCTATGTATGTACATACTTTCCAGTGATTCACTGGTTTCTTGTGTAATACGTTTTCTTAGTACTCTATAGCAGCAGTGTTTTGCAACATTATTTGAAGCTTTGTTATACAGTGTTGCAAAACACTGCTGCCATAGAGTACTAAAGAGATGTGCACACTCCTGAGCTATTATGAGCCTACCTAGTGTTACTCTTCAATAAAAAATATCAAGAGAACAAAGTGAATTTGATAACAGAAATAAATTGGAAAGTTGTTTAATATTGCATAATATATGTGAGTCACAAAAGTATAATTTTAACTTTACTCTCTCTTTAAGTGTGTAATTATCGCAAGAGCAAAAAGTAAAAATTGTCAAAATACCTCTAGGTAAATACCTTGGGGTGTCTAAATTCTACAAATATATACTTTTGTGTAGCAGTTTTAAATTGGGTGACCGATATTTAGCTTACAGTCCAAGCATAGAATATTTTAGCCACAATAATTTTCAACACAATAATTTCATCCTTGTAGTATTTGGCATAAACTACTTGGAAACCTAGACATATAGGGTATTCCTGTATAGCGCATTTTTTTTTAATTCCTAAAATCAGAACAGCATAATACATTGATTTGGGGTATTTTTCTAAAGCTACACTAGTGTTATAGAAATGGTAATAAAGAAAAGTGCAAACTGATTTGATTCTGCATTTTCAGTATTAAATTCCTATTTATTGTTATTTTATGTATCCATATAGGTAGGGTTGCCATAATGCTGCTTTAGGGTAAGACAATTATGATAAATACTTATGTCAGGGGCTGTTTAAAGAAATGTTTGAAACATTTTACATTATAAGAACCCTGCCATATGTATTTCTTTCATAAATTGATGGTACACAGTTCTCCATAACACATGGGATATATTTCTCACCACTAGGAGGAGGTCAAGAACTTTAAATCCCTCCCACTTCCCATCTCTGTTTTGTTCTTGGCTTCATAGGAGACGGTTGAGAATATAGGTTGTTCCAGCTACTTGCTTATGGATAACAAATTGGAAGCTCAGACCTATGTGAGACACAGAGTCCCTGAGGAGTAGAAAGAAGAAAGAAAAGACTTCACAGCAGCTGAATGATACAGGGAAACAGGAAAACCATGTTATGTGCACAGCATTTCCCTAACAGGACTTTAGCCATAACTACCCTCAGGTATGGCGGGGACTAGTCCCTAGCCTCCCCCTGAGGGATTCTGGTATTTCCTACTGCAATCCTCTGCGGTACTCAATACCTCCACTGAATGGGCTCTTTACTGGATACTGCTACATTGACATGCCTGGTAAGCCAGTGGAGGGGTGCTGCATAAAATAAGTGCCTTTACACAGCAGAGACAGCCCAGAGGCTATTTGTAGGTACACTGACACAGGTACAGCATAGCCAGGGGACTTAATCTGCTCCTTTTATGATACAATTGTTTTTCCATATCATGTCCCTAGCAGTTCTACTAGCATTGGGAACATTTATTAGGGACGCCTCTGACCATTTTTAACCCTCTGGCAGCTATAGGGATTATTATTTGAGCAATTAAAAAAATATCTGTATTGCCCTTTAAGAGAACCTGCAATAGCTTAGTCCATGATGCAGTTTAGTAGTGCAGGCTCTGGTTAGGCTTAAATGCTTATTATTCTTGGTACACTATATTTTAATCATAAACAGCCAAACATGTTTTTTTCATTAAACAAAGACACCAGCATTACTCCTTGCAGTAGCTCCGCCCCCCTCAGTGTTTTCAGGCTTTTCTCTCTCAATCCGGAGCCTCTGTCACTAGATTACCACGACAATAATTGGGGCCTGCTTCTAAACATATTCCAATCTGATTTTCAGTGCCTGCCTATACCAGGAAGAGGGTGAGAAACCATACAGAAGCTACCAGGGGGTGCTTTAGGGCATCTTCTTTTTTTCCGGGGGCTATAAAGCTGATTACATTGGGAGATTGTATAAGTGTCTGAGGGAGTGTTTTATAGTGGGGAGGGCTCTCTACCATGTTTTCTCTGTACTGTTTATTATATAAGCCATTGTATACTGTTTTATATAAGTACAAACATGGAACAAAATATTTCTGTTCCCCACTGTTATTTCCATAGAGGCGTCAGTTACGGAAATCCATCTATATACAACTACTAACCAGAGGGAAGTCTCCCTGTTCTTGACACTCATGGGGAAAAATACAGTTTTTACTCCTGAAGCTAAAAATAAAATATACATAAGTGACTGTTTGCTCAATGACTGTCCCCAAACTAAGTAAGCGTAAATCTGTGTTTTTAACTCAGTCGTCTGAGGTAAATGCGCAATATATTTCTTGTGCTGATAACCTACGGTTCAGAATTGATAGCTGTAGGCAGCTGTACACCTTAGCACATTCTTATGTGATCTGCAATTTATTATAATATGTGCAATTATATATTATACTGAACATAAATACATATGGTGCCATTTATTATAACTATCTGCGCTATTAATACTTATTTATAAGTGAATTAAGCATTCTACTCTCATCATTGCCAGGGGATGTAAACATATAGTTTTTTTTATTTTTTATGTCATTCTGCATTTTATATACTGTTGTACATTTTATACCTTTTGGTATATTATTTGCTGTAATGTACATCATGCAGATTCTGTACACTATTCTGTTTAAAATATTTTTAACATAGGCAGAACTCCTGTATCTGTGGATGCAAGACATAAAATGTCGTATACTATTAGTGTACACAATTATATAGTATGTACCCCTCTATATATACCTTTAATTTATTGTACTCTGCATGTGGATATCCTTTTAGAGAAAATATCTATTATCTGTTTTATAATTTTTATGTGTAAATTATATGCACTAAGGTTCTTTCATGCAGATACTGGTCATTGATCATGAATATTTTCACTATTTGTAGAGATCCTTTCAAGATAAGATCCATTGGTATCTCTCTTACTCCATTGTATAAGTAATTTTTATCTATGCACATTTATCATGCAGACACTAAGCATTAATTATGAATATTTTCATTCTCTAGGCACTTTGTGTATTTACTTTGTGAGTGTATAAAGTCTCTGATTTCTCTGGACATTAATTTTGTCTATATGTGCTTGCCCTTTAGTCAGGAAGGCCACATAACGATATCTGATGCTTATGTCATGTACATATTTTTTAAACTTTTTATTAAATTAAAAAATCACAGCGCAAGAATGGAGAATGGAATCTCAAAGTAAGAGTAAAATATACAGTAAAAGTTAATTAAAGACACCTCTGTTAAGTGTAAAATATAAAATCAGTAGTGGTTATAATATAAATCACAGAACAATGATACTTCTGCTGATAACCACCAACGAAAAACAACTGGGCTTGGTAAGCCTATATTATAATAGTCACCAATTTGATGCCACTATGTGTGGTGCTGTATCAGTATTAAGTCCTAAAGAGTTCTTTTTCCTTTGTGATCCTTCTGTTAATGGTAGAGAGTCCCTAGGTACTGCTCGAGTTAAAAACGTGTCATGGACGTTCCTCTTAGATGCTTGGTATCTGTGGATATAGAAAACAAGCGCAACCCAGATTCGAGGTAGTAGATACATTTTATTATAAAATCCCACTGCGCATATGTATGCACTTACAAGACGGAAGTAAAATTGTGCCTTATAATAAGATCCTCTGCTTTGTCTGACCACTGCTGATGTCCGTGATCCAATTCAAGCCCTCTGATAACATATACCGTCCACAGGCACAAGAATCCGTCTGAATGGGTCAAAGGAATCTGTTGGCGCTCTACAAATAACCAATAATAATAAGGAGAATATCCCTCTCCAACTGGTTAAAACTGGCTCCTCGATGCGTTTCCTCTGCACTAAGCAGACTTTTTCAAGAGTATGTTTAAAAATGAGTCTATATACTCTTCACCTACTGAGCCGGATTAAATAGACTATCAAGAAACACCCCCCCCCCCTACTCATTGGATAACCCATTTGACTTAGTGGCCAATCAAAAACCTCTATCTGTTGGGAAATATCAACACACCCTCTAATCTCATAGGTCTCCTAGAGTGACGTTGCGACCAATAGGAATCGACCATTGACTGTTCTATAGCGCCGAATATATACTTCTTACTGGTCTCCATTGAAAATAATAGTGAATAAATTCAGTAAAAGAAAAGACAATAAAAGGGTGTAAATTCAATTAGATGACGCTGGTAAATTGAGATAGATGCTAATCTACAATCAACTTTGTGAAAATATAGCAGTCATATGAACGAGTATTAGTAAGCGTCCTAAGATAATAATTATACTAACCATTGCATATGAGATGTCACACATTCTCCAAATAGAGGTGGGGTGCATTTTAACAAAATATAAAAGTATATATGAAAAATTAATAAAAGGAGGTTAATGGAAGAATTAGACAAGAGGGACACAAGGACAATTTCAATACATAATACATAATACTCTTTATAGAAAAATCCTTCAATAGAGGTAATAAATAATATAAAATACATATCAAGCAGAATCTAAAACTTTACAAGAACATACGATATACTAAATAGGAATAGGTCACGTGTATATACTCGTTAATAAACATATCATATCCTAAGACTAATAAATTTGTTGATTCTAATTTTAAAGTTGATCAGTCCATAAAGGCTTGGAGATCTAAATCAATATTAAGACCATGAGGGAAAAGACTTCCTAAGTTGTGAATCCATTTGGTCTCACATTAATGCAGATTTAGTAATCTTTGCATATTTCTCATCCAAGGAATGGTCTCAATTGTCATTACTTTAAAGGGACACTGAACCCAAATTTTTCCTTTTGTGATTCAGATAGAGCATGACATTTTAAGCAACTTTCTAATTTACTCCTATTATCAAATTTTCTTTATTCTCTTTGTATCTTTATTTGAAATGAAAGAATGTAAGTTTAGATGCCGGCCCATTTTTGGTGAACAACCTGGGTTGTCCTTGCTGATTAGGGGATAAATTCATCCACCAATAAAAAAGTGCTGTCCAGAGTTTTGAACCAAGGAAACAGCTTAGATGCCTTCTTTTTCAAATAAAGATAGCAAGAGAACCAATAAAAATTGATAATAGGAGTAAATTAGAAAGTTGCTTAAAATTGCATGCTCTATCTGAATCACAAAAGAAAAAAAATTGGGCTCAGTGTCCCTTTAAGTGTGTTAATCTTTATATTGTGATATCTGGGAAAATGTTCAGACACACTGTGATTCTTAAAACCTTTTTCTATATTAGTAATGTGTTCATATACTCTTTTCTTTAGCTTCCTTTTAGTTCTACTAATATAAATCAAATTACAACCACAGGTCAATAAATATACCACATGAGTGGAGTTACAACTCGTACAAGTTTTAAAGGGACCGTCTAGGCCAATTATAACTTTCATGATTCAGATAGAGCATGTAATTTTAAACAATTTTCCAATTTACTTTTATCACCAATTTTGCTTTGTTCTCTTGGTATTCTTAGTTGAAAGCTTAACCTAGGAGGTTAATATGCTAATTTCTTAGACCTTGAAGCCCACCTCTTTAAGATTGCATTTTAACAGTTTTTCACCACTAGAGGGTGTTAGTTCACATATTTCATATAGATAACACTGTGCTTGTGCACGTGAAGTAATCTGGGAGCAGGCACTGATTGGCTAGACTGCAAGTCTGTCAAAAGAACTGAAAAAAGGGGCAGTTTGCAGAGGCTTAGATACAAGATAATCACAGAGGTTAAAAGTATATTATTATAACTGTGTTGGTTATGCAAAACTGGGAAATGTGTAATAAAGGGATTATCTATCTTTTTAAACAATAAAAATTCTGGTGTAGACTGTCCCTTTAACTTCAAAACTCTGTGACTCATCATGGTTATAAAGTGTATTCCCTGATTTAATGAGCGGACACAAACAGAAATTTAATCTTTCTTCTGTTATGTGCGATCAGTCCACGGGTCATCATTACTTCTGGGATATAACTCCTCCCCAACAGGAAATGCAAGAGGATTCACCCAGCAGAGCTGATATAGCTCCTCCCCTCTACGTCAGTCCCAGTCATTCTCTTGCACCCAACGACTAGATAGGATGTGTGAGAGGACTATGGTGATTATACTTAGTTTTTATGACTTCAATCAAAAGTTTGTTATTTTACAATAGCACCGGAGCGTGTTATTACTTCTCTGGCAGAGTTTGAAGAAGAATCTACCAGAGTTTATTACTATGATTTTAACCGGAGTAGTTAAGATCATATTGCTGTTCTCGGCCATCTGAGGGAGGTAAAGGCTTCAGATCAGGGGACAGCGGGCAGATGAATCTGCATTGAGGTATGTAGCAGTTTTTATTTTCTGAATGGAATTGATGAAAAAATCCTGCTATACCGTTATAATGACATGTATGTATACACTTCAGTATTCTGGGAATGGTTTTTCACCGGAACTACTCTGTTAAAGGTCACTAATCCTTTTAATAAATATTGTCATGTTAAACGTTTTTGCTGGAATGTAGAATCGTTTACATTGCTGAGGTACTGAGTAAATAAATGTTTGGGCATTATTTTCCACTTGGCAGTTGTCTGCTTTAAATTGTGACAGTTTCGTTTCTCCTCACTGCTGTGTGTGAGAGGGAGGGGCCGTTTTGGCGCTCTTTTGCTACGCATCAAAAAATTCCAGTCAGCTACTATTATATTTCCTGCATGATCCGGTTCACTGACAGATCTCAGGGGTCTTCAAACTTCTTTGAAGGGAGGTACATTCTCTCAGCAGAGCTGTGAGAATTTTTATTGACTGTGAATAAAAACGTTACTCTATAATTTTTTATGTCAAATTTAGTTATTTACTAATGGGAACAAACCTTTGCTAAAAGTTGTGTTATTTTAAACTTGATGCTATAACTGTTTCAGTTCATTATCTCAACTGTCATTTAATCGTTAAAGTACCTCTTTGAGGCACAGTACGTTTTTGCTAAAAAAGATTATAACCAGGTTGCAAGTTATTGCTAGTGTGTTAAACATGTCTGACTCAGAGAATATCTGTGTCATTTGTTCCAATGCCAAGGTGGAGCCCAATAGAAATTTATGTACTAACTGTATTGATGCTACTTTAAATAAAAGTCAATTTGTACAATGTGAACAAATTTCACCAAACTGCGAGGGAAGAGTTATGCCGACTAACTCGCCTCACGCGGCAGTACCTGCATCTCCCGCCCGGGAGGTGAGTGATATTATGGCGCCTAATACATCTGGGCGGCCATTACAGATAACATTACATGATATGGCTACTGTTATGACTGAAGTTTTGTCTAAATTACCAGAACTAAGAGGCAAGCGTGATCACTCTGGGGTGAGAACAGAGTGCGCTGACAATACTAGGGCCATGTCTGATACTGCGTCACAGCTTGCAGAGCATGAGGACGGAGAGCTTCATTCTGTGGGTGACGGTTCTGATCCAAACAGATTGGATTCAGATATTTCAAATTTTAAATTTAAATTGGAGAACCTCCGTGCATTACTAGGGGAGGTCTTAGCAGCTCTCAATGATTGTAACACCGTTGCAATACCAGAGAAAATGTGTAGGTTGGATAAATACTTTGCGGTACCGGCGAGTACTGACGTTTTTCCTATACCTAAGAGATTAACTGAAATTGTTACTAAGGAGTGGGATAGACCCGGTGTGCCGTTCTCACCCCCTCCAATATTTAGAAAGATGTTTCCAATAGACGCCACTACTCGGGACTTATGGCAAACGGTCCCTAAGGTGGAGGGAGCAGTTTCTACTTTAGCTAAGCGTACCACTATCCCGGTGGAGGATAGCTGTGCTTTTTCAGATCCAATGGATAAAAAATTAGAGGGTTACCTTAAGAAAATGTTTGTTCAACAAGGTTTTATATTGCAACCCCTTGCATGTATCGCGCCGATTACGGCTGCGGCAGCATTTTGGATTGAGTCTCTGGAAGAGAACCTTAGTTCGTCTACGCTAGACGACATTATGGACAGGCTTAGAGTCCTTAAACTAGCCAATTCATTCATTTCGGAGGCCGTAGTACATTTAACTAAACTTACGGCTAAGAACTCTGGATTCGCCATACAGGCACGTAGAGCACTGTGGCTAAAATCCTGGTCAGCTGATGTTACTTCTAAGTCTAAATTACTTAATATACCTTTCAAGGGGCAGTCTTTATTTGGGCCCGGGTTGAAAGAAATTATCGCTGACATTACAGGAGGTAAGGGCCACGCCCTACCTCAAGACAAAGCCAAAGCTAAGGCTAGACAGTCTAATTTTCGTTCCTTTCGGAATTTCAAACCTGGAGCAGCGTCAACCTCCACTGCACCAAAACAGGAAGGAGCTGTTGCTCGTTACAGACAAGGCTGGAAACCTAACCAGTCCTGGAATAAGGGCAAACAGACCAGGAAACCTGCTGCTGCCCCAAAGACAGCATGAACCGAGAGCCCCCGATCCGGGACCGGATCTAGTGGGGGGCAGACTTTCTCTCTTCGCTCAGGCCTGGGCAAGAGATGTTCAGGATCCCTGGGCGCTGGAGATCATATCTCAGGGATACCTTCTAGACTTCAAATTATCTCCCCCAAAAGGGAGATTTCATCTGTCAAGGTTGTCAACAAACCAGATAAAGAAAGAAGCGTTTCTACGCTGTGTACAAGATCTGTTATTAATGGGAGTGATCCATCCAGTTCCGCGGTCGGAACAAGGACAAGGGTTCTACTCAAACCTGTTTGTGGTTCCCAAAAAAGAGGGAACTTTCAGGCCAATCTTAGATTTAAAGATTCTAAACAAATTCCTAAGAGTTCCATCGTTCAAAATGGAAACTATTCGGACAATCTTACCTATGATCCAAAAGGGTCAGTACATGACCACAGTGGATTTAAAAGATGCTTACCTTCACATACCGATTCACAAAGATCATCAACGGTATCTACGGTTTGCCTTCCTAGACAGGCACTACCAGTTTGTAGCTCTTCCATTCGGATTGGCTACGGCCCCAAGAATCTTCACAAAGGTTCTGGGCGCCCTTCTGGCGGTACTAAGACCGCGAGGGATTTCGGTAGCTCCGTACCTAGACGACATTCTAATACAAGCTTCAAGCTTTCAAACTGCCAAGTCTCATACAGAGTTAGTTCTGGCATTTCTAAGGTCGCATGGATGGAAAGTGAACGAAAAGAAAAGTTCTCTTTTTCCTCTCACAAGAGTTCCATTCTTGGGGACTCTTATAGATTCTGTAGAAATGAAGATTTACCTGACAGAAGACAGGTTAACAAGGCTTCAGGATGCATGCCGTGTCCTTCATTCCATTCAACACCCGTCAGTGGCTCAATGCATGGAGGTGATCGGCTTAATGGTAGCGGCAATGGACATAGTACCTTTTGCACGCCTACACCTCAGACCGCTGCAATTGTGCATGCTAAGTCAGTGGAATGGGGATTACTCAGATTTGTCCCCTACCCTGAATCTAAATCAAGAGACCAGAAATTCTCTTCTATGGTGGCTTTATCGGCCACACCTGTCCAGGGGGATGCCATTCAGCAGGCCAGACTGGACAATCGTAACAACAGACGCCAGCCTACTAGGTTGGGGCGCTGTCTGGAATTCTCTGAAGACTCAGGGATTATGGAATCAGGAGGAGAGTCTCCTTCCAATAAACATTCTGGAATTGAGGGCAGTTCTCAATGCCCTTCTAGCTTGGCCCCAATTAACAACTCAGGGGTTCATCAGGTTTCAGTCGGACAATATCACGACTGTAGCTTACATCAACCATCAGGGAGGGACAAGAAGCTCCCTAGCAATGATGGAAGTATCAAAGATAATTCGCTGGGCAGAGTCTCACTCTTGCCACCTGTCAGCAATCCACATCCCGGGAGTGGAAAACTGGGAGGCGGATTTCTTGAGTCGCCAGACTTTTCATCCGGGAGAGTGGGAACTTCATCCGGAGATTTTTGCCCAAATACTTCGACGTTGGGGCAAACCAGAGATAGATCTCATGGCGTCTCGCCAGAACGCCAAACTTCCTCACTACGGGTCCAGATCCAGGGATCCGGAAGCGGTTCTGATAGATGCTTTGACAGCACCTTGGAACTTCGGGATGGCTTATGTGTTTCCACCCTTCCCGCTGCTTCCTCGATTGATTGCGAAAATCAAACAAGAGAGAGCATCTGTGATTCTAATAGCGCCTGCATGGCCACGCAGGACTTGGTATGCAGATCTAGTGGACATGTCATCCTGTCCGCCTTGGTCTCTACCTCTGAGACAGGACCTTCTGATACAGGGTCCATTCAAACATCAAAATCTAACTTCTCTGAAACTGACTGCTTGGAAATTGAACGCTTGATTTTATCAAAGCGTGGTTTTTCTGAGTCGGTTATTGATACCCTGATCCAGGCTAGGAAGCCTGTTACCAGAAAGATTTACCATAAAATATGGCGCAAATACCTATACTGGTGCGAATCCAAACGTTACTCCTGGAGTAAGGTTAGGATCCCTAGGATATTGTCCTTTCTACAAGAAGGTCTAGAAAAGGGTTTATCGGCTAGTTCATTAAAGGGACAGATTTCAGCTCTGTCCATCTTGTTGCACAGGCGTCTGTCAGAAAATCCAGACGTCCAGGCTTTTTGTCAAGCTTTAGCTAGGATCAAGCCTGTGTTTAAAGCCGTTGCTCCGCCATGGAGTTTAAACTTAGTTCTTAACGTTTTACAAGGTGTTCCATTTGAACCCCTTCATTCCATTGATATAAAATTGTTATCGTGGAAAGTTCTATTTTTAATGGCTATTTCCTCGGCTCGAAGAGTCTCTGAGTTATCAGCCCTACATTGTGATTCTCCTTATCTGATCTTTCACTCAGACAAGGTAGTTCTGCGTACTAAACCTGGGTTCTTACCTAAGGTAGTTACTAACAGGAATATCAATCAAGAGATTGTTGTTCCATCCTTGTGTCCAAATCCTTCTTCAAAGAAGGAGCGTCTTCTACACAATCTGGATGTAGTTCGTGCCCTCAAGTTCTACTTGCAGGCAACTAAAAATTTTCGCCAAACTTCTTCCTTGTTTGTCGTTTATTCTGGACAGAGGAGAGGTCAAAAAGCTTCTGCTACCTCTCTCTCTTTCTGGCTTCGTAGCATAATACGTTTAGCCTATGAGACTGCTGGACAGCAGCCTCCTGAAAGAATTACAGCTCACTCCACTAGAGCTGTGGCTTCCACTTGGGCCTTTAAGAATGAGGCCTCTGTTGAACAGATTTGCAAGGCTGCAACTTGGTCTTCGCTTCATACTTTTTCCAAATTTTACAAATTTGACACTTTTGCTTCTTCGGAGGCTATTTTTGGGAGAAAGGTTCTTCAGGCAGTGGTTCCTTCTATATAATGAGCCTGCCTATCCCTCCCGTCATCCGTGTACTTTTGCTTTGGTATTGGTATCCCAGAAGTAATGATGACCCGTGGACTGATCGCACATAACAGAAGAAAACATAATTTATGCTTACCTGATAAATTCCTTTCTTCTGTTGTGCGATCAGTCCACGGCCCGCCCTGTTTTTTAAGGCAGGTAAATATTTTTTAAATTATACTCCAGTCACCACTTCACCCTTGGTTACTCCTTTCTCGTTGATTCTTGGTCGAATGACTGGGACTGACGTAGAGGGGAGGAGCTATATCAGCTCTGCTGGGTGAATCCTCTTGCATTTCCTGTTGGGGAGGAGTTATATCCCAGAAGTAATGATGACCCGTGGACTGATCGCACAACAGAAGAAAGGAATTTATCAGGTAAGCATAAATTATGTTTTTGCATTTATAGAGACCATTACTTAACGATAACGATCCTGGCAACAAGCTATCCCTTCTAATACCTAAGGACTAAGGAACTCCTATTGATCTTAATTTCGAAGGTGCTTAGATATTCTTTAAATTCTGTTTTTTCTTAAAATCCACAAGAGGTTTTTGTGGTAGGTCCTTTCCTAGAATAGGATCTAATTTCAGGATGTCCCAATGTTTGTGTAATGCAGACTGTATACTGTGGGCTCCTACACTATAAGTTGTAGCATACCCTCTCTAGGGGTATTAGCTGATCTCTCTCTAGCCGACAGAAACCTTTTTGCAAAAATTTCTTCTCCAATACATCTGCTTCTATATTGAATTAATTGTCCATAGTACAATTTCTGCGGATTCTCCTGAACTGCCCATATGGGATGTTTGACTTCCAGCTTGGTAAATGGCTACTGTTGGCATTTAGCAAGCTATTGCTATCAGTCGATTTCCTGTAATACTTTACTGCTATAACATTCGTAGTAGGGTCCTTTTAAAAAGGGTAAGATCTAGAAAATCAACTTGTTCATTATCAATCTTATGTGTGAACTTTAAATTAAAATTATTAACATTAAAAGGACAGTCTAGGCCAAAATAAACTTTCATGATTCAGATAGAGCATGTCATTTTAAACCATTTTCCAATTAACTTTTATCAGCAATTTTGCTTTGTTCTCTTGGTATTCTTGTTTGAAAGCTTAACCTAGGAGGTTCATATGCTAATTTCTTAGACCTTGAAGGCCACCTCTTTTCAGAATGCATTTTAAGTTTTTCACCACTAGAGGGTGTTAGTTCACGTATTTCATATAGATAACACTGTGCTCGTGCACGTGAAGTTATCTGGGAGCAGGCACTGATTGGCTAAACTGAAAGTCTGTCAAAAGAACTGAAACAAAAGGGCAGTTTGCAGAGGCTTAGATACAAGATAATCACAGAGGTTAAAAGTATATTAATATAACTGTGTTGGTTATGCAAAACTGGGGAATGAGTAATAAAGGGATTATCTATCTTTTAAAACAATAAAAATCCTGGTGTAGACTGTCCCTTTAATGTTGTTACAAAATAATTCAGCTTGAGCCCTGTCTCCTTTCCAGATCGTAATAACATTGTCAATATACCTGTGGTAGCTAACTATTTTGTCTTGGAAGGGATTATTGTCTCATATGTATTGGTTCTCAAAGGAGGCCATATAAATATTGGCATAGGATGGGGCCATGGTGGTCCCCATCGCTGTGCCTTGTCTCTGTTTAAAAAAAGAACCATTAAAATTAAAATTGTGATGTAGTATGAAATGAATGCTATCTGCCAGATATTTAATTTGTGCCGGGGGTAAATCACCATCATAACAATAATCATGGACTGCTTTGTCCCTTGCAAAATACTTCTTTCATCAGTCTTGGTCTATTGTACTGACTAACTCCGGTCTCTCAGGCTTGTAGGCTGTCTGGGTTTCTTGAAGATTGCAAGAAGTTTGCTATAATTAAGGCAAGGTTACCAATCAATATTCTGGTACTTCGGGCTATTCTATTGAAGGAGGAAAAGTTTATCCGCTTCCAGTCAGACAGCATTTTGGTGTTTGCTTACATAAGGTATCACTGGGATTAACCTCAGTCCACTGGCCATGCAGGAAGTGTCTATTACTCTGTCCCTGGAAAGAGAGGTATTATCTCTCCCTATTGGCAATTCACAATACCCTGTGTCAAACAATTGAGAGGTGGATCGTTCCAGTAGTCTATTGAAGAGAGTAGTCTCTTCTTATGACATTTTTTTTATTGCTTATTGATCCAATAGCTGTAATGGCCTCTCACTTATATCTCACACTTCCATGCTATTGTGCAAGATCAAAAGATCCTAAGCCTCACATATTAGTCACCTTAGTATGAACCTTGGACTTTCATCTAACATACCTGGTTTGTTTATTTGTTTTTATTCCAAGAGTCATTCTTGTATCAAACAGGAGTCAACGTCAGTAATATATTAGTTGCTCCAGCCTGGCTCCACAGGATTGGTATGCGGACATAATGCATATGTCCTTTTGCTATCCATGACTTTTTTTCTTGATACAGAATCTGTTTTAAGGCTCTCTTTTTTTATCAAGATATCATATCTCTATTTTAGTGGCATGACGTTTGAATGCTTAGTTTTGGAATATTGGGATTTTTGGATTCGGTCATTGAATTTTTAAATGCAGGCCAGAAAGCCTGTAACACGATATTTAACACAGGATTGGAAGACATATTTTAAGTGGTGTTCTTCTAGAGGGTTTTCTTGGTATCCTTTAAAATTCCTAGAATCCTTCAGTTTTTCCACCTGACAATGGTTTGTCCACCATTTCCTGCCTTATCTCTTATTTCACAGGAAGTTGGCTAAACTTCCTGAGGTTCTGACTTCTGTTCAGTCGTAAGTTAGAATTAGGCCACTGATGGAGCCTTTTTCTCCACCCAGGAATCTGAACTTTTCTCTATATTACAAGGTTCTTCTCTTAAACCATTGCATTCCATTAATATTGACTATCATCTGGGTAAGTACTCCTTGTATTAGCAATCTCTTTAACATAAAGAGTTTTTAAATTGTTAACCTTGTCTCGTGATTCTACATTTCTCACTATTCACAAGGTGAAGGCTATACTTTGTACTAAATATGATTTCTTCCTAGAGAAAATATCAATCAAGAGATGGTTGTTCCTTCATTGTGTCAGATCCTGCTAACTCTAGTTAGCGGATATTACATAATCTGATTGCAGTAAACACTTTGATGTTCTATCATCAAGCATCTAAAAGATTTTTGGCTTGGGTATTAAGCCCATATGTTACGGAGGACTGTCGACCATCAACATTTTACGAAAGAAAACATATATGCTTACCTGATTATTTTTTCTTTTGGAATGATGATGGTCGACAGGCCCCGCCTGTTTAGATTTTTGGGCGATAGTTCTAATGGCACCTCTATACCTTTCCTATCTTTCCTTCCTATTCTGTACTCTACTATACATAAAACTAAGAGAGGTTGGAGGGTTTTAAACCTCTTATTTGTTCTTGACCTCCTCATAGTGGCGAGAAATATATACCATATGTTATGGAGGACTGTGGGCCATCATAATTCTGAAAGAAAATAATTTATCAGGTAAGCATAAATTTAGTTTTTGCTTATGTCACTACATATAGTGTATTACAAGAAAGTCCTATTTGTCTGTTTAAAATAGTGTATAATATGTATTGTTGCATTGAACAAGAGAGCGAATAATTATGGTGAAAACAACACTGAATAAAAATGCCAAAATTGCCCCCATATCATATGACAGCCATCAGCGAATCACAGGCTCATATTTGTATACACTGTAATTCTTGCACTTGATAAGTAGGAGCTAATGCCTCAAACTGTGCATATGAAAAGACTGCAAATTCTTAACAGTAGCAAATTTGAAGTTTTGTGGGGGAGGTGCTTTATTGGATGCTCTATTTCAATCATAAAAGTTTGATTTTTACTTTAGCGTCCCTTAAGTAAATGAATATGTGCCCATGTTGCAAAAGGATTGCTTTGGACCCTGCATGGCAGGGTATAAGAGTCACTCTTGCAAATGATAAAAGGTAAACGGTTTGTGCAGGCTGGTGAAGTGGAGGTCAGACAGTTAATAAGAGCTTCATTATGCCCCAGGTGCTTGTGTTGAGAGGTCCCCACTTGTACTATAATATAATGATTTAATATTTGTGCTTTTGAACTAAAGTAAATTCTTTGTACATAGGATTATTCATGAAGATGGCTACTCAGAGGAAGAATGCAGACAATACAAAGTTGTTGTGTATAGTAACACGATCCAGTCCATCATTGCAATAATAAGGGCCATGGGAAGACTGAAAATCGATTTTGGGGATGTAGCAAGAGCTGTAAGTGATCAGTTTTCTGTTTGTCACTCCAGCATTTCCCTTTTTACTTGTGTTCCATCACAAAACAAGTATAATCTTCTCTACTACAGTGTTCTCCTCAAGACCTATTTAATGACCATACCCCCTGGCTGATTTTACTGACCACCCGTTTAAGCCAATATGAAGCTAAAATTAGATAAATCTTTTCAATGTTTGTTGCACAAATTATCATTAAAATATCATTAAATTGTTGTTAAATTATGCAATTAAAGTGTGCTTTGGATAGCTTAAAGTACCACTAAAACCAGTAGAATAGCATAAGCAATAAATACATAATAGACTATGCAAAAGTTTAGAAGTAGTAGAATCTTTTTTCTGACAAATTTAAGTTTTATTTTCCTTCCCACTACATCATGTGACAGCCATCAACCAATCACAGATGCATATACGTATATTCTGTGAATCTTGCACACGCTCAGTAGGAGCTGGTGACTTAGAAAGTGTGCATATAAACTGTGCATATTTGAATAATGAATTTGAATTAGAAAGTTTAAAATTGTGTGCTCTATCTGAATCATAAAAGTTTAGTTTTGACTTTAGTGGTCCGTTAAGTAACATAAATAACAAAATGTTATATTATTGCAAAGTATTACACGGCCCCCACCTGGCTACTTCATAATAGTGCCTGGTTGGCAAAGTTGTCAGTGGAGAACATTGTGTAGCTAATATCTTTGCCAAAGAAATGATCCTTTGCAAATATTTCCATTTATCCTCTGCCCATTTTCATGAAGAATGCCTTATTTTTGTTCCTTTCCACAGGATGATGCCCGTCAACTGTTTGTGTTGGCCAGCAGTGCAGAGGAAGGGGTGATGTCAGCTGAGCTTGCTGGTGTTATATTGAGGCTTTGGAAGGATTCTGGGGTGCAGGCCTGCTTCTGTCGGTCTCGGGAATACCAACTTAATGATTCTGCTGCATAGTGAGTCCCGCATAATGTGATCAGTTACAAGAAAACAAGAGTGATAACTTAGATGAGTGCTTGGCAATAATCTGCCACATATCTTCTCTCCCTGCAGTTATTTGAATGACCTGGAGAGGATATCTCAGGCAAATTACATTCCTACCCAACAGGACGTGCTGCGGACACGGGTTAAAACCACAGGCATCGTGGAAACTCATTTCACCTTCAAGGACCTGTACTTCAAGTGAGCCTCAGAACCTGCCCTTTAACGCTTCAAGCCCCTCACACTGTGAGCCTAAGACAACCCTTTAACTTGTGGCTCCTGCGTGTGCCTGGCAATGCGCTGACATTATTAAGGATTACTCTTTTTTTTTTTTGTTTCACAGAATGTTTGATGTGGGAGGTCAGAGGTCAGAGAGAAAGAAGTGGATTCATTGCTTTGAGGGTGTTACTGCAATCATTTTTTGTGTGGCACTGAGTGACTATGACCTATTGCTGGCTGAGGATGAAGAGATGGTAAGATTTGGGGTTCCAGTCTTCTTCTGCACCTTAATAACAAAGATTCACAAATCATCTATGGTGAAAACATCTGTTTTTTAGTTTTCTCTTTAGCAAAATGGAGATGTCTCTTCACCATTAGATTGTTATACTGCTATGACTGTGTACTTTATTGTGATTTGATACACATTGTGTGAGCTGAATGGATGAACTTAAAAGTCAAAATTAAACTTTCATGATTCCAACAGTTTCATGAGTGCAGTTTACTTTCCAGATTAATCAAATTTACTTAGTAATCAAATTTTCTCTTGGTATCCTTTCTCAAAACTCTTTTCCATAAGAGTATACCTGTATAGGGTAAGGAGCGTGCACGTGTCCTGAGCACTATATGTGTAACCCAGCTAATTTTAACAACCAACAAACTAAAACTTAAGCTAATATTAAAGGGACACTGAACTCATTGTTTCTTTTGTGATTCAGATAGAGCATGCAATTTTAAGCAACTTTCTAATTTACTCCCATTATAAATTTTTCTTCGTTCTCTTGCTATCTTTATTTGAAAAAGAAGGCGTCTAAGCTAAGGAGCCAGCCAATTTTAGGTTCAGTACCCTGGACTGCACTTGTTTATTGGTGAATTTATCCACCAAACAGCAAGAATAACCCAGGTTGTTCACAAAAAATGGGCCGGCATCTAAACTTACAATCTTGCTTTTTAAATAAAGATAAAAAAGAGGAAAAAGGAGTGCAGAGTCTTCAGAGTGGATGAAATGAAGTTTTTATTAGGAGCAGGCTTATCGTCAGACACAGGTAAGCTCCTATCTTACACGTTTCGCGCATGGGCACATGCGCTTCATCAGAGAAATAAAGATACCAAGAGAATTAAGAAAATTTGATAATAGGAGTAAATTAGAAAGTTGCTTAAAATGTCATGCTCTATCTGAATCACGAAAGAAAATATTTGGGTTCAGTGTCCCTTTAAGCTGAAATGTGCAAATTTATATATTTTTTTATTAGGTAAGCATAAAATATGTTTTTCAATGTTGCACACGTTATCATTAAATCAACTTATGAATCCACATAGTTTGGTTTAGCACACCTTACAAATAAATATATCTTAAATATGTCTTTAGGAATTCTGCCAATAAAACTGCTTGCAAACAAACAGAACATTGTTAAATGCTCCAAAAAAATACCTGCAAAAGTCACCTATGCTTTTATATTAAAATTGTGATCTTAGTCACGCAATATGGCCATATTCTGCTTAGCTAGTCACCAACTTACAAGGTGTCCCAATGTTGACTGGTCCTATCACTACAGTACATTGACATTATGGGGCCAATTTATCATAGTGCGAGCGGACATGATCCGCTGTAGCGGATCATGTCCACAGCACATCAATAAATGCCAACAGCATACGCATTTCTCATGAAATGCTTGTGCAATGCCGTCCCCTGCACAATCTGCAACTAGCAGGGGGTGTCAACAGGGCCGGATTTCCCATTAGGCACAGTAGGCATGTGCCTACAGGCGCCTTGCAGTGAGGGGCGCCTGCCTGTCAATAATAAAAAAAAAAAAAAAAAAAATTTTTTTTTTTTTTTTTTTTTTTTTATGAGGGCATTTATTTTAGTAAGAATTGTGCTGCCAGGTGCCTACAAAGTCGAGTGTTTCATTGGGAATATGTTACAGCAGTTGAGGGAGCCATGAAGGAGAGAGGGGCAAAGATTAAAACTAAACCCCTCCCATTGAATTTCTAAATTCTAATTTTAAACACATTTGTTGACCCCTGGATTACATATAATCTACAACATTCCATGTTTTCCTTTGAGAGCAACATCATATGATATTTATATTTCAGAACAAAATAAATGTAACATCTGTGTGTGTTTGTACCAAAAATATCAGAGTTTACAAGATTTTTTTCCCTACATTTTATATTTTCTTCCACTGGCTGCACAGGTTGTTGATGGTGATGAGCTTGCATGCTGCTAGTTTTAATATTGCTATTGTTTACACAAAACTGTGTTTGACTCCAACAAAATGTTAAGCACATAGTCAAAGTCATCTCCAGAAAAGCAATACACTAATGGCTTGTCAATAAACATGTCCTATGAGCCCATCTGGGTCTGCACAGATGTGTATTGCTGTCTCAGAACTGACATTGACTATGTGTTTAACTCTTTTGCAAGAGGCTAACACACTTCTCTGCAAGCACTAGTGCAATAATAAAATGCCCAGCAAACTGTCACATTTGATGTCCCTTTAAATAGGGTTTTCTTTAGAATATTTTGCATTAAAAGTTTAACATGATTTGTTTTTGTTATACATAATAGAAATTGTATGGCCATTTGAGTCAAGTGAATATTGATTTTTGGTGTAGCTTCCATTACAACAAATATTGCAATTGGTGTGTGTATTTGTGTATCTCCATAAAAGGGAAAATGTAATTTTACATCTAATATTTATTTTTAGTTGTCCTAAATAATAATAAAAAAAAGTCCTCATTTTTTCCACTTTTTTCTAGGGGGGGTGGGGGGGTGGGGGGGGGGCGCTTCAGGTTTTTGTGCCTACAGGCACCTGAGATGTAAATCCGGCCCTGGGTGTCAATCTATCCGATCGGGCTGATTGCTGTCCGCCGACTCAGAGGTGCGGAAAGAGATGCATACGGGGGCTTGATAATTCGGCCCCTATGGCTTGACTTATTCTCACTTCTCACTGTCATGAGCGCGCTTGAGTGGGGTTCATTAACCAGTAGAATATGGTCAGTCTTCTTTCTTTTTTTTTTTTTTCTTTTTTTTATTTGTGCTTTGGATAGCTTAGTTAAATTTATAAATAACAGAAAAATCATAATATAGCAAAGTATTACACTGCCCCCACCATGCTACTTCATAATGCCACTCAGCTGGCAAGGTGTTCTGTGGAGGGCACTGTGTAACGTTTTTTTTGCATACCCTGCTTTCATATAGTGCTTCACACATGCACGTTTTTGAGGATACCCAAGTATGCCTTCATGTAAAGGAAAAAGTATTTTTTAGGAATTCAGTTGGACAATTTATTTTTACTGCAAAATATGAATCAAGTTTAATTTTGACTTTCATGTTTACTTAGGGAATAAAACAGCTTAAAACTAAGTGATATTTTGGTTTTAGAGTAAACCTAAATGCTGGCCAGAAGGTCATAAGATTATTTTTTTGTTTCTCATGAATAGTGATATAATCTTGTCAAAAATAAATTGGTGAATTATTTTACACCTGTATATTCTACACCAAAGTCCATTGTCTCTTAAAATGTATGTTAGAAGAATGTGTATCCCACCAATATTCCACTTCTCCTACAGTAGACAGCAATTCTGTTCACAGCACATATACTAGATTATTCCACTTCTGTTTCACAGCTCATATATGATTGATCATATCAAGAAAAGAAAAAAACACATGCAGTATAATAAAGCTAGAGGGATAGAAGACAATAGTTACTGTCCCGTAAATACTCCCACAGCAAGGATCTACACATAAGCCTGAGTAATGCAGTCAATGTAAATCACAACTCATAAGCGTACAAACTCACTAATAAGCGCGCACACATAAACTCATACATGCACTTATACATACACAAACTCATACATATAAACACACTCATATATGCTTTCATATGTACATACACACACACACTAACAGTACAATCAAATCTTGTGGGGACCCCCAGTTTAAAGGCACATGAAACCCAAATTTTTTCTTTCATGATTTAGAAAGAGCATGCAATTTTAAACAACTTTCCAATTTACTTCTATGATCTAATTTGCTTCAGTCTCTTGATATCCTTTGTTGAAAGGCACATTTAAGTAGGCTCAGTAGCCGCTGATTGGTGGCTGCACATAGATGCCTTGTTTGATTGGCTCACCCATGTGCACTGCTATTTCTTCACCAAAGGATATCTGAAGAATGAAGCAAATTCCATAATAGAAGTAAATTGGAATGTTATTTAAAATTTTATTCTCTATCTGAATTAATGTAGAAAAGTTTGGCTATAATGTCCCTTTAAGAAGCACTGATCTAGAGTATGTTTTTGTATAAGTTCAGATTGCACAGTCAAATTGCATCACTGCACACAAGTAGATCACACATAGAAAAAAGGAGACCTTAAATGGACATACTTCTCATATGATAAATCACTTGAAACTGATGCAGTATAACTGTAAAAAGCTGACAGGAAAATCTCATCTTAGCATCTCTATGTCAAAAAGGAAGATATTTTACCTCACAATTTCCTAAGCTCAGCAGAGTAAGTTCTGTGTAAAAAGTGAAACTCGGCTGCAGCCCTGCTGCAGGTTAAAAAAAAAAAAAAATATGAATAATTGAACTGCAGCCAATCAGCATCAACAGTGCTGAGGTCATGAACTCTTTTACTGTGATCTAATGAGATTTCACTTAACTCTCTCATGAGATTTCATTGTAAACTTCCTTACACTGAATAGGGAAATAAAATGATAGTGCACAAAAGCTTGCTCCTTCCGCTGTCCTGGGACAGACATACTGATTTGTTGCTTAGAAGTCCTTTACAATGGGATGTGGCTACTGAGGAACTTTTGAGGTAAAATATATTTCTTTTTTACATAGAGATGTTCAGGTGATATTTTCTAGTCCGCTTTTTACAGCTATACTGCATCACTCTCAAGTGTTTAAACATTTGGGTATTAGGGTATTATGGCCCTTTAACTCTTGTGACATGGTGCCCCTTACAAAAACTGCATTACAACATAAAAGGACAGAAGCGCCACATGGCCCAATATTGTATGGAACAATCAGATAGAAATGTGTGACGATTAAACTCACATGTGATGTGGCACCCCTAGTGGTGCAGATGGAGCCCCCACTAGGGGTGCCACCTCACATGTGAGTTTAATCGTCACACATTTCTATCTGATTGTTCCATACAATATTGGGCCATGTGGCACTTCTTTACTTTTATGTTGTCTGCAGATCACTGATCCAGGATCGTGGCCTTGATCCTCTACAGATAGCTATTAAAATGAGTATGTGAGAAGGCTAACAGGTGTGTGGTCTAAAGCAACTTTAAAAAAAAAGGTGTTTCTGCAAAAAAAAAAAAACCTGAAATAATATATAGGTAAAAAGATGTGCTGAAGAAGCTACCACACTCAGTAAATGTTAAATATAAATTTATAAAATGTAAAAATGTTACAATAACATTAGTTACGCATTAACTAAAATACAGGATACAATACCACCGATTAATTAATAAACAAGGAAAAGTAAACAATTGTATATTAAAATGTATTTTTAGCACTACTGCTAAACCAATAAAAACAATTATATTCAGAATAACTTGGATATAAGACTATGAAAGGCTGATAATATTGTAGTCTATTATTTTTCACCAGTGTATATATGTCCCATCCATGCAAGGATAATTCCCATCAAATAGCGAAAGATAAAGACTCTTTGGTAACTATTAGTAACTTTGTTACTTATTCAAAATCTTTGTTTTTGAATAGTGTCTTTAGTTGCTTGGTTTGTGGGAGGAGGTTTTTGCGGTAGCGATGAAAATCACTGCTCCGTGAAGGTTAGGGTATCAAAAAGTGAAAACAGTACCCTTTGAGATGATGATATATATGAAATAGGGCTATCCGGTATACTTCACCACTCTGTTTTAATCCGTTTGTGGCTGCACAATTCGTGCTGGTATTACTCAGTCCGTCTGTAATCTGCCGTTGTACCTCTGACTCTTGGCTTCCTTCCGCATCCAGCGGTCATGTGTGGTGAGTGGGCCAGTGGGAGGCGTTGTTTACGGCGTCAAATTCAAACTAGTAGGCTTGTTTCTTCTTTGTAGAAATAGCAATTTTCTCAGTTCAGTTTTTTTCAGAGCACTCTGATACTAATTAAACTGGAGGTAGTAAGGGTGCATATATGCGATTCAGCCTTAGATGTGGCCTTTATCTTGATTACGGACGGACTGAGTAATACCAGCGCAAATTGTGCAGCCACAAACGGATTAAAACATAGTGGTGAAGTATACCGGATAGTCCTATTTCCTATATCATCATCGCAAAAGGTACTGTTTTCACTTTTTGACACCCTAACCTTCACGGAGCAGTGATTTTCATCGCTACCGCAAAAACCTCCTCCCACAAACCAAGCAACTAAAGACACTATACAAAAACAAAGATTTTGAATAAGTAACAAAGTCACTAATAGTTACCAAAGAGTCTTTTTCTTTCGCTATTTGATGGGAATTATCCTTGCATCAATGGGACATATATACACTGGTGAAAAATAATAGACTACAATATTATCAGCCTTTCATAGTCTTATATCCAAGTTATTCTGAACATAATTGTTTTTATTGGTTTAGCAGTAGTGCTTTAAATACATTTTAATATACAATTGTTTACTTTTCCTTGTTTATTAATTAATCGGTGCTATTGTATCCTGTATTTTAGTTAATGCGTAACTAATGTTATTGTAACATTTTATAAATTTATATTTAACATTTACTGAGTGTGGTAGCTTATTTAGTGCATCTTCTTTTTACCTCTACAGATAGCTTCTTTGACCGGCTCAGCCATCCACCAAAACCTGACACCATCTCTAATGAGACTTTCTCATAGCTAGTTACTAAGGATTATTCATTTTTACAAACTATATTATTTTATTTTTTACTTGTACCAACCTCTGCGGCTAACCATAAGGCACCCAGATAGGGCTCTTCCATCTGTTTGCACTATTTTGTCACTTCTGTGTGTTAGTATCTCCTCTATATAGCACCACACCATTTACGTTTATACTGAAACATTTTTGTCACTCACTTGTTATATATTTCTATTAAAATACCCGATTGACTCAGACCATAGCTTTATATATAGATATATATCATTACATCTGGTTTTACAAGGGTGCCCCCTACTCACTCCACAGACAAACTGCACTAGTTGCTCAAGTAATATTCTCCTTTTTACTTTTCAGAATCGGATGCACGAGAGTATGAAGCTCTTTGACAGCATTTGCAATAACAAGTGGTTCATAGACACCTCCATCATCCTTTTCCTTAATAAGAAGGATCTATTTGAGGAGAAAATAACTAGGAGCCCTCTAACTATATGCTACCCTGAGTACTCAGGTAAATGCCTACAGGGACATAAAAGTGCAAAAAGAAATGTTGTGTATTAGAGCATGTTATAATTGCATTATTGCTTGCATATAACTGTGTTTAATCCCTGCAAATGGCTTAGTCGGCTCCAGAGCAGCAATGCCCTCCTGGGACCTAGCAGAGCACATCTGTTGAACCAATAACAAAAGGCTATGAGCGTATCCACCAATCACCAACTAGCTCCCATTAGTGAATTGCTGCTTCTGAGTATACGTAGGTATGCTTTTTTTCATATAGGGGGCGAGGGTCCATGAACTGTTGCGTATGGGATATACATTCCTACCAGGAGGAGGCAAAGTTTCCCAAACCTCAAATGCCTATAAATTAACCCTCCCACCTCACACATACCTCAGTTTTGCCTCCTTAGGATGTGGTTGAAGCATACACATCTGGTGAACCAATAACAAAAGGCTGTGAGCGTATCCACCAATCACCAACTAGCTCCCATTAGTGAGTTGCTGCTTCTGAGTGTACCTAGGTATGCGTTTCAACAAAGGGTACTAAGGGTACAAAGTCAGACAATAGCCGTAAATTGAAAAATCTTTTAAACATGCATGCTCCATCTGAATAATGAAAGTTTCACGCACACAATAGTTCTCGTACCCGGGACTAAATTTTTCTTTATGATTATTCTGGCTCATTGCCATCTCAGCAGTACCTTTGTGTTCTAACTATATTCATTATGTTTATTCTGGTGTTGTTTAATGTTGTCTCTATCTCCTGCCCTCACAGGATCTAACACATATGAGGAGGCTGCCGCCTATATTCAGTGCCAGTTTGAGGACCTGAACCGAAGAAAAGACACAAAAGAGATTTACACACATTTCACATGTGCCACAGACACAAAGAACGTGCAGTTTGTGTTCGATGCAGTGACAGATGTCATCATCAAAGCAAATCTGATGGAGTGTGGCCTATACTAGACTCTGTGAGGTGTGTATCATTAGCATCTCCCAGATGTTTAAAGGGACATTAAAGGGATGGTGCACTGTAAAATGTTCACCTTAATGGGTTTCCAGTTAGTTATTATAGCAACTGCATAGTTTAAAATGTATGGGGAATAGGTCCTTTATGTTTATTTTTGTATATGAAATAGCTGTTTCTGCTCCGGCAACCCAATACAAAAGGCTCATTTTGTAGTGAGAGGATACCTCATTATCTTATCTGTCTAATTAGTTACACACAGTCTGCATCTTCTTTATCACTGTTTGCTCAAAGGCAAATACTTAGAACATAAGAAATATTATTTTATCTAAACCTTCTCATTTACATGTTTGTTTGTTTTTTAACCAGAACTTAAGCCCAGAAATGTTCAGTATAGGTGTGGATACAATAAGCAAAATCATATATGTTAAATGAGAAAATAAAGGTGAAATAACTATTTCTAAACAATTTCGTTCACTCTAGTAGGTAAAATGGATAATTGGGAATGCATTATAGGGTAGAACATATTAGAGCAGTGGTTCTCAACCAAAGTGACCTCAAGGCCCGGTAAATTTTAGCTGGACATGTCCAGGGCCCAGTAATATATATATATATATATATATATATATATATATATATATATATATATATATATATATATATATATATATATATATATATATATATTAAGCATCAGGGATTTGCCCTATCAGTAACTAAGCAGTTCAGTGTGGGTTTAGTGGGGGCCCTGGAGTGTGGGGGTCCTGCTGAGGGTCTGTCGCTGTGAGGGCCATGGAGTGTGAGGTCTGGCCCTGGAGGTTGGGGGCCCTTTCTTTGGCCCTTAATGTTGGGGGTCCTGGCTCTGGAGGTTGATGGGCTTGTTGGGGTTAGGGCAAGGAGGCTACCATGTTCATTTGAATACATTTGGGTCAGTGTGAGACAGTTTTCCTGGGGCCTTGATTGGTCTCAGTCTGCCCCTTGTGTGCAGTGGGGTAAGAGTGTGCAGTGGGGGCATGACAGGTCAGGGCCCACCAGCAGGGCTATCACGGCCCGGTACTGGGCCACGGCCCGGCTGTTGAGAAACCAGGTATTAGAGTACACTGTCCTTTTAAACACCAAATAAATGCTAGATAAGATGAGGAATTCTTAGCAAAACTTAGCCTGAGAATAATGTGCAGACGTATTTTTTTAGGGACAATTATATATGAGTCACTAGAGTGTGCAGCCAACTACATTGTGGAATATAGTACTGTTAAATAAGGAGGGTATATTGCAAACTGTTTTACTACGCATAATTATGCATCCTACATTACAATCTTAAAGCGTCATTTTAATATACGTACTAAACTGAATATTTGCATATAATGCCTTCTTAATTTATTTCAATGAAAGTTAAGACGTAGCATGACTAAGTTTTGGACCATAAGCCCTTAATAATGTCATAAAAACCTAAACCAATACCCAACCTTTAAACAATACACTAGGTGTAATAACATTTAACAGGTGCAGGAACACCCCACCTCCATTAACCCCTCATCTCTTAAAGTGATGGTAAATCTAACTATACTAGAGTTTATATTTCTTTTACAAAGATATGACGAGTCCACGGATTTCATCCTTGTGGGATTTATCCTCCTGCTGACAGGCATTCTCTTTGCCTATGTTTGTACTAGGAAGAGGTAAAGTGAGGTGTTAGTTTTATTTTCTTCAATCAAGAATTTTTTATTTTTAAATAGTGCCAGAGAGTGCTATTTTCATCAGGGGGAATTTGTATAGAAAGAAGCATTAATTCCCACCCTGATGTTGATGATCTTAGCTGATATTCCTAAGATCCATGTTGGTTTCCACAATTCAGCTGGAGGTAACTTAAGAAACTTTTCAGTGTGGTGACTGATGCTTTTCTGCAACTTTAAGGTATGTTCAGTCTTTATTTTCTGGAAGAGACTTATGGTAACGGAACAGACTGACATTTCCCCTATATGGGGAAGGGTAAGCAGTATACACTAGTATTTTAAAGGGTGTATCTGATATCCATTGGTTTTTATTGTAGTCTTTATTTTATTAAGGACCTATTGGGGCTTAGTGGTACCGGACGCTGGGAATTGCGGTTGACTTATTTTCAGTGTTTTCAGGTGTAACAGGGCATTTTTAGAACATACGACATGTTTGTTATATTTTTTTTCTTGTTGCGACCCATGCGGGCCTTAGTTGACGTTACTCGACGCCCACGGTGGGCGGGGCTTGTTTTTCGCGTGCTTAGACGCGCAGTAGTTCTCAGACCTAACAGTTGCAGACATCAGTGCTCCGGTTCGGGCCTTCATCTATTTTACTTTACCCTGAGGATATCAGTGTTTACTGGGGGGCAGGTAGGCGCCACAGCAGAGCTGTGGCGTGGTCAGAGGCTTGATTTTGGTTTGCTAAATTAAAGTTTTTGTCATTTCAGCTTTGCAAGTGGGTACAATACCTATTAGATAGTGGGGACGCTTTTAAGTTTCATAATCTGTCCCTAACATGTTTTTGCAGATTTTAGAAAAAATAGTTGCGCTTTAAAATTTAAAGGCGCAGTAAATTTTTCTTATTTATTTTTGCCCTATTTTTCAGTTGTGCCAATTATTTTTTGTATTCAACTGTTGTTTACCTTGCTAGTCTGTTTTTTAACATGCCTGACTCGGAGGATGAAACTCCTTGTTCTATGTGTTTAAATGCTGTTGTTGAACCTCCTCTAGTTTTGTGTCCCTCATGCACTGAGAGGGCTGTACTATGTAAAGCACAAATCTTTTGTAAAGAAGATGTGTTTAAGGATGATTCTCAAGCTGAAGAGAATCAGAGTATACCGCCAAATGCTTCCCAAGAGTCACTGCCTTTAACGCCCACTCAGCAACGCCGGGTTCCTCTACCGCGTCTAACTCATGTACTCTGCATGATATGGCCGCAGTGATGTCAAATACACTTACAGAGGTTTTATCTAAACTACCTGTGTTAAGGGGCAAACATAGCAGGTCAGAGAGCCATGAGAATGCAATGACCTCTGA
Organism: Bombina bombina; assembly: GCF_027579735.1. NCBI lineage: Eukaryota > Metazoa > Chordata > Amphibia > Anura > Bombinatoridae > Bombina > Bombina bombina. The sequence continues at coordinate 471,308,797 of NC_069501.1, forward strand.
TGCCTTAGTAGCTATTTTTGATGTACCCTCTCAGGGTTCTGAAGTAGGGGGTCAGGGAGCTTTTGTCTGAGGGGGAACTTTCCGATTCGGCAAGTGTTTTACCTCAGAAGAATACAGACACAATGTCCTTTAGATTTAAACTTTTACACCTCCGACTGTTACTTCGGGAGGTTTTAGCAACTCTGGATGATTGTGATTCTATTGTGATTCCGCCAGAGAAGTTGTGTAAGGTGGATAAATATCTTGAGGTTCCTACTTACTCTGATGATTTTCCGGTTCCTAAGAGATTTTCGGAAATTGTTACACGAGAGTGGGAAAGGACGGGTATCCCGTTTTCGCCTTCTCCTAATTTTAAAAAGATGTATCCCATACTTGATACTGTTCGGGACTCTTGGCAGACAGTCCCTAAGGTAGAGGGAGCTATATCTACCCTAGCTAAGCGTACAACAATTCCTATCGAAGACAGTTGTGCTTTTAAAGATCCTTTTACAACCTACGGCCTGCATTGTTCCAGTTACTACTGCGGCAGCTTTTTGGTTTGATGCATTAGAGGAGTCTTTGAAGACTGAAACTCCCTTAGAAGATATCCTAGATAGAATTAAAGCTCTCAGACTAGCTAATTCCTTTATTACGGATACTGCCTCTCAGATTGCGAAATTGGCGGCTAAAATGCTGGATTTGCCATTTTAGCGCGTAGAGCGTTATGGTTAAAATCTTGGTCTGCTGATGTGTCATCAAAGTCAAAGCTTTTGGCCATTCCTTTCAAGAGTAAGACTCTATTTGGGCCTGAATTGAAAGAGATTATTTATGACATTACGGGGGGGGGGGGTAAGGGTCATCTCTTACCTCAGGATAGGACTGCTAAACAGAGGGGTAAACTATTTTCGTTCCTTTCAGAATTTTAGAGGAGTTCCCTCTCCTTCCTTTTCTTCCACCAAGCAGGAAGGGAATTTTACTCAGGCCAAGTCCGTCTGGAGACCCAAACAGGCTTGGAACAAGGTTAAGCAACCTAAGAAGCCCGCTGCTACTACCAAAACAGCATGAAGAGGCGGCCCCCGATCCAGGATCGGATCTAGTAGGGGGCAGACTTTCTCTTTTTACCCAGGCTTGGGTGAGAGATGTGCAGAATCCTTGGACACTGGAAATCGTGTCTCAAGGATATCGGCTGGAATTCAAAAGTTCTCTCCCAAGGGGGAGGTTTCTTCTTTCACGATTATCTGTAGACCAGATAAAGAGAGAGGCATTCTTACGCTGTGTAAAAGTCCTCTACACTATGGGAGTAATTTGTCCTGTTCCAAGACTGGAACAAGGACAGGGGTTTTACTCAAATCTTTTTGTGATCCCCAAAAAAGAGGGCACGTTTCGTCCCATTTTAGATCTAAAGAGCCTAAACAAGTTTCTCAGAGTTCCATCCTTCAAGATGGAGACTATTCAAACAATTCTGCCATTGATCTAGGAAGGTCAATATATGACTACCGTGGATTTGAAGGATGCATATCTTCATATTCCTATCCACAAGGATCATCACCAGTTTCTAAGGTTTGCCTTCCTAGACAAACATTTTCAGTTTGTGGCTCTTCACTTCGGGTTGGCCACAGCACCCAGGATCTTCACAAAGGTTCTAGGGTCCCTTCTGGCGGTTCTCAGAGCCGCGGGGTATTGCAGTGGCGCCTTATCTGGACGACATTCTGATTCAGGCGTCGTCTTATCATCTGACAAAGTCTCACACAGACATGGTCCTGTCCTTTCTGAGGACTCACGGGTGGAAGGTGAATCTAGAAAAGAGTTCACTAATTCCACAGACAAGGGTTTCTTTCTTGGGAACTCTGATAGATTCAATATCCATGAAGATTTTTCTGACAGAATTCTGAAAGTTAAAGATTCTGAATACATGCCGATCCCTTCAGTCCACTCCTCGGCCATCAGTGGCTCAGTGCATGGAGGTAATTGGATTGATGGTGGCAGCAATGGACATAGTTCCGTTTGCTCGGTTTCATCTCAGACCACTACAATTGAGCATGCTCAGTCAGTGGAATGGAGATTATGCAAACTAGTCTACTCTGATAGACCTGGATCAGGAGACAAGAGACTCTCTTCTTTGGTGGTTGTCGTATCATCTGTCCCAGGGGACATGCTTCTGCAGACCCTCTTGGGTGATAGTGACAACGGACGCCAGTCTGCTAGGCTGGGGCGCAGTCTGGAATTCCATGAAGGCTCAGGGTGTGTGGACTCTACAGGAGTCTCTACTTCCAATCAGTATTCTAGAGTTGAGAGCAATATTCAATGCTCTTCAGGCGTGGCCTCAGTTGGCTCTGACCATATTCATTCGTTTTCAGTCGGACAACATTACGACTGTGGCTTACATAAATCATCAAGGGGGATGACAGAAGTATCAAGGATTATTCAGTGGGCAGAGACTCACTCTTGTTACCTGTCAGCAATCCACATTCCAGGAGTTGACAACTGGGAAGCGGATTTTCTAAGCAGACAGTCTTTTCATCCGGGGGAGTGGGAACTCCATCCGGAGATCTTTGCTTCTCTGATTCTCAGTTGGGGCACACCAGAATTGGATCTGATGGCATCTCGTCAGAACGCCAAACTTCTGAGATACGGATCCAGGTCAAGGGATCCTCAGGCCGAACTGACAGATGCCTTGGCAGTGCCTTGGTCGTTCAACCTAGCTTATGTGTTTCCACCGTTTCCTCTCCTTCCCCGGGTAAGTGCATAAATGAACAAAAAGGAGCAATAATTAAATGCATTTATGTGCTAAACTATTGCTTGATCAGAACTGTGTTTCTTTCATGTAATTAACAAGAGTCCATGAGCTAGTGACGTATGGGATATACATTCCTACCAGGAGGGGCAAAGTTTCCCAAACCTTAAAATGCCTATAAATACACCCCTCACCACACCCACAAATCAGTTTTACAAACTTTGCCTCCAAGGGAGGTGGTGAAGTAAGTTTGTGCTAGATTCTACGTTGATATGCGCTCCGCAGCAAGTTGGAGCCCGGTTTTCCTCTCAGCGTGCAGTGAATGTCAGAGGGATGTGAGGAGAGTATTGCCTATTGAATGCAGTGATCTCCTTCTACGGGGTCTATTTCATAAGGTTCTCTGTTATCGGTCGTAGAGATTCATCTCTTACCTCCCTTTTCAGATCGACGATATACTCTTATATTTACCATTTCCTCTACTGATTCTCGTTTCAGTACTGGTTTGGCTTTCTACAAACATGTAGATGAGTGTCCTGGGGTAAGTAAGTCTTATTTTCTGTGACACTCTAAGCTATGGTTGGGCACTTTATTTATAAAGTTCTAAATATATGTATTCAAACATTTATTTGCCTTGACTCAGAATGTTCAACTTTCCTTATTTCCAGACAGTCAGTTTCATATTTGGGATTATGCTTTAAATTATCATATTTTTTCTTACCTCAAAAATTTGACTTTTTTCCCTGTGGGCTGTTAGGCTCGCGGGGGCTGAAAATGCTTCATTTTATTGTGTCATTCTTGGCGCGGACTTTTTTGGCGCAAAAATTCTTTTCCGTTTCCGGCGTCATACGTGTCGCCGGAAGTTGCGTCATTTTTGACGTTATTTTGCGCCAAAAATGTCGGCGTTCCGGATGTGGCGTCATTTTTGGCGCCAAAAGCATTTAGGCGCCAAATAATGTGGGCGTCTTATTTGGCGCCAAAAAATATGGGCGTCGCTTTTGTCTCCACATTATTTCAGTCTCATTTTTCATTTGCTTCTGGTTGCTAGAAGCTTGATGTTTGGCATTTTTTTCCCATTCCTGAAACTGTCTTATAAGGAATTTGATCTATTTTGCTTTATATGTTGTTTTTTCTCTTACATATTGCAAGATGTCTCACGTTGCATCTGAGCCAGAAGATACTACAGGAAAACCACTGCCTGCTGGATCTACCAAAGCTAAGTGTATCTGCTGTAAACTTTTGGTAGCTATTCCTCCAGCTGTTGTTTGTAATAATTGTCATGACAAACTTGTTAAAGCAGATAATATTTCCTTTAGTGATGTACCATTGCCTGTTGCAGTTCCCTCAACATCTAAGGTGCAGAATGTTCCTGATAACATAAGAGATTTTGTTTCTGAATCCATAAAGAAGGCTTTGTCTGTTATTTCTCCTTCTAGTAAACGTAAAAAGTCTTTTAAATCTTCTCTCTCTACAGATGAATTTTTAAATGAACACCATCATTCTGATTCTTTGGACTCTTCTGGTTCAGAGGATTCTGTCTCAGAGATTGATGCTGATAAATCTTCATATTTATTTAAGATGGAATTTATTCGCTCTTTACTTAAAGAAGTACTAATTGCTTTAGAAATAGAGGATTCTAGTCCTCTTGATACTAATTCTATACGTTTGGATAAGGTTTTTAAAGCTCCTGCGGTTATTCCAGAAGTCTTTCCTGTTCCTAATGCTATTTCTGCAGTAATTGCTAAGGAATGGGATAAATTGGGTAATTCATTTACTCCTTCTAAACGTTTTAAGCAATTATATCCTGTTCCGCCTGACAGGTTAGAATTTTGGGACAAAATCCCTAAAGTTGATGGGGCTATTTCTACCCTTGCTAAACGTACTACCATTCCTACGTCAGATGGTACCTCGTTTAAAGATCCTTTAGATAGAAAAATTGAATCTTTTCTAAGAAAAGCTTATCTATGTTCAGGTAATCTTCTTAGACCTGCTATATCATTGGCTGATGTTGCTGCAGCTTCAACTTTTTGGTTGGAAACTCTAGCGCAACAAGTAACAAATCGTGATTCTCATGATATTATTATTCTTCTCCAGCATGCTAATAATTTCATCTGTGATGCCATTTTTGATATTATTAGAGTTGATGTTAGATTTATGTCTCTGGCTATCTTAGCCAGAAGAGCTTTATGGCTTAAGACTTGGAATGCTGATATGGCTTCTAAATCAACTCTACTTTCCATTTCTTTCCAGGGAAACAAATTATTTGGTTCTCAGTTGGATTCTATTATTTCAACTGTTACTGGTGGGAAAGGAACTTTTTTACCACAGGATAAAAAGTCTAAAGGTAAAAACAGGGCTAACAATCGTTTTCGTTCCTTTCGTTTCAACAAAGAACAAAAGCCTGATCCTTCGTCCTCAGGAGCAGTTTCAGTTTGGAAACCATCTCCAGTCTGGAATAAATCCAAGCCTGCTAGAAAGGCAAAGCCTGCTTCTAAGTTCACATGAAGGTACGGCCCTCATTCCAGTTCAGCTGGTAGGGGGCAGGTTACGTTTTTTCAAAGAAATTTGGATCAATTCTGTTCACAATCTTTGGATTCAGAACATTGTTTCAGAAGGGTACAGAATTGGTTTCAAGATGAGACCTCCTGCAAAGAGATTTTTTCTTTCCCATGTCCCAGTAAATCCAGTGAAAGCTCAAGCATTTCTGAATTGTGTTTCAGATCTAGAGTTGGCTGGAGTAATTATGCCAGTTCCAGTTCCGGAACAGGGGATGGGGTTTTATTCAAATCTCTTCATTGTACCAAAGAAGGAGAATTCCTTCAGACCAGTTCTGGATCTAAAATTATTGAATCGTTATGTAAGGATACCAACGTTCAAGATGGTAACTGTAAGGACTATATTGCCTTTTGTTCAGCAAGGGAATTATATGTCCACAATAGATTTACAGGATGCATATCTGCATATTCCAATTCATCCAGATCATTATCAGTTCCTGAGATTCTCTTTTCTAGACAAGCATTACCAATTTGTGGCTCTACCGTTTGGCCTTGCTACAGCTCCAAGAATTTTCACAAAGATTCTCGGTGCCCTTCTGTCTGTAATCAGAGAACAGGGTATTGTGGTATTTCCTTATTTGGACGATATCTTGGTACTTGCTCCGTCTTTACATTTAGCAGAGTCTCATACGAATCGACTTGTGTTGTTTCTTCAAGATCATGGTTGGAGGATCAATTTACCAAAAAGTTCTTTGATTCCTCAAACAAGGGTAACCTTTCTGGGTTTCCAGATAGATTCAGTGTCCATGACTTTGTCTTTAACAGACAAGAGACGTCTAAAATTGATTACAGCCTGTCGAAACCTTCAGTCTCAATCATTCCCTTCGGTAGCCTTATGCATGGAAATTCTAGGTCTTATGACTGCTGCATCGGACGCGATCCCCTTTGCTCGTTTTCACATGCGACCTCTTCAGCTCTGTATGCTGAACCAATGGTGCAGGGATTACACGAAGATATATCAATTAATATCTTTAAAACCGATTGTTCGGCACTCTCTAACGTGGTGGACAGATCACCATCGTTTAATTCAGGGGGCTTCTTTTGTTCTTCCGACCTGGACTGTAATTTCAACAGATGCAAGTCTCACAGGTTGGGGAGCTGTGTGGGGATCTCTGACGGCACAAGGAGTTTGGGAATCTCAGGAGGTGAGATTACCGATCAATATCTTGGAACTCCGTGCAGTTTTCAGAGCTCTTCAGTTTTGGCCTCTTCTGAAGAGAGAATCGTTCATTTGTTTTCAGACAGACAATGTCACAACTGTGGCATACATCAATCATCAAGGAGGGACTCACAGTCCTCTGGCTATGAAAGAAGTATCTCGAATTTTGGTTTGGGCGGAATCCAGCTCCTGTCTAATCTCTGCGGTTCATATCCCAGGTGTAGACAATTGGGAAGCGGATTATCTCAGTCGCCAAACGTTGCATCCGGGCGAATGGTCTCTTCACCCAGAGGTATTTCTTCAGATTGTTCAATTGTGGGGGCTTCCAGAGATAGATCTGATGGCCTCTCATCTAAACAAGAAACTTCCCAGGTATCTGTCCAGATCCCGGGATCCTCAGGCGGAGGCAGTGGATGCATTATCACTTCCTTGGAAGTATCATCCTGCCTATATCTTTCCGCCTCTAGTTCTTCTTCCAAGAGTAATCTCCAAGATTCTGAGGGAATGCTCGTTTGTTCTGCTAATAGCTCCGGCATGGCCTCACAGGTTTTGGTATGCGGATCTTGTCCGGATGGCATCTTGCCAGCCATGGACTCTTCCGTTAAGACCAGACCTTCTGTCACAAGGTCCTTTTTTCCATCCGGATCTGAAATCCTTAAATTTAAAGGTATGGAGATTGAACGCTTGATTCTTGGTCATAGAGGTTTCTCTGACTCCGTGATTAATACTATGTTACAGGCTCGTAAATCTGTATCTCGAGAGATATATTATAGAGTCTGGAAGACTTATATTTCTTGGTGTCTTTCTCATCATTTTTCTTGGCATTCTTTTAGAATACCGAGAATTTTACAGTTTCTTCAGGATGGTTTAGATAAGGGTTTGTCCGCAAGTTCTTTGAAAGGACAAATCTCCGCTCTTTCTGTTCTTTTTCACAGAAAGATTGCTATTCTTCCTGATATTCATTGTTTTGTACAAGCTTTGGTTCGTATAAAACCTGTCATTAAGTCAATTTCTCCTCCTTGGAGTTTGAATTTGGTTCTGGGAGCTCTTCAAGCTCCTCCGTTTGAACCTATGCATTCATTGGACATTAAATTACTTTCTTGGAAAGTTTTGTTCCTTTTGGCCATCTCTTCTGCTAGAAGAGTTTCTGAATTATCTGCTCTTTCGTGTGAGTCTCCTTTTCTGATTTTTCATCAGGATAAGGCGGTGTTGCGAACTTCTTTTGAATTTTTACCTAAAGTTGTGAATTCCAACAACATTAGTAGAGAAATTGTGGTTCCTTCATTATGTCCTAATCCTAAGAATTCTAAGGAGAAATCATTGCATTCTTTGGATGTTGTTAGAGCTTTGAAATATTATGTTGAAGCTACGAAATCTTTCCGTAAGACTTCTAGTCTATTTGTTATCTTTTCCGGTTCTAGGAAAGGCCAGAAAGCTTCTGCCATTTCTTTGGCATCTTGGTTGAAATCTTTAATTCATCTTGCCTATGTTGAGTCGGGTAAAATTCCGCCTCAAAGAATTACAGCTCATTCTACTAGGTCAGTATCTACTTCCTGGGCGTTTAGGAATGAAGCTTCGGTTGACCAGATCTGCAAAGCAGCAACTTGGTCCTCTTTGCATACTTTTACTAAATTCTACCATTTTGATGTATTTTCTTCTTCTGAAGCAGTTTTTGGTAGAAAAGTTCTTCAGGCAGCGGTTTCAGTTTGAATCTTCTGCTTATGTTTTTTGTTAAACTTTATTTTGGGTGTGGATTATTTTCAGCAGGAATTGGCTGTCTTTATTTTATCCCTCCCTCTCTAGTGACTCTTGTGTGGAAAGATCCACATCTTGGGTAGTCATTATCCCATACGTCACTAGCTCATGGACTCTTGCTAATTACATGAAAGAAAACATAATTTATGTAAGAACTTACCTGATAAATTCATTTCTTTCATATTAACAAGAGTCCATGAGGCCCACCCTTTTTTGTGGTGGTTATGATTTTTTTGTATAAAGCACAATTATTCCAATTCCTTATTTTATATGCTTCGCACTTTTTTTCTTATCACCCCACTTCTTGGCTATTCGTTAAACTGATTTGTGGGTGTGGTGAGGGGTGTATTTATAGGCATTTTAAGGTTTGGGAAACTTTGCCCCTCCTGGTAGGAATGTATATCCCATACGTCACTAGCTCATGGACTCTTGTTAATATGAAAGAAATGAATTTATCAGGTAAGTTCTTACATAAATTATGTTTTAATAACCACAAAAGTTAGGGACACTGCACTCCTTTCTGTCCCTTAAAAATAATAAATTAGTTAATACAAAAAGTAAATAAATAAAATTGAGGAAGAGTATAGTCAGTGATGCTAAGATTCCTCGCCTATGATGTATTTAATTTTAGTAATTTTTGAAACAATTTTTTAGCCTGAATGGCCAAGATTCTTGTAGCAGTTATGTGAAAACGTGGAAGAAAGCTCAGGTCATTTTTATTTCACCTCTTAGCACAGTGACAGGGAAATTCACTGTTTACTATAAGCAGTGGCAAGATCGTGTCTGCAACTGCACTTGCGCAGTTGAAGTTCTGCTGATGCCATTTAAAACTCTGAGCACGGGAGCGTGCTAATAACAGATTTACATAGGGCGTATGGTGCAGTCCTGATTGGATGATGCACCTGTCAATCAAATAGAGATTTCTGAAATTCTCACAGGGAGGCAGTCAGGGAGCAGGTAACGGGGCACATTTATAAATGAAGATTTTGTAAGAAAAAACGTTTATTTAAAAAACAAAACAAAAGCATCACTGTGCTTATATTGAGTAATTCTTATAAAATATAAACTCTAGTATAGTTAGATTTACACATGTCAATTATAAACTTTATCTTCTTTTGGTGTTTAATTTAAATAGCCTATATTTTTTTGAGTGTATAATGGCCCTTTAAAGTGATGATAAATTGTAATGTGTATTAGCATGTATTCCAAATCTATGCAAAAATTGAAATCTAGGATGCACTCCAACATTATTTTATTTCAATAATCATTATAGTCCATAACCCCCATCTGGCCGCCCATCACAAAACTTTTTCTTTTTTAATGAGGTGATGTTTCACCTCTTATCCAATAGCTGTGCTAGCCACATGGCACTGCATAAAAATACAACAAAAACGCTTTAGAGCTGCACTATTGGATAAGAGGTGAAACATGACCTCATTAAAAAAAAGTTTTGTGATGGGCAGCCTGGTGGTTGGTTATGGACTATGATTATTGAAATAAAATAATGTTGGTGTGTATCCTTGGTTGAAATTCATGAATGTAGGTAGAGGTAAATTTTTGCATAGATTCGGAATATACGTTCATGCACATTACATTTACCTTCACTTTAATATATACAAATGGTTCCCAAATTTTGGGCACTCTTAAAGGGACATCAAACTTTGAATGAAATGTTTGCTATAGTGATGTATTAAAAGCAAAGATTAGTCCAAGAATAATATGCAGATGTATGTTTTTAAATTATATTAGTTGTTTATTGAAAAAAATAAGTGTAAAGTTTGTGTCCATAAAGCAAAGCAAGGTGTGCTTCCATGTTGTAGGGTGAAAGGGGGTAAGCGCAGCTCCAGGCACTCCTGTGCATACGAACAATCCCAAAGCGGTTGCATAGATACTTGAACAGGCAGCTAGAGACTCATCGCTATGCGTCACACTAGGCAACGTGGTGCCAGCCAATCAAAAGTAAAGGCTGACCAAGCCAGCAAATGAGGAAGAATGGCAGCACTCCCGGATTCAGTTAAAAAAACCTCAGTCTTTATTACGGCTTCTTAAAAACGGTACACAAAATGCACATGGAGGGAGGGGGCGTGTCCTTAGCCTTTCGTGCTGTGCGGCACTTAGTCATAGGATAGTTGGTTACGTCCCAACACTGCTCTATATGCTGGTCACCTCCAATCACCAACCAGCTTGCCGGTAGTCATGTAGATAAATCCAAGCACATGCAGCATCAGGACAAATTTTTAAAGAAACAATAAACTAAAATAGAATTGACAAATAACACATTCCATCAAACTTTAACACAAAATAACCTAAACAAATTCAAAAAGGTTATGATGCTAACAGGAAATTACTTTGTTGATAATTATGAATAGAATTGAATGTAAAATATCACTAGAAAGGCATACTAGGAACAAGGACAGTTCAATGTTAAAAAGCTACTGCTAAATTGAAAGAATATCATCCATTGTTACTTTTTGCAGACGTACGCCATGTGTCGGCACACTACAGACAAGAGACATGGAAGCGACCTATATTCCATGCACATATAATTATAAATACAAATGTAAATATAAATGTTAACACATCTGCATCACAAAAAATGTTGTAACCTAGGTTTCTCCAACATAGGTGTGTCCGGTCCACGGCGTCATCCTTACTTGTGGGATATTCTCTTCCCCAACAGGAAATGGCAAAGAGCCCAGCAAAGCTGGTCACATGATCCCTCCTAGGCTCCGCCTACCCCAGTCATTCTCTTTGCCGTTGCACAGGCAACATCTCCACGGAGATGGTTAAGAGTTTTTTGGTGTTTAAATGTAGTTTTTATCCTTCAATCAAGTGTTTGTTATTTTAAAATAGTGCTGGTATGTACTATTTACTCTGAAACAGAAAAGAGATGAAGATTTCTGTTTGTAAGAGGAAGATGATTTTAGCAAGATGATTTTTAGCAAGATGATTTTAGCAAAATCGATGGCTGTTTCCACACAGGACTGTTGAGATGAAGTAACTTCAGTTGGGGGAAACAGTTGGCAGACTTTTCTGCTTGAGGTATGACTGGCCACATTTCTAACAAGACTATGTAATGCTGGAAGGCTGTCATTTCCCCTATGGGGACCGGTAAGCCATTTTCTTAGATTAAGTAAAAGAATAAAGGGCTTCATAAGGGCTTAAAAAACTGGTAGACATTTTTCTGGGCTAAAACGATTACTTTGATAAGCATATTTTGCAGATTATAACTCTAAATAGTTATTATAATCTTGGGGATTGTTTTAAAAAAAACGGCAGGCACTGTATTGGACACCTTTTTCAGATGGGGGCCTTTTCTAGTCATAGGCAGAGCCTCATTTTCGCGCCACTAATGCGCAGTTGTTTTTGGAGAGCAAGGCATGCAGATGCATGTGTGAGGAGCTAAGAACCACTGAAAAAGCTTATAGAAGGCATCATTTGGTATCGTATTCCCCTCTGGGCTTGGTTGGGTCTCAGCAAAGCAGATTCCTGGGACTGTATAGGGGTTAAATGTAAAAACGGCTCCGGTTCCGTTACTTTAAGGGTTAAAGCTTTCAAATTTGGTGTGCAATACTTTTAAGGCTTTAAGACACTGTGGTGAAATTTTGGTGAATTTTGAACAATTCCTTCATACTTTTTCACATATTCAGTAATAAAGTGTGTTCAGTTTAAAATTTAAAGTGACAGTAACGGTTTTATTTTAAAACGTTTTTTGTGCTTTGTTGACAAGTTTAAGCCTGTTTAACATGTCTGAACCATCAGATAAGCGATGTTCTATATGTATGAAAACCAAGGTTTCTCCCCATTTAAATTTATGTGATGATTGTGCCATAGTGTCCAAACAAAGTAGGGACAATGATGCCACAGATAATGATATTGCCCAAGATGATTCCTCAAATGAGGGGAGTAAGCATGATACTGCATCATCCCCTTCTGTGTCTACACCAGTTTTGCCCACACAAGAGGCCCCTAGTACATCTAGTGCGCCAATACTTATTACCATGCAACAATTAACGGCTGTAATGGATAATTCTATTGCAAACATTTTATCCAAAATGCCTACTTATCAGAGAAAGCGCGATTGCTCTGTTTTAAACACTGAAGAGCAAGAGGACGCTGATGATAACTGTTCTGACATACCCTCACACCAATCTGAAGGGGCCAGGAGGGAGGTTTTGTCTGAGGGAGAAATTTCAGATTCAGGAAAAATTTCTCAACAAGCTGAACCTGATGTTGTAACATTTAAATTTAAATTAGAACATCTCCGCGCACTGCTTAAGGAGGTATTATCTACTCTGGATGATTGTGACAATTTGGTCATTCCAGAGAAATTATGTAAGATGGACAAGTTCCTAGATATAGTCGACCCCAGAAAGGACTTATGGCAGACAGTCCCCAAGGTCGAGGGGGCGGTTTCTACTCTAAACAAACGCACTACTATCCCTATAGAAGATAGTTGTGCTTTCAAAGATCCTATGGATAAAAAATTAGAGGGTTTGCTTAAAAAGATGTTTGTTCAGCAAGGTTACCTTCTACAACCAATTTCATGCATTGTTCCTGTCACTACGGCAGCGTGCTTCTGGTTCGAAGAACTAGAAAAGTCGCTCAATAAAGAATCTTCGTATGAGGAGGTTATGGACAGAGTTCAAGCACTTAAATTGGCTAACTCTTTTATTCTAGATGCCGCTTTGCAATTAGCTAGATTAGCGGCGAAAAATTCAGGGTTTGCTATCGTGGCGCGCAGAGCGCTTTGGCTAAAGTCTTGGTCAGCGGATGTGTCTTCCAAGACAAAATTGCTTAACATCCCTTTCAAGGGTAAAACACTGTTTGGGCCTGATTTGAAAGAGATTATTTCAGACATCACCGGGGGAAAGGGCCACGCCCTCCCTCAGGATAGGTCTTTTAAGGCTAAAAATAAGCCTAATTTTCGTCCCTTTCGCAGAAACGGACCAGCCTCTAATTCTACATCCTCTAAGCAAGAGGGTAATACTTCACAACCCAAACCAGCCTGGAGACCGATGCAAGGCTGGAACAGGGGTAAGCAGGCCAAGAAACCTGCCACTGCTACCAAAACAGCATGAAGGGATGGCCCCCGATCCGGGACCGGATCTGGTGGGGGGCAGACTTTCTCTCTTTGCTCAGGCTTGGGCAAGAGATGTTCAGGATCCTTGGGCACTAGAAAAAGTTTCTCAAGGTTATCTCCTATAATTCAAGGAACTACCCCCAAGGGGAAGGTTCCACAGGTCTCAATTATCTTCAAACCAAATAAAAAGACAGGCATTCTTACATTGTGTAGAAGACCTGTTAAAGATGGGAGTAATTCATCCAGTTCCAATAGGAGAACAAGGGATGGGGTTTTACTCCAACCTGTTCATAGTTCCCAAAAAAGAGGGAACATTCAGACCAATTTTAGATCTCAAGATCCTAAACAAATTTCTCAGGGTTCCATCGTTCAAAATGGAAACCATTCGAACGATCCTTCCCACCATCCAGGAAGGTCAATTTATGACCACGGTGGATTTAAAGGATGCGTACCTACATATTCCTATCCACAAGGAACATCATCAGTTCCTAAGGTTCGCTTTTCTGGACAAGCATTACCAGTTTGTGGCACTTCCATTCGGATTAGCCACTGCTCCGAGAATTTTCACAAAGGTACTAGGGTCCCTTCTAGCGGTTCTAAGGCCAAGGGGCATTGCAGTAGTACCTTACTTGGACGACATCCTGATTCAAGCGTCGTCTCTGTCAAAAGCAAAGGCTCATACGGACATCGTCCTAGCCTTTCTCAGATCTCACGGATGGAAAGTGAACAAGGAAAAAAGTTCTCTGTCCCCGTCAACAAGAGTTCCCTTCTTGGGAACAATAAGATTCCTTAGAAATGAGGATTTTTCTGACAGAGGTCAGAAAATCAAAAATTCTAAGCTCTTGTCAAGTAATTCATTCTGTTCTTCGTCCTTCCATAGCGCAGTGCATGGAAGTAATAGGATTGATGGTTGCAGCAATGGACATAGTTCCTTTTGCACGAATTCATCTAAGACCATTACAACTGTGCATGCTCAGACAGTGGAATGGGGATTATACAGACTTGTCTCCGACGATTCAAGTAGATCAAAAGACCAGAGATTCACTCCGTTGGTGGCTGATCCTGGACAACCTGTCACAGGGAATGAGCTTCCGCAGACCAGAGTGGGTCATTGTCACGACCGACGCCAGTCTGGTGGGCTGGGGCGCGGTCTGGGAACCCCTGAAAGCTCAGGGTCTATGGTCTCGGGAAGAATCTCTTCTCCCGATAAACATTCTGGAACTGAGAGCGATATTCAATGCTCTCAAGGTTTGGCCTCAACTAGCAAAGGCCAAATTCATAAGGTTTCAATCAGACAACATGACGACTGTTGCATATATCAACCATCAGGGGGGAACAAGAAGTTCCCTGGCGATGGAGGAAGTGACCAAGATAATTCAATGGGCGGAGGATCACTCCTGCCACTTATCTGCAATCCACATCCCAGGAGTGGAAAATTGGGAAGCGGATTTTCTGAGTCGTCAGACATTCCATCTGGGGGAGTGGGAACTCCATCCGGAAATCTTTGCCCAAATAACTCAATTATGGGGCATTCCAGACATGGATCTGATGGCCTCTCGTCAGAACTTCAAGGTTCCTTGCTACGGGTCCAGATCCAGGGATCCCAAGGCGACTCTAGTAGATGCACTAGTAGCACCTTGGACCTTCAACCTAGCTTATGTATTCCCACTGTTTCCTCTCATTCCCAGGCTGGTAGCCAGGATCAATCAGGAGAGGGCTTAGGTGATCTTGATAGCTCCTGCGTGGCCACGCAGGACTTGGTATGCAGACCTGGTGAATATGTCATCGGCTCCACCATGGAAGCTACCTTTGAGACAGGACCTTCTTGTTCAAGGTCCATTCGAACATCCGAATCTGGTTTCCCACCAACTGGCGGCTTGGAGATTGAACGCTTGATTTTATCAAAGCGTGGGTTTTCAGATTCTGTAATAGATACTATGATTCAGGCCAGAAAGCCTGTAACTAGAAAAATTTACCATAAAATATGGAAAAAATATATCTGTTGGTTTGAATCTAAAGGATTCCCATGGAACAAGATAAAAATTCCTAAGATTCTATCCTTTCTACAAGAAGGTTTGGAGAAAGGATTATCTGCAAGTTCTCTGAAGGGACAGATCTCTGCTTTATCTGTTTTACTTCACAAAAGGCTGGCAGCTGTGCCAGACGTTCAAGCGTTTGTTCAGGCTCTGGTTAGAATCAAGCCTGTTTACAGACCTTTGACTCCTCCCTGGAGTCTAAATCTAGTTCTTTTAGTTCTTCAAGGGGTTCCGTTTGAACCCTTGCATTCCGTAGATATTAAGTTATTATCTTGGAAGGTTTTGTTTTTGGTTGCAATTTCTTCTGCTAGAAGAGTTTCAGAGTTATCTGCTCTGCAGTGTTCTCCGCCCTATCTGGTGTTCCATGCAGATAAGGTGGTTTTGCGTACTAAGCCTGGTTTTCTTCCGAAAGTTGTTTCCAACAAAAATATTAACCAGGAGATAGTTGTACCTTCTTTGTGTCCGAATCCAGCTTCAAAGAAGGAACGTTTGTTTCACAATTTGGACGTAGTCCGTGCTCTAAAATTCTATTTAGAGGCTACTAAAGATTTCAGACAAACATCTTCTTTGTTGTTTATTCTGGTAAAAGGAGAGGTCAAAAAGCAACTTCTACCTCTCTTTCTTTTTGGCTTAAAAGCATTATCCGATTGGCTTATGAGACTGCCGGACGGCAGCCTCCTGAAAGAATCACAGCTCACTCCACTAGGGCTGTGGCTTCCACATGGGCCTTCAAGAACAAGGCTTCTGTTGACCAGATATGTAAGGCAGCGACTTGGTCTTCACTGCACACTTTTGCCAAATTTTACAAATTTGATACTTTTGCTTCTTCGGAGGCTATTTTTGGGAGAAAGGTTTTGCAAGCCGTGGTGCCTTCCATTTAGGTGACCTGATTTGCTCCCTCCCTTCATCCGTGTCCTAAAGCTTTGGTATTGGTTCCCACAAGTAAGGATGACGCCGTGGACCGGACACACCTATGTTGGAGAAAACAGAATTTATGCTTACCTGATAAATTACTTTCTCCAACGGTGTGTCCGGTCCACGGCCCGCCCTGGTTTTTTAATCAGGTCTGATGAATTATTTTCTCTAACTACAGTCACCACGGTATCATATGGTTTCTCCTATGCATATTTCCTCCTGTACGTCGGTCGAATGACTGGGGTAGGCGGAGCCTAGGAGGGATCATGTGACCAGCTTTGCTGGACTCTTTGCCATTTCCTGTTGGGGAAGAGAATATCCCACAAGTAAGGATGACGCCGTGGACCGGACACACCGTTGGAGAAAGTAATTTATCAGGTAAGCATAAATTCTGTTTTTCTTCTCTGCTGAGGCCAATTAGGGACAGTTTTATAAATGGGTTCCTAGAATGGTCAGCCAATGACTGTCTGGAGTCTGTGCTTCCAGTTGTTACAGGAATTGGAAATCCCAGAATTTTCGGAATAGATAGAGGAGTAAATTAATGTTTTTATATATGCTTTTCCACTCCTTATGAATTAATTTAATTTTGTTGTATTAGGTTGCGTGGTCAAACAGGTGCTTATTGCCCTCCTGCAGATAGGTTTCACCACGGCCTTGCTATTAAATCTTGGTACATAAACACATGAATATTAAACATTCACTTCTTGCTAGTTTCATAACACACACACAAGCACGCACACACACAAGCACGCACACACACACACACACACACATATATATATATATATATATATATATATATATATATATATATATATATATATATATATATATATATATATATATATATATACACTGTATATATAAACTTTTTTTGGGCAAATAAATAACATGTTCCAATAGTGCCCTTTTACATGCATGGCATAATTGCTTGTGTTTAAAGTGATTGAAAAGTTTGGCAATGTAATGCCCAGTATATAAAATGATTCTTAAAAACATTCATTAACATTTTTAAAGACGCTTCTTTTGTAAAAAAAAAATTACCTTTTTAGTGATGGTAAACATCGCCCCGTTCCTCCACTTGCATCTCATATTTTATTTTGCTGATTTATAACGAATCCGGCTGCATTCAATCGAACTGGATGCCAAAGGGGGCACGCAACAATTGGATGAAGCCGGATTAGTTATCGATCAGCAAAATAAAGTATGAGATGCGGGCGGAGGAACAGCGCAATGTTTACCATCACTAAATGGTAATTATTTTACAAATGAAGCATCTTTAAAAATTTTAATGAATGAAAGTACCCCTGTTTTTAAAAATATAATTATATACTGTGCATTACATTGCTACACTTTACAATCACTTTAATGTCTTCAATGGGGATTGCTATTTTGATAGCTCGGCTCTGAGATTTTAGGATGACTGTCGCCAGAAAAGAGGTCATAACAGTGCGGTCCCACAAAACTATGACCTGAAAAACCCTTAACGACCAGCTGTTTGGTTTGCACATTTGATTTAAGGGGTGCGTGTGTGTGCTGTTTACTGCCTAGGGTTGAAGATTATAACATATGAATGCTCTTGATGGAGTCTGAGGTGTTATGTACATATGCTCAGACTTCAGGAAGAAAGATAAATGGGATTTTCTAGAGAACAGGACTGAGGACAACAAAAGTGTGGAAGATAATTTGGGAGGGAGAATTTTCAGTTATTGTGTCAGGGGTCGACAAACCCAGTAGCCAGGGAGCCACTGCCTACTAGAATTTTACCCCTGGCTTCTAACTTTTTGGGTTATTCTACATATATCTACATACAAATACCACTGTCTGGCTCCTAAATATTAAAAAGGTTTGTCGAACCCTTATGTTGGATCCAATGGTAAAGTTGCAAAAAAAAAGGGGTGAAATATCTGGATAAGGATCTTGGGCAGGGTTTATAAGCAATTCTGTTTTTTTAAGTATTAGGTTAATAACATGATATTTTTTTGTCTTGCAGATGCTGTGGGTGAGAGAGGCACTCTCGTCTTTGGTCGTGTTGCATGAGGGGAGATTAATCCAAGCACAAACCTTTTTTTTTTAAGCCCCTCCCCATCCAGCACATGCAACTCCCTAAATTGACTGTCACTGGCCCTGGAACTGAGCCCCCCACCACTTTTTTTTTATAATACAAGTTACCACTATCTGATTAATTCTAGTATTCTTCTCACCCAGAAAACCTGGACTGTTACCGATCCTGCTGTGTGAGGCCAACACTTCCTGCCTCTTGCCATTGCAACCGAAGGGGACCATGGGGTGCTAGCAATGTTTCTTTTCTTTTGAAGGAAACAAGATTTTTTTAATGCTTGCCTCTGCTGAACAGTTTCCACTTTGTGACATTTTCTGTTCATGTCTGGATCTCTCCTTTATGCAGAACATTACTGATCTCCAAAGTCTCAGTCATTAACCCATGGATGCTGGACACTGTAACTTTTGATGCACTCGCCATCATTAACCCACTCTGTGCCATTGTGTTTTATACTAAAGCTACTTCACTCCGTACTGGCAGCTCTATTTTTTTTCTTGTAATTCTCTGCAGGTCATCTCATATTTTTATTTTTGTTTTGTTTTGTTTTTTAATTCGATTTTGCACTTTGTTGTGCTGTCTTACCTCCTGATTCTTTTTGGTTAAACTGATTTACCTGCCTGTGCTGCCAATGTCAATAATGAAACTGTCACTCCCTTACTGTGCTGTCACTGTGACGGGCTCTCTATACCTGCAGCCTGCATGCATTCCTATATCTGGTGCCATACCACAAATCCATAGGCCTTTTCCCTGTTTTTTATACATTCCTTTTTGTGTATGGGCTGCACACTGAATAACTGGTTCTTGTTGTTCACACTCCAGTTCATTGCTGTGTTTTACTGACTAACATATCTTTGTTTAGTTTTTTTTCCATCCACAATAACTCCAGTTTGTTGCTCTACACACTTAACTTCTGTTCATTACAAATGGACAACTTGATTGTTCACAGTATTAAAATGGTGAGACATGCGGTATGTGTCCTGTTTCTTCCTTGTAAGTTCCCTTTGCCTGCCACGACTATCATAAACTTCTGATTTCATTGTTAAATACATCTCCCACTTGGGCATTACTCTTAAAAAGCAGCCTACACAAGTGAGTGAGTGCGAACATGTTTTCATTGCATAAAGGGATAGGAAAGTGAAAATTAAACTTAGCTGATTCAGATAGTGTCATTTTAAAGGAACATAAAGTGGTAAGAAAAAAAAATGCTCTATAGCACTAACATTATTGCTTGTATAAAAGTGTTTAATGGGATATGAAATCCATTTTTTTTTCATGATTCAGACAGAGCATGCAATATTAATCCCCTAGCGACACAGACATACCCTGTATGTTGCATATCATTAAGAGTTTTGTTTTTTTTATCCTCACTCGAAGAGGCATTCTTCTATAGTAAGTTCTCGCCACTGGAGGCAAGACCCGCACTATTTAACCCCTTACCGGGTACATCGGCTGTTGTTAAGGAGTTAAACAACTTTGCCTTGTTCTCGTGTTATCCTTTGTTGAAGGAGCAGAAATCCACTGGAGCACATGGTGAGCCAATGACAAAAGCTATTTATCTGCCGCCACTAATCAGCAGCTACCTCCCATTATTGCATTGCAGATTCTGAGCATACCCGGGTAAGCTTTTCAACAAAGGATACTATGAGAATTAAGAAATTAGTTGTTAAAATTATATGCTCTATCTGAATCATGAAATTAAAAAAATTGTGTTTCACATGCCTTTAAAATTAAAAAGTATTTATTTGTTGCATCTAAAAGAGGGCATTGTAAAATGTATATATGTGTATTAAAAATGAAATAGTTTTGTTCTTATGCTATCACTTTCCACCTATAGAGCCTGATTAAGGGTATATCTTATTGTTTAGTGAGCTTTACTGCAGAGACCAGTTATGCACGTCCTGCTAGTTCCAAAACATCTTAAAATATTTTTAAAAAATTTGCAAGAAAAATGTTAACATTTTTTAATGGTGGTCTTTATTTTACTCATACTTGAAATTTCTTGCGGTTTATGTCCCTTTAAACTGTACAAAGGGATTAAACACATAGTTAAAGGGACATAATGGTCACAATTGAAATTAGTGAATGAATTTGGAATAAGAAGCATTTTCACAAATAATTGTATTAACCTTGCCTAATAAAAGCTATGACTGAATGAAGGTGTATGGTGCACAATGCTAGCTACAACTTGATTTTGCATAATGATTTTGCATTATACAAGCCAATGTTAAAGTGAATTTAAAGTTGCCTATAGTGGTTAACAAAATTGGCATCCAAATAAAATTAGGGGTACTTTAATTCATCAATTTTCCAAATTGTATAAATAAATGTTAAAAAATACCCTTATCTTTTTTTTTTTTTGTGCCGCGCTTCCTCCGCCCGCCCTTTTTGTCTCTCTCCATTACAATGATTGACAGCAACTATTGCCAATCTGCTTTGCTCCCCCGAGGGGTTCAACCCCTTTTTAGCTTCTTATGCGCATGCGTTAGATCATTTACTCACTATTCAGAAGCGATGCACGTTCACATGACGCGCATGCTCTATAGCACGCACTGAATAACTATATATAACTCCGGGTAACGACATTGAGGGGCAAGATGTAGGGAGAGAGGCAGGCACTGCAGCTGTCACCACAGGAGGAGTCCTTTTAGAACAGCAGCATATTCAACATGGAGACAATGCAAGAGGACAATATCATCTATACCGTTAGTGCATTTTTTTAATGTTGTGAGCATTTAGGACAAGAGCGCGGGAGGGGGATACAGATAGTACGCTGACACTGTATACAATGTGCACAGGTTGTGCCATATATACATATGTTTATATGCGCGGTTAACTCGGATAGGTCAGATGTGCTATCGGGAGCATGCTTCAGAGCTACTTATAGAGCGGGGGTTCGCTCTATACGTCAGACATAGGAAAACCAGGAAGTATCTCTTGGGAAGAGTTTATGAAGCTACAGTAAAGAAATTATAATTTATAAAATAAAATTTGATTGTTTTTTTAAAAAATAAAAAAAAACACGTAACTATGTTTAGGGAGACAATATCTATGTGTAGCGGTGTTCCAGATTGCTTAACCTTACATTCACTTTAACTCTAAGCAATGTGTTTCCTGGTGAATTTGGCATGCACTTCATACGTCTGTATGTTGTTGAAACCGTAATAGCTTTTTACTAGAAGCATTTTTCTTTCATGAATCCATTTAATTACTCGTGGGAATTCAACTCCTGGCCACCAGGGGGAAGCAAAAAAACCCCAACAGAGTTGTTAACTATCACTCCCACTTCTCATAACTCCCAGTCATTGTTTGCTCCGTACATCATAGGGGTGTGTGTGTGAAGATGGTGACTGAAGAAAATCAACTAAATCCTTTAATGGGTACTTTTCCCTGCAAGCAAGGATTGGAGCAATGCTGTGTCCATGTCAATCTCTTTAGTAAGAGTAATGGTGGCTTTTCACAGTTGGGGAGTGGTGAGGTAGTCCTTACTTAAACTCCAACAAACTATTTAGAAAACCAGGTTTGGTTACTCTGTTTTTCTTATATCTTCAGCTCCCTGCCAGCGGTTGGATAAGGCTAACAGACCTGAAGACCCTGGAGGGTAAGTCCTTTCTTATTTATTTTTATAACAAGTACATGGAGGAAGGACTGAGGTACTTACAGACCTAGTGGGACCTGCTTCCCTCATGAGGGGTTTGTATATTATTTATATATCTTCTAGTTGAGATATACTGCGGCTGAGCAGTTAACTGGTTTATCAGTATCAGGGATGTGCTGCGCCTGTTGCCTTAAGGGTTTAATGTAAATGTGCTGACCCAGGCTTTATGGGGTGTTGTTTTTCATTCCTCAGACTTTATATCCCTGCAGAGTCTTTTTTTCACGGTTGTCAAAATGTGCTTTTTACAACTGAGGCACAGGGTGTATAAAACCTCAACCGCAAGGGACATGCTGGCAATTCACTACTCCCTTTCAGTTAGGAGTTAGATGAGGCTTTGTAATGAGGGTATTTTATATGCTATTGATCTCTTTCTAGACAATCCTGGTAAATAGGACCTATTGAAAGGGACACCTACGCTAGGTGGTCGGTTGATTCCTCGTACTGGGATGATATCTAGTACTAAATCCTGCTTTAGTCAATGTATCGAGCAGGCAAGTTCTTCCGAGCAGTGGTGGGGTTAACACTATTTCCCGCCTCAGACTTGGCTTATGGCTGGACAGTGTCAGTGAAAGACACTCTCAGGTCTTTGACAGTTTTCCATCCCTTGGAAGAATTTGAAAACATTTGCGGACCGTTAACTATCGATTCACACTTTCCCCTCTGGCGGGGAAATATCATTGTGTATGTGTACCTGTCGACAGAATATGAGTCAAGCCTGTACATAAGGGATCAAAAGTCAATTTTTATTGGGCTATAAGCTGCGGGAAATCTCCAGTTACGTTTGCGTATGAGGCTGTAACTTTGTGTACGCTAACCACATTGGACAGCGTATCGCACTCTCAGTGCAGAGCTTTATCGGCTCCACCTGTTAAGGGGGTGTTTGTTTGTGTATATGTCAGCTGTGTCACGTCCGGATTCACTATCAACTGGAAGTTTTTGCCATCTGAGTGCGGTACTATTTCTGTCTTTTTGTGTTGGGAGAGATATGCGTGTTCTCCTGTATCAGGAGATGGCTTAGTTTTATGCCTGGTAATAATTGTGCTACTTATTACGGCAAATATGGTAAATTCTCAAGGAGAGGATCTCCTAAAGGAGTTAACATTTAGTATGCAACAGCTAGGACTTCCCAGGTCTGCTGGGGTTTATATATGCCCTTTGAGCGCGCTATCTATGTGAAGCACTCATTATATCTTCATGTTCCTTTATTATGTATGATAGAGGATCCAGATATTTTTAGTGTAGTTTTTTCCTATTCTTGTTTTATTCAGGAGCTTCCTGATGTGAGATTTTTTTTTTTTTAAGTGTTTTTTATTGGTTTTCAAGCATACAGTTGACAATAAATGCCAGTTCTTATTCATATTGTACAAGTGAAGAATTAAAACATTGCATAGGAATTTGTATTTATGAGTGTTTTAAAGTGAGTTTATTGGCATTTTGTTATTTCCAGAGAACGGTGGTGGGTCCATGGGTTGTCTCTGGGTTTAGGGTTCCAGGGATGATGAATCTTTGGCTCAAGATTATGCAGAGAGGACTCTTGATGTTGTTTAAATGTTCAAACAATTATAACATTATAAACAATGATCATGTATGCAGGTTCAATTTCCTATTTAGCAATTTCTATTGTTACCAGTTTAATGTTGTAGGTCTCGATCAGGTTCGGGTGTTCGGCTAAAGACTGGCCTTAGTAGTAATCTTAGTGTTTTTTTTCTATTGCCTTCCAGAAAGAGGTAATTTTAGGGCATTGCCACCACATATGGATCATGATGCCATTGGTTTTACATCCTCTCCAGCAAAGCGGGGATGAGGTGGGGTAGATTTTGTGGAGTCTGGATGGTGTTAAGTACCAACATAGGAGTACTTTGAAATTTAATTCTAGTAGTTGTGACGATGTGGAAGTTTTTTGTGTATTATTGTAAATCTTTTCCCACTCTGTCTTCTAGTTGAGAACCTAGTTCATTATGCCATTGCGAGGTGTATAGTGGTTTTTGAGGTTGGCTGGCTGCTTCAAGTATTGTTTTTGATAGGGAAAGCGAACCTCTGGGTGGGATGGCTTTTAGGCATAGGTGTTCAAAGGAGGTGGGGGTTCTAGTAACATGTTTGGAGTTGTTATTTTGCAGGAAATGTTGCAGTTGGCAGTGTTTAAGCCAAGAGGTGAATGCTCCATTTAAAACATACTGCATGTCAGTCCTTGGTTTTAATTTCCCCTGGTCTAGTACTTTTATGATGGGTATGGTGTTGGTATCTCCCATGTTACTGTTGTTTTCCCTATCGGTTCGTATCCTCCCATAAACTCCATATTTGGGGTTAAAGGGGATTGTGGTGTGGAAAGTTTGGGTGTGCTTTGGGTCAAATAGTCCCAGTTATTGAAAATATGGTTATAAAAAGGTGATTTATGGCATATAAGTGGTCTTAGGTTTTTTAGGTATCCAGCAAATGGTCCCTGGGTTAGGGACTCTAAGGATTTTTGAGTCCAGAGAGACCCAGACTTTGGCTTCTTTTTTGCTATGCCAGTCTAATATATATTGTATTACTATTGCTCGATAATAGGTTTCTAGTTTAGGTACTCCTAGTACCCCTCTTCTCAAGGATAGGTACATGGTAGTTGCGTTTATATGGGGACGTGTTCTTCCCCATATAAAGGTATTAAGTCTTTGGAGCTGTTGTATGTAGAATTTAGGTAGTGTGATCGGGATGGTTGGAAAAATGTAGAGTATTTTTGGAAATGCCGTCATCTTAATCGCTTGGATTCTCCCCCACCATGAGAGTGGTTTATCCTGCCAGGTGCGTAGAGTGTGTTGAGTGTAAGTGAGTAAAGTTTTGTAGTTTTTGTCAAATAGTTGTGGAATGCTGGGAGTTAATTGTACTCCTATGTATTTCAATTGAGAGGTTTGGGGTTTGTATGGGCATATAGTTTGTAGGTGTTGGAATTCTTGTCGAGTGAGGGAGATATTGAGAATTTCAGATTTTTATTTGTTAATCAAAAAGTTGGATGTCGCTGAAAGTGTCATATTCAGTTAGAAGTTGTGGTATATGTTGTGGGAGACGAAAGGGTGAGTAGAAGATCGTCAATAAACCTTGATATTTTGTAGTCATTTGGGCCTATATGTACTCCTGTTAAATTTGGGTTATGTCTTATGTGAGAAGCTAAGGATTCCATTGTTAGAAATAATAGTATAGGGGACTATGGGCAGCCTTGCTTGGTACGGTTTGAGATGGGAAAGCTTGGAGAAAGTACCCCATTTGTTTTAACTTTATTTGTGGGTTCGGCGTATATGTGGAATATCTTTTTAATCATTGATACTCCTAAACCGAAATGGTGTAGTGTTCTATTTAGGAAAGTCCAGTTTGAACTGTCAAAGGCTTTTTCCTCATCAGTAGAGACAGGGACAATTGGAAAGTGTTTGGTTTTTGCATGTTCCACTAAACGCAGTACTCTAATAGTGTTGTCTTTGGTCTCTCTGAGCGGCACGAATCATGCTTGATCAGTATGAGCGATCATGGGCAGTATTGAGTTAAGAAGACTTGCAATTATTTTTGCATACATTTTTATGTCCCCGTTCAATAATGATATCGGGCTAAAATTGCTTGGGTCAGTCGTTGATTTTCCTTGTTTGTGTGAGTGGGACAGCAATGTGTTTGCAGCACGGTCAGTAGTCAGTGCAACTCGCAGAGCTCTGAGGGTGGCAGCTTAAACGCTGAGCTTAAGTCAGAAGTCAGTGGGGGGTTTTTGCAGCTAGCTCCCAGTAGTGCATTGCTGCTCCTGCTCTTGATATATGGATAGGAAGTGGAAGCTTAAAGGGACAGTATACACTCATTTTCATATAACTGCATGTAATAGACACTACTATAAAGAATAAGATGCACAGATACGGATATAAAAATCCAGTATAAAATGATTTAAAAACGTACTTAGAAGCTTTCAGTTTAGCTCTGTTGAAAAGGCAGTTGTAAAGCCCACTGCAAGTGGGAAATAAGACACTCCCCCCCCCCCCCACCCCCTTCTTTTTCATATGAAAAGACCCTTTACACAAACAGGAGCAAGCTGGAGAAGGTAGCTGACGGTATTCAAATAAAACTTTGGGGCTTGGTTAGGAGTCTGAAAATCAGAGCAATGTTATTTAAAAATAAGCAAAATTATACATTTAAAAAAAAACAAAAAAAAACTTTATGGGCTTTATAAATAGATCATCTACAAAACATTTATGCAAAAAATGAAAAATGAGTGTATAATGGCCCTTTAAAAATGCTTGATGATCTAATATTCCACCAAATAATCAGAAACTGTGTTCATCCCATCAACCTCATACGTCCCATTAAAATAGTAAGTAGCTATTGGTGATATTAAACTTTATTTTTTTTTTTTTATTATTCGAGGTTCATTTAGAGGTATACAACATTGCATAAACAGATTCTTATGTCACATAAGAAAAGAATAACAGTTTTACAAGGAGTACTGACAATACAAAATATATGTACCATATGGACATTATGTAAATAGGGTGCCTGTCACCTATAGACCCTCTTAATGATACAGTAGGTCTCTCTTGAACCTTCTAACATGAACAGAAATATTTGGGTAAAAGAAGGTGATTTCAAACTTAAGAGACCACTAATGGATCTCGAATGATAAACCTCAATCTTATAATGTTTTATATCATGCACAACAAATAAACTTTTTTCTGTAACTCAATAGGCCGCTGTTGGACCAAACTGAAATATGAACTCAGGGTAGGTAAGGAAAATTATTTTAGTATGTGCAATTTGTAGGTAATGTTGAAAATTATACTAAGGGTTGCGGCATAGGCAAGAAAAGCCGCGAATTTAGTTCTCCTTAACAAGGGGACACATTCGAGATTGGGGGGGGGGGGGGAGGTGAGTATATATATGTAGTAGGATATATAAGCAATATTGCTGTAAATAATAGCACAAGAACAAATGGGACCCTGGGGAAATGTTAAAAAAGAATGGGTGACATATGGGACCAATAGCTTGACTAATGTAGTAAAGTATGGTAGGTGCGGCATAGGCTAAAGGAGCCGCATAGTTATATTATTAATATTGTGGAAGGTGAGAGGTGATTGAAAAAAAAGAAAAAAAACATAGTAGGTAGCTTATAAGCTAATAACATGTTAGGCTGAGCTTATACCTAATGCTAGGGAGCCCCAAGCTCAATACTCACAGGGGTGATATAACTGAAGAAGCTTATTCAAAATATCATGCGAAATTAAACTTTTTTTTAATTCTTGCACATATGTACATACTTTTACTTGTAAATACATTTCGTTATTATATAATTTATGTATGTGTCCGTATCTCTTAAAACAAGTTGGTTTAACCTCCTGTTTGCTAGTACAACTGAATTACTGTGTCGTGAAATTATGTAGGTTTAAAAAGTGTGTCACCAACATGAAAAGTTTGGAAAGCTCTGGTCTAGTGCATTAAACATGTTGAGCATGTGGGGGGTTAGAATTTGCCTGAATTGTTTATAGTAAAAATTGGTTAGTCCATCTGGGCCAGGGCTTTTTTGTGTTGGGATATTTTTGATTGCTTCTAGGGTTTCTTGTGGGCTTATGGGATTTTCTAAAGCTTTGGTTAGTGTGTCTGGTATTTTTGGTAAGTGTGTAGCTTCTTGGTATTGGTCTATTTTAGGGATATTTGAGGAGTTGTTAGTGGGTGGAATATTGTATAGTCTACTATAGTAAGGGTTAAAGTTTTGTATTATTTCTCTACAGTCACGAGTCTCCTCGTTATTTGGGGTGAGCATTTTGTGTATGTAATTCGCATAGTTCATTTTTTTTTAAGGTCTCTAGCTAGCAGGGTTCCGGCTTTGTTGCCTTCTGTGAAGTAAAGTTTCTTGAGATAATAGGCTTTCCTATGAGCCTCTTTATTTAATTAGTTGTTTAGGTTTTGTCTAGCTTTTTGTATATTGGCGTCAGTATTACATTTGGGGTTAGTCATGCGAGTATTTTCCGTATTGCGTAATATTAGTCTACGGTACTCGGCTTAGGTTTTAGAAAGTAGCTTTTTGTTTGAGGAATTCACCTCTTATAACCGCCTTGTGGGCCTCCCAAATAATTTGTGGGGAAGATTGGGTGATGTTATTATGATGGAAATAATCTAAGTGTGCGGGTGATCTTTTCTAATATGGGCAGTTGGAGTAGAAGGGTATTATCTAATCTCCAGGTAAAGTCTGTGGTGGGGCATTCCGGCCATGCTAAGGTTAACGAGACTGAGTGATCTGACCAAGGGGTTGGGTCGATATCTGAGTCTTGAGCTAGTGTTAGGCTTTGTAGGTCTATGCACAGATAATCAAGTCTTAAGTGGGTTTTACACGTGTTTGAGAAAAAAAGTGAAGTTTTTTTGGGATGGGTGGTGGATTCTCCAGGTGTCTAAAAGATTGACTGAGCGTAGACTCTGGATGATTGTTTTAATATAATTCTGGGTTTGTGAGCTTCTAGATTGGGAGCAGTCTAGTGTGGTATTAGGCGCTACATTGAAATCTCCCGCTAATAGTATAATTCCCTTTGCTACCCCTAGTATTTCTTTAGTCCGTTTAAAAAAAAAAAACATCATGCCTGTCCTTTGTTTGGAGCAGAGACGTTAGCTAGTGTAATAGGTTTATTGAATAGCTTTCCAACTAATATTACATATCTTCCCTCTTCATTTGTGTGTTTAGATTCGATAGTGAAGGTAAGAGAGTGTTGGAAAAAAAATACCCACATCTTTTCTTATCTGTATGGGAGTAGAAGTAACCTGTTGGCTAATGTTTAGAGGTAAACTTAGCTTCAGATTTTTTAAGGAAATGTGTTTCTTGCAGAAAGGCGATTTCACTTTCTCCAACATTGGTGTGTCCGGTCCACGGCATCATCCATTACTTGTGGGAATATTCTCTTCCCCAACAGGAAATGGCAAAGAGCACAGCAAAAGCTGTCCATATAGCCCCTCCTTGGCTCCGCCCCCCCAGTCATTCTCTTTGCCGCTCTGAACAAGTAGCATCTCCACGGAGATGGTGAAGAGTATGTGGTGTTTAGTAAGAAATTGTTCCCCATGGTCGACCCCAGGAAGGACACATGGCAAACAGTCCCTAAGGTCGAGGGGGCGGTTTCTACACTAGCCAAACGCACGACCATTCCCATTGAGGACAATTGTGCTTTCAAAGATCCTATGGATAAAAAATTGGAGGGCTTGCTTAAAAAGATTTTTGTACAGCAAGGATACCTCCTTCAACCTATTTCGTGCATTATTCCTGTCACTACAGCGGCGTGGTTCTGGTTCGAGGAACTGGAAAAGTCGCTCAGTAGGGAGACTCCATATGAGGAGGTCATGGACAGAATTCACGCACTTAAGTTAGCTAATTCCTTTATTTTAGACGCCGCTTTGCAGTTAGCGAAATTAGCGGCGAAAAATTCAGGGTTTGCAATTGTGGCGCGTAGAGCGCTCTGGCTAAAGTCTTGGTCGGCGGATGTATCTTCCAAGACAAAATTGCTTAATATCCCTTTCAAAGGTAAGACCCTTTTTGGGCCAGAATTGAAGGAAATTATTTCAGATATCACTGGGGGAAAGGGCCATGCCCTCCCACAAGATAGGCCTTTCAAGGCTAAGAATAAGTCCAATTTTCGTTCCTTTCGCAATTTCAGGAACGGACCGGCTTCTAACTCTGCAGCCTCTAGACAAGAGGGTAACGCTTCCCAGACTAAACCAGCTTGGAAACCAATGCAAGGCTGGAACAAGGGTAAACAGGCCAAGAAGCCTGCTACTGCTACCAAAACAGCATGAAGGGGTAGCCCCCGATCCGGGACCGGATCTAGTAGGGGGCAGACTCTCTCTCTTTGCTCAGGCTTGGGCAAGAGATGTTCAGGATCCCTGGGCACTAGAAATAGTCTCTCAGGGTTATCTTCTAGAATTCAAGGAACTACCCCCAAGGGGAAGGTTCCACATTTCTCACTTATCTTCAAACCAAATAAAGAGACAGGCATTCTTACATTGTGTAGAAGACCTGTTAAAGATGGGAGTGATACACCCAGTTCCAACTGTGGAACAAGGTCAGGGGTTTTACTCAAATCTGTTTGTAGTTCCCAAAAAAGAGGGAACTTTCAGACCAATTCTGGATTTAAAAATTCTAAACAAATTTCTCAGAGTTCCATTGTTCAAAATGGAAACCATTCGAACAATTTTACCTGCAATCCAGGAGGGTCAATATATGACTACCGTGGATTTAAAGGATGCGTATCTACATATTCCTATCCACAAAGATCATCATCAGTTCCTAAGGTTCGCCTTTCTGGACAAACATCAGTTCGTGGCTCTCCCATTCGGACTAGCCACTGCTCCCAGAATTTTTACAAAGGTGCTCGGGTCCCTTCTAGCGGTTCTAAGACCAAGGGGCATTGCAGTGGCACCTTACCTGGACGACATTCTAATTCAAGCGTCGTCTCTTTCCAAGGCAAAGGCTCATGCAGACATTGTTCTAGCCTTTCTCAGATCTCACGGGTAGAAGGTGAACGTAGAAAAGAGTTCCCTGTCTCTGTCGACAAGAGTTCCCTTTTTGGAAACAATAATAGATTCTTTAGAAAAAGAAGTCAGAAAGTCAAAGCTTCTAAACGCTTGTCAAGTTCTTCTCTCTATTCTGCAGCCTTCCATAGCTCAGTGCATGGAAGTAGTAGGGTTGATGGTGGCAGCAATGGACATAGTTCCTTTTGCTCGAATTCATCTAAGACCATTACAACTGTGCATGCTCAAGCAGTGGAATGGGGATTATACAGACTTGTCTCCAAAGATTCAAGTAGACCAGAGACTGACTCCGTTGGTGGTTGTCAATGGATCACCTGTCTCAGGGAATGAGTTTCCGCAGACCAAAGTGGGTCATTGTCACGACCGACGCCAGTCTATTAGGCTGGGGCGCGGTCTGGGACTCCCTGAAAGCTCAGGGTCTATGGTCTCGGGAAGAGTCTCTTCTTCCGATAAACATCCTGGAACTGAGAGCGATATTCAATGCTCTCCAGGCTTGGCCTCAACTAGCGAAGGCCGGATTCATAAGATTCCAGTCGGACAACATGACGACTGTAGCTTACATCAATCATCAGGGGGGAACAAAGAGTTCCTTGGCGATGAGAGAGGTATCCAAAATCATCAAATGGGCGGAGGATCACTCCTGCCACCTATCTGCAATCCACATCCCAGGAGTAGACAACTGGGAGGCGGATTACCTGAGTCGTCAGACTTTCCATCCGGGGGAGTGGGAACTCCACCCGGAGGTGTTTGCCCAGTTGACTCAATTATGGGGCATTCCAGACATGGATCTGATGGCGTCCCGTCAGAACTTCAAGGTTCCTTGCTACGGGTCCAGATCCAGGGATCCCAAGGCGACTCTAGTGGATGCATTAGTGGCGCCTTGGTCGTTCAACCTAGCTTATGCGTTTCCACCATTCCCTCTCCTCCCCAGGCTTGTAGCCAGGATCAAACAGGAGAAGGCCTCTGTGATTCTGATAGCTCCTGCGTGGCCGCGCAGGACTTGGTATGCAAACCTGGTGAATATGTCATCGGCTCCACCATGGAAGCTACCTTTGAGACAGGATCTTCTAATACAAGGTCCATTCGAACATCCAAATCTAGTTTCTCTGCAGTTGATTGCTTGGAAATTGAACATTTGATCTTATCCAAGCGTGGGTTTTCAGATTCTGTGATAGATACTCTGGTCCAAGCCAGAAAACCTGTGACTAGAAAGATTTACCATAAAATATGGAAAAGATATATCTGTTGGTGTGAATCCAAGGGATTCTCCTGGAGTAAGATTAAAATTCCTAAGATCCTCTCCTTTCTTCAAGAAGGTTTGGATAAGGGATTGTCAGCGAGTTCTCTAAAAGGACAGATTTCTGCTTTGTCTTGTTACACAAACGACTGGCAGCTGTGCCAGATGTGCAAACTTTTGTACAGGCCTTGGTCAGAATCAAGCCTGTTTACAGACCCTTGACTCCTCCTTGGAGTCTAAATTTAGTTCTTTCAGTTCTTCAAGGGGTTCCGTTTGAACCCTTACATTCCATAGATATCAAGTTGCTATCTTGGAAAGTTCTGTTTTTGGTTGCTATTTCTTCTGCAATTATCTGCTCTGCAGTGTAACCCACCCTATCTGGTGTTCCATTCAGATAAGGTCGTTTTGCGTACTAAGCCTGGTTTTCTTCCGAAGGTTGTTTCCAACAGGAATATTAACCAGGAAATAGTTGTTCCTTCTCTGTGTCCGAATCCAGTTTCAAAGAAGGAACGTTTGTTACACAATTTAGATGTAGTTCGTGCTTTAAAGTTCTATTTAGAAGCAACTAAGGATTTTAGACAAACCTCATCTTTGTTTGTCGTTTACTCTGGTAAGAGGAGAGGACAAAAAGCTACGGCTACTTCTCTGTCTTTCTGGCTGAAAAGCATTATCCGATTGGCTTATGAGACTGCCGGACGACAGCCTCCTGAACGAATCACAGCTCACTCCACTAGAGCTGTGGCTTCCTCATGGGCCTTCAGGAACGAGGCTTCTGTTGATCAGATATGTAAGGCAGCGACTTGGTCTTCTCTGCACACTTTTGCCAAATTTTACAAATTTGATACTTTTGCTTCTTCGGAGGCTGTTTTTGGGAGAAAGGTTTTGCAAGCCGTGGTGCCTTCCGTTTAGGTAACCTGATTTGCTCCCTCCCTTCATCCGTGTCCTAAAGCTTTGGTATTGGTTCCCACAAGTAATGGATGACGCCGTGGACCGGACACACCAATGTTGGAGAAAACAGAATTTATGCTTACCTGATAAATTACTTTCTCCAACGGTGTGTCTGGTCCACGGCCCGCCCTGGTTTTTTAATCAGGTTTGAAAAATTTCTTTCTCTATACACTACAGTCACCACGGCACCCTATAGTTTCTCCTTTTTTTCTCCTAACCGTCGGTCGAATGACTGGGGGGGCGGAGCCAAGGAGGGGCTATATGGACAGCTTTTGCTGTGCTCTTTGCCATTTCCTGTTGGGGAAGAGAATATTCCCACAAGTAATGGATGACGCCGTGGACCGGACACACCGTTGGAGAAAGTAATTTATCAGGTAAGCATAAATTCTGTTTCTTTGCCTTTTTGTTGAGGAGTTGAGGCCTTTGGTGTTCTGCGTTGTAATTTTAAATTTATGTGGGTCGATTTATTATCGATATGAGTGAAGGGAGCTATGACTACTGCTTATCGTGGGTTTTCTATATCTCTTGGGGTTGGATATCTGTATTTGGTTTTGGAGTATAGATACTTGTTTTGACTTGCCTGTGCATGGTAAGTGTTTTAGTACAGGGATAGACAAATCTTTCATCGTGATGTATACACATGGTATATGGAATAAAACCTACATTTAAAAAAATATATAACAAGCCAAACCATAACAAATAACAGTAGAACAAGAAATCAATACAATTGCATAAGTTACTATACTATATAAAAGTAGTAAGGGAGGGGGAAGTACTTTGCAGTTTACAACTAAGGGTAAACTTTAAAGTGGTGGCAGTTCCTATTTCGTATTGGATAAGGTAATGAGTTTAAGCGCTTGGCTTTGTGCAATAAGTAGTCTAAAAAGTATGAGTATTATAGCTTTTATAAAAGGTTGTATACTCACTACATCTGTTCAATAGGTGGAGTAAACGCCAGATGTAACTTGCATTACATCGAAGATGATAATGCGGTGATTTGAAGAAAGTCATGGTGGTTCCACGGCATCAGGAGGGGAGTTGAGTGTTAATGTGGCTCTTTTCCTGCTTACTTTTGTCCAGTTTGTCCTCTGGGGTTTTGGGTCTTGCAATGCATGATGTTCTCGTGTTGTTGGAGGTCTCGGTGGAGGGATGTTCAGTTGTTTGCAGAAGGATTCCAAATATTTGTGAGTAATGTAAATGGCGACTTGAGAGCCCATAGTAACTTTGATGCTGAATGGAAAGCCACACCTGTAGGGGATTTTGAAGTCTTGGAGATGTGAGGTTAAATATCTAGCTTCTCTGTCTAGTGTTATTGGGCTGAGATCAGCATATATTTGGAGATTTAGGCCTCAGGCCCCTGTGCGCTCTTTCTAGCAGTATATTTGGAATATCTGTTGCTTGTAGTAAGTGTTGGAACAAACTTTGGAGGTATTGAGGAATTTGATTTGGTGTGATTCTTTCTGATACACCTCTTATTCTGATGTTGCTTCTATGTCCTCTGTTGTCCAAATCTTCTATATGGAGTTTCATTTGTTGTATCATTAAAAAGACAGTCTACACCAGAATTTTTATTGTTTTAAAAGATAATCCCTTTATTACCCATTCCCCAGTTTTGCATAACCAACACAGTTATATTAATATACTTTTAACCTCTGTGATTATCTTGTATCTAAGCCTCTGCAAACTGCCCCTTTTTTTCAGTTCTTTTGACAGACTTGCAGTCTAGCCAATCAGTGCCTGCTCACAGATAACTTCTCGTGCACGAGCACAGTGTTATCTATATGAAATACGTGAACTAACACCCTCTAGCGGTGAAAAACTGTTAAAATGCAATCTGAAAGAGGTGGGCTTCAAGGTCTGAGAAATTAGCATATGAACCTCCTAGGTTAAGTTTTCAACTAAGAATACCAAGAGAACAAAGCAAAATTGGTGATAAAAGTAAATTGGAAAATTGTTTAAAATTACATGCTCTATCTGAATCATGAAAGTTTATTTTGGCCTAGACTGTCCTTTTAAGTTGTGTGTTTGTGCAGTTCGGTTCTGTAGTTCAGTATCGTTAATTTGGTCCATATATTCTTCTAGATATGTGACTCTGTCGCTCAGATCGGATATGTCTTTTTTTTTTTTTTTAACCTCTGACAAACCAACTTTGATTATTTTTCCAACCGTTGATAAGGAGGTAAAGTCTGCTTTAGTTGGCAAGTTTTCAATATCTGCTTTTGTAAGCGGATCGCAGTCTTGTTGTGTTGGAGGGTTTGTGTCTGTCTCTTGGGGCTCTGTTTCTAGTTCTTGTGGAGTAGAGTGATCTGATTCTGTTGTCTCTAGTACTTTGAAAAAGTTATTTAGTATCACATTAGCTGATATGGGACCTTTGGTTGTTTTGTCCTGTCTATATATATATATATATTTGTTACGTACAGTGTCTGGCAGTATGTCTGACCATACCCAGATAGAGATTATGAAAAAAAAATGCTTCATTTTATTGCGTCATTCTTGGCGCTGACTTTTTTGGCGCAAAAAGTTTTTTCTGTTTCTGGCGTCATTAGTGTCGCCGGAAGTTGCGTCATTTTTGACGTTTTTTTGCGCCAAAAGAGTCGGCGTTCCGGATGTGGCGTCATTTTTGGCGCCAAATAATGTGGGCGTCTTTTTTGGCGCTAAAAAATATGGGCGTCACTTTTGTCTCCACATTATTTAAGTCTCATTATTTATTGCTTCTGGTTGCTAGAAGCTTGTTCACTGGCATTTTTTTCCCATTCCTGAAACTGTCATTTAAGGAATTTGATCAATTTTGCTTTATATGTTGTTTTTTCTATTACATATTGCAAGATGTCCCAGATTGACACTGAGTCAGAAGATACTTCTGGAAAAACGCTGCCTGGTGCTGGATCTACCAAAGTTAAGTGTATCTGTTGTAAACTTGTGGTATCTGTTCCTCCAGCTGTTGTTTGTAATGAATGTCATGACAAACTTGTTAATGCAGATATTTCCTTTAGTAATGTTACATTACCTGTTGTGGTTCCATCAACATCTAATACTCAGAGTGTTCCTGTTAACATAAGAGATTTTGTTTCTAAATCTATTAAGAAGGCTATGTCTGTTATTCCCCCTTCTAGTAAACGTAAAAGGTCTTTTAAAACTTCTCATTTTTCAGATGAATTTTTAAATGAACATCATCATTCTGATTCTGATAGTGGTTCCTCTGGTTCAGAGGATTCTGTCTCAGAGGTTGATGCTGATAAATCTTCATATTTATTCAAAATGGAATTTATTCGTTCTTTACTTAGAGGTCTTAATTGCATTAGAAATAGAGGATTCTGGTCCTCTTGATACTAAATCTAAACGTTTAAATAAGGTTTTTAAATCTCCTGTAGTTATTCCAGAAGTTTTTCCTGTCCCTGATGCTATTTCTGAAGTAATCTCCAGGGAATGGAATAATTTGGGTAATTCATTTACTCCTTATAAACGTTTTAAGCAATTATATCCTGTGCCATCTGACAGATTAGAATTTTGGGACAAAATCCCTAAGGTTGATGGGGCTGTCTCTACTCTTGCTAAACGTACTACTATTCCTACGGCAGATAGTACTTCCTTTAAGGATCCTTTAGATAGGAAGATTGAATCCTTTCTAAGAAAAGCTTACTTATGTTCAGGTAATCTTCTTAGACCTGCTATATCTTTAGCGGATGTTGCTGCAGCTTCAACTTTTTGGTTAGAAGCTTTAGCGCAACAAGTAACAGATCATAACTCTCATAGCATTGTTAATCTTCTTCAACATGCTAATAACTTTATTTGTGATGCCATCTTTGATATCATTAGAGTTGATGTCAGGTATATGTCTCTAGCTATTTTAGCTAGAAGAGCTTTATGGCTTAAAACTTGGAATGCTGATATGTCTTCTAAGTCAACTTTGATTTCCCTTTCTTTCCAGGGTAATAAATTATTTGGTTCTCAGTTGGATTCTATTATCTCAACTGTTACTGGAGGGAAAGGAACTTTTTTACCACAGGATAAAAAATCTAAAGGTAAATTTAGGTCTAATAATCGTTTTCGTTCCTTTCGTCACAATAAGGAACAAAAGCCTGATCCTTCGCCCTCAGGAGCGGTATCAGTTTGGAAACCATCTCCAGTCTGGAATAAATCCAAGCCTTTTAGAAAACCAAAGCCAGCTCCCAAGTCCACATGAAGGTGCGGCCCTCATTCCAGCCCAGCTGGTAGGGGGCAGATTACGATTTTTCAAACAAATTTGGATCAATTCAATTCACAATCTTTGGATTCAAAACATTGTTTCAGAAGGGTACAGAATTGGCTTCAAGATAAGGCCTCCTGCAAAGAGATTTTTTCTTTCCCGTGTCCCAGTAAATCCAGCGAAGGCTCAAGCATTTCTGAAATGTGTTTCAGATCTAGAGTTGGCTGGAGTAATTATGCCAGTTCCAGTTCTGGAACAGGGGCTGGGGTTTTATTCAAATCTCTTAATTGTACCAAAGAAGGAGAATTCCTTCAGACCAGTTCTGGATCTAAAAATATTGAATCGTTATGTAAGGATACCAACATTCAAAATGGTAACTATAAGGACTATTCTGCCTTTTGTTCAGCAAGGGCATTATATGTCCACAATAGATTTACAGGATGCATATCTGCATATTCCGATTCATCCAGATCACTATCAGTTTCTGAGATTCTCTTTCCTAGACAAGCATTACCAGTTTGTGGCTCTGCCGTTTGGCCTAGCAACAGCTCCAAGGATTTTTACAAAGGTTCTCGGTGCCCTTCTGTCTGTAATCAGAGAACAGGGTATTGTGGTATTTCCTTATTTGGACGATATCTTGGTACTTGCTCAGTCTTCACGTTTAGCAGAATCTCATACGAATCGACTTGTGTTGTTTCTTCAAGATCATGGTTGGAGGATCAATTTACCGAAAAGTTCATTGATTCCTCAAACAAGGGTTACCTTTTTAGGTTTCCAGATAGATTCAGTGTCCATGACTCTGTCTCTGACAGACAAGAGACGTCTAAAATTGATCTCAGCTTGTCGAAACCTTCAATCACAATCATTTCCTTTGGTAGCCTTATGCATGGAAATTCTAGGTCTTATGACTGCTGCATCGGATGCGATCCCCTTTGCTCGTTTTCACATGCGACCTCTTCAGCTCTGTATGCTGAACCAGTGGTGCAGGGATTACACAAAGATATCTCAATTAATATCTTTAAAACCGATTGTACGACACTCTCTGACGTGATGGACAGATCACCATCGTTTAGTTCAGGGGGCTTCTTTTGTTCTTCCGACCTGGACTGTAATTTCAACAGATGCAAGTCTGACAGGTTGGGGAGCTGTTTGGGGGTCTCTGACAGCACAAGGAGTTTGGGAATCTCAGGAGGTGAGATTACCAATCAATATTTTGGAACTCCGTGCAATTTTCAGAGCTCTTCAGTCATGGCCTCTTCTAAAGAGAGAATCGTTCATTTGTTTTCAGACAGACAATGTCACAACTGTGGCATACATCAATCATCAAGGAGGGACTCACAGTCCTCTGGCTATGAAAGAAGTATCTCGAATACTGGTATGGGCGGAATCCAGCTCCTGTCTAGTTTCTGCGTTTCATATCCCAGGTATAGACAATTGGGAAGCGGATTATCTCAGTCGCCAAACGTTACATCCGGGCGAATGGTCTCTTCACCCAGAGGTATTTCTTCAGATTGTTCAAATGTGGGGACTTCCAGAAATAGATCTGATGGCTTCTTATCTAAACAAGAAACTTCCCAGGTATCTGTCCAGATCCAGGGATCCTCAAGCGGGAGCAGTGGATGCATTGTCACTTCCTTGGAAGTATCATCCTGCCTATATCTTTCCGCCTCTAGTTCTTCTTCCAAGAGTAATCTCCAAGATTCTGAAGGAATGCTAGTTTGTTCTGCTGGTGGCTCCAGCATGGCCTCACAGGTTTTGGTATGCGGATCTTGTCCGGATGGCCTCTTGCCAACCGTGGACTCTTCCATTAAGACCAGACCTTCTGTCGCAAGGTCCTTTTTTCCATCAGGATCTCAAATCCTTAAATTTAAAGGTATGGAGATTGAACGCTTGATTCTTAGTCAAAGAGGTTTCTCTGACTCTGTGATTAATACTATGTTACAGGCTCGTAAATCTGTATCTAGGAAGATATATTATAGAGTCTGGAAGACTTACATTTCTTGGTGTCTTTCTCATCACTTTTCCTGGCATTCTTTTAGAATTCCGAGAATTTTACAGTTTCTTCAGGATGGTTTGGATAAAGGTTTGTCTGCAAGTTCCTTGAAAGGACAAATCTCTGCTCTTTCTGTTCTTTTTCATAGAAAGATTGCTAATCTTCCTGATATTCATTGTTTTGTACAAGCTTTGGTTCGTATAAAACCTGTCATTAAGTCAATTTCTCCTCCTTGGAGTTTGAATTTGGTTCTGGGGGCTCTTCAAGCTCTTCCGTTTGAACCTATGCATTCATTAGACATTAAATTACTTTCTTGGAAAGTTTTGTTTCTTTTGGCCATCTCTTCTGCTAGAAGAGTTTCTGAATTATCTGCTCTTTCTTATGAGTCTCCTTTTCTGATTTTTCATCAGGATAAGGCGGTGTTGCGAACTTCTTTTCAATTTTTACCTAAGGTTGTGAATTCTAACAACATTAGTAGAGAAATTGTGGTTCCTTCATTATGTCCTAATCCTAAGAATTCTAAGGAGAGATCATTGCATTCTTTGGATGTAGTTAGAGCTTTGAAATATTATGTTGAAGCTACTAAGAATTTC
Source organism: Bombina bombina (assembly GCF_027579735.1). Classification (NCBI taxonomy): domain Eukaryota; kingdom Metazoa; phylum Chordata; class Amphibia; order Anura; family Bombinatoridae; genus Bombina; species Bombina bombina. The sequence goes on from NC_069501.1 coordinate 471,348,195, forward strand.
CGAAAGACTTCTAGTCTGTTATCTTTTCCGGTTCTAGGAAAGGTCAGAAGGCCTCTGCCATTTCTTTGGCATCTTGGTTGAAATCTTTAATTCATCATGCTTATGTCGAGTCGGGTAAAACTCTGCCTCAAAGGATTACAGCTCATTCTACTAGGTCAGTTTCTACTTCCTGGGCGTTTAGGAATGAAGCTTCGGTTGATCAGATTTGCAAAGCAGCAACTTGGTCTTCTTTGCATACTTTTACTAAATTCTATCATTTTGATGTGTTTTCTTCTTCTGAAGCAGTTTTTGGTAGAAAAGTACTTCAGGCAGCTATTTCAGTTTGATTCTTCTGCTTATAATTTCAGTTTTTTTTATTATAAGATTTAAACTTTATTTTGGGTGTGGATTATTTTCAGCGGAATTGGCTGTCTTTATTTTATCCCTCCCTCTCTAGTGACTCTTGCGTGGAAGATCCACATCTTGGGTAGTCATTATCCCATACGTCACTAGCTCATGGACTCTTGCTAATTACATGAAAGAAAACATAATTTATGTTAGAACTTACCTGATAAATTCATTTCTTTCATATTAGCAAGAGTCCATGAGGCCCACCCTTTTTTTTGTGGTGGTTTTGATTTTTTTGTATAAAGCACAATTATTCCAATTCCTTATTTTTTATGCTTTCGCACTTTTTTTCTTATCACCCCACTTCTTGGCTATGCGTTAAACTGATTTGTGGGTGTGGTGAGGGGTGTATTTATAGGCATTTTGAGGTTTGGGAAACTTTGCCCCTCCTGGTAGGAATGTATATCCCATACGTCACTAGCTCATGGACTCTTGCTAATATGAAAGAAATGAATTTATCAGGTAAGTTCTTACATAAATTATGTTTTTCTTTTGCAAGATGTACCGAGTCCACTGATTCATCTTAACTTGTGGGATATTGTCCTTCCTGACAGGAAGTAGCAAAGAGAGCACCACAGCAGAGCTGTCTATATAGCTCCCCCCTTAACTCCACCCCCCAGTCATTCTCTTTGCTGGCTCTAAGCAGGAAGGGTAAAGAGAAGAGGTGTTAAACTGTTAGTTTTATTTTATCTTCAATCAAGAGTTTGTTATTTTTAAATGGTACCGGTGTTGTACTATTTACTCTCAGGCAGGACATAGATGAAGATTTCTGCCTGGAGGATGATGATCTTAGCATTTGTAACTAAGGTCCACTGCTGTTCCCACAGAAGCTGAGGAGTACAGGAAAACTTCAGGGTGAGGAACGGTTTCTTGCTATACAGCAATGAGGTATGTTCAGTCATATTTTCTGCAGAGACTGTGTTAACTCAGAAAGGCTGACAGTGTCCCCATTAGGGGAAGGGTAAGCAGTAATCCTAGTGTTATCAGAGGTTTTTACTAGCTTGCATAAAGGGTTAATTTTTGTGGGCACTCAGTTATGTGAATTTGGGACAAACGTTTTTGTGTCTGGGAGTAACGTTTTCAGTTTTATGGGACATTTGCTTGAGGGTTCTTTGGGGTTGTTTATAACCCACATGGCTTTCAGGCAGGGTTTGTTAGTTTTGTGTAGGCCCCAGCAACATCGAGTGAGGTGGGCGGGGCCAATTTACAAGCAGCAAGCAACTTCTCCTGAGGTCCTGATAGTCTTCTGAGGGACTAATTGAAGCTTTAAACCCCATATTATCGTTTCCTAAGGTCAGGTAGGGCCACAGCAGAAATGTGGCAAGGTGCTTTAGGGGTTTTTAACTGGTTTTAGACAATTATCAATCCGTTTTTTTCATTTGGGGGTCTATTGCTTTTTTACTTGTGGTGCAATCCTTCTAAAGCTTAGTGGGTACACTGTTATAATTTCAGATCAGCTACGGGGCACACCAGATCTGATGGCGTCTCGTCAGAACTCCAAACTTCCTTGTTACGGATCCAGGTCCAAGGATCCTCAGGCAGTACTGATAGATGCTCTAGCAGTACCCTGGTCGTTCAACCTGGCTTATGTGTTTCCACCTTTCCCTCTCCTTCCGCGTCTGATTGCCAGAATCAAACAGGAGAGAGCTTCGGTGATTTTGATAGCACCTGCATGGCCACGCAGGACTTGGTATGCAGACCTGGTGGACATGTCATCTCTACCACCATGGTCTCTGCCACTGCGACGGGACCTTCTAATTCAAGGTCCGTTCAAGCATCCAAATCTACTTTCTCTGCAACTGACTGCTTGGAGATTGGTACCGGTGCGTACTATTTTCCTCAGGGGGATATGGAAGAAGATTTCTGCCCTGAGGTTGATGATCTTAGCATTCCCACAAAGACTTCTGAAGGTAACCATGAGACATCTTCAGTGTGGAGACCGGTTTCATGCTACAAGCAGCATTAAGCTATGTGCAGCCTTTTTTTCTGAGGAGACTTGGTGTATCAGAACTGGCTGGCATTATTTCCCTATATGGGAATGGGGTAAGCAGTAAATCCTATTATAAGAGGGATATTACTAGAGTCCCTTTATTATATTTTTCTTTAGTTGATATTTGGGCATTATGTGACATGGGAGACCATGTAAAAAACGATGTTACGTTTTTTATTTTTGGCATTTAAAACTTGTTTGTTTTATGTTTGAGGGTTGTATTCTGTGTATACTTTTACTCTGGTGCAAAACCACACTTCCATATGGTTTTGTTTGGGCCTACTCTGACTTTGACCTTAAGGGGCGGAGCTTAGTTTCGCACACTCAGATGCACACTTCCTTCAAGCTAAGCAGCAGCAAGCAGTAACTTGGAAGGCTCCTGGACTGTGTAGCTGGTCTGAAGAGTTTGAAACTTGTTTTGAAGTACCCTGGGGGCAGGTAGGCGCCGCAGAGGGTATTTTTATCTATCTTTTGATTAATAGTTAATATTAGTACTTCTAAAGCCTCATTTCTGTCCTTGCTTCTGGGTGCAGTAATTTTTGGATTAACCAACAACATTTAGTCAAATTTGGGGTTAATTTAATGTTTTTTGAGCATTTTGGGAAACTTGTTCACTTTTTCTTCTTAAAGGCACAGTACACGTTTATTAAAATGTTTGTTTTTTGCAATAAATAAGTGTTTAAACAACTTGTGGTACTACTAGTCTGTTCAACATGTCTGACATTGAGGTTTTTCATTGTTCTATGTGTTTATAAGCCATTGTGCAACCCCCTCTTTCATTGTGTAGCTTTTGTACTGAAAGGGCTTTACTATGTAAAAAGCATATTTTAAATAAAGAAAGTGTGCCCCAGGATATGCCATCTAATTCTCCCCAAGTGTCACAACCTTTAACGCCTACACAAGTGACGCCTAGTACTTCTAGTGCGTCTAATTCTTTTACTCTGCAGGAGATGGCTGCAGTTATGTCAACTACCCTTACAGAGGTATTGTCTAAATTACAAGTTTTGCAGGGTAAACACAGTAGGTCAAGTATTAATGTAAATACTGAATCCACTGATGCTTTATTAGCTATTTCTGATGTTCCCTCACAGTGCTCTGAGTTGGGGATCAGGGAATTACTGTCTGAGGGTGAAATTTCTGATTCAGGAAATGTTTTGCCTCAGACAGATTTGGATGCTATGTCATTTAAATTTAAGCTTGAACACCTCCGCCTGTTACTTAGGGAGGTTTTAGCGACTCTGGATGATTGTGATCCTATTGTGATTCCTCCAGAGAAGTTGTGAAAAATGGATAAATATTTGGAAGTTCCTACTTACACTGATGTTTAGTAGAAAGGAATGGGATAGAATTTTAAGAGAATGTTTCCCATAGAATTTTAAGAGAATGTTTCCCATATCTGATACCATTCGGGACTCATGGTAAATGGTCCCTAAGGTAGAGGGAGATAAATCTTCCCTAGCTAAGCGTACTACTATACCAATTGAGGATAGTTGTGCTTTTAAGGACCCTATGTATAAGAAGTTAGAGGGTTTACTAAAAAAAATATTTGTTAATCAGGGGTTTCTTTTACAACCTACGGCTTGCATTTTTCCAGTAACTACTGCCGCAGCTTTTTGGTTTGAGGCTCTAGAAGAGTCTCTTAAGGTTGAGACTCCGTTAGATGACATCTTAGATAGAATTAAAGCTCTTTAGCTAGCTAATTCTTTTATTACCGATGCCGCTTTTCAAATTGCTAAATTAGCGGCAAAAAATGCAGGGTTTGCTATTTTAGCACGTAGAGCATTATGGCTTAAATCTTGGTCTGCTGATGTGTCATCAAAACATAAGCTTTTAGCCATTCCCTTTAAAGGTAAGACCCTTTTTGGGCCAGAATTGAAGGAAATCATTTCTGATATTACAGGAGGTAAGGGCCATGCCCTACCTCAGGATAAGTCGGTTAAAATGAGGGGTAAACAGAATAATTTTCGTTCCTTTCGGAACTTTAAAGGAGGACCCCACGCTTCTTCTTCTTTCTCAAAGCAGGAAGGGAATTTTACCCAATCTAAGTCAGTCTGGAGACCCAATCAGAACTGGAATAAGGGTAAACAATCCAAAAGGTCCACTGCTGGTCCTAAGACAGCATGAAGGGGTGGCCCTCAATCCGGGACCGGATCTAGTAGGGGGCAGACTTTGTTTGCTCAGGCTTGGGCAAGAGATGTTCAGGATTCCTGGGCACTAGAAATAGTGACCCACGGTTATCAATTGGAATTCAAGGATTTTCTCCCAAGAGGGAGATTTCATCTTTCAAGATTATCTGCAAACCAGATAAAAAGAGAGGCGTTCTTACGCTGTGTAAAAGACCTTTCTACTATAGGGTAATTTGTCCAGTTCCAGAATTGGAACAGGGACTGGGGTTTTACTCAAACCTATTTGTGGTTCCCAAAAAAGAGGGAACGTTCAGACCCATTTTAGATCTCAAGTGTCTAAACAAATTTCTAAGAGTTCCATCATTCAAGATGGAGACTATACGAACAATTTTACCAATGATCCAGGAGGTTCAATATATGACTACCGTGGATTTGAAAGATGCTTACCTTCATATTCCAATCCACAAGGATCATCATCGGTTTCTAAGGTTTGCCTTCTTGGACAAACGTTATCAGTTCGTGGCTCTTCCTTTCAGGTTGGCCACGGCACCCAGAATCTTCACAAAGGTTCTAGGGTCTCTTGGCGGTTCTCAGACCACGAGGAATAGCGGTGGCGCCTTATCTGGACGATATTCTGATTCAGGCGTCAACATATCATCTGACAAAGTCTCACACGGACACAGTGTTGTCTTTTCTGAGAACTCACGGTTGGAAGGTGAGCATAGAGAAGAGTTCGCTTGTTCCACAGACGAGGGTTCCTTTCTTGGGAACTCTGATAGACTCGGTAACCATGAAAATATTTCTGACGGAGGTCAGAAAAACAAAGATTCTGAATACTTGCCGAGCACTTCAGTCCATTCCTCAGCCATCAGTGGCTCAGTGTATGGAAGTAATTGGATTAATGGTAGCGGCAATGGACATCGTTCCGTTTGCTCGCTTTCATCTCAGACCACTGCAACTGTGCATGCTCTGACAGTGGAATGGGGATTATGCGGATTTATCTCCTCAGATAAATCTGGATCAAGAGACCAGAAACTCTCTTCTTTGGTGGTTGTTGCCGGATCATCTGTCCCAAGGGACTTGTTTCCGCAGACCTTCATGGGTGATGATGACAACAGATGCCAGCCTTCTGGGCTGGGGTGCAGTCTGGAACTCCCTGAAGGCTCAGGGTGTTTGGACTCAACTGGAGTCTCTTCTTCCGATCAATATCCTGGAACTGAGAGTGATATTCAATGTGCTTCAGGTGTGGCCTCAGTTGGCTTCGGCCAAATTCATCAGATTCCAGTCGGACAACATCACAACTGTGGCATATGTCAATCATCAGGGAGGAACAAGGAGTTCCTTAGCGATGATAGAGGTATCCAAGATAATCAGTTGGGCAGAAGCCCACTCTTGTCACCTGTCGGCAATTTACATCCCAGGAGTAGAGAACTGGGAGGCAGATTTTCTAAGTCGGCAGACTTTTCCTCCGGTGGAGTGGGAACTTCACCCGAAGGTATTTGCCTCATTGATTCTCACATGGGGCAGACTGGAATTGGATTTGATGGCATCTCGACAGAATGCCAAACTTCCAAGATATGGATCCCGGTCAAGGGATCCTCAGGCCGAACTGATAGATGCCTTGGCAGTACCTTGGTCGTTCAGCCTAGCTTATGTGTTTCCGCCGTTTCCTTTCCTCTCAGGCGTGATTGCTTGAATCAAACAGGAGAGAGCTTCAGTGATCCTGATAGCGCCTGCGTGGCCACGCAGGACTTGGTATGCAAATCTAGTGGACATGTCCTCTCTGCCACCGTGGAAACTTCCATTGAGACAAGACCTTCTCATTCAAGGTCCTTTTCAACATCCAAATCTAATTTCTCTGCAGCTGACTGTGTGGAGATTGAACGCTTGATTTTATCGAAGTGAAGATTCTCTGATTCAGTTATTAGTACTTTGATACAGGCTAGAAAGCCTGTCACTAGAAAGATTTATCATAAGATATGACGTAAATATCTTTATTGGTGTGAATCCAAGGGTTACTCATGGAGTAAAGTTACGATTCCTAGGATTCTGTCTTTTCTCCAAGAGGGTTTAGAGAAAGGGTTTTCTGCGAGTTCCTTAAAGGGACAAATTTCAGCTTTGTCAATTCTGTTTTTACAGACTTTTGGCAAATATACCAGATGTTCAGTCTTTTTGTCAGGCTCTATCTAGAATTAAGCCTGTATTTAGACCTATTACTCCTCCCTGGAGTTTGAATTTAGTTCTTCGAGTTCTGCAAGGGGTTCCGTTTGAACCTATGCATTCCATAGATATTAATCGGTTATCTTGGAAAGTTCTGTTTTTGGTTGCTATTTCTTCTGCTCCAAGAGTTTCTGAGCTTTCAACGTTAGTGGGATTCGCCTTATCTCATTTTTCATTCTGATAAGGTGGTTTTACGTACCAAACCTGGATTTCTTCCTAAGGTTGTTTCAAATAAGAATAATAATCGTTGTTCCTTCCTTGTGTCCTAATCCTTCTTCTAAGAAGGAGCGTATGTTGCATAATTTGGACGTGGTCCGTGCCTTAAAGTTTTACTTACAGGCAACTAAGGATTTCCGTCAATCATCTTCATTATTCATTGTTTTATTCTGGAAAGCGTAGGGGTCAGAAAGCTACGGCTGCCTCTTTCTTTTTGGCTGAGAAGTATCATCCGCCTGGCATATGAGACTGCTGGACAGCAGCCTCCTGAAAGAATTATGGCTCATTCTACTAGGGCTGTGGCTTTCACATGGGCTTTTAAAAACAATGCATCTGTTGAACAGATTTGTAAGGCTGCGACTTGGTCGTCCCTTCACACTTTTTCCAAATTTGATACTTTTGCCTTCCGTTTAGGTTCCTGTCTTGTCCCTCCCTTTCATCCGTGTCCTATTGCTTTGCTATTGGTTTCCCACAAGTAAGGATGAAATCTGTGGACTTGTCATATCTTTGTAAAAGAAAACTAAATTTATGCTTACCTGATAAATTACTTTCTTTTACGATATGACGAGTCCACGGCCCACCCTGTTATTTTAAGACAGGTTTATTTAATTTTTTTGAAAACTTCAGTCACCTCTGCACCTTTTTAGCCTTTCCTTTTCTCTTACTATAACCTTCGGCCGAATGACTGGAGGTGGAGGGAGGGGCTATATATACAGCTCTGCTGTGGTGCTCTTTGCCACTTCCTTTTAGCAGGAGGTTAATATCCCACAAGTAAGGATGAAAGCCGTGGACTCGTCATATCGTAAAAGAAAGTAATTTATCAGGTAAGCATAAATTTAGTTTTATGATCCTCGGTTTTCCCTTTCGGGATCTGGGGGTTTAGGTGGCAGCACCCTGCTCCATATTTTGCAGTAGCTCCCGGGTCTTAGCTTCTGGTTTCTTACTGTTACTAGACTTTTAGGGATTTTCTCTTGTCTTTTTGATCCTTTAGAGTTGGTTCTAGACTTGAGTTTCTAGTTAGATCACCAGGGTGTTTATGTCTTCGGTCAGGAAGTTTTTTCCTGAGATCTTGCGATATGCCCTCTAGTCCCCCTTCTGGTCTTGTTGGCCCGGGGGGGGGGGGGGGGGTGATATGGTCTACCGAGGCTGAGTCTTCGGTTCCCTTTCTATATCTGTTTTGGCGGACTTATAGGGACTATTGGTGGGGGATTCGATCCCCGATGTTCCGTTTTCTGGTCTTCTGTCTGAAGTAGCTATTCAGGGATGGTTTTTTCTTGGTCGCTTCGCTGCTGGTGGGGACCGAATGTCATATGGGAGTCCGTAGATCAGGAGTTTTCCTTCATGTTTATCCTATAGTTCCTCAGCCAAACATTCGACCTTGAGGCTCTGGTCTCCTGGGTTCGTACCAGTAGGGACTTTTCGGTAGGTAGCTCCCTTAGATTGTAAGGGGAGAGTTCCTACTGCGTAGTGGGAGGAGCTCGTACTACGGCTCTTTGTCAACAGTCCTCTAATATGCAGGCTTTTCAGGAACGGATGTTCCCAGCTATCTTTTATTCCCGAGAGTGACACCTGATTGGAGAAGCCGATCAGGAGTCCTTACCTAGCTATGGTTTCCTCCTACACTCTCAGGGAGATGCAGCGTAGTGATTAGATCCACCGATTCTGAATCGGAAGGTTGTGGCTTGGAACCCAGGTCAACTTCTGTGTTTTTTCTGCCAGACAGTGCGTCTGGAGTCTGCTAGCATCCCTAGGTGGAAGGTTATTCTGGGACCTTCAGTCTTTGCTGTTGGACCATATTACTCGTTGTTGGAATTGGTCTGATCCTAGCAAAGCTAGCGACATGTGAGACTGACTGTTCTTTTTATGTCCGTGAGTTAGTATCGCAGTTTAAGGGTCTCGCCTTCGTGGGTATTGTTTCTGGGCGTCATAGAGCGGATGCGAGAAATTGTTTGGGCCTAGCAGAGGGAGAGTGCTCTGGGAGGGCTATGTTCTTTTTGTGGCGTGTAATTGGTCCCTTGTCATCTATCATAGATGCTGAGGATCACCCTTGTAAGGAGGAGCTGGTGTGTTCTGGCTCTCTGTTGGACTTTGGGAATCTGTCTTTATTTTCCCCAGGATGAGCAGGGGAAGGGCCCTCCTAGTGAGCGCTGGCTAGAGCACTCCTTTTTGGGACAGATAGCTCTCTTCTACTGAGGAGTACCTTTGTTGCCAGTGTGCGGTAGGTGTGGGTTGAATCCGGTGGCAGTCCTTGCTGCTTGATTGTGGGCTTGCAAGTAATTTTCAATTCCCTGAATGTTCTTCTGTTCCAGAGGATCATTACATTATCAGGCGTTTTGTTCTTTTTTTAGTGGTGTGCCCGACTATCTTACAAGAGGTACTCCTTAGAGGAGTTTCCTTTTATTAAGGTTCTTTACAAGTTTGTTAGGGTTTTTCTCCCTAGGATTGTTATTTTAAATGTTATTCTCTTTTTTACATGGAAAAGGATTTTTCCCTCAGGGAATCTTGCCTTGATTGTCTTGGGACTTGGAGGCTTGGTTGCCTTCTTTATTGTTAATGAAGGAGTGGGTTTTTATTTTTCACTTAACCTGGGAGTCATGGGGTTTCTAGCCTCCTCAGAGGTTATGGCTTAGTTCAAGATCAGTGATGTCTTCTTGGTTTTCGGGCATGGGATCTTTATGGTTGTGATTGTATCATGGCTATGTGGTCCTCAGAAAATTCTTTTTATTTTTTACTTCTGTTGCAGCAGCATCAGGAGAATGGGTTGGTTGCAGGCTGTGGTGCCCTCAGACTTGGGCTGCCTTCCTTTTTGCCCTCCCATTAGCATTCAGTGTCCTCTGTAGCTTAGGTATTTCCCACAAGTAATGAATGCAGCTGTGGAAGGAAAACATAAATTATTACTTGCCACATAATTTCCTTTCCTTCGATACAGGGAGAGTCCACAGCTCCCGTACGTGTTCTCTGATGGGCAGCCCTAAATTTATTTTTGTTTTCTTCTAGCATATTTTTCACCTGATATTTCTCCTACTGTTCCTTGTTCCCTCAGCAGAATGACTGGGGGATGAGGGAAGTGGGGGAGGTATTTTAAGCCTTTGGCTGGGGTGTCTTTGCCTCCTCTTGGTGGCCAGGTTCTGTATTCCCACAAGTAATGAATGCAGCTGTGGACTCTCCCTGTATCGAAGGAAAGGACATTATCTGTCAAGTCATTATTTATGTTTTTTCCTTTAATAGTTTTCTTTGAGTCATTTTCAGTTAGGTTGCTCTGTCAACGAAGCAGAGACCTCTCGGACCCTTGGGAGCTTGTGACTAAGGATGCCAGCCTTCGGCCTGAGAAGTAGCTTTGGGTTCCTTAAAGGGACAGTATACACTCATTTTCATATAACTGCATGTAATAGACACTACTATAAAGAATAAGATGCACAGATACGGATATAAAAATCCAGTATAAAACTGTTTAAAAACTTACTTAGAAGCTGTCCGTTTGGCTCTGTTGAAAAGGTAGCTGGAAAGCCCACTGCAAGTGGCAAATAAGGCACTCCCCCCTCCCCCTCCTTTTACATATGAAAAGACCCTTTACACAAACAGGAGCAAGCTGGAGAAGGTGACAGTATTCACATAAAACTTTGGGGCTTGGTTAGGAGTCTGAAAATCAGAGCAATGTTATTTAAAAATAAGCAAAACTATACATTTAATTAGCAAGAGTCCATGAGCTAGTGACATATGGGATATACATTCCTACCAGGAGGGGCAAAGTTTCCCAAACCTCAAAATGCCTATAAATACACCCCTCACCACACCCACAAATCAGTTTTACAAACTTTGCCTCCTATGGAGGTGGTGAAGTAAGTTTGTGCTAGATTCTACGTTGATATGCGCTCCGCAGCAGGTTGGAGCCCGGTTTTCCTCTCAGCGTGCAGTGAATGTCAGAGGGATGTGAGGAGAGTATTGCCTATTTGAATTCAATGATCTCCTTCTACGGGGTCTATTTCATAGGTTCTCTGTTATCGGTGGTAGAGATTCATCTCTTACCTCCCTTTTCAGATCGACGATATACTCTTATATATACCATTACCTCTACTGATTCTCGTTTCAGTACTGGTTTGGCTTTCTACTACTTGTAGATGAGTGTCCTGGGGTAAGTAAGTCTTATTTTCTGTGACACTCTAAGCTATGGTTGGGCACTTTTATATAAAGTTCTAAATATATGTGTTCAAACATTTATTTGCCTTGACTCAGGATGTTCAACATTCCTTATTTCAGACAGTCAGTTTCATATTTGGGATAATGCATATGAATTAAAGGGACACTGTAACCAAAAATTTTCTTCCGTGATTCAGATTGAGCATGAAATTTTAAGCAACTTTCTAATTTACTCCTATTATCAAATTTTCTTAATTCTCTTGGTATCTTTATTTGAAATGCAAGAATGTAAGTTTAGATGCCGGCCCATTTTTGGTGAACAACCTGGGTTGTCCTTGCTGATTGGTGGAGAAATTCATCCACCAATAAAAAAGTGCTGTCCAGAGTACTGAAACCAAAAAAAAGCTTAGATGCCTTCTTTTTCAAATAATGATAGCAAGAGAACGAAGAAAAATTGAAAATAGGAGTAAATTAGAAAGTTGCTTAAAATTGCATGCTCTTTCTGAATTACAAAAGAAAAAATTTAGGTTCAGTGTCCCTTTAATCAATTTTTTTCTTACCTTAAAATTTGACTTTTTCCCTGTGGGCTATTAGGCTCGCGGGGGCTGAAAATGCTTCATTTTATTGCGTCATTCTTGGCGCGGACTTTTTTGGCGCAAAATTTTTTTCTGTTTCCGGCGTCATACGTGTCGCCGGAAGTTGCGTCATTTTTTTGACGTTTTTTTTGCGCCAAAAGTGTCGGCGTTCCGGATGTGGCGCCATCTTTGGCGCCAAAAGCATTTAGGCGCCAAATAATGTGGGCGTCTTTTTTGGCGCTAAAAAATATGGGCGTCACTATTGTCTCCACATTATTTAAGTCTCATTTATTGCTTCTGGTTGCTAGAAGCTTGTTCACTGGCATTTTTTCCTATTCCTGAAACTGTCATTTAAGGAATTTGATCAATTTTGTTTTATATGTTGTTTTTTCTATTACATATTGCAAGATGTCTCCGTTTGTCCCTGAGTCAGAAGCCACCTCTGGAAAAATGCTTAACTGAGTTTCAGTTCTACCAAAGCTAAGTTCATTTATTTTAAATGTTATAAATGTTTATCTTTAGCTATGTTTTGTAATAAGTTATTATGATATACTTTTACATGCAGATTCCATTAGTATTTATGCTTTATACATTTCCATTCTTAAGTGCAAGAAATGTTTAGAAGATTTATAAGAAATATTTTTTCTGATTAAGGCTATGTCTGACTTCGTGCCTTCTAATACGATTTTTAGGTCTTTTTCACTTCTTTTTTAATTATTGAAGCTTCAAATGACCAACAACATACTGATTTATCCTTCTCTGATGATGTTTTTTTCTCTTTCAGAAATTCTCTTCATCAGATATTGACACTAACAAATCTACTTTTTTATATAATTTTTGTATTATTAAAGTACATTTGTTCTTTGTTGAAGAGGTGTTGATTATTTTGGATATTAAGGTAACTAGTTCTTTAAGACTAGCTGACACTATTTCTGCCTTTTTATTTCTTCTGTGATTTCAGAGGTTTTCTTTCCAATTCCCCATACTAGGGAATGGAATAGGCTGAGAATTTTCTTTTATTTTTAAACTATATTCTTTGTCAGCAGTTAAATTCAATTTGGAGGGTTCTCCAATTTATTGGAGCTATCTCTACTCCTACTAATTATGCTATTGTTTTTATAGCAAAATAGTATTTATTTTCCTTTATATAGTTGTATCTTATTTTTGGAAAATTATTTAGTTTCAGGTACTTTTCTTGGTCCTGTGATATTGCAATTGCTTCATTTTTTCTGTTTACTTTAAGATCAAGTATCAGATCATGATTTATTTTAGCATTGTTAAGGGTCAACATTTACTAGACTAGGTGCCGTTGCATTTGTCTTGTTGTTTTGCATTTTGCAAGTCCTCTGTTTTGACTGGTCCTTTAAACTGGACTATCATGCTAATGATTTCATTTGTGTCTTCATTTTATTGAATATATTTGCAAATGAGGGTTAATCTATGTCTTTAGCTATTTTAGCTAGAAGAATTCTGTGATTTAAAAAAAAAAAAAAAAAGAAAATCCATATTTCTTTTGTTCTAAGATAATCAATTATAATTGGATTCAATTCTTAACTGTTACTATGGGCTTCAAGATTGAGTTCTAAGACTAAAACTTTAAGCTTATACTAGTTTGGTTGTTCTTATTAAGGAACGAATCCTGAGTTCTTTCCCAAGTAACATGTTTTTAATTGGGGTTCGAAATTAGCTCCCTAATGTTGCGATGCACGTGCCGTATTCCAGCTTGGCTGGTAAGGGGCAGTTTAAGACTTCTTTGAAATTTATTTGGTTCTATTTTGTCCAAATTTCTTTGATTTTATTCCAGTAAGGCTAACACTTTCTTTCAGTGTGTTTCTGTCCTATATATTTTGGATACTGTTGAGGCATGGCTGGGTACCCATGGGGTTCAAGCGCTGCTCAGACCTGGAATCTTCTGGGGTTTTTATTCCAGTTCCTTTTATAGGAACTGGGTTTTGGAGTTTTATTCAAACTATTTTTCCTTTTTGTGATCATTGATAGCATTATTTGTTTTCTTTAGATACAATAAATGCGTATTCTTCATTTTTCTGTTTTCAGATTATTTCCTGAGGATGCGGATTCTCATATGTTTCACTTGCTCTTCAGGACATAGTTAGAGGATCTTTTTTCAAAAGCTCTTGATTCCTCACGCAAGGGTCACCTTTTTTTAGGTTTCCAGATGGTTTATGTCACTATCTTTGTCTCTATCAGACAAGGGACAATTTGTATTGGGTTCCGTCTGTCGGTACCTTTAGTCTCTATTATTTCCTTCAGTTGCTATATATGCATAGAAGTTTTAACAGCATTGGATTCAATTCCCTTTGCTCATTTTCAATGGAAAGATCCTTTCCAGCTTTTTATGAGTGTTGTTTCTTCAAGAACATGGTTGGAGGATCAATTAACCAATCAGTTTGTTGATTCCTCAGACAAGAGTAACCTTTTTTTAGATTTCCGGATAGATTCAGTGTCCATGACTCTGTCTCTGTTGGACAGGAGACGTCTGAAATTGGTTTCAGCTTATCGAAACCTTCAGTCTCAATCATTCCCTTCGGTAGCCTTATGCATGGAAATTCTAGGTTCTTTTGACTGCTGCATTGGACGTGTTCCCCTTTGCTCATTTTCACATGCGACCTCTTCAGCTCTGTATGCTGAACCAGTGGTGCCAGGATTATACAAAGATATCTCATTTACTATCTTTAAAACTGATTGTTCGACACCCTCTGACGTGGTACAGACCACCATCGTTTAGTTCAGGGGGCTTCTTTTTTTCTTCCAACCTGGACTGTGATCTCAACAGATGCAAGTCTGACAGGTTGGGGAGCTGTATGGGGGTTTCTGACAGCACAAGGGGTTTGGGAAATCTCAGGAGGTGAGATTACCAATCAATATTTTGGAACTCCGTGCAATTTTCAGAAGCTCTTCAGTCATGGCCTCTTCTAAAGAGAGAATCGTTCATTTGTTTTCAGACAGACAATGTCACAACTGTGGCATATATTAATCATCAAGGAGGGACTCACAGTCCTCTGGCTATGAAAGAAGTATCTCGAATACTGGTTTGGGCGGAATCCAGCTCCTGTCTAATCTCTGCAGTTCATATCCCAGGTATTGACAATTGGAAAGCGGATTATCTCAGTCGCCAAACGTTACATTCGGGCAAGTGGTCTCTTCACCCAGAGGTATTTCTTCAGATTGTTCAAATGTGGGGACTTCCAGAAATAGATCTGATGGCTTCTCATCTAAATAAGAAACTTCCCAGGTATCTGTCCAGATCCAGGGATCCTCAGGCGGAAGCAGTGGATGCATTGTCACTTCCTTGGAAGTATCATCCTGCCTATATCTTTCCGCCTCTAGTTCTTCTTCCAAGAGTAATCTCCAAGATTCTGAAGGAATGCTCGTTTTTTCTGCTGGTGGCTCCAGCATGGTCTCACAGGTTTTGGTATACGGATCTTGTCCGCATGGCTTCTTGCCAACCGTGGACTCTTCCGTTAAGACCAGACCTTCTGTCACAAGGTCCTTTTTTACCATCAGGATCTCAAATCCTTAAATTTAAAGGTATGGAGATTGAACGCTTGATTTTTAGTCAAAGAGGTTTCTCTGACTCTGTGATTAATACTATGTTACAGGCTCGTAGATCTGTATCTAGGAAGATATATTATCGAGTCTGGAAGACTTACATTTCTTGGTTTCTTTCTCATCATTTTTCCTGGCATTCTTTTAGAATTCCGAGAATTTTTCAGTTTCTTCAGGATGGTTTGGGTAAAGGTTTGTGTAAAGGTTTGTCTGCAAGTTCCTTGAAAGGACAAATATCTGCTCTTTCTGTTCTTTTTCACAGAAGGATTGCTATTCTTCCTGATATTCATTGTTTTGTACAAGCTTTGGTTCGTATAAAACCTGTTATTAAGTCAATTTCTCCTCCTTGGAGTTTGAATTTGGTTCTGGGGGCTCTTCAAGCTCTTCCGTTTAAACCTATGCATTCACTGGACATTAAATTACTTTCTTGGAAAGTTTTGTTTTCTTTTGGCCATCTCTTCTGCTAGAAGAGTTTCTGAATTATCTGCTCTTTCTTGTGAATCTCCTTTTCTTTCATGTAATTAGCAAGAGTCCATGAGCTAGTGACGTATGGGATATACATTCCTACCAGGAGGGGCAAAGTTTCCCAAACCTCAAAATGCCTATAAATACACCCCTCACCACACCCACAAATCAGTTTTACAAACTTTGCCTCCTATGGAGGTGGTGAAGTAAGTTTGTGCTAGATTCTACGTTGATATGCGCTCCGCAGCAGGTTGGAGCCCGGTTTTCCTCTCGGCGTGCAGTGAATGTCAGAGGGATGTGAGGAGAGTATTGCCTGTTTGAATTCAATGATCATCTCCTACGGGGTCTATTTCATAGGTTCTCTGTTATCGGTCGTAGAGATTCATCTCTTACCTCCCTTTTCAGATCGACGATATACTCTTATATATATACCATTACCTCTGCTGATTTTCGTTTCAGTACTGGTTTGGCTTTCTACAAACATGTAGATGAGTGTCCTGGGGTAAGTAAGTCTTATTTTCTGTGACACTCTAAGCTATGGTTGGGCACTTTTTTAAAGTTCTAAATATATGTATTCAAACATTTATTTGCCTTGACTCAGGATGTTCAACATTCCTTATTTTCAGACAGTCAGTTTCATATTTGGGATAATGCATTTGAATCAATCATTTTTCTTACCTTAAAAATTTGACTTTTTTTCCCTGTGGGCTGTTAGGCTCGCGGGGGCTGAAAATGCTTCATTTTATTGCGTCATTCTTGGCGCGGAATTTTTTGGCGCAAAAAATCTTTTCTGTTTCCGGCGTCATACGCGTCGCCGGAAGTTGCGTCATTTTTTGACGTTCTTTTGCGCCAAAAATGTCGGCGTTCCGGATGTGGCGTCATTTTTGGCGCCAAATAATGTGGGCGTCTTATTTGGCGCTAAAAAAATTTGGGCGTCGCTTTTGTCTCCACATTATTTAAGTCTCATTTTTCATTGCTTCTGGTTGCTAGAAGCTTGTTCCTTGGCATTTTTTCCCATTCCTGAAACTGTCATTTAAGGAATTTGATCAATTTTGCTTTATATGTTGTTTTTTCTCTTACATATTGCAAGATGTCTCACGTTGCATCTGAGTCAGAAGATACTTCAGGAAAATCGCTGTCTGGTGCTGGAACTACCAAAGCTAAGTGTATCTGCTGTAAACTTTTGGTAGCTGTTCCTCCAGCTGTTGTTTGTATTAATTGTCATGACAAACTTGTTAATGCAGATAATATTTCCTTTAGTAAAGTACCATTACCTGTTGCAGTTCCATCAACATCTAATGTTCAGAGTGTTCCTGATAACATAAGAGATTTTGTTTCTGAATCCATCAAGAAGGCTATGTCTGTTATTCCTCCTTCTAGTAAACATAGAAAATCTTTTAAAACTTCTCTTTATACAGATGAATTTTTAAATGAACATCATCATTCTGATTCTAATGACTCTTCTGGTTCAGAGGATTCTGTCTCAGAGGTTGATGCTGATAAATCTTCATATTTATTTAAAATGGAATTTATTCGTTCTTTACTTAAAGAAGTACTAATTGCTTTAGAAATTGAGGATTCTGGTCCTCTTGATACTAAATCTAAACGTTTAGATAAGGTCTTTAAATCTCCTGTGGTTATTCCAGAAGTTTTTCCTGTTCCTGGTGCTATTTCTGAAGTAATTTCTAGAGAGTGGAATAATTTGGGTAATTCATTTACTCCTTCTAAACGTTTTAAGCAATTATATCCTGTGCCATCTGACAGATTGGAATTTTTGGACAAAATCCCTAAAGTTGATGGGGCTATTTCTACCCTTGCTAAACGTACTACTATTCCTACGGCAGATGGTACTTCGTTTAAGGATCCTTTAGATAGGAAAATTGAATCCTTTCTAAGAAAAGCTTATCTGTGTTCAGGTAATCTTCTTAGACCTGCTATATCATTGGCTGATGTTGCTGCAGCTTCAACTTTTTGGTTGGAAACTTTAGCGCAACAAGTAACAGATCATGATTCTCATAATATTATTATTCTTCTTCAACATGCTAATAATTTTATCT
This sequence comes from Bombina bombina, assembly GCF_027579735.1. Taxonomy (NCBI): domain Eukaryota; kingdom Metazoa; phylum Chordata; class Amphibia; order Anura; family Bombinatoridae; genus Bombina; species Bombina bombina. The sequence continues at coordinate 471,365,935 of NC_069501.1, forward strand.
GTGATGCCATTTTTGATATTATCAGAGTTGATGTTAGGTTTATGTCTCTAGCTATTTTAGCTAGAAGAGCTTTATGGCTTAAAACTTGGAATGCTGATATGTCTTCTAAATCAACTCTACTTTCCCTTTCTTTCCAGGGTAACAAATTATTTGGTTCTCAGTTGGATTCTATTATCTCAACTGTTACTGGTGGGAAAGGAACTTTTTTTACCACAGGATAAAAAATCTAAGGGTAAAAACAGGGCTAATAATCGTTTTCGTTCCTTTCGTTTCAACAAAGAACAAAAGCCTGATCCTTCTTCCTCAGGAGCAGTTTCAGTTTGGAAACCATCTCCAGTCTGGAATAATTCCAAGCCTTCTAGAAAAGCAAAGCCAGCTTCTAAGTCCACATGAAGGTGCGGCCCTCATTCCAGCTCAGCTGGTAGGGGGCAGGTTACGTTTTTTCAAAGAAATTTGAGATTCTGTTCACAATCTTTGGATTCAGAACATCGTTTCAGAAGGGTACAGAATTGGTTTCAAGATAAGACCTCCTGCAAAGAGATTTTTTCTTTCCCGTGTCCCAGTAAATCCAGTGAAAGCTCAAGCATTTCTGAAATGTGTTTCAGATCTAGAGTTGGCTGGAGTAATTATGCCAGTTCCAGTTCTGGAACAGGGGCTGGGGTTTTATTCGAATCTCTTCATTGTACCAAAGAAGGAGAATTCCTTCAGACCAGTTCTGGATCTAAAAATATTGAATCGTTATGTAAGGATACCAACATTCAAAATGGTAACTGTAAGGACTATCTTGCCTTTTGTTCAGCAAGGGCATTATATGTCCACAATAGATTTACAGGATGCATATCTGCATATTCCGATTCATCCAGATCACTATCAGTTCCTGAGATTCTTTTTCCTGGACAAGCATTACCAGTTTGTGGCTCTGCCATTTGGCCTAGCTACAGCTCCAAGAATTTTTACAAAGGTTCTCGGTGCCCTTCTGTCTGTAATCAGAGAACAGGGTATTGTGGTATTTCCTTATTTGGACGATATCTTGGTACTTGCTCAGTCTTTACATTTAGCAGAATCTCATACGAATCGACTTGTGTTGTTTCTTCAAGATCATGGTTGGAGGATCAATTCACTAAAAAGTTCATTGATTCCTCAGACAAGGGTAACCTTTCTGGGTTTCCAGATAGATTCAGTGTCCATGACTCTGTCTTTGACAGACAAGAGATGTCTAAAATTGATTTCAGCTTATCGAAACCTTCAGTCACAATCATTCCCTTCGGTAGCCTTATGCATGGAAATTCTAGGTCTTATGACTGCTGCATCGGACGCGATCCCCTTTACTCGTTTTCACATGCGACCTCTTCAGCTCTGTATGCTGAATCAATGGTGCAGGGATTACACAAAGATATCTCAATTAATATCTTTAAAACTGATTGTATGACATTCTCTGACGTGGTGGACAGATCACCATCGTTTAATTCAGGGGGCTTCTTTTGTTCTTCCGACCTGGACTGTAATTTCAACAGATGCAAGTCTTACAGGTTGGGGAGCTGTGTGGGGATCTCTGACGGCACAAGGAGTTTGGGAATCTCAGGAGGTGAGATTACCGATCAATATTTTGGAACTCCGTGCAATTTTCAGAGCTCTTCAGTCTTGGCCTCTTCTGAAGAGAGAATCGTTAATTTGTTTTCAGACAGACAATGTCACAACTGTGGCATACATCAATCATCAAGGAGGGACTCACAGTCCTCTGGCTATGAAAGAAGTATCTCGAATTCTGGTTTGGGCGGAATCCAGCTCCTGTCTAATCTCTGCGGTTCATATCCCAGGTATAGACAATTGGGAAGCGGATTATCTCAATCGCCAAACGTTGCATCCGGGCGAATGGTCTCTTCACCCAGAGGTATTTCTTCAGATTGTTCAAATATGGGAACTTCCAGAAATAGATCTGATGGCGTCTCATCTAAACAAGAAACTTCCCAGGTATCTGTCCAGATCCCGGGATCCTCAGGCGGAGGCAGTGGATGCATTATCACTTCCTTGGAAGTATCATCCTGCCTATATCTTTCCGCCTCTAGTTCTTCTTCCAAGAGTAATCTCCAAGATTCTGAAGGAATGCTCGTTTGTTCTGCTGGTAGCTCCGGCATGGCCTCACAGGTTTTGGTATGCGGATCTTGTCCGGATGGCCTCTTGCCAACCGTGGACTCTTCCGTTAAGACCAGACCTTCTGTCGCAAGGTCCTTTTTTCCATCAGGATCTCAAATCCTTAAATTTCAAGATATGGAGATTGAACGCTTGATTCTTGGTCAAAGAGGTTTCTCTGACTCTGTGATTAATACTATGTTACAGGCTCGTAAATCTGTATGTAGAGAGATATATTATAGAGTCTGGAAGACTTATATTTCTTGGTGTCTTTCTCATCATTTTTCTTGGCATTCTTTTAGAATACCGAGAATTTTACAGTTTCTTCAGGATGGTTTAGATAAGGGTTTGTCCGCAAGTTCCTTGAAAGGACAAATCTCTGCTCTTTCTGTTCTTTTTCACAGAAAGATTGCTAATCTTCCTGATATTCATTGTTTTGTACAAGCTTTGGCTCGTATAAAACCTGTCATTAAGTCAATTTCTCCTCCTTGGAGTTTGAATTTGGTTCTGGGGGCTCTTCAAGCTCCTCCTTTTGAACCCATGCATTCATTGGACATTAAATTACTTTCTTGGAAAGTTTTGTTCCTTTTGGCGATCTCTTCTGCCAGAAGAGTCTCTGAATTATCTGCTCTTTCTTGTGAGTCTCCTTTTCTGATTTTTCATCAGGATAAGGCAGTGTTGCGAACTTCTTTTCAATTTTTACCTAAGGTTGTGAATTCCAACAACATTAGTAGAGAAATTGTGGTTCCTTCATTATGTCCTAATCCTAAGAATTCTAAGGAGAAATCGTTGCATTCTTTGGATGTTGTTAGAGCTTTGAAATATTATGTTGAAGCTACTAAATCTTTCCGAAAGACTTCTAGTCTATTTGTTATCTTTTCCGGTTCTAGAAAAGGCCAGAAAGCTTCTGCCATTTCTTTGGCATCTTGGTTGAAATCTTTAATTCATCATGCCTATGTCGAGTCGGGTAAAACTCCGCCTCAAAGGATTACAGCTCATTCTACTAGGTCAGTTTCTACTTCCTGGGCGTTTAGGAATGAAGCTTCGGTTGATCAGATTTGCAAAGCAGCAACTTGGTCCTCTTTGCATACTTTTACTAAATTCTACCATTTTGATGTGTTTTCTTCTTCTGAAGCAGTTTTTGGTAGAAAAGTACTTCAGGCAGCGGTTTCAGTTTGAATCTTCTGCTTATGTTTTCATTAAACTTTATTTTGGGTGTGGATTATTTTCAGCAGGAATTGGCTGTCTTTATTTTATCCCTCCCTCTCTAGTGACTCTTGCGTGGAAAGATCCACATCTTGGGTAGTCATTATCCCATACGTCACTAGCTCATGGACTCTTGCTAATTACATGAAAGAAAACATAATTTATGTAAGAACTTACCTGATAAATTCATTTCTTTCATATTAGCAAGAGTCCATGAGGCCCACCCTTTTTGTGGTGGTTATGATTTTTTTGTATAAAGCACAATTATTCCAATTCCTTATTTTATATGCTTTCGCACTTTTTTCTTATCACCCCACTTCTTGGCTATTCATTAAACTGATTTGTGGGTGTGGTGAGGGGTGTATTTATAGGCATTTTGAGGTTTGGGAAACTTTGCCCCTCCTGGTAGGAATGTATATCCCATACGTCACTAGCTCATGGACTCTTGCTAATATGAAAGAAATGAATTTATCAGGTAAGTTCTTACATAAATTATGTTTTCTGATTTTCCATCAGGATAAGGGGGTGTTGCAAACTTCTTTTAAATTTTTACCTAAGGTTGTGAATTCTAACAACATTAGTAGAGAAATTGTGGTTCCTTCATTATGTCCTAATCCTAAGAATTCTAAGGAGAGATCATTGCATTCTTTGGATGTAGTTAGAGCTTTGAAATATTATGTTGAAGATACTAAGAATTTCCGAAAGACTTCTAGTCTATTTGTTATCTTTTCCGGTTCTAGGAAAGGTCAGAAGGCCTCTGCCATTTCTTTGGCATCTTGGTTGAAATCTTTAATTCATCATGCTTATGTCGAGTCGTGTAAATCTCCGCCTCAAAGGATTACAGCTCATTCTACTAGGTCAGTTTCTACTTCCTGGGCGTTTAGGAATGAAGCTTCGATTGATCAGATTTGCAAAGCAGCAACTTGGTCTTCTTTGCATACTTTTACTAAATTCTACCATTTTGATGTGTATTCTTCTTCTGAAGCAGTTTTTGGTAGAAAAATACTTCAGGCAGATGTTTCAGTTTGATTCTTCTGCTTATAATTTCTGTTTTCTTCATTATAAGATTTAAACTTTATTTTGGGTGTGGATTATTTTTCAGCGGAATTGGCTGTCTTTATTTTATCCCTCCCTCTCTAGTGACTCTTGCGTGGAAGATCCACATCTTGGGTAGTCATTATCCCATACGTCACTAGCTCATGGACTCTTGCTAATTACATGAAAGAAAACATAATTTATGTAAGAACTTACCTGATAAATTCATTTCTTTCATATTAGCAAGAGTCCATGAGGCCCACCCTTTTTTGTGGTGGTTATGATTTTTTTGTATAAAGCACAATTATTCCAATTCCTTGTTTTTTATGCTTTCGCACTTTTTTCTTATCACCCCACTTCTTGGCTATTCGTTAAACTGATTTGTGGGTGTGGTGAGGGGTGTATTTATAGGAATTTTGAGGTTTGGGAAACTTTGCCCCTCCTGGTAGGAATGTATATCCCATACGTCACTAGCTCATGGACTCTTGCTAATATGAAAGAAATTAATTTATCAGGTAAGTTCTTACATAAATTATGTTTTATTTTAAAAAAAAAAACGTTATGGGCTATATAAATAGATCATCTACAAAACATTTATGCAAAGAAAAAATGAGTGCATAATGTCCCTTTAAGAGCTCCGAGGCTCTGGACTCAAGAGGAGCCTTCCCTCCATGTAAATATCCTTGAGTTGAGAGCTATCTTATAAATTTAGATCAGGTTTATCTAATCCAATTGGACAAGATCTTGGTGGAATGCATCTTCCTCCAGGGAAGGATTTGTAGCCTGCTGGTATAACCTAGTGGGTTGCTGAGCTGACTCTCATGTCATGGGTTGCGAGTTTGTATCCAGCTGTTGCTGCGTGATCTACATTTAAAGCACATTTTCACATGAGGGAGATGAAGGACTGCTTGAATAGCAAACTGAACCCAAATTATTTATTTCATGATTCAGATAGTGCATGCAATTTTAAGCAACTTTCTAATTTACTCCTATTATAAATTTTTCTTCATTCTCTTGATATCTTTTTTTGAAAAAGAAAGTTTAGAACCCTAGACAGCACTTGTTTATTGGTGGATGAATTTATCCACCAATCAGCAAGAACAACCCAGGATGTTCATCAAAAATGGGCCGGCATCTAAACTTACATTCTTGCTTTTCAAATAAAAATACAAAGAGGATGATTGAAGAACATTTTATAATAGGAGTAAATTAGAAAGTTGCTTAAAATTGCATGCTCTATCTGAATCTGTTTTGAGCGGTCTCAGCTTTCAACTCTGCTTTGTGTCTTTCCTTACCTTATTACTCATGCATATATGGCGGTCGTTCGTGTTGAAATGGGATTTTCTTCCTAAGGTGGTTGTCGTTATGGTGAGTCCACGGAATCATCAATTACTAGTGGGAATATTACTCCTGGCCAGCAGGAGGAGGCAAAGAGCACTACAGCAAAGCTGCTATATATGTCACTTCCCTTACCCATAACCCCCAGTCATTCTCTTTGCCTGCAGTGCAAGGAGGAGGTGAAGTTTTGGTGTCTGATCTACAATCAAGATTTTTTTTATTTTAAAGCAGAGTAGGTCTTCTCTGATCTTTCTAAAGGGTCTAGCCTTAGACCATGTCAGTCTCTTCCGTAGGGCAGTGGTGGCTTTTAAGCAATTGGGAACTTGTGGGGTATAATCCTCACTGTGTTTTCCTAAAACATTTTGCTGCCCTATTTTGATAGCCTGAGTAAGTTTACTCAGTCTTTCTGTATTTCCACAGGTCCATGTGAGGGATGGCATCCTCTCAAACCAGGTGAGCTGTCCTGCTGCCAGACAGATGAAAATTAAGGTAAGTGCCAATTTTATTTTTCTATGAAGCAGGGAAAAATTTGGCACTTATTCAGCTGAAACGCTGCAGTGGGACGTTTTTTATTATTCCTGTCAGGGTGCAGTTTTATGGCAGTTTTTGCAGACACTGTTAGTGTGAGGAGTTATTTATTTTATTGATGGCTCACTAAGGATCCGTTTTTAGTAATGGATTATGTACTTTTTTAGGGGGGTTTTATTATTTATTTTTAAGCCTATTTTCAAGAAAGTTGTTTTTTAAAAAAAATAGATTTTTTGTTTGCTGTAGGAGCGCCTCTTTTAGGGAGGTTCTGATTCTTTGATTTCAGAGTGGGTTTTTTGCACTTTTTTTCACTTCCTGTAAGAGCGATGTGTGCATATTGTAGATGGCACTGCTGTTTAGAAGGCTTCTTGCTGTTTTTGCTACTCTGGAAATCCGGATTGTAAAAAGGATTGTTTTTTTCCTCAGCTTGCTGCGGGTTGCAGGACAGGTAGGGCACCTCAGTAAATCTGCTGAGGTGTAGTGTTACCTGGGGTATGTTTTCTTGATTTGGTAAATTTATAGGGAACATTTATTTAAGAACGTTTTTTGTTTTTTTTTGGTTTTGTATTATGTCCTTTGTTAAAAGATTAAAAAAAAGTTAGTTTTTTTTTAATTTGCTTCTTTGTTTTGTATTATGGTTCAGGAGGCTGTGCAAGATGTTACCTGTAGCTTATGTTTTGATGCCCAGCTTTCTCCTCAAGCGCCCCAATCCTATTCATCTACACATTCAGTGCCCTGCGTTTCCTCTTATGCTCCGTCTGGCATTACTTTGCAAAATATTGCTGCCCAGGTATCTTCTGCGGTATCTGAGGTGCTGACTGCTTTTCCCATGCTGCAGGAAAAACACAAAAGGAATTTTAAAGAAACAGTAAGGTTTCTGATCCTAAAATGGTTAATCAAAGTCTTTCCTCTCAGAAGTCTGATTTTTGTGCATCTGAGGGTGAAATTTTGGATTCAGGCAGTATAATTCCTTCTACTGATGCTGAAGTTGTCCTTCAGATTTAAGATGGAACACCTCTGCTTGTTACTTAAAGAGGTTTATTTCATGTAATTAGCAAGAGTCCATGAGCTAGTGACGTATGGGATATACATTCCTACCAGGAGGGGCAAAGTTTCCCAAACCTCAAAATGCCTATAAATACACCCCTCACCACACCCACAATTCAGTTTTACAAACTTTGCCTCCGATGGAGGTTGTGAAGTAAGTTTGTGCTAGATTCTACGTTGATATGCGCTCCGCAGCAAGTTGGAGCCCGGTTTTCCTCTCAGCGTGCAGTGAATGTCAGAGGGATGTGAGGAGAGTATTGCCTATTTGAATGCAGTGATCTCCTTCTACAGGGTCTATTTCATAGGTTCTCTGTTATCGGTCGTAGAGATTCATCTCTTACCTCCCTTTTCAGATCGACGATATACTCTTATATATACCATTACCTCTGCTGATTCTCGTTTCAGTACTGGTTTGGCTTTCTACAAACATGTAGATGAGTGTCCTGGGGTAAGTAAATCTTATTTTCTGTGACACTCTAAGCTATGGTTGGGCACTTTGTTTATAAAGTTCTAAATATATGTATTCAAACATTTATTTGCCTTGACTCAGAATGTTCAACTTTCCTTATTTTTCAGACAGTCAGTTTCATATTTGGGATTATGCATTTGAATTATTCATTTTTTCTTACCTTCAAAAATTTGACTCTTTTTTCCCTGTGGGCTGTTAGGCTCGCGGGGGCTGAAAATGCTTCATTTTATTGCGTCATTCTTGGCGTGGACTTTTTTGGCGCAAAAATTCTTTTCCGTTTCCGGCGTCATACGTGTCGCCGGAAGTCGCGTCATTTTTTGACGTTATTTTGCGCCAAAAATGTCGGCGTTCCGGATGTGGCGTCATTTTTGGCGCCAAAAGCATTTAGGCGCCAAATAATGTGGGCGTCTTATTTGGCGCTAAAAAATATGGGCGTCGCTTTTGTCTCCACATTATTTAAGTCTCATTTTTCATTGCTTCTGGTTGCTAGAAGCTTGTTCTTTGGCATTTTTTCCCATTCCTGAAACTGTCATTTAAGGAATTTGATCAATTTTGCTTTATATGTTGTTTTTTCTCTTACATATTGCAAGATGTCTCACGTTGCATCTGAGTCAGAAGATACTACAGGAAAATCGCTGTCTAGTGCTGGATCTACCAAAGCTAAGTGTATCTGCTGTAAACTTTTGGTAGCTATTCCTCCGGCTGTTGTTTGTATTAATTGTCATGACAAACTTGTTAATGCAGATAATATTTCCTTTAGTAAAGTACCATTGTCTGTTGCAGTTCCTTCAACATCTAAGGTGCAGAATGTTCCTGATAACATAAGAGATTTTGTTTCTGAATCCATCAAAAAGGCTATGTCTGTTATTTCTCCTTCTAGTAAACGTAAAAAATCTTTTAAAACTTCTCTCCCTACAGATGAATTTTTAAATGAACATTATCATTCTGATTCTGATGACTCTTCTGGTTCAGAGGATTCTGTCTCAGAGATTGATGCTGATAAATCTTCATATTTATTTAAAATGGAATTTATTCGTTCTTTACTTAAAGAAGTATTAATTGCTTTAGAAATAGAGGATTCTGGTCCTCTTGATACTAATTCTACACGTTTAGATAAGGTATTTAAATCTCCTGTGGTTATTCCAGAAGTTTTTCCTGTTCCTAATGCTATTTCTGCAGTAATTTCCAAAGAATGGGATAAATTGGGTAATTCATTTACTCCTTCTAAACGTTTTAAGCAATTATATCCTGTACCGTCTGACAGGTTAGAATTTTGGGACAAAATCCCTAAAATTGATGGGGCTATTTCTACCCTTGCTAAACGTACTACCATTCCTACGTCAGATGGTACTTCGTTTAAAGATCCTTTAGATAGGAAAATTGAATCCTTTCTAAGAAAAGCTTATCTGTGTTCAGGTAATCTTCTTAGACCTGCTATATCATTGGCTGATGTTGCTGCAGCTTCAACTTTTTGGTTGGAAACTTTAGCGCAACAAGTAACAAATCATGATTCTCATGATATTATTATTCTTCTTCAGCATGCTAATAATTTTATCTGTGATGCCATTTTTTATATTATCAGAGTTGATGTCAGGTTTATGTCTCTAGCTATTTTAGCTAGAAGAGCTTTATGGCTTAAGACTTGGAATGCTGATATGGCTTCTAAATCAACTCTACTTTCTATTTCTTTCCAGGGTAACAAATTATTTGGTTCTCAGTTGGATTCTATTATCTCAACTGTTACTGGTGGGAAAGGAACTTTTTTACCACAGGATAAAAAATCTAAAGGTAAAAACAGGGCTAATAATCGTTTTCGTTCCTTTCGTTTCAACAAAGAACAAAAGCCTGATCCTTCATCCTCAGGAGCAGTTTCAGTTTGGAAACCATCTCCAGTCTGGAATAAATCCAAGCCTGCTAGAAAGGCAAAGCCTGCTTCTAAGTCCACATGAAGGTGCGGCCCTCATTCCAGCTCAGCTGGTAGGGGGCAGGTTACGTTTTTTCAAAGAAATTTGGATCAATTCTGTTCACAATCTTTGGATTCAGAACATTGTTTCAGAAGGGTACAGAATTGGTTTCAAGATGAGACCTCCTGCAAAGAGATTTTTTCTTTCCCGTGTCCCAGTAAATCCAGTGAAAGCTCAAGCATTTCTGAATTGTGTTTCAGATCTAGAGTTGGCTGGAGTAATTATGCCAGTTCCAGTTCCGGAACAGGGGATGGGGTTTTATTCAAATCTCTTCATTGTACCAAAGAAGGAGAATTCCTTCAGACCAGTTCTGGATCTAAAAATATTGAATCGTTATGTAAGGATACCAACGTTCAAGATGGTAACTGTAAGGACTATCTTGCCTTTTGTTCAGCAAGGGAATTATATGTCCACAATAGATTTACAGGATGCATATCTGCATATTCCGATTCATCCAGATCATTATCAGTTCCTGAGATTCTCTTTTCTGGACAAGCATTACCAGTTTGTGGCTCTACCGTTTGGCCTAGCTACAGCTCCAAGAATTTTTTCAAAGGTTCTCGGTGCCCTTCTGTCTGTAATCAGAGAACAGGGTATTGTGGTATTTCCTTATTTGGACGATATCTTGGTACTTGCTCAGTCTTTACATTTAGCAGAATCTCATACGAATCGACTTGTGTTGTTTCTTCAAGATCATGGTTGGAGGATCAATTTACCAAAAAGTTCTTTGATTCCTCAGACAAGGGTAACCTTTCTGGGTTTCCAGATAGATTCAGTGTCCATGACTCTGTCTTTAACAGACAAGAGACGTCTAAAATTGATTGCAGCTTGTCGAAACCTTCAGTCTCAATCATTCCCTTCGGTAGCCTTATGCATGGAAATTCTAGGTCTTATGACTGCTGCATCGGACGCGATCCCCTTTGCTCGTTTTCACATGCGACATCTTCAGCTCTGTATGCTGAATCAATGGTGCAAGGATTACACAAAGATATCTCAATTAATATCTTTAAAACCGATTGTTCGACACTCTCTAACGTGGTGGACAGATCACCATCGTTTAATTCAGGGGGCTTCTTTTGTGCTTCCGACCTGGACTGTAATTTCAACAGATGCAAGTCTCACAGGTTGGGGAGCTGTGTGGGGATCTCTGACGGCACAAGGAGTTTGGGAATCTCAGGAGGTGAGATTACCGATCGATATTTTGGAACTCCGTGCAATTTTCAGAGCTCTTCAGTTTTGGCCTCTTCTGAAGAGAGAATCGTTCATTTGTTTTCAGACGGACAATGTCACAACTGTGGCATACATCAATCATCAAGGAGGGACTCACAGTCCTCTGGCTATGAAAGAAGTATCTCGAATTTTGGTTTGGGCGGAATCCAGCTCCTGTCTAATCTCTGCGGTTCATATCCCAGGTATAGACAATTGGGAAGCGGATTATCTCAGTCGCCAAACGTTGCATCCGGGCGAATGGTCTCTTCACCCAGAGGTATTTCTTCAGATTGTTCAAATGTGGGAACTTCCAGAAATAGATCTGATGGCGTCTCATCTAAACAAGAAACTTCCCAGGTATCTGTCCAGATCCCGGGATCCTCAGGCGGAGGCAGTGGATGCATTATCACTTCCTTGGAAGTATCATCCTGCCTATATCTTTCCGCCTCTAGTTCTTCTTCCAAGAGTAATCTCCAAGATTCTGAAGGAATGCTCGTTTGTTCTGCTGGTAGCTCCGGCATGGCCTCACAGGTTTTGGTATGCGGATCTTGTCCGGATGGCCTCTTGCCAACCGTGGACTCTTCCGTTAAGACCAGACCTTCTGTCTCAAGGTCCTTTTTTCCATCAGGTTCTGAAATCCTTAAATTTCAAGGTATGGAGATTGAACGCTTGATTCTTGGTCAAAGAGGTTTCTCTGACTCTGTGATTAATACTATGTTACAGGCTCGTAAATCTGTATCTAGAGAGATATATTATAGAGTCTGGAAGACTTATATTTCTTGGTGTCTTTCTCATCATTTTTCTTGGCATTCTTTTAGAATACCGAGAATATTACAGTTTCTTCAGGATGGTTTAGATAAGGGTTTGTCCGCAAGTTCCTTGAAAGGACAAATCTCTGCTCTTTCTGTTCTTTTTCACAGAAAGATTGCTATTCTTCCTGATATTCATTGTTTTGTACAAGCTTTGGTTCGTATAAAGCCTGTCATTAAGTCAATTTCTCCTCCTTGGAGTTTGAATTTGGTTCTGGGGGCTCTTCAAGCTCCTCCATTTGAACCTATGCTTTCATTGGACATTAAATTACTTTCTTGGAAAGTTTTGTTCCTTTTGGCCATCTCTTCTGCCAGAAGAGTTTCTGAATTATCTGCTCTTTCTTGTGAGTCTCCTTTTCTGATTTTTCATCAGGATAAGGCGGTGTTGCGAACTTCTTTTGAATTTTTACCTAAAGTTGTGAATTCCAACAACATTAGTAGAGAAATTGTGGTTCCTTCATTATGTCCTAATCCTAAGAATTCTAAGGAGAAATCGTTGCATTCTTTGGATGTTGTTAGAGCTTTGAAATATTATGTTGAAGCTACTAAATCTTTCCGAAAGACTTCTAGTCTGTTTATCTTTTCCGGTTCTAGAAAAGGCCAGAAAGCTTCTGCCATTTCTTTGGCGTCTTGGTTGAAATCTTTAATTCATCTTGCCTATGTTGAGTCGGGTAAAACTCCGCCTCAGAGGATTACAGCTCATTCTACTAGGTCAGTTTCTACTTCCTGGGCGTTTAGGAATGAAGCTTCGGTTGATCAGATTTGCAAAGCAGCAACTTGGTCCTCTTTGCATACTTTTACTAAATTCTACCATTTTGATGTATTTTCTTCTTCTGAAGCAGTTTTTGGTAGAAAAGTACTTCAGGCAGCGGTTTCAGTTTGAATCTTCTGCTTATGTTTTGCATTAAACTTTATTTTGGGTGTGGATTATTTTCAGCAGGAATTGGCTGTCTTTATTTTATCCCTCCCTCTCTAGTGACTCTTGTGTGGAAAGATCCACATCTTGGGTAATCATTATCCCATACGTCACTAGCTCATGGACTCTTGCTAATTACATGAAAGAAAACATAATTTATGTAAGAACTTACCTGATAAATTCATTTCTTTCATATTAGCAAGAGTCCATGAGGCCCGCCCTTTTTTTGTGGTGGTTATGATTTTGTATAAAGCACAATTATTCCAATTCCTTATTTTATATGCTTTCGCACTTTTTTATCACCCCACTTCTTGGCTATTCGTTAAACTGATTTGTGGGTGTGGTGAGGGGTGTATTTATAGGCATTTTGAGGTTTGGGAAACTTTGCCCCTCCTGGTAGGAATGTATATCCCATACGTCACTAGCTCATGGACTCTTGCTAATATGAAAGAAATGAATTTATCAGGTAAGTTCTTACATAAATTATGTTTTTGGCTACCTTGGATGACTCCGATACTACTATCGTTGTTAACCCTAAGAAGTCTAGTAGGCTTGAACAAGTATTTTGATGTTCCCTCTGCGGTGGAGGTTTTTCCGGTTCCAGACCATGCTTCTGAGATTATTGGGAGTGGGAGAGACCTGGTATTCCTTTTTCTCCATCTCCTATTATTAAAGAAAATGTATGTTCTCCAAGGTCTTCAATGGCAGCCAGCGGTGTGTATTGCTACTGTTACCAGTGCTGCAGCTTACTGGTTTGATGCTTTGTCTGATTCTATTCAGACAGATACTCCTCTTGAGGAGATCCAGGACAGGATTAAGGCTCTTAAGGTTAGCCAATTCCTTTATGTCATATGCTTCCTTACAGGTCATTAAACTGGGAGGAAAAATGTCTGGTTTTGCGGTTCTAGCTTGCAGAGCCATTTGGTTAAAATCCTGGTCTTCTAAATCTAAGTTATTAGCTATTCCCTACAAGGGTAAGATCTTGTTTGGTTGAATTTTTTTCAGATATCACAGGAGGAAAGGGATCTTTTCTTCCTCAGGATAAGAAGAATAAGCAGAAAGGGCGTCAGAGTATTTTTCGTTCCTTTTGTAACTTTAGAGGTAAACCCTCTGTTTCCTCTTCCAAGCAGGAAACTATCCAAGTCTTCCTGGAAGTCTGGTCAGTCTTGGAACAAATGGAAAAAGTCTAAGAAGCCTGCGGCTGACTCCAAGTCAGCATAAAGTGTCGGCCCCCGATCCAGTAACGGATCTAGTAGGGGGCAGGCTTTCTCAATTTGCTCAGGCTTGGATACGAGATGTCAGACCTGTGGGCTGTGGAAATTGTATCTCAGGGGTACAAGATAGAATTCAAGACTTTTCCTCCCAGAGGTAATTTTCTACTCTCAAGATTATCTGTAGACCAGATAAAGAGAGAGGCGTTCTTAAATTGTATCAAGGATCTTTTTGCCCTGGGAGTTATAGTTCCAGTTCCTCTGCAGGAACAGGGTCTGGGATTTTATTCAAATCTGTTTGTGGTTTCCAAGAAAGAGGGGACTTTCAGACCTATTTTAGACCTAAAGTGTTTAAACAAGTTCCTCAGTGTACCATCCTTCAAGATGGAGACTATACATTCCATTCTTCCTTTGATTCAATAAGGTCAGTTTATGACAACCATAGACTTAAAGGATGCGTACCTTCATGTTCCCATTCACCAGGATCATCACAATTTCTAAGGTTTGCTTTCTAAGACAATCATTTCCAGTTTGTGGCTCCTCCTTTCGAGCTACAGCTCCCAGAATTTTCTCAAAGGTCCTGGGGACTCTTTCGGCAGTGATCCGGTCTCAGGGCATAGCTGTTGCGTCTTATCTGGACGACATTCTGGTTCAGGCACCGTCTTTCAACAAGCAAACTCTCATACGGAGATCTTGTTTTCTTTTTTCTTTGCTCCTACGTTTGGAAGGTAAATCTGGGAAAGAGTTCTTTGATTCCAGCCACAAGTGTAGTGTTTTTAGGGACCATAATAGACTCCCTACTAATTAAGATATTTCTGACAGAGGTCAGAATAACAAAGATCGACTCTTGTCCTTCAGTCCTCTCCTCGGCCGTCAGTGGCTCTATGTATGGAGGTAATTGGTCTGATGGTAGCTTCCATGAACATCATTCAGTTTGCTCGGTTCCACTCAGACCTCTGCAGTTATGCATGTTAAGGCAATGGAACGGGGACTATGCAGATCTGTTTCCGCAGATAGTTCTGGATCAGGCGACAAGGGACTCTATTCTGTGGTGGTTGTCTCAGGATCACCTCTGCCAGGGAACTTGCTTTCGCAGACCATCCTGGGTGATCGTGACCACGGATACCAGCCTTCTAGGTTGGGGAGCAATTTGTGGGTCATTGAAGACTCAGGGTCTTTGGACTCGGGAGAATTCAGTTCTCTCTATAAACGTTCTAAAACTGAGAACGATTTTCAGTTCTCTATGGGCTTGGCCTCAGCTAGCCTTAGCCCGGTTTATCATGTTCCAGTTGAACAACTTAACTTTTGTGGCGTATATCAACCACCAGGGGGGGACTCGGAGTTCCTTGGCCATGTTAGAGGGGGCCCGGTTAATCCAGTGGGAAGAGTCTCACAACTTGTCTTTCTGCGATTCACATCCCAGGAGTGGACAATTGGGAGGCAAATTTTCTGAGCCGACAGACCTTTCATCCGGGGGAGTGGGAACTCCATCCGGAAGTATTTTCCAGTTTAATCCTCAATTGGGAGCAGACAGAACTGGATCTCATGGCTTCTCGGCATAATGCTAAGCTTCTAAGGTACGGCTCGAGGTCAAGGGATCCACAGGCTTTCTTGATAGATGCTCTGGCGGTTCCTTGGAATTTCAGTATAGCATACATATTTCCTTCTTTCGCTCTCCTGCCAAGAGTCATTGCTCGGATCAAGCAGGAGAGGGTGTTGGTGATTCTCATAGCGCCGGCGTGTGGGTTTTCAAAGTCGGTCATTGAGACCATCAGTCAGGCTCGTAAGCCTGTGACAAGAAAGATTTACTATAAGATATGGCATTAAATATGTTTCTAGAGGCTACTCTTGGAAGCTACTCTCCAATCCAGAGGCTACTCTTGGAGTAGAGTCAGGATTCCTAGGATTTTGTCTTTTCTCCAGGAGGGTCTGGAGAAGGGTTTGTCAGCTAGTACTCTGAAAGGTCAGATTTCTGCATTATCTTTTTTGTTGCATAAGCGTTTGGCGGATGCACCAGACGTGCAATCTTTTGTCAGGTTTTGGTTAGGATTAGGCCTGTGTTTAAGCCCGTTACTCTTCCCTGGAATCTTAACCTTGTTCTTAGAGTTTTACAGCGGGCTCTGTTTGAACCTATGCATTCCTTAGATATCAAGATGTTATCTTGGAAGGTTTTGTTTCTTGTTGCTATTTCTTCTGCTCAGAGAGTTTCGGAACTCTCGGCTCTGCAGTTTGATTCTCCTTATCTTATTTTTCATTCTGATAAGGTGGTTTTACGTACTAAATTAGGTTTCCTACCTAAGGTTGTTTCAAACAAGAATATTTATCAGGAGATTGTGGTCCCTTCTTTGTGTCCTAATTCTTCTTCAAAGGAGCGTTTATTGCACAACCTAGATGTTGTGCGTGCATTGAAGTTCTATCTTCAGACGACTAAGGACTTTCGTCAGTCTTCTGCTTTGTTTTTCTGGGAACCGCAAGGGTCAGAAAGCTATGGCTATTTCTCTATGGCTAAGGAGTATTATTCTTTTGGCCTATGAGACTGCTGGACAGCAACCTCCTGAGCGAATCACTGCTCATTCTATGAGGGCTGTTTCTTCTTCCTGGGCATTTAAAAATGAAGCTTCTGTGGAACAGTTTTGCAAGGCTGCAATTTGGTCCTCTCTGCATACTTTTTCAAAGTTTTATAAATTTGATACTTTTGCCTCAACTGAGGCTTCTTTTGGGAGAAGGGTTCTTCAAGCAGTGGTGCCTTCTGTTTAGGTCTACCTGTCTTGTCTTTCCCTTATCATCTGTGTCCTCTAGCTTGGATATTGATTCCCACTAGTAATTAATGATTCCGTGGACTCACCATATCTTAGGAAAGAAAACATAATTTATGCTTACCTGATAAATTTATTTCCGGATATGGTGAGTCCACGGCCCTCCCTTTATTTAGGACAGTTATTTTTTCTCATGGTTAGTGTTTGTCTGGTCTACTTTGCAAGTCAAAAAGATTTCTAGTTAAGTTATACTATGATTTTGTGTGCTCCATAAATGTGGACAAAACAGTGGGCTTAATATATACCCATCTCAAAGAGAATGGCCACCATTATTATACAAAAAAGTCAGGGCATAAACTTACTCCGGAGACTGATTACACTCAGAGGAGTATAATTACATGTATGCTTTTCAAAATTATCCAGTGTCCAGCAAGCAAAAGCCTGACATGCGTTTCGCCTCCACTTTCTCAAAGGCGCTAGAAGCCTCCTTAACTCACATGTATTATGTTTCTCATTCAAAACACACTCCACAAGAAATAAAGCTAATTAAGAAACGTTTTTCTTTTTTTGCACAGCTTACTAATAAATTATGTGACTAACCCTGGAGTGGTTCCACAATGCTACTAATTTTGTTTTTTTGTTTTTACTTCTGGTACTATGTAACCAATTTGCATTGCTACTGCTAAATGTTTTATTTCATAGCCTCTCACAGGTAGCAGAAATTTGCTAGTTTGCTGTGTGTGCCACATTCAGTAACCTCTCTCCTTTTTTTTACTGATTACCTAATATGGTTCTGTCATATTAAAATCAACAAAATGTAAGATAAAAAGTGTAGGCGCCTCTCACTCCTGCTATTTTTATTATTATCATTTATTTGTATAACACCGTAAAATTCTGTAGCGCTGCTACAGCAGTCTCAATTTGTGGTTCTTCCTCTTGAATGGGCTTTGTTCCCTGTACTCTAAGGAAAAACAACGAAATTAATTTGCAACCCCAAAAACCCAAAGACAAGGTTTCATCACAAAAGTATTGACACAATGGTAGCTGGGGAATTTTTAAAGGGATAGGAAAGTCCACATTGAACTTGCAAGAATCAGATAGCGCATTTAAAATCACTTCTATTTTCAAAAGTGCTTTGTTCTCTTGGTATCCATTGTTGAAAATGGATACGCATATATTCTAAACAAGTGGAAGCTAGCTGCTGATTGGAGCCTGCATACATTTGTCTCTTGTGATTGGCTAACTAGATGTATTAAGCTAGCTGCCAGTAGTGTAATGCTGTTCCTTAAACAAAGGATAACAAGGGAATGAAGCTAATTTGATAGTAAAAGTTAATTTAAACGTTGTTAAAAATTGTATGTTTCTTTCATGTAATTGGCAAGAGTCCATGAGCTAGTGACATATGGGATATACAATCCTACCAGGAGGGGCAAAGTTTCCCAAACCTCAAAATGCCTATAAATACACCCCTCACCACACCCACAATTCAGTTTTACAAACTTTGCCTCCTATGGAGGTGGTGAAGTAAGTTTGTGCTAAGATTTCTACGTTGATATGCGCTTCTCAGCATTGTTGAAGCCCGATTCCTCTCAGAGTACAGTGAATGTCAGAGGGACGTGAAGGGAGTATCACTTATTTGAATACAATGATTTCTCTAACGGGGGTCTATTTCATAGGTTCTCTTTATCGGTCGTAGAGATTCATCTCCTACCTCCCTTTTCAGATCGACGATATACTCTCAATTTACCATTACCTCTACTAATAACTGTTTTAGTACTGGTTTGGCTATCTGCTATATGTGGATGGGTGTCTTTGGGTAAGTATGTTTTTTATTACTTAAGACACCTCAGCTATGGTTTGGCACTGTATGCATTTATATAAAGTTCTAAATATATGTATTGTACTTATATTTGCCATGAGTCAGGTTCATGTATTTCCTTCAGCAGACTGTCAGTTTCATATTTGGGGAATTTAAACATTTTAAGAAATTTATTTCTTACCTGGGGTTTAGTCTTTTTTTCAATTGACTACTTCTTGCTATTGCGGGTATTAGGCCCGCGGGTGCGTCAAATGCTAAACTTTATTGCGTCATTCTTGGCGCGAAAAATGTTTTGGCGCGAAAAAAAGACGTTTATGACGCAACTTCGTCATTTCCGGCGTCATATGTGACGCAGAGACCTTTCACACGGCGGCGTCATTAGTGACGCGAGTGTGTCATTTCCGGTTATTTTTGGCGCCAAAAAAGTTTACGTTACGTTGTGCGTCATACTTGGCGCCAAATTTTTTTCATTATTTCAATACCCCTTGTATGTTTGCCTCTTGCTTTTTGCTTTCAGAGGCCTATGCTATTGCATTTTTTCCCATTCCTGAAACTGTCATATAAGGAAATAGATAATTTTGCTTTATATGTTGTTTTTTCTCTTACATTGTGCAAGATGTCCCAATCTGATCCTGCCTCAGAAGTTTCTGCTGGAACATTGCTGCCTAACATCGGTTCTACCAAAGCTAAGTGCATTTGTTGTAAAATTGTAGAAATTATTCCACCGAATGTCATTTGTAATAGTTGTCATGATAAACTTTTACATGCAGATAGTGTTTCCATCAGTAATAGTACATTGCCAGTTGCAGTTCCTTCAACTTCTAATGTGCATGATATACCTGTAAATTTTAAAGAATTTGTTTCCGATTCTATTATGAAGGCTTTGTCTGCATTTCCACCTTCTAATAAACAAAAGGTCTTTTAAAACTTCTCATTTAGCTGATGAAATTTCAAATGACCAACAACATAATAATTTATCCTCTTCTGATGAGGATCTATCTGATTCAGAAGATCCCGCCTCAGACATTGACACTGACAAATCTACTTATTTATTTAAAATAGAGTATATGCGTTCTTTATTAAAAGAAGTGTTAATTACTTTGGATATTGAGGTAACCAGTCCTATTGACGTTCAGTCTAATAAACATTTAAATGCTGTTTTTAAACCTCCTGTGGTTTCTCCAGGGGTTTTTCCCATTCCTGAGGCTATTTCTGATATGATTTCTAGGGAATGGAATAAGCCAGGTACTTCTTTTATTCCTTCTTCAAGGTTTAAAAAATTGTATCCTTTACCAGCAAAATCTATAGAGTTTTGGGAAAAAAATCCCCAAAGTTGATGGGGCTATTTCTACTCTTGCTAAACGTAGCACTATTCCTATGGAAGATAGTACTTCCTTTAAGGATCCTTTAGATAGGAAGCTTGAATCTTATCTAAGGAAGGCCTATTTATATTCAGGTAATCTTCTCAGACCTGCTATTTCTTTGGCTGATGTTGCGGCTGCATCAACTTTCTGGTTGGAAAAATAAGCGCAACATGAATTGGATTCTGACATATCTAACGTTATTCGCTTACTGCAACATGCTAATCATTTTATTTGTGATGCCATTTTTTATATTATCAAAATTGATGTTAGATCCGTGTCTTTAGCTGTACTAGCTAGAAGAGCTTAATGGCTTAAGTCTTGGAATGCTGATATGACATCTAAATCTAGATTACTATCTCTTTCTTTCCAAGGTAATAATTTTTTTGGTTCTCAGTTGGATTCTATTATTTCAACTATCACTGGGGGAAAAGGAGTTTTTTTGCCTCAGGATAAAAAACCTAAGGGTAAATCTAAGGCTTCTAACCGTTTTCGTTCCTTTCGTCAGAATAAGGAACAAAAACGTAATCCTCCCCCCAAGGAATCTACTTCCAATTGGAAGCCTTCCTCAAATTGGAATAAATCCAAGCCATTTAGTAAACCAAAGTCAGCCTCTAAGTCCGCATGAAGGTGCGGCCCTCATTCCAGCTCAGCTGGTAGGGGGCAGATTAAGGTTTTTCAAGGATTTTTGGATAAATTCTGTCCAAAATCATTGGATTCAGAGCATTGTCTCTCAGGGGTATCGAATAGGATTCAAAGTAAGACCTCATGTGAGAAGATTTTTTCTCTCACGCATCCCTGTAAATCCAGTAAAAGCTCAGTCTTTTCTGAAGTGTGTTTCAGACCTGGAGTCCTCAAGGGTAATCATGCCAGTTCCTCTTCAGGAACAAGGTTTGGGGTTTTATTCAAACCTATTCATTGTACCAAAGAAAGAGAAAATTTATTCAGACCAGTTCTGGATCTGAAAATTTTGAATCGTTATGTAAGAGTACCAACTTTGAAGATGGTGACTATAAGGACTATTCTGCCTTTTGTTCAGCAAGGACATTATATGTCCACAATAGACTTGCAGGATGCATACCTTCATATTCCGATTCATCCAGAACACTATCAGTTTCTGAGATTCTCTTTTCTAGACAAGCATTACCAATTTGTTGCTCTTCCATTTGGCCTAGCAACAGCTCCAAGAATCTTTTCAAAGGTTCTGGGTGCCCTACTATCTGTAATCAGAGAACAGGGTATTGCAGTGTTTCCTTATTTGGACGATATCTTGGTACTAGCTTAGTCTTTACATACTGCAGAATCTCACATGAATCAACTAGTGTTGTTTCTTTGGAAACATGGTTGGAGGATCAATTTACCAAAATGTTTCTTGATTCCTCAGACAAGGGTCACCTTTTTAGGTTTCCAGATAGATTCAGTGTCCATGACTCTGTCTCTAACAGACAAGAGACATTTAAAATTGGTCGCAGCATGTTTGTGCATGGAAGTTTTAGGTCTCATGACTGCAGCATCGGACGCGATCCCCTTTGCTCGTTTTCACATGAGACCTCTACAGCTTTGCATGCTGAATCAATGGTGCAGGGATTATACAAAGATATCACAATTAATATCCTTGAATCCCATTGTACGACACTCTCTGACATGGTGGATAGATTACCATCGTTTGGTTCAAGGGGCTTCTTTTGTTCAGCCAACCTGTACTGTGATCTCAACAGATGCGAGTCTTTCAGGTTGGGGAGCGGTTCTCTGACAGCACAAGGGGTTTGGAAATCTCAAGAGGCGAGATTACCAATAAATATTTTAGAACTCCGTGCAATTCGCAGGGCACTTCAGTTTTGGCCTCTGCTAAAGAGAGAACCGTTCATTTGTTTTCAGACAGACAATATCACAACTGTGGCTTATGTCAATCATCAGGGTGGGACTCACAGTCCCCAAGCTATGAAAGAAGTATCTTGGATACTTACTTGGGCGGAATCCAGCTCCTGTCTAATCTCTGCGGTGCATATCCCAGGTGTAGACAATTGGGAGGCGGATTATCTCAGCCGCCAGACTTTACATCCAGGGGAGTGGTCTCTCCATCCAGATGTATTTTCTCAGATTGTTCAGATGTGGGGTCTTCCAGAGATAGATCTCATGGCCTCTCATCTAAACAAGAAACTTCCCAGATACCTGTCCAGGTCCAGGGATGTTCAGGCAGAAGCAATGGATGCACTGACACTTCATTGGTGTTATCATCCTGCTTACATCTTCCCGCCTCTAGTTCTCCTTCCAAGAGTGATCTCCAAAATCATCATGGAACAGTCTTTTGTGTTGCTGGTGGCTCCAGCATGGCCAACAGGTTTTGGTATGCGGATCTGGTGCGGATGTCCAGTTGCCCGCCTTGGCCACTTCCGTTACGGCCGGACCTACTATCTCAAGGTCAGTTTTTCCATCAGGATCTCAAATCATTAAATTTCAAGGTGTGGAAATTGAACGCTTAGTTCTAAGTCATAGAGGTTTCTCTGACTCAGTGATTAATACTATGTTACAAGCTCGTAAATCTGTCTCTAGAAAGATTTATTATAGAGTTTGGAAGACTTACATTTCATGGTGTTCTTCTCATAAATTCTCCTGGCATTCTTTTAGAATTCCTAGAATTTTACAGTTCCTTCAGGATGGTTTAGATAAGGGTTTGTCTGCAAGTTCCTTGAAAGGACAAATCTTCGCTCTTTCTGTTTTATTTCACAGAAAGATTGCTATACTTCCTGATATTCACTGTTTTGTACAGGCTTTGGTTCATATTAAGCCTGTCATTAAATCAATTTCTCCTCCTTGGAGTCTTAATTTGGTTCTGAAGGTGCTACAGGCTCCTCCATTTGAGCCTATGCATTCTTTGGACATTAAACTACTTTCTTGGAAAGTGTTGTTCCTTTTGGCTATCTCTTCTGCTAGAAGAGTTTCTGAGCTATATCTGCTCTTTCTTGTGAGTCTCCTTTTCTGATTTTTCATCAGGATAAGGCAGTTTTGCGGACTTCTTTTCAATTTTTACCTAAGGTTGTGAATTCTAACAACATTAGCAGAGAAATTGTTGTCCCGTCCTTATGTCCTAATCCTAAGAATTCTTTGGAGAGATCCTTACATTCTTTGGATGTGGTAAGAGCTTTGAAATATTATGTGAATGCTACTAAAGATTTCAGGAAGACTTCCAGTCTATTTGTTTTATTTTCTGGTCCTAGGAAAGGTCAGAAGGCTTCTGCTAGTTCCTTGGCTTCTTGGTTGAAACTTTTGATTCATCAAGCTTATTTGGAGTCGGGTCAGGCCCCGCCTCAGAGAATTACAGCTCATTCTACTAGATCAGTTTCCACTTCGTGGGCTTTTAAGAATGAAGCTTCAGTTGATCAGATTTGCAAAGCGGCAACTTGGTCCTCTTTGCATACATTTACTAAATTCTACCGTTTTGATGTATTTGCTTCTTCGGAAGCAGTTTTTGGTAGAAAAGTTCTTCAGGCAGCTGCTTCAGTTTGATTCTTCTGCTTTTAATTTAATTTTTTTTCTTTCAAAGATGAAATAAACGTATTTTTGTTTTGGGTTGTTGATTAAATTTTTTCAGCGGAATATGGCTGTTTTTTTATTCCCTCCCTCTCTAGTGACTCTTGAGTGGAAGACTCCACATCTTGGGTATTGATATCCCATATGTCACTAGCTCATGGACTCTTGCCAATTACATGAAAGAAAGCATAATTTATGTAAGAACTTACCTGATAAATTAATTTCTTTCATATTGGCAAGAGTCCATGAGGCCCACCCTTTTTATGGTGGTTATGATTTTTTTGTATAAATCACAATTATTTCCAAATTTCCTTTGTTGATGCTTTCTACTCCTTTCTTTATCACCCCACTGCTTGGCTATTCGTTAAACTGAATTGTGGGTGTGGTGAGGGGTGTATTTATAGGCATTTTGAGGTTTGGGAAACTTTGCCCCTCCTGGTAGGATTGTATATCCCATATGTCACTAGCTCATGGACTCTTGCCAATATGAAAGAAATGAATTTATCAGGTAAGTTCTTACATAAATTATGTTTTTGTCCAAGTTCTGGTGTTTCCTTTCCCTTTAAGTAGGGTCCTTTAAGTAGGGCAGAAGACTCTGCCCCTACAGACTTTTCTAACTAAATACATAGTCTATATACCTTATTAAAAATGAATAATTGTAAATGAACCAGTGCCTGGACGACACAGCTAACTGTGGTATAAGAAGCCATGTTTTAGAAGTGAGAGAAAGAGACTTCCAGGTCAGAGGTAAATTAATATCTAATGGCTCCTAGATGCAGTATTCATACAATTTAACACTGAGGCTTTGCAACTTTTTTTTATTATTAAGTTTTACTCAATACTTTAGAAATCTAGCATAATGCTAACACACAAAAACTATTAGTTTATTTACTAATACAATATTTAGATTTCATATATCAATAGATTATCTTATTGTAAAAAAGTCTAAACATAGAGGAATCAATTTGTATATGTTTTTTTTTTCTTTCAATGACATCACTAGATATGCAAATGAATGCACACTACAAAATATTGGCAGGTGTGACTTTGGTATAATATGTTTGAAGTGAACACTAATGTGCTTTCATAACGTGTTTATTTAAAGTAAAAAGTGAGTACAAACCACTTTATTCTCTACAGCCCAGCTTTATTTTTATTTTATTTAAGTGACCTTTCACATCTATACTAGAATATAATGTGTAATAATTCCCTTTGTTAATCAGACACATAGCAAAGTAAACCCATTATTATATCACAATTTATAACAAACACAGCATATATTAATCTTTTAAAAGATGAATTAAAGTGACGGTAAACACCTTGAGATTTTTTTTATATAAAATGCTTAGTTATACATTATTAAATAACTTTGTGATATAGTTTCATTATTTATTTTTCCCCTTTCATGTAGGCTAACTCTGCTACACATCTGTCTCTAATTAGCTTTATCAAATAACTGCAAAACAATGCATTTTATAGTAACATTAGGGCAGAGGCTAGCTTAGTCAGTCGGCAAATGAGGGGTTGAGTTTGACTACTGATAATCTGTTGGCGCTCTACAAATAACCAATAATAATAATTGCAGTAACAAGGATGTTAACTTGTTTTTAAAAAGTTAAGACTTGGCTGAAATGTTTTTCTATAGTAACACTAAAGAAATGTCTTGTAATTGCAAATTGCCGTTTAAGACCAAATTAAAGAGACAGTCAAGTCAAAATTAAACTTTCATAATTCAGATAGTGCATGCAATTTTAAACAACTTTCCAGTTTACTTGTATCATCAAACTAGCTTTGTTCTCTTGATATTCTTTGTTGAAAGTTGAATCTAGGTAGGCTCAAAATGATTTCAAAACCGATGAAAGCCGCCTCTTATCTCGGTGCATTCTGACAGTTTTTCACAGTTAGACAGCACTAGTTCATGTGTGCCCTATATATAACATTGTGCTCACTTCTGTGGAGTTATTTATGAGTCAGCACTGAATTGCTAAAATGCAAATCTGTCAAAAGAACTGAAAAAGGGGCAGTCTGCAGAAGTTTAGGTACAAGGTAATCACAGAAATAGAAAGTGTATTAATATAACAGTGCTGGTTATGCAAAACTGGGGAATGGGTAAAAAAAGGGATTATCTATCTTTTTTAAGCAACAATAATTCTGGAGCAGAAGGCACAAATTTGCAGCTCTTTTTCTCTAATTTATTTTTTCTATTTCTATAGATTCCAGACAATGTTTATTGCTACTAATAATGGTTTGATAGTCTAACCATGACTTTTATGCAGGTTAAACTCCAGGGATTATCTATCTTTTCAAACCATAAAAAAAAATTCAAGTAGACTGTGCCTTTAAGAGATGATTGTAAACATGACCGCTGGCTATTGAGCCTGATGGGGAGTGAGGTTTTGCAGATCTGTAGAAAAAGGACACATCTGACAAGAGATTTTTATACATGTTGAGAAACGTCAGCTCAGAAAAAATGTTCACAGCTAAAGGAGCAGCAAGGGAGCCTGGTTTCACGTTTAATGTGACTTCTAATTAGGGTGACCATGTTGCAGCTTTCAAAAGGGACACATATGAAAAATACATATGTCAGGGCTGTTTAAATTAATGTTTTGAAGAAGTTCAATTATAAGAACCCTGACACATGTATTTTTCATGTGTGTCCCCCCCTTTAAAGTGGCAATATGGTCACCTACTTCTAATCCAGTTATTATGCCGTACGCTGCTTAATTAGAAATGGCGGCACCCTATCTGGAGAGAAACAGAGGATGATCTGACAGCTGTTTCACAGTAGTAGCTGCTTAGAACATAAAATGCCATGGATGTTAAAGGAACATTAAACAGTAAATAAAGGAATAGTCTATTCAAAATTAAACGTTCAAGATTCAAATAGAGCAGCAATTTTTGAATGGACTCCCATTAAATTTTTCTTGGTATCTTTATTTGAATGTAAGCTTAGGAGCCATCCCATTTTTGGTTCAGCACCTGGGTAGCGCTTGCTGATTGGTGGCACCAATCAGAAAGTGCTACCCATGTTCTGAACCAAAATGGGCAGGCTCCTAAGCTTACATTCTTGCTTTTTTCATTAAAAATACGAAGAGAAAGAAGAAAAAGTTGCTTAAAATTGCATGTTCTATATCTGAGTCATGAATGTTTAATTTTGACTAGACTATTCCTTATATGCTAAATATAATGATGAATTAAAATGAAGATTAGTCTGAAAATAGTATACAAATGTATTTTTTCAATATCAAAAACATAAGTTTAAAGTTTTAGTTTCTATAAAGTACTGGCCGCTGCCATGCTAAAACGTAGGTTTCTCTAATCGAATCTCTTCTGTTTAGTACAATTATTTATAGATAAACAACAGCTGTGTGAAATATAGTAATGTTAAAGTAATTTTATTTATCAGGGTTTAAAGGGACAGTAAGCACCTTGTAATTACAAGACTTTTCTGTTGCGTTACTTTAGAACAGCATATCAGGCAAGTCTAAATATTTTTAAATCAAATTAATATCTTGTTTGCTTCAATAGTTGTTTTTCAATAGCCAAACGCCATTCACTATTTGCATTATTTGGAACAGCCAATTCGGGGCTGATGCCGCAGACAACAAGGCTATCTATGGGCATACTGTGTATATAAAATGTATTGTTTTGCAGTTGTTATCATTTAAAACCAAATTAGGGAAAGATATGTAGCAGGGTTAGCTTTGAGTAGTCAGCAAGCTCTGAGAATTACAAAACACAATTTTCAGATTTAAATTACATGAGTGGGCAACATAAAAAATGAAAGTATATTGCAAAGAAAGTTGTTTCATTACTCATAAGTAACATAACATTTTAAATATAACAATTTATATAAAATATATATTTACTGCATATAAATATAACATCTTATATAACATTTTCAAGTTGTTTACTGGCTCTTTAAAGCCCCTTAAACAGTGATATATTACGCAAATGACAGGAAAGGGGGTATATTGCACAGTTTTTTGTTACTACACATAATTAATAATTTTATATTACAATTTCATAATTTACTCCTCTCTCAGCTGTGCACCGCTGGCAATTTCTCTCACATAGTGCTTGATGCATAACTGGCGAACTATATTATAGTCTGGGACCCAATGAGGGCAGCTGTGGAGAGAAATAACTACCTGACTCCTAATTAGTTTTTGAGCTATTTGCAGTTCATGAAGGAGGGGAAAGATTGGATTAACTGGGCAAAATGTGTGCAGTGCATATCTAAATTGCCCTGACTCATTCATACTGGAGTGAACAAGGAGATTTTTTTTTAATTTTCATTCAACTTATGTCAGCATGTGCTTCCTACAGAGAACATTAAAGTTAAGAAAACCCAAATAGATTGTTCAAATAAATGTTTACAGAGTTAATCCTTTTTTTATTTTTTTTTACTAAAATTATATATCTCATTGGTTCTTTATGGCAGAGCTGATTTGTTAGGGTCTGTTGTCAACCAAGCCTCCCTGAAATCATACAATAATTTGGACACTTAAAGGGACACTAAACCCAATTTTTTTCTTTAATGATTCGGATAGAACATGCAATTTTAAGCAACTTTCTAATTTACCCCTATTATCAATGTTTCTTTGTTCTTTTACTATCTTTATTTAAAAAACATGAATTTAAAGCTTAAGAGCCGGCCCATTTTTGGTTGAGAACCTGGGTTATGCTTGCTTATTGGTTTGCTAAATGTAGCCACCAATAAGCAAGCACTATCCATGGTGCTGAACCGAAAATGGGCTGACTCCTAAGCTTTAAATTCCTGCTTTTTTAATAAAGATAGCAAGAGAACAAATACAAATTAATAGTAGGCGTAAATTAGAAAGTTGCTTAAAATTGTATGCTTTATCTGAATCATAAAAAGAAAAAAATTGGGTTTAGTATCCCTATAATTTTAAAAGAAGCAAAGGCTATTAGTAGCGATAATTCAAGGAATAGTGCGTTATTGTGATTTTAAGGAGTGGTATCAGGTATATGTGGGGTTGCCACCTCGGCCATGGTTTCCTGGACACTTATCACTTACACATGTTGCAGGGTGTGCAGAGGGGAACAAGCACATGAATAATGATCCGAACAGCACTATTCATGTTCCTCCCAGCACACCCTGCAGCATGTGTAACTCATAAGTGTCCAGGAAAACATGGCTGAGGTGGCAACCCTAGGTATATGTGAAGATCCAAAATCAGTGAATGGAGTTTAACCTGCATAACAATCATAGTTAGACTAGCAAACCATTATTAGTAGCAACAACCAATCAGAAAAAATGTGTCCGGAATCTATAGAAATAGAAAAAATAAATTTGAGAAAAAGAGCTGCAAATTTGTGCCTTCTGCTCCAGAATTGTTATTGTTTAAAAAGATAGATAATCCCTTTTTTACTCATTCCCCAGTTTTGCATAACCAACATGGTTATAATAATACACTTTCTACCCCTGTGATTACCTTGTATCTAAACCGCTGCAGACTGCCCCTTTATTTCAGTTATTTTGACAGACTTGCTTTTTAGCCAGTCTGTGCCCTTTTGTAAGTAACTCTACAAGCACAATGTTATCTATATGACACACATGAACTAACACCCTCTAGATGTGGAAAAACTGTCAAATGCATTGAAATAAGAGGCGGCCTTCAAGGGCTTAGAAATTAGCATATGAGCCTACCTAGATTTAGCTTTCAACAAAGAATACCAAGAGAACAAAGCAAATCTGATGGTTAAAGTGAATTGGAAAGTTGTTTAAAATTACATGCCCTATCTAAATCATGAGTTTTATTTGGACTAGACTTTCCCTTTAAAGCTGGAGTAAAAAGGAGGAGCCACAAATAGGTGTGTGGAACTATTAACTTATCTGCCTAGCTTAATGTAACTATCTCTATAGAATGTAAGAAAAATTAATCTATATTGTAGATTGCTGAGACCACAATGAAGTTCAGGACAGTTGGTACAATGCATATTACAATTTGTAAGCTCCCACCTATGTAGGTACTGTAGCCTGCTCTATTAGCACTAGCTGCTTACAGTATGTCCTATTCATATTCCATTGGTTCCACAAATTATCAGTAAATAAAATAAAGTTCTGTTTTTACATGTAAATTGAGTCTCCATTTTTAGGGATACTGATGAAAGGCTATAGCAATGAGGAGTGCATAAATATTGTTGGCATTATGATAGCTGATGCCTATTTTCACATGATCGTGAAATAACACATAATAGCTCAATTCAGAGCTCTAGTAAGCACCAGTTTATGCAGTAGAAAGGGAACCCCATATCCTGTTGTGAGGTACAAATAGTAATGCTGTAAAACAATTGTGTCCATATTGGATTGGAGGTCACATGTCACTTGTCCTGAGGAAAAGTAGAGGGTCAGAAGGTCGTATGTAGGTCAAGCTGTCACTTTTTTTCCCCAGTACATGATTTGGTGGATTTCAGAAAAGCCCACAGTCTTTTAGTGATTCTTTGATAACAATATCAGTCACTGCATCAAACACAAACTTCACGTTCTTGGTGTCAGTGGCACAGGTCATGTGACCGTAGATCTCCTTGACATCTTTACGCATGTTCAAATCCAAAAACTGGTTTTTGATGTAATTTCCTGCATCGTCATATGTATTGGGACCTATAGAAAACAAAACACAACAAAATTAAGAATCATATAGAACAGGTGTCTCTAAATCCAAGGTTCAGGATTTAAAGAAACATGAAACCCAACGTTTTTCTTTCATGATTCAGATAAAAAATACAATTTTAAAAAAGTTTCCAATTTACTTCTATTAAAAAAAATTTGCTTCGTTCTTGTGTTATTCTTTGTTTGAAGAGATATCTAGATAGATAGTGTGCTTATGTCTGGAGCACTACATGACAGGAACTAGTGCTGACAGATATTACTTTTTTTATTTTTATATATGTTTATTGACCAACAAAACGTACGTTAACACAAATCACCAAAGTGAATATTCATCGACTGAGTACAATACAACATTATTTCTTCTGTTATGTGTGATCAGTCCACGGGTCGTCATTACTTCTGGGATATTATCTGCTCCCCTACAGGAAGTGCAAGAGGATTCACCCAGCAGAGTTGCTATATAGCTCCTCCCCTCTACGTCACCTCCAGTCATTCTCTTGCACCCAAAGACTAGATAGGAGGTGTGAGAGGACTATGGTGATTATACTTAGTTTTTAGAACTTCAATCAAAAGTTTGTTATTTTATAATAGCACCGGAGCGTGTTATTACCTCTCTGGCAGAGTTTGAAGAAGAATCTACCAGAGTTTTTCTTATGATTTTAACCGGAGTAGTTAAGATCATATTGCTGTTTCTCGGCCGTCTGAGGGAGGTAAAAACTTCAGATCAGGGGACAGCGGGCAGTTGAATCTGCATTGAGGTATGTAGCAGTTTTTATTTTCTGAATGGAATTGATGAAAAAATCCTGCCATACCGTTATAATGAACATGTATGTATGCTTTACACTTTAGTATTCTGGAGATGGTATTACACCGGAATTACTCTGTAAAAGTACATTAAACCTTTTAATAGGTATTTTTCATGTTAAACGTTTTTGCTGGAATGTAGAATCGTTTGCATTAATGAGGTACTGAGTGAATAAATATTTGGGCATTATTTTTCCACTTGGCAGTTTGCTTGTGTTAATTATGACAGTTTCGTTTCTCTCTCACTGCTGTGTGTGAGAGGGAGGGGCCGTTTTTGGCGCTCTTTGCTACGCATCAAAAATTCCCAGTCAGTTTTTCTGCATGATCCGGTTCATCTCTAACAGAACTCAGGGGTCTTCAAACTTCTTTGAAGGGAGGTAGATTCTCTCAGCAGAGCTGTGAGACTTATATAGTGACTGTGATTTAAAACGTTGCTCTGTAATTTTTATGTTTAAAATTTAATTAGTGTTATTTTACTAATGGGAACAAACCTTTGCTAAAAAGTGTGTTGTTTGTTAAGAGTGATGCTATAACTGTTTTTCAGTTCATTATTTCAACTGTCATTTAATCGTTTAGTGCTTCTTGAGGCACAGTACGTTTTTATTAAATAAAATTGCAACCGAGTTGCATGTTTATTGCTAGTGTGTTAAACATGTCTGATTCAGAG
Source organism: Bombina bombina (assembly GCF_027579735.1). Lineage (NCBI taxonomy): Eukaryota > Metazoa > Chordata > Amphibia > Anura > Bombinatoridae > Bombina > Bombina bombina. The sequence goes on from NC_069501.1 coordinate 471,397,372, forward strand.
GAAGATACCTGTGTCATTTGTTCCAATGCCAAGGTGGAGCCCAATAGAAATTTATGTACTAACTGTATTGATGCTACTTTAAATAAAAGCCAATCTGTACAAATTGAACAAATTTCACCAAACAGCGAGGGGAGAGTTATGCCGACTAACTCGCCTCACGTGTCAGTACCTGCATCTCCCGCCCGGGAGGTGCGTGATATTATGGCGCCTAGTACATCTGGGCAGCCATTACAGATAACATTACAAGATATGGCTACTGTTATGACTGAAGTTTTGGCTAAATTACCAGAACTAAGAGGCAAGCGTGATCACTCTGGGGTGAGAACAGAGTGCGCTGATAATTCTAGGGCCATGTCTGATACTGCGTCACAGCTTGCAGAGCATGAGGACGGAGAGCTTCATTCTGTAGGTGACGGTTCTGATCCAAACAGATTGGATTCAGATATTTCAAATTTTAAATTTAAATTGGAAAACCTCCGTGTTTTACTAGGGGAGGTCTTAGCAGCTCTCAACGATTGTAACACTGCTGCAATACCAGAGAAAATGTGTAGGTTGGATAAATACTTTGCGGTACCGGCGAGTACTGACGTTTTTCCTATACCTAAGAGATTAACTGAAATTGTTACTAAGGAGTGGGATAGACCCGGTGTGCCGTTCTCACCCCCTCCAATATTTAGAAAGATGTTTCCAATAGACGCCACCACACGGGACTTATGGCAAACGGTCCCTAAGGTGGAGGGAGCAGTTTCTACTTTAGCTAAGCGTACCACTATCCCGGTGGAGGATAGCTGTGCTTTTTCAGATCCTATGGATAAAAAATTAGAGGGTTACCTTAAGAAAATGTTTGTTCAACAAGGTTTTATATTACAACCCCTTGCATGCATCGCGCCGATCACGGCTGCGGCAGCATTTTGGATTGAGTCTCTGGAAGAGAACCTTAGTTCAGCTACGCTGGACGACATTACGGACAGGCTTAGAGTCCTTAAACTAGCTAATTCATTTATTTCGGAGGCCGTAGTACATTTAACCAAACTTACGGCTAAGAATTCAGGATTCGCCATTCAGGCACGTAGGGCGCTGTGGCTAAAATCCTGGTCGGCTGATGTAACTTCTAAGTCCAAATTACTTAATATACCCTTCAAGGGGCAAACTTTATTTGGGCCCGGTTTGAAAGAAATTATTGCTGACATTACAGGAGGTAAGGGCCACGCTCTACCTCAAGACAAAGCCAAAGCTAAGGCTAGACAGTCTAATTTTCGTCCCTTTCGGAATTTCAAAGCAGGAGCAGCGCCAACTTCCACTGCACCAAAACAGGGAGGAGCTGTTGCTCGTTACAGACAAGGCTGGAAGCCTAACCAGTCCTGGAACAAGGGCAAGCAGGCCAGTAAACCTGCTGCTGCCCCAAAGACAGCATGAACCGAGGGCCCCCGATCCGGGACCGGATCTAGTGGGGGGCAGACTTTCTCTCTTCGCCCAGGCTTGGGCAAGAGATGTCCAGGATCCCTGGGCGCTAGAGATCATATCTCAGGGATACCTTCTAGACTTCAAATTCTCTCCCCCAAGAGGGAGATTTCATCTGTCAAGGTTGTCAACAAACCAAATAAAGAAGGACGCGTTTCTACGCTGTGTACAAGATCTGTTATTAATGGGAGTGATCCATCCGGTTCCGCGGTCGGAACAAGGACAAGGGTTTTACTCAAACCTGTTTGTGGTTCCCAAAAAAGAGGGAACTTTCAGGCCAATCTTGGATTTAAAGATCCTAAACAAATTCCTAAGAGTTCCATCGTTCAAAATGGAAACTATTCGGACAATCTTACCCATGATCCAAGAGGGTCAGTACATGACCACAGTGGATTTAAAGGATGCTTACCTTCACATACCGATTCACAAAGATCATTACCGGTATCTAAGGTTTGCCTTCTTAAACAGGCATTACCAGTTTGTAGCCCTTCCATTTGGATTGGCTACGGCTCCAAGAATCTTTACAAAGGTTCTGGGTGCCCTTCTGGCGGTACTAAGACCGCGTGGAATTTCGGTAGCTCCGTACCTAGACGACATTCTGATACAAGCTTCAAGCTTTCAAACTGCCAAGTCTCATACAGAGTTAGTTCTGGCATTTCTAAGGTCGCATGGATGGAAAGTGAACGAAAAGAAGAGTTCTCTCTTTCCTCTCACAAGAGTTCCATTCTTGGGGACTCTTATAGATTCTGTAGCAATGAAGATTTATCTGACAGAAGACAGATTAACAAAGCTTCTAAATGCATGCCGTGTCCTTCATTCCATTCAACTCCCGTCAGTAGCTCAATGCATGGAGGTGATCGGCTTAATGGTAGCAGCAATGGACATAGTTCCCTTTGCACGCCTACATCTCAGACCGCTGCAATTGTGCATGCTGAGTCAGTGGAATGGGGATTACTCAGATTTGTCCCCCACTCTGAATCTGGATCAAGAGACCAGAAACTCTCTTCTATGGTGGCTTTCTCGGCCACATCTGTCCAGGGGGATGCCGTTCAGCAGGGACAATTGTAACAACAGACGCCAGCCTTCTAGGTTGGGGCGCTGTCTGGAATTCTCTGAAGGCTCAGGGACAATGGAGTCAGGAGGAAAGTCTCCTGCCAATAAACATTCTGGAATTGAGAGCAGTTCTCAATGCCCTTCTAGCTTGGCCCCAGTTAAAGACTCGGGGGTTCATCAGGTTTCAGTCGGACAACATCACGACTGTAGCTTACATCAACCATCAAGGAGGGACAAGAAGCTCCCTAGCAATGATAGAAGTATCAAAGATAATTCGCTGGGCAGAGTCTCACTCTTGCCACCTGTCAGCAATCCACATCCCGGGAGTGGAGAACTGGGAGGCGGATTTCTTGAGTCGCCAGACTCTTCATCCAGGGGAGTGGGAACTTCATCCGGAGGTCTTTGCCCAAATACTTCGACGTTGGGGCAAACCAGAGATAGATCTCATGGCGTCTCGCCAGAACGCCAAACTTCCTCGCTACGGATCCAGATCCAGGGATCCGGGAGCGGTTCTGATAGATGCTTTGACAGCACCTTGGAACTTCAGGATGGCTTATGTGTTTCCACCCTTCCCACTGCTTCCTCGATTGATTGCCAAAATCAAACAGGAGAGAGCATCAGTGATTCTAATAGCGCCTGCATGGCCGCGCAGGACTTGGTATGCAGATCTAGTGGACATGTCATCCTGTCCGCCTTGGTCTCTACCTCTAAGACAGGACCTTCTGATTCAGGGTCCATTCAAACATCAAAGTCTAACTTCTCTGAAGCTGACTGCTTGGAAATTGAACGCTTGATTTTATCAAAACGTGGTTTTTCTGAGTCGGTTATTGATACCCTGATACAGGCTAGGAAGCCTGTTACCAGAAAGATTTACCATAAAATATGGCGTAAATACCTATACTGGTGTGAATCCAAAGATTACTCCTGGAGTAAGGTTAGGATTCCTAGGATATTGTCTTTTCTACAAGAAGGTTTAGAAAAGGGTTTATCGGCTAGCTCATTAAAGGGACAGATCTCAGCTCTGTCCATCTTGTTACACAGGCGTCTGTCAGAAAATTCAGACATCCAGGCCTTTTGTCAGGCTTTAGCTAGGATCAAGCCTGTGTTTATAACTGTTGCTCCGCCATGGAGTTTAAACTTAGTTCTTAACATTTTACAGGGTGTTCCGTTTGAACCCCTTCATTCCATTGATATCAAATTGTTATCTTGGAAAGTTCTATTTTTAATGGCTATTTCCTCGGCTCGAAGAGTCTCTGAGTTATCAGCCCTACATTGTGATTCCCCTTATCTGATCTTTCTCTCAGACAAGGTAGTTCTGCGTACTAAACCTGGGTTCTTACCTAAGGTAGTCACTAACAGGAATATCAATCAAGAGATTGTTGTTCCATCCTTGTGTCCAAATCCTTCTTCAAAGAAGGAACGTCTTCTACACAATCTGGATGTAGTTCGTGCCCTCAAGTTCTACTTGCAGGCAACTAAAGATTTTCGCCAAACTTCTTCCCTGTTTGTCGTTTATTCTGGACAGAGGAGAGGTCAGAAAGCTTCTGCTACCTCTCTCTCCTTTTGGCTTCGTAGCATAATACGTTTAGCCTATGAGACTGCTGGACAGCAGCCTCCTGAAAGAATTACAGCTCATTCCACTAGAGCTGTGGCTTCCACTTGGGCCTTTAAGAATGAGGCCTCTGTTGAACAGATTTGCAAGGCTGCAACTTGGTCTTCGCTTCATACTTTTTCCAAATTTTACAAATTTGACACTTTTGCTTCTTCGGAGGCTATTTTTGGGAGAAAGGTTCTTCAGGCAGTGGTTCCTTCTGTATAATGAGCCTGCCTATCCCTCCCGTCATCCGTGTACTTTTGCTTTGGTATTGGTATCCCAGAAGTAATGACGACCCGTGGACTGATCACACATAACAGAAGAAAACATAATTTATGCTTACCTGATAAATTCCTTTCTTCTGTTGTGTGATCAGTCCACGGCCCGCCCTGTTTTTTAAGGCAGGTACATATTTTTTAAATTATAATTCAGTCACCACTACACCCTTGGTTTCTCCTTTCTCGTTGGTCTTTGGTCGAATGACTGGAGGTGACGTAGAGGGGAGGAGCTATATAGCAACTCTGCTGGGTGAATCCTCTTGCACTTCCTGTAGGGGAGCAGATAATATCCCAGAAGTAATGACGACCCGTGGACTGATCACACAACAGAAGAAAGGAATTTATCAGGTAAGCATAAATTATGTTTTTTTACCGGCAATACAGCTTATCACCTAGGATAGACACAAAATATCTTATTACATATTTAAGGATTGAATACTCAAAATATGCAAAATCATTGTTTTACTTGTACCCATTTGTTGGATTGTTTTTGCCCATTTTTCTCAAAACACAACAAAAAAAAAAGCGTAATCCCCGCCCCCCTCTCCCTTCATCATTAGCGTTTAGCGTTTTCCACTCTAGTGGATACCAGGAATTTGCAATAATCTCTAAGATAAAGTCAGTAAAGTGTCTCAAAGGATAAAGGATTTGGAGTTTAAATTCCATTGGAAAAGACATGATCATCTTGTCCACTTGTTCAAAAAAAAAAAATTAACTTTGTTCTCAGCAGAGTTCGCAGCAACATATTGCTCCATCTGCTTCCTGTGAGTCACATCTAGTACAGCAGAACAGATTATTAGCTTTCCATTTAGATCTCATAGAACAGTGATTTTCAACATTTTTTTTGCCACAGCACATTTTTTTACATTAATCCTGCGGCACACCACCATCCCAAAATTTTACAAAATCACACATTGTAGCCTAATACAGCATATATATATATATATAGCTTTATTAGCATGACAGTCACTACAACTGTATTGCCAAAGCTAGAGGCACAATAATAACAATCAAAGTACCACGTATTGAGGCTGTTAGGGGGGTACCAGTGATGAAAATAAATTCTTAGGTGATATGCAGTAGTTCCATGCAAGTAAAAGTTCCGCTTGGTAGGGCAGTAAGCAGTGCACAAGTATTGAGCCCAAAAGCAGAAACTACTGGGGCCCAGGTGATCCTACTGTTAAAGTCTCTAAGCCTTGGGGGCACCAGTATAAGAGTTTCACAATCAGTGTAGGATGAGCATAAATATGGGGCCCACAAAAGAGCATCAGGGCTTGGCAATCAGGCAATGATGAGAGTAAACTGAAAAATTACAAAAGTTAAGCCAGGAGGGTAAATGGCATAAAATGCATAAGATGGTAAACAGAAAGGTCTCACCCAGTTAAAGCAGATGTCTTCTTCTCTGTGCTGGATCAATATAATTAATATACAGGGTAATTCTCCCTGAGCTTGAGAATCCAGGAAGGGGAGGTAAGTGCATCTGTAAAACTGCGACTTGTCGGAGTGTGTAGGCCACAATTGATCAAAAGACCTCCGCAGGCACAGAAAGAAAATGGCGGCCGTTTCCCGCCACTTCGGCCCACTCTCCTCTATTCTTCAAGGAGACTATCAATCTGGGCTCCGGTAAGTAACATGTACCTCCTGGCCAGTTACCCTGTTCGGAAGCTTGGGAACAAGTGAATGTAGGCTCCTAGGCCTCAGAGTAGGCTGCAGTGATATGTGAGCTGTTGACCCCCGGCACTAACAGGCCTCCGCAACAGGGGGGGAGAAGAAAAAAGGACTGCAGCTGTTAGCTTGACCTCCGGAGCGGAGCCCCGACCCTCCGGAGTGTCGTATATCTTTCTTTCATGTAATTAGCAAGAGTCCATGAGCTAGTGACGTATGGGATATACATTCCTACCAGGAGGGGCACAGTTTCCCAAACCTTAAAATGCCTATAAATACACCCCTCACCACACCCACAAATCAGTTTTACAAACTTTGCCTCCTATGGAGGTGGTGAAGTAAGTTTGTGCTAGATTCTACGTTGATATGCGCTCCGCAGCAGGTTGGAGCCCGGTTTTCCTCTCAGCGTGCAGTGAATGTCAGAGGGATGTGAGGAGAGTATCGCCTATTTGAATGCAATGATCTCCTTCTACGGGGTCTATTTCATAAGTTCTCTGTTATCGGTCGTAGAGATTCATCTCTTACCTCCCTTTTCAGATCGACGATATACTCTTATATTTACCATTACCTCTGCTGATTTTCGTTTCAGTACTGGTTTGGCTTTCTACAAACATGTAGATGAGTGTCCTGGGGTAAGTAAATCTTATTTTCTGTGACACTCTAAGCTATGGTTGGGCACTTTTTTATAAAGTTCTAAATATATGTATTCAAACATTTATTTGCCTTGACTCAGGATGTTCAACATTCCTTATTTTCAGACAGTCAATTTCATATTTGGGATAATGCATTTGAATCAATCATTTTTTCTTACCTTAAAAAATTTGACTTTTTCCCTGTGGACTGTTAGGCTCGCGGGGGCTGAAAATGCTTCATTTTATTGCGTCATTCTTGGCGCGGACTTTTTTGGCGCAAATTTTTTTTTCTGTTTCCGGCGACATACGTGTCGCCGGAAGTTGCGTAATTTTTTACGTTCTTTTGCGTCAAAAGTGTCGGCGTTCCGGATGTGGCGTCATTTTTGGCGCCAAAAGCATTTAGGCGCCAAATAATGTGGGCGTCTTATTTGGCGCTAAAAAAATATGGGCATCACTTTTGTCTCCACATTATTTAAGTCTCATTATTTATTGCTTCTGGTTGCTAGAAGCTTGTTCACTAGCATTTTTTTTCCCATTCCTGAAACTGTTATTTAAGGAATTTGATCAATTTTGCTTTATATGTTGTTTTTTCTATTACATATCGCAAGATGTTCCACGTTGCAACTGAGTCAGAAGATACTTCTGGAAAATCGCTGCCTGGTGCTGGAGCTACCAAAGCTAAGTGTATCACTTTTGGTATCTGTTCCTTCAGCTGTTGTTTGTATTAAATATTATGACAAACTTGTTAATGCAGATAAAATTTCCTTTAGTACTGTTACATTACCTGTTGCTGTTCCGTCAACATCTAATACTCAGAGTGTTCCTGATAACATAAGAGATTTTGTTTCTAAATCCATTAAGAAGGCTATGTCTGTTATTTCTCCTTCTAGTATACATAAAAGTCTTTTAAAACTTCTCTTTTTTCAGATGAATTTTTAAATGAACATCATCATTCTGATACTGATAATGGTTCTTCTGGTTCAGAGGATACTGTCTCAGAGGTTGATGCTGATAAATCTTTGTATTTGTTCAAGATGGAATTTATTCGTTCTTTATTTAAAGAAGTATTAATTGCATTAGAAATAGAGGATTCTGGTCCTCTTGATACTAAATCTAAACGTTTAGATAAGGTCTTTAAATCTCCTGTGGTTATTATTCCAGAAGTTTTTCCTGTTCCTGGTGCTATTTCTGAAGTAATTTCCAGAGAATGGAATAATTTGGGTAATTCATTTACTCCTAAACGTTTTAAGCAATTATATCCTGTGCCGTCTGACAGACTAGAATTTTGGGACAAAATCCCTAAAAGTTGATGGGGCTATTTCTACCCTTGCTAAACGTACTACTATTCCTACGTCAGATGGTACTTCCTTTAAGGATCCTTTAGATAGGAAAATTGAATACTTTCTAAGAAAAGCTTATCTGTTCAGGTAATCTTCTTAGACCTGCTATATCATTGGCTGATGTTGCTGCAGCTTCAACTTTTTGGTTGGAAACTTTAGCGCAACAAGTAACAGATCATGATTCTCATGATATTATTATTCTTCTTCAACATGCTAATAATTTTATCTGTGATGCCATTTTTGATATTTTCAGAGTTGATGTCAGGTTTATGTCTCTAGCTATTTTAGCTAGAAGAGCTTTATGGCTTAAAACTTGGAATGCTGATATGTCTTCTAAATCAACTCTACTTTCCATTTCTTTCCAGGGTAACAAATTATTTGGTTCTCAGTTGGATTCTATTATCTCAACTGTTACTGGTGGGAAAGGAACTTTTTTACCACAGGATAAAAAATCTAAGGGTAAAAACAGGGCTAATTATCGTTTTCGTTCCTTTCGTTTCAACAAAGAACAAAAGCCTGATCCTTCATCCTCAGGAGCAGTTTCAGTTTGGAAACCATCTCCAGTCTGGAATAAATCCAAGCCTTCTAGAAAAGCAAAGCCAGCTTCTAAGTCCACATGAAGGTGCGGCCCTCATTCCAGCTCAGCTGGTAGGGGGCAGGTTACGTTTTTTCAAAGAAATATGGATCAATTCTGTTCACAATCTTTGGATTCAGAACATTGTTTCAGAAGGGTACAGAATTGGTTTCAAGATAAGACCTCCTGCAAAGAGATTTTTTCTTTCCCGTGTCCCAGTAAATCCAGTGAAAGCTCAAGCATTTCTGAAATGTGTTTCAGATCTAGAGTTGGCTGGAGTAATTATGCCAGTTCCAGTTCTGGAACAGGGGCTGGGGTTTTATTCGAATCTCTTCATTGTACCAAAGAAGGAGAATTCCTTCAGACCAGTTCTGGATCTAAAAATATTGAATCGTTATGTAAGGATACCAACGTTCAAAATGGTAACTGTAAGGACTATCTTGCCTTTTGTTCAACAAGGGCATTATATGTCCACAATAGATTTACAGGATGCATATCTGCATATTCCGATTCATCCAGATCATTATCAGTTCCTGAGATTCTCTTTTATGGACAAGCATTACCAGTTTGTGGCTCTGCCGTTTGGCCTAGCTACAGCTCCAAGAATTTTTACAAAGGTTCTCGGTGCCCTTCTGTCTGTATTCAGAGAACAGGGTATTGTGGTATTTCCTTATTTGGACGATATCTTGGTACTTGCTCAGTCTTTACATTTAGCAGAATCTCATACGAATCGACTTGTGTTGTTTCTTCAAGATCATGGTTGGAGGATCAATTCACTAAAAAGTTCATTGACTCCTCAGACAAGGGTAACCTTTCTGGGTTTCCAGATAGATTCAGTGTCCATGACTCTGTCTTTGACAGACAAGAGACGTCTAAAATTGATTTAAGCTTGTCGAAACCTTCAGTCACAATCATTCCCTTCGGTAGCCTTATGCATGGAAATTCTAGGTCTTATGACTGCTGCATCGGACGCGATCCCCTTTGCTCGTTTTCACATGCGACCTCTTCAGCTCTGTATGCTGAATCTATGGTGCAGGGATTACACAAAGATATCTCAATTAATATCTTTAAAACCGATTTACGACACTCTCTAACGTGGTGGACAGATCACCATCGTTTAATTCAGGGGGCTTCTTTTGTTCTTCCGACCTGGACTGTAATTTCAACAGATGCAAGTCTTACAGGTTGGGGAGCTGTGTGGGGATCTCTGACGGCACAAGGAGTTTGGGAATCTCAGGAGGTGAGATTACCGATCAATATTTTGGAACTCCGTGCAATTTTCAGAGCTCTTCAGTCTTGGCCTCTTCTGAAGAGAGAATCGTTCATTTGTTTTCAGACAGACAATGTCACAACTGTGGCATACATCAATCATCAAGGAGGGACTCACAGTCCTCTGGCTATGAAAGAAGTATCTCGAATTCTGGTTTGGGCGGAATCCAGCTCCTGTCTAATCTCTGCGGTTCATATCCCAGGTATAGACAATTGGGAAGCGGATTATCTCAGTCGTCAAACGTTGCATCCGGGCGAATGGTCTCTTCACCCAGAGGTATTTCTTCAGATTGTTCAAATGTGGGAGCTTCCAGAAATAGATCTGATGGCGTCTCATCTAAACAAGAAACTTCCCAGGTATCTGTCCAGATCCCGGGATCCTCAGGCGGAAGCAGTGGATGCATTATCACTTCCTTGGAAGTATCATCCTGCCTATATCTTTCCGCCTCTAGTTCTTCTTCCAAGAGTAATCTCCAAGATTCTGAAGGAATGCTCATTTGTTCTGCTGGTAGCTCCGGCATGGCCTCACAGGTTTTGGTATACGGATCTTGTCCGGATGGCCTCTTGCCATACGTGGACTCTTCCGCTAAGACCAGACCTTCTGTCGCAAGGTCCTTTTTTCCATCAGGATCTCAAACCCTTAAATTTAAAGGTATGGAGATTGAACGCTTGATTCTTGGTCAAAGAGGTTTCTCTGACTCTGTGATTAATACTATGTTACAGGCTCGTAAATCTGTATCTAGAGAGATATATTATAGAGTCTGGAAGACTTATATTTCTTGGTGTCTTTCTCATCATTTTTCTTGTCATTCATTTAGAATTCCGAGAATTTTACAGTTTCTTCAGGATGGTTTAGATAAAGGTTTGAAAGGACAAATCTCTGCTCTTTCTGTTCTTTTTCACAGAAAGATTGCTAATCTTCCTGATATTCATTGTTTTGTACAAGCTTTGGTTCATATAAAACCTGTCATTAAGTCAGTTTCTCCTCCTTGGAGTTTGTATTTGGTTCTGGGGGCTCTTCAAGCTCCTCCTTTTGAACCCATGCATTCATTGGACATTAAATTACTTTCTTGGAAAGTTTTGTTCCTTTTGGCGATCTCTTCTGCCAGAAGAGTTTCTGAATTATCTGCTCTTTCTTGTGAGTCTCCTTTTCTGATTTTTTATCAGGATAAGGCGGTGTTGCAAACTTCTTTTGAATTTTTACCTAAGGTTGTGCATTCCAACAACATTAGTAGAGAAATTGTGGTTCCCTCATTATGTCCTAATCCTAAGAATTCTAAGGAGAAATCGTTGCATTCTTTGGATGTTGTTAGAGCTTTGAAATATTATGTTGAAGCTACTAAGTCTTTCCGAAAGACTTCTAGTCTATTTGTTATCTTTTCCGGTTCTAGAAAAGGCCAGAAAGCTTCTGCCGTTTCTTTGGCATCTTGGTTGAAATCTTTAATTCATCATGCCTATGTCGAGTCGGGTAAAACTCCGCCTCAAGGATTACAGCTCATTCTACTAGGTCAGTTTCTACTTCCTGGGCGTTTAAGAATGATGCTTCGGTTGATCAGATTTGCAAAGCAGCAACTTGGTCCTCTTTGCATACTTTTACTAAATTCTACCATTTTGATGTGTTTTCTTCTTCTGAAGCAGTTTTTGGTAGAAAAGTACTTCAGGCAGCGGTTTCAGTTTGAATCTTCTGTTTATGTTTTTCATTAAACTTTATTTTGGGTGTGGATTATTTTCAGCAGGAATTGGCTGTCTTTATTTTATCCCTCCCTCTCTAGTGACTCTTGCGTGGAAAGATCCACATCTTGGGTAGTCATTATCCCATACGTCACTAGCTCATGGACTCTTGCTAATTACATGAAAGAAAACATAATTTATGTAAGAACTTACCTGATAAATTCATTTCTTTCATATTAGCAAGAGTCCATGAGGCCCACCCTTTTTGTGGTGGTTATGATTTTTTTGTATAAAGCACAATTATTCCAATTCCTTATTTTATATGCTTTCGCACTTTTTTCTTATCACCCCACTTCTTGGCTATTCGTTAAACTGATTTGTGGGTGTGGTGAGGGGTGTATTTATAGGCATTTTAAGGTTTGGGAAACTTTGCCCCTCCTGGTAGGAATGTATATCCCATACGTCACTAGCTCATGGACTCTTGCTAATATGAAAGAAATGAATTTATCAGGTAAGTTCTTACATAAATTATGTTTTTTATTAGTTCTCTCAGTAGACCTCGTGGCTATCGTAGCAGATGCCTTCAAATACATGCACCACCACCCAAATGCGCACTGGCTTGACGGGTCTTCTCTTGTTCAGATCTCCTTGATAGGAACTTTTGTAATGCAGCTGAGTCCCGACCCTCCGGAGAACTGTGTGGGAGTTGAGAGAGTCCCTGCATGTCCGGATGAGTGCGTAGGGTAGCAGCAACTACCGGCTTCTGTTCCTCTTCAGAAGTGCACTTAAAGGAACACTAAACCCAAAAAATTTCTTTCATGATTCAGGTAGAGAATACTATTTTAAACAATATTCCAATCTACATCTATTATGTAATTTGCTTTATTCTTTAGATACCCTTTGTTGAATAAATAGCAATGCAAATGGGTGAGCCAATCACATGAGGCATCTGTGTGCAGCCACCAAACAGAGCCTATCTAGATATGCTTTTGAGCAAAGGATATCAAGACGATGAAGCAAATTGGATAATAGAAGTAAATTAGAAAGTTGTTTAAAATTACATGCTCTTTCTAAATCATGAGCTAAAAAATGTGGGTTTCATGACCCTTTAAGCAAGAAAGGACCAATTCACGGTGGCACACCTGACGATCTCTCACGGCACATTAGTTTTCCGCGGCACAGTGGTTGAAAATCACTGTCATAGAAGGCATAATATAAGATCTGTTTAATAATTTTAAATGTACTTCCTTCCAAGTTATTAATGAGGTGAATTGGTTGATTCTAGCAAAGCAATTTTTAAAATGATCAAAATGAAGGTTTTTAATGTCAACTACCCATTTATTATAGAGATTCTTTAAATCTTTTTTACCCTGCTTAGAAATACAAACTTTATAGAGAAGGGTAGTAGATTGCGAACCTGCCTGATATCTTTTAATTACTGTATCCATATCTACAAGTATCCAATTTTCTTTATCTAAAAACTTCTTTGTGGTTATAAAATGCCTCACTTGTAAGTAAGTAAGCAAAGAAGTCTTTATTGTCTAATCCAATTTTTTGGACCAAGTGTTCAAAAAGTATAATAGAATTTGTATTTTTGTCTTTAAATTGACTAAGCAAGTTAAGGCCTTTTTGAGACTATTTTTTGAAGATCCTAGACTATAACCCAGGCTCAAATTCGGGGTGTCCTTGGAGAGGCAAAAATCTAGAAACAGAATTATCTATTTCCATACTCTGTTCCTTAAGGGAATATAAAAGTATTGGCGCTCTAAGCTAGGGGTAGGATTGTCGCCCTAATCTAATAAAAGATTGAGTGTGGTGATATAGAATTAAAATCTCTAGTTTTAGAATATATACTAAGGATTAACTCGATAAAGCAGATTACAGTAATATAAATTCTTTAATAAATGATAATAAAATATCAATAAATTACATATGAAGATATGACATAGATACGTGTAGTAAAACACAAAGCACAAATGTTAATGCGTTAATTAAACTGCTATCTAATCTAACTGGACATCCAGAATGGTACAGAGTTAAATACAAAAATAGATTCAAAAATAAAAAAATAAAAATTAATCAAAAAACGTATATCGAAAAACATATATACCAAAAAACATATATATGTTTAAAAAAGTATATAAAAATATAAAAATATATATGTCAGTGCACTAAAAAATGATAGACCACAGATCATGTGTCTGCATATATGCAAAAAACATCTAATTGATCTAAATGATTAAAATTGAGTTGCGTCTAGGTAGAGAATATGTGTTATCGTATTTTGGAGGAAGACATGTATGTCTCAAATATTCAGAAGTGTATCTCACAAACAATAAGGATTCTATTAGTTATTTAAGGAGTATAGTAGCCTTATAGAACTCGTGTCCTTGTTACCTTGTTATAACGCTGATTTGCTTAATGAGAAGATAACTGAACGCCACTCACTCTCCGTTGAGAGGGAGGAGTTATTGAATTGCAGAATTGATCGTCTCTCAAAAGTAGTGACTCCAGTAACTGGGATAAATAATCCGTCGTGATGGTCAATGTTCCTTTCAGTGTGGTCCGGATGTCTTCATTGAACGCTCCTGTGGTGTTTACTGTTAGACAGGCTTAGCGTGTCTGAGTAGCGGAGCACTTCTGCTCTTGTTTCTCACATGTGCTGTTGGGGTCTGACGCCACTGGGCTTACAGCATGTCCAATACAAGATCAGCTGTTGAACCTTCAGTTGTTCAACCTTCAGTTGTTCAACCTTCAGTTCCTGGTTTCGTACTCCGGTCAATTTTAGCAGTTAAAGGGACACTGAACCCAAATTTTTTATTTTGTGATTCAGATAGAGAATGCAATTTTAAGCAACTTTCTAATTTACTCCTATTATCAATTTTTCTTCATTCTCTTGCTATCTTTATTTGAAAAAGAAGGCATCTAAGCTTTTATCTTAGTTCAGTTCAGTTTTTAGTTCAGTTTTTTCCCTGTTGTGTTTGCCATGTGCTGCTGGCAGCCATTTTACTCACCTCTCTTCCTGACTATGGCGCATTGTGGGGGATGCTGCTCAATTCCTGCACTTCCTTTTATGGCCAGACTGGTGTGCATCATCCATGTGAGACAGGATGCAGTCTCAGAATTGTGATGTCATCACTTATTATTTAAAGGGCCTCTGTTCAGTATGCTTTGCCTTTGCATTGTCTCAGACCTGTTTGTGAGAGTTCCTGTGTTTTACCTGGCTGCCTGACGTCCTTCCTAGTTTCTGATCCCTGGCTTGTTCCTGACTCTGCTGTTTTCCTTGTTCCTGATTCTGGCTCGTCTGACTATTCGCTTTGGCTCCTGACTTGGCTTGTCTGACTACCAGCTCTGGTTTTGATTCCTGGCTTGTTATTTGACTTGTGGACTTTTTATTATTTTTTGCTATTAATAAAGGTGTGATTATTTTTGCACTTCTCGTCTCAGTCTGATTCCTGGCACCCTGACAATACTTTAGGATCTGATAACCAGGGAGCTTCCTTTATACCAGGAAGGTAGTCTTAATCGACCATGAGGCAGCTGTAACTGGCATTGAGGGCACCATTTCTACAGAAGGATTGTTTGGAAGAAATTCACGCCTGATAATGTTGATAACAGAGGCATTAGGGGAAGAGCTATGTGACCTGCTGAAAAGTCATCTGTCTGGGCTTTGGACATTCATTGCACAGAGTTTTGAGAGACTAACTATACAGCCTGCTCCCCAAGATGGTGCCAAACTACCGCTGGACTTAATTAGTCCTATTGAACCAACACCCCCTGACAAAGCTGCAGACGTTGGTGGGGAGAAAACAGCACCGATGTGGTGTGCCCCAATGCCAACCCAGACCTCACTTCAGCCAGAAGGTGATTCTGGATCACATCAACTGATCAATACTGTTTACGTTCTCTCCAGCAGCACTGCTGGGATTACAAGAGAAGATCCGGGAGATTTATTAGAGAAAGAGGACAAAGATGCTGGTACTCATATGTGCCCTACAGAATTAACAGTGCCCGAGCTCCAAGATCTAGCTCCCGCTAATGATAAACAGTGCCGCAGTGTAAACCTAATGGGAGGCGTCTCATCAGCCGACGGAAAATCTACAGAAAAGTTG
This sequence comes from Bombina bombina, assembly GCF_027579735.1. Taxonomy (NCBI): domain Eukaryota; kingdom Metazoa; phylum Chordata; class Amphibia; order Anura; family Bombinatoridae; genus Bombina; species Bombina bombina. The sequence continues at coordinate 471,413,021 of NC_069501.1, forward strand.
CTGAAATGGAGAGTGACAACACTAGACTCCTCTGTGAAGCATCCGATCACAGAGGAGATGGTGATTGAGAACATGGCTGTCAAGTCTATCACCCCTCCCAGTCTAGAGGAGACCCACAACAAGCAAAACCACAGAGATCAACAGGAGATGTTTTTAGAACTATCACAGCTCAATGAGACAGAAGCAATGATTATTACCGAAATACAGAGTTATGAGATTCAAACAAGGAATTGGTTGAAGGACTCTGGTATTAACTGCTCCATGTGGCTGCACCGAGGTGGTCGAATGACCTTTATGTATGCTGTTTTGATGTTCTCTGGTACCTAGTGATAGCTGGTCTGGAGCTTTGGGACTTTAAGGGACACAGAAAAACGGGAGTGGGTTGATCTTGTTTACTACCTGAGTAGATGTGGACAGTTGCTTATCTGTGAGGCTACCTTGAAACAAGTTTAACACTTTTAAACCCTTTACTAGTACTTTATCCACATTGTACCTTGACCTGCTCCTTTTTCTTCTAAGACTTTTAAACCTCTTATGAAGACTGTCTGTCCAGGTATACGAGATTTCACCGAGTCTCCATATTCCTGTAACTCTGTCTCAAGGCTATACATTTTGTTTACTGTCTAATAGATAACAGACCTTGTCATCTGCTTGTGTTTTAACTGATGGGGGATTTCATACAAGTGCTAATTTGTGTGATGCACTCTCCTTGGGATTTGATTTACTAAAACTGTCTTTTAATGTTACACTACCCCCCAATTTGATCTATCTCACTTTATTTCATTTATATATATATATATATATATATATATATATATATATATATATATATATATATATATATATATATATATATATATATAGTGCCGTATGGAATATTATCTGTTATCACAACCAGTTTTTATTTAGGGGGAAGAAAGTGAAGATTATGATGTTAGGAATACACCTGACCTGATAATAGATATTATGATATGATGGCCATATGCTATTATTAACCAAAAAGGAGCTTTTTATTATGAGCTTTTATATATTTGTCTATAGTGACATGTTTTAAATAAATTTGTATTTTATACGAATTTTGTTTGCTGTCATTTGGATTCTTTTTACCACATCAGTGGGAGCGCTGCACAAGGAGCCGGATTCCGATTTTATCGGAGTAAGTATACTGCACATTTTACATCAGTATTACACCGTATTTTGAGTACGTTATTCTGTATCCACAGCCGCATTGGATTTGGAAAATCTCTATTCTCAACATATCATACAGACTAACTCATAAGAGGGAGCCGGACTCTGAACTTTTTCAGAGTAAGTATACTGCATCAATTATGTTGTTGATCTACACACATAGAAATAAAGCCCTTTCATTCTCAGGCAACTCTGGATCATCGCATAAGAAAATACCTGCGCCTCTATACCACATACAACCACATATTATTAACCAAGTACTGGAACTTCAGGCCTTCTGCCACATGGCATAGGGCCCATGCTCATGTGGCAGAATCGTTTTCTACCTAATACTTATGTAACTATGTATTAGGTCTTCAGATTTCTTATATATATTTGAGAAGTTGACATGTATAGATGTTTCTTAAAGTCATTTCTGGACTAGGGGTATAGTATAATTATTGATACGATTTTTCGTCTTGAACTACTGCCACCATAGCTTACATACAGGGGTTATTATGTAAATTTAAGTTCATATGCCTCCCATTGTATTCTTTTCTATATACACAATAGTTAAGGTTAAGCTTTACTTTTGTATCTTTAGATCTATAAGGTGGATGATATGATTCTGGCACTATAGTCATGAGAAAGGGTCTATAAGTTAATCAACCGACATCAGTCGCTTGGTACCCTAATCTAACTCATTAACCACATTAAATTACAACCTCCAATTTCTTGTCATTAAATCCGCTACTCCCCCAATATTGTTTATCTTGTAAACATAGGAATAATATATGCTATATTTATGACTAAGACACAGTGTTGTCAATAGCAAGCAAAAAGCATTATGTATTACTGTTGGCTCTGCCTTCCCCCCATAGCTTAATTAGTAAGCTAGGGAAAATAGATCCCACAAATGTTCTATACCACAAACTTTTAAATAGACGCTTAATCATAGTGATAATTGATAATTCCTTCCCTTAAAATAAGAAAAATAAGATTCACTGATTGAGAACCAAGAGAGGTATCTTACAATTTCTAACTTCCTTCTTTAGCTTAATATACTTTCTATAACATTGAGAGGTCCAAGAGAGGCCTCATAGCTCATTGAGAGGGTGTATAGTTTGATAGGCATAATCCACATGTTTTGATTCTACAAATGTCTTGCAACTTTGTTTTTCTTGTTAAAGTTTGTTTATTGACTTAATGTCTTGAAATAACTTCTCTGTATACTCTGTATTGACATTACAGCATTGTATGCCTTAAAGTAAATCTCAATAAAAAAATTTTTAAAAAAAATTAGTATTTAAAAAAACCTGCTTCTTCCATTGTTGTCAATGGCAGTACTTCACCACTTATCTTACTTCAGAAGGGAACAAAGCAAGGATGTCCATTATCTCCACTTCTATTTAATATCTCTCTAGAGTCCCTGGCAGTAGTATGCAGAGATAGGCTAGCGGGTGTCTCGATAGGGGATAAAAAGTTTGTATTATCTCTTTATGCCGATGATATTTTATTGTATATAAGGAATACAAAAGAATCAATACCAAAGTTGTTAGATATTTTAAGGACTTAAAGTTCTTTCTCAGGGTATAAGGTCAATGCTAATAAATCAGAAATTCTATGGATCATCAAGCATAAAGATAGTCTTATAAAAAAATCTCGGCATAATGCTCTCCAAAAATCCTAATCAATTGTACGATTTGAATTATCCACAGATATGGGCTAAAATTTACAGTTTACTATGGTATTGGTCGAGACTCCCCCTATCTCTTTCAGCAAAAATAAGTCTGATCAAGATAATTATATTCCCTAAGATTTTTTTTTTCATACAGAATCTACCACTTTTTATCTATAACATAAATTACCTGATAAATTCCTTTCTTTCATATTGGCAAGAGTTCATGAGCTAGTGACGTATGGGATATACAATCCTACCAGGAGGGGCAAAGTTTCCCAAACCTCAAAATGCCTATAAATACACCCCTCACCACACACACAATTCAGTTTAACGAATAGCCAAGTAGTGGGGTGAAAAAATAAGGAGTAAAAAAAGCATACAAAAAGAGGAACTGGAAATAAAATTGTGCTTTTAATACAAAAATCATAACCACTATAAAAAGGGTGGGCCTCATGGACTCTTGCCAATATGAAAGAAATTAATTTATCAGGTAATTTTCTGCTAAAAAAATAAATCCACAAAAAATAAGTCTCTCTCATAAATTTCACAAAAAACTTAGATCATAAGCAGAAGATTCAAACTGAGACCGCTGCCTGAAGAACTTTTCTACCAAAGGCTGCTTCAGAAAAAGCAAATACATCAAAATGGTAAAATTTTGTAAATGCAAAGAAGATCAAGTTGCTGCTTTGCAAATCTGATCAACCGAAGCTTCATTCTTAAAAGCCCAAGAAGTGGCCACTGATCTAGTAGAATGAGCTGTAATTCTCTGAGGCAGAGACTGTCTCGCCTCCAAATAAGCCTTGTGAATCAAAAGCTTTAACCAAGATGCCAAATGGCAGAGGCTTTCTGACCTTTCCTAGGACAAAAAACAATAAATAGACTAGAAGTCTTCCTGAAATCTTTAGTAGCTTCGACATATTTCAAAGCTCTTACAACATCCAAAGAATGTAAATATCTTTCAAGAGTATTCTTGGGATTAGGGCACAAGGAAGGAACAACAATTTACCTACTAATGTTGTTAGAATTCACAACCTTAGGAAGAAATTTAAACGAAGTCCGCAAAACAGCCTTATCCTGATAGAAAATCAGAAAAGGAGACTCACAAGAGAGAGCAGACAATTCAGAAACTCATCTAGCTGAAGAGATAGCAACAAGAAACAACACTTTCCAAGAAAGTAGTTTAATATCCAAAGAATATATAGGCTCAAAAGGAGGAGCCTGCAAAGCCTTCAAAACCAAATTAAGACTCCAAGGAGGAGAGATTGATTTAATGACAGGCTTGATACGAACCAAAGCCTGAACAAAACAGTGAATATCAGGAAGTTTAGCAATTTTTCCATGAAATAAAACAGAAAGAGCAGAAATTTGACCCTTCAAGGTACTTGCAGACAAACCTTTATCCAAACCATCCTGAAGAAACTGTAAAATTCTAGGAATCTTAAAAGAATGCCAAGAGAATTTATGAGAAAAACACCAAGAGAAACACCAATAAATCTTCCTTGAAACAGACTTTACAAGCCTGTAGCATAGTATTCATCACTGAGTCAGAGAAACCTCTATGACTAAGTACTAAGCGTTCAATTTACATACCTTCAAATTTAGCAATTTGAGATCCTGATGGAAAAACGGCCCTTGAGACAGAAGGTCTGGCCTTAAAGGAAGTGGCCAAGGTTGGAAACTGGACATCCGGACAAGATCCGCATACCAAAACCTGTGAGGCCATGCTGGTGCTATCAGAAACACATGCAATTGTTTCAATATGATCTTGGAGATCACCCTTGGAAGAAGAACTAGAGGCGGAAAAATGTAAGCAGGTTGGTAAAACCAAGGAACTGCTAACGCATCTACCATCTCCGCCTGAGGATCCCATGACCTGGAAAGATACCTGGGAAGCTTCTTGTTTAGATGGGAAGCCATCAGATCTATTTTTGGGGAGACCCCACATCTGTACAATCCGACAAAATACATCTGGATGGAGAGACCACTCCCCTGAATGTAAAGACTGACTACTGAGATAATCCACTTCCCAATTGTCTACACCTGGGATATGTATCGCAGAAATTAGAAAGGAGTTGATTCCGCCCAAGAAAGTATCCAAGATACTTCTTTCAATGCTATAGGACTGCAATCCCCCCCTTGATGATTGACATATGCCACAGTTGTGATATTGTCTGTCTGAAAACGAATGAATGATTCTTTCTTTAATAGAGGCCAAGCCTGAAGAGCCCTGAAAATAGCACAGAGTTCTAAAATATTTATTGGTAACCTCGCCTGAAGGTCTTGAGGATTCCAAACTCCTTGTGCTGTCAGGGACCCCCAGACAGCTCCCCAACCTGTGAGACTTGCATCTGTTGAAATCACAGTCCAGGAAGGACGAACAAAAGAGGCCCCTTGAAGAATCCGATGATGGTCCAACCACCAGAACAGAGAGAGTTGAATGTTGGGATTTAAGTATATCCACTGTGATATCCGAGTATAATCCCTGCACCATTGATTCAGCATGCAAAGCTGCAGAGGTCTCATGTGAAAATAAGCAAAGGGGATCGCGTCCGATGCTGCAGTCATGAGACTTAAAACTTCCATGCACATAGCCACTGAAGGGAATGATTGAGACTGAAGGTTTCGACAGGCATAAACCAATTTCATACGTCTCTTGTCTGTTAAAGACAGAGTCATGGACACTGAATCTATCTGGAAACCTAAAAAGTTGACCCTTGTCTGAGGAATCCAGGAACTCTTTGGTAAATTGATCCTCCAACCATATCTTTGAAGAAACAACAACAAGTTGATTTGTGTGAGATTCTGCTAAATGAAAAGATCGAGCCAGTACCAAGATATCATCCAAATAAGGAAACACTGCAATACCCTGCTCTTTGATTACAGATAGAAGGGCACGAGAACCTTTGAAAAGATTCTTGGATCTGTTGCTAGGCCAAATGGAAGAGCAACAAATTAGTAATGCTTGTCTAGAAAAGATAATCTCAGAAACCAATAGTGGTCTGGATGAATCTGAATGTGATTATGCGCATCCTGTAAGTCTGTTGAGGACATGTAATGACCTTGCTGAAAAAAAGGCAGAATAGTCATTATAGTCACCATCTTGAAAGTTGGGACCCTTACAAATTGATTCAAAAACGTCACATCCAGAACTGGTCTGAAAGAATTTTCCTTCTTCGGGACAATGAATAGATTTGAATAAAAACCCAGACCCTGTTCCAGAATTGGAACTGGTGCAATTACTCCTGAAAGCTCTAGGTCTGAAACACACTTCAGAAAAGCCTGAGCTTTCACAGGATTTGTTGGAACGTGAAAGAGAAAAAATCTTCTCACAGGAGGTCTTATTCTGAAACCTATTTGGTACCCCTGAGAGACAATATTTTGAATCCAATGATTCTGAATAGAACCTTCCCAAACGTCTTGAAATAATTTCAATTAGCCCCCCCACCAGCAGAACTGGATCAAGGGCTGCACCTTCATGCAGTCTTGGGGGCTGGCTTTGGTTTCTTATAAGGCTTGGATTTATTCCAACTCAAGGATGACTTCCAATTGGAGCCAGAGTCTTTAGGGGAAGCAGTGGTTTTCTGTAATCTATTCTGACGAAAGGAACGAAACCGATAAGAAGCTTTAGATTTGCCCTTAGACTTTTTAACTTGAAGCAAAAAAAATGTCCTTCCCCCAGTAATAGTGGAAATAATAGAATCCAACTGGGAACCAAACAAATTATCAGCTATAGAAATGGCAGGTAAATAAATAACAGCATTTTGCGCCCTCGCGAGCCTAATTTGCCCGCAAGTTTTTCAAAGAAAAAACAAGTCAAATTGAAAAAAAGACTATACCCCAGGTTAGACAAACTTCCTAAAACATGATTCCCATAACAAAACTGCCAGACTGCAAAGGGAAATACACATAGACTTGGCTCATGGCAAATATAGGTAAAATACATATATTTAAAACTTTATACATAAAGCGCCAAACCATAGCTGAGAGTGTCTTAAATAATGATACATACTTACAGAAAGACACCCATCCACATATAGCAGATAGCCAAAGCAGTACTGAAAGCTATCAGCAGAGGTAATGGTATATAAGAGTATATCATCGATCTGAAAAGGGAGGTAGGACACAGAGATGAATCCCACGACCGATATCAGAGAACCCTTGAAAAGATTTCCTGCGAGGGAAACCATAAAATCAATTGGCAATACTCTCTTCACATCCCTCTGACAAACACTGTACTCTGAGAGGAATTGGGCTTCAGAAAGCTTAGAAGCGCTTATCACAGAAGAAATCATAAAAATCAAGCACAAACTTACTTCACCACCTCCATAGGAGGCAAAGTTTGTAAATCTGAATTGTGGGTGGGGTGAGGGGTGTATTTATAGGCATTTTGAGGTTTGGGAAACTTTACCCCTCCTGGTAGGATTGTATATCCCATATGTCATTAGCTCATGGACTCTTGCCAATTACATGAAAGAAAAGAATGTTTTATTCTCATTGCGCCAGATTTTTCTGGGGCAAGGGGAAACCACATATCTCCTACTCGCAGGCTTTCTAGAGCTAAGGAGGATGGGGGAATGGCGCTTCCAGATATTAAAATATATAATTGGACTAGCTTGGCGAAAGTCGCGTTGGACTGGCTAGCTGACTCTGACTATATTTCTAAATATGTAATCGAAGAGAATATGTCTTCTCCCTATTCTATCAGAGCCTTATTACATATTCCAAAAAGTGCTACCATATATTATTAATGTATAACATTGTTGCAAAACTGCTGCCATATAACACTGCAGACACGTGCACACTCCTGCTTACCTTCATACTTTTCAACAAAGGATAACAAGAAAACAAAACCATTTGAAAGTTGTTAAAAAAACAAAACCCATATGTTCTATCTGAATAATGAAAGAAAATGTTGGGGTTTTATGTCCCTTTAAGAATAGTTATAGTCATACAGCTGCTTAAAGGGATAGTCGAGTAATTTGTTTATAGCATATTTTATGATGCAGTGCTTCATTGTTAAAAGCTCTGCATACAAAATAAATGTTATAAAATATTGTTTTTAGTACACTTTAGTATTTGCAAATCAAGGACAGTTCAAGGACATATTCTGAATAGCCTGGTTGACTCCATGCTATTGGCCCCCATATCTGTGGAAATTATTGACAGAAGTAAATTAAAGGGATATGATGATTCAGATAGAGCATGCAATTTTAAGCAACTTTCTAATTTACTCCTATTATACATGTTTCTTCATTCACTTTGTATCTTTATTTGAAAAAAGCAGGAATGTAATCTTAGGAGACGGCGCATATTTTTTTTTTGTGTTCAGCACCCTGGGTAGCACTTGCTAACTGGTTGCTACATAACTGTCAGATGGCTATAGACACGTGCATGCTCCTGAGCTCATCTAGGATTACTCTTTAACAAAAGATACCAAGAGAACTAAGCAAAATTGATAATAGAAGTAAATTGGAAATGTGTTTAAAATGTCATACTCTCTCCAATCCAATTAAGTTTAATGGTGACTTTACTGTTCCTTTAACTACAAATGATGGTTCATTGTATTGCATCTGACCTGAATGAAATCAACAGAGCACTGCTACTAATCCTAGAAAAACTAAAGACGATTACACAAGCAGCCTAACCCTAAGAATATTTGCAGAGCCCTTTATCTCTTACATAACTCCAAAGATAATTAGTGTATTACAGTACCATCCCATCCTCAATAATCCACATAACTGCATTTAGTATGATTATGTAAGTGATGTAGTTTGTGCTAACAGCTTGCTATAGACCAAAGGAAGGGCAACGCATCACAATATATTTCCAACAATGAGCTATACAGAGTGCTATATAGCTAGCAATGTTTAAAGGGACACTAAAGTCAAAATTACACTTTCATGATTCAGATAAAGTATGCTTTTTAACCCCTTAAAGGGACATTAAACCCAAAAAACGTATTTCATGATTCAGATAGAAAAAACAATTTTAAACAACATTCCAATTTACTTCTATTATCTAATGTGCTTCATTCTTTAGATATCTTTTGTTAAATAAATAGCAATACACATAGTTGAGCCAATCACATCAGGCATCTATGTGCAGGCACCAATCAGAAGCTACTGAGCCTATCTAGATATGCTTTTCAGGAAAGAATATCAAGAGAATGAAGCAAATTAGATAATAGAAGTAAATTAGAAAATTGTTTAAAATGTATTCTCCATCTGAATCATGAAAGAAAACATTTGGCTTTAATGTTCCTTTAAGGACCAAAACATGCCTAAAAGACCAGAAAAGGTTTATCATTTTTGCCATCACTCCATTTAAACACAAGTAGTGCCTTGTTTTTTTTTTATTTAACTATTAAGAAAATAACAAAAATTTGTAGACAACCCAAGGTATTGATCTTGGTTAATTTTAGTATATTTCATGCCACCGTGTTGCTGCCAAATGCGATCATATAAAAAAAAAAAAAAAAAAAAAAAAACTTTTTCACAAACTTTGGGGTTCTCACTAAAATTATTAACATAACTCATATGCAGTCCTAACACAAATGTTTGTTTAAGCTATTCTGAGATCCCCTTTGTTCAAAAACAGCAGACATGCATGGCTTTGCCATTGCTTTTTGGTAATTAGAAGGTTGCTAATTGCAGCTGCGCACCACATTTCTGACATTTTCGGCAGTTAACGGGTTAATCAAGTAGCTTGTAAGGTTACATTTACCTGTAGGGTAGATATTACCCTCCCACCTCCTGATCCCTAAGCTTTTCTAAACAGCTCTCTTCCCTCTCTCACCCCCCCACTGGTCACTACCATCTTAGGTACTGGCAGACAGTCTGCCAATGTGAAGTTTTGGCACTTTTTTTTTTTTTTTAATTTTGTTTGTAAAATTCCCCTCCTTCCCCTCCCACCTCCCTGATTCTCCCACAGACTGTCTCTCTCTGCATTGGTTTCTCTGCACTGTCTCACTCGTGGGGCATGCAGAAATAGCATGATCTCACCACTCTTAGCAAGATCAGGGCAGAAAGAGGCCCAGGACATCAGCAGCGCCATATAGGGTACAGCAGTGGTCCTTAACCCCTTAATAACCGAGGATGTATGCCATATGTCCTCAGAAAAAATACAGTTAAGCCTGAGGACGTATGGCATACGTCCTCGGTTTGGAAAGCAGCTGGAAGAGATCCTGATCACTTCCAGCTGCTTTCCGGTTATTGCAGGATGCCTCAATATCGAGGCATCCTGCAATAACAATTTGTACCCCTCCAGTGCAGAGAGAGCCACTCTGTGGCCCTCTTTACACCGGACATCGATGGCCGCATTCGTTGGTGGGTGGGAGCTGCAGTGGGAGGCGGGTGGGTGGCCATCGATGGTTTCTGAGACACAGAGAGGGGCGGGATCGGGGGTGGGACAGTCAGGGGCACGCACAGACGCGCGTGCATGGGGAGGGAGCGGGTGGGAACCGCTTACACTACAGAAATTATCCTGTATAAGTGGGAGGAAGGGGGGGAATAAATGCCCCAAAAAAGTAATCTAAGGGATCTGGGAGGGGGTGGGGTGGGGGTTGGTCGTGGGGAAGCTACACTACAGAAAAAATTTAAAAAATTAATTAAAAAAGAGAAAAAATATTGTAAACCCAAGATGGCTGCCAAGAAGGTAGAGGGGGAGGTTAGAGAGCTGTTGGGGGGGGGGGGGGCAGGGAGGTTGGGGGCTAAGGGGGTGGGATCCTACACAGCAGCATATGTAAATATGCACAGGAAAAAAAAAGAAAGAAAAAAAGGATGCCTTTTATTTTAGTACTGGCAGACTTTCTGCCAGTACTTAAGATGGCGGGGACAATTGTGGGGTGGGAGAGGTAAGAGAGCTGTTTGGGAGGGATCAGGGGGGGGTGATGTGTCAGGTGGGAGCCTGATCTCTACACTAAAGCTAAAATTAACCCTACAAGCTACCTAATTAACCCCTTCACTGCCAGCCATAATACACGTGTGATGCGCAGCGGCATTTAGCGGCCTTCTAAATACCAAAAAGCAACGACAAAGCCATATATGTCTGCTATTTCTGAACAAAGGGGTTCCCAGAGAAGCATTTACAACCATTTGTGCCATAATTACACAAGCTGTTTGTAAATGATTTCAGTGAGAAACCTAAAATTTGTAAAAATTTAAAGTTTTTTTTAAATTTTATCGCATTTGGCGGTGAAATGGTGGTATGAAATATACCAAAATAGGCCTAGATCAATACTTTGGGTTGTCTACTACACTACACTAAAGCTAAAATTACCCCAAAAAGCTCCCTACATGCTCCCTAATTAACCCCTTCACTGCTGGGCATAATACATGTGTGGTGCGCAATGGCATTTAGCGGCCTTCTAATTACTAAAAAGCAACTCCAAAGCTATATATGTCTGCTATTTCTGAACAAAGGGGATCACAGAGAAAAATTTACAACCATTTATGCCATAATTGCACAAGCTGTTTGTAAATAATTTCAGTGAGAAACCTAAAGTTTGTAAAAAAAAATGTGAAAAAGTGAACGATTTTTTTTATTTGATCACATTTGGCGGTGAAATGGTGGCATGAAATATACCTAAATGGGCCTAGATCAATACTTTGGGATGTCTTCTAAAAAAAAATATATACATGTCAATGGATATTCAGGGATTCCTGAAAGATATCAGGGTTCCAATGTAACTAGCGCTAATTTAAAAAAAAAAAAGTGGTTTGGAAATAGCAAAGTGCTACTTGTATTTATGGCCCTATAACTTGCAAAAAAAGCAAAGAAGATGTAAACATTGGGTATTTCTAAACTCAGGACAAAATTTAGAAACTATTTAGCATGGGTGTTTTTTGGTGGTTGTAGATGTGTAGATGGTTGTAGATTTTGGGGGTCAAAGTTAGAAAAAGTGTGTTTTTTTCCATTTTTTTCCTCGTATTTTATAATTTGTTTTATAGTAAATTATAAGATATGATGAAAATAATGGTATCTTTAGAAAGTCCATTTAATGGCGAGAAAAACGGTATATAATATGTGTGGGTATAGTAAATGAGTAAGAGGAAAATTACAGCTAAACACAAACACCGCAAAAATGTAAAAAAAAGCCTTGGTCCCAAACGGACAGAAAATGGAAAAGTGCTGTGGTCATTAAGGGGTTAAAGGGACAGTAAAGTCAAAATTAAACTTATATGGATTGGATAGAGCATGGCATTTTAAACAACTTTCCAATATACTTGTATTACCAATTTTGCTTGGTTCTCTTGGTATCCATTGTTAAAGAGTAATCATAGGTGAGCTCAAGAGCAAACAGGTGTCTTAAACCATCTGGCAGCAGTGTATGTAACAATGTTTATAGTAATGTTATACATATAAAAAAAACAACAGAACTGGGTAACAGATGTAAAAAACGTTGTAAAAATATGGGACCTTGAACAATAAATTTGCAATCAATGGAAAGTTTCAAATACAAGTAGCAAGTTGCAAATTTCAGCTGTTGCTGATGTCCACTCTTATTTGCTGCACTGTGATGTAAATACCAAAAATGCGAGCCTTAGCCCTGAGTAGCAAATGGTGATTCAGTCTGTTTATATTCGTAAGGTAGTGTTACTGAGTCCTGCACTTATGCTGAACTGAACATAGTCAGACAGCATGAGAGAACTTATAGGAAGGTTCCAATACAGACTATATTTGTACCACAAGAGTGGGCTGTATTCAAAGTCCCCGCTGAAATCTCTCAGAGCCTGAGCACAACCAGGTGTGCACGGTGAAAAAAGAATAAAGTATAAGGTATACCTCCTGGGTGGACGGACCAAACCAGTTCGTGGTGGAAATGGAAATTGGACAACTTCCTCCGGGGATCCCAGGTGGGCAAACGCCCACTAGGTGCTCCAGGGGGTAATGTCCACTTCTCCGTCTCACGTATCCTCAGTGGGCAAGGGTTCAGACGTCAGAGCCAAGTGCAGCGTCGCAAAGGAGGTCTGCCAGAGTCAAACGTAAGGAAAGTGTGCAGCGTCGCACAGGAGGTCGACCGGAATGTACCAGGCGTCCACTGGGTCCTAGAGGTAGAAGGCTCCTTGGTTCAGGATGCGGGCTACGGATAGCAAACAGCCTGAAGCGGTATCTCATCCGCTGAATATAGCAATAGAGGGTCCCCCCAAAAGGAGGAAAAAAGGAGGCTGATGCTGAATCCACAAGGCATGTTCAAGGTGGTTTATTAATTTAAGCAAAAGTGCTAAAGCATAGGTGATGACAAGGGCTTAACACCTGATGCGTTTCGCGCATGCGCACATGCGCTTCATCAGAGGTGATATGCTCTAGGTGTGGACAGGCCTTTATACAGCAAAATAACCAATCAGGGCTCAAATAGGTAGAACTAGGAGCACACCTGTGGGATGTGAGTATGCTGTACAAAGGTCCGTCAACCTAAATTACAAGTAACACTTGCACTTCTTTTTCATGTAAAAGCACTTCCTATTTTTATCCAGTTCATTCTAGACATCATCTGTTAGATCTATATCAGAGAGTAGTGGAGAAGGAACTCACTGACCTATTTAGAACAATTGACAATGTTTCATTTAATATACCCAGAGATAACCTTACACCACGACAGAGACAAGCTTTGACTAGACTTCAAAGCAATGAATATCTGGTCATAGTCCAGGCTGATAAGGGAGGGGCGGTGGTGGTTTTGAATAAAAAAAAGATTATGTTGGCGAGATTGAAAACCAACTTAATGATCACATGTTATACAATAAACTAACATTCAATCCCACCACCACTTTCAAACTTAAACTCAGCCATTTATTGGACCATGCTAGGGAACATAATTTTATGGACAAAGAACTAACAGAGTACTTATATGTGGAAGAGCCAACCACCCCATACTTTCGCATTGTACCCAAGATACATAAGGGACTGGAAAATACACCTGGAAGGCCCATTGTGGCCAGCAATGGATCCCTTTGTGAAAGATTGGGTGGTTGGCTCGACCACATCCTTCAACCTATTATGTTGGCCCTACCAGGCTATATTAGGGATAGCACCCATTTGATTACTCAAATTAAAGATATTGTCTGGAAGGAATCGTATGCATGGGCTACCATTGATGTGACAGCCCTTTACTCCAACATTCCCCATAGTATGGGCCTGGGAGCCATTGACTTTATGCTGCATAGACACTCTAATTACAGTGACGAATTCATATCATTCATTGTGCAAACTACCGAGTTCCTTTTGCAGCATAACTTCTTTATCTTCCAGGGTAACCATTACTTGCAAAAACGTGGCACGTTGCCCCTGCCTATGCCAACATTTATATGGGATGGCTGGAGTATAATATGATTTTTTCTGACTCTTTTCCCTTTAAAAATAATGTCATATTGTACGGTCGCTTCATAGATGACATTATTGTCATCTGGGAAACTAGTGAAGGTAACACTGTTGATAAATTTGTGGACTTCATGAACTCATGAACAACAACGAGTACAATTTGACATTTACATGCCCAGACAGACACCACTACTATTGATTTTCTAGACCTTAACCTAAAGGCAATAGATGACAGAATCATCACGTGCACCTATCGTAAACCTTTGGCGAGGAATACGATACTGAGAACTGACTCTTGCCACTTGAATCATTTAAAGAGAGGCATTCCAAAAGCTCAGTACCTTCGCCTTAGGAGGAATTGCAGAGTTAACACAGTACTATTCCCAGGCCAGGGAATTAACCAATAGACTTATTGATAGAGGCTACCAAAAAAATGTATTATATAAAATTGAAAAACAAGTGGCAGATATAAATAGACATGACTTACTCCAGGGTCATATGAATGCGAATAAAACCCTAACACCTGACAATACCATAACACCCAATCAGAATCTACTATTTATTACACAATTTAGTAGACAATATGACCAAATCAGTAGTATAGTAAAGAAAAACGTAATAATATTAAAGGGGGACGAGGCCCTAAACAATATCTTAACATCAGGAGTTAAATGCATAGCAAGAAAAGCCCCTACCTTAAGTGATATAACAAGAAAGCTTTTTATAAACAAAGATGCAGTAGGCTCAAACTGGCTGAGTCCAAAACCAGGATGTTTCAAATGTGGCCATGTACCTTGCAAGGGGTGCACTTGCATTACAGTGACAAATACCTTTTCCTCAAAAGTCACAAACCAAGAGTTTCACATTAGAGATAGAAAAGATTGTAATTCCCAATATGTCATCTACTTAATCAATTGTGGTTTTTGTTTGTGTCAATATGTAGGCATCACTACCCGCCCATTGAAAGACAGAATTCGTGAGCACCTGCGTTCTTTGGATGAAAAAGAACCTAGAACGCCGGTTGCTAAACATTTTAGGTTACATGGTATGGGGCCTAAATACTTTTCATTCATTGGCATTGATGTAATTAAAAAACATCCTAGGAGGGGCGATAGGGAAAAGAGTTTAAGGAAAAAAGAAATTTTCTGGATTGTAAAACTGCATACTAGGGCACCTGAAGGCATAAACAAAAGGATGGATGTTGACCTATTTGTTGAATAATGGTCCCGACTCCCTATATCCAGTACCCATTTTACCCCCCCCCCTTTTACCCTTACCCCCCTCTTACCCTTACCCCCCTCTCTTGTCTCTACCTATCTTGGCCCCTTCACCTTAGCCTTACTCTTTTCTGATAAAATTGATATAATACTAACACATGTTAGTATATGTGGTAAGGTGTCTCCTCCTTGTTCTTTTGCTCCTATTTTTATTACAATGTACAAATATCTTTTTCTTCTTTTAAAAAAGTACATTTTGTTTTTTGGAGGCAACGCTTTTTTTATGGTTTGTTCCCAATATGTAAAAATCATGCTCATTTACTATCCGATTTCCCATGGGGGAATATTTTGTCTTTACAATATGAAGCTACCAATAGGTATATGGTGCTGACAATGGTATAAACATGCCTAAATAAGTTTGTTCCTAACACTTAATATAAAATTATTTCTATGATGTCAATTTACCCCCCTTTGATATTGAGATGTGAGCATTGGCATACATGTATTACATATACTCTTTCCCTCTAGCTTTATTTAAATCGATAGCTAGAGACCTTTGGAAAATCATGCTAAAGTTTTTTACACACTCTCTAATTTTTTCTTTTGAAAAACCATTACAGCGTTGACCTCTGATTATAGAGCTCCATCTCTCTAATTATAATTTTTTATTATTTATTATCATTTATAATTCATTATTTATTTCTTATCTTTTATTCTCTTTTATGGTTATTTTACAATTACCATTTTGGTTGTGTATTGTGACAATCATGTACCATGATATGTAGTTTATTGTTAGGTTATTTTTGTGTAGCTCTGTAAAATTGTAACTATTGTGTACACATTGTTTAATGTCACTTGTAATTTAGGTCGACGCACCTTTGTACAGCATACTCACATCCCACAGGTGTGCTCCTAGTTCTACCTATTTGAGCCCTGATTGGTTATTTTGCTGTATAAAGGCGTGTCCACACCTAGAGCATATCACCTCTGATGAAGCGCATGTGCGCATGCGTGAAACGCGTCAGGTGTTAAGCCCTTGTCATCACCTATGCTTTAGCACTTTTGCTTAAATTAATAAACCACCTTGAACCTGCCTTGTGGATTCAGCATCAGCCTCCTTTTTTCCTCCTTTTGGGGGGACCCTCTAATGTTATACATAGTTGCAAACACAGCTGCCATATTATGCTAAAGACACTCTATGACAGTAGAGTTTGCAACTGTATATAACATTGATTTAAGCATTTTTGCCTGATGGCTATGGACACGTGCACGCTCCTGAGCTCATCTATGATTACTCTTTAAAAAAAGAATACCAGGATAACTAAGCATAATTGATAACAGAAGTAAATTGGAAAGTTGTTTAAAATTGCATGCTCTTTCTGAATCATGAAAGTTTAATTTTGACTTTACTGTCCCATTAAGGGCTAAACTACAAGTACCGTACAGGGTATGGCGCTGATCGTTAAAGGGTTAAGCAACTTCCCAATGTACTGCCAATATTAGATCGTGCATAGTCTTTTTAGATGCACAATTTCTTTTTATATGCACACTTTCTGAGACATCAGCTCCTACTGAGCATGTGCAAGAATTTAGGGTATAATATACCCGGTATATGTATACAAGTCTGTAATTGGGTGATGGTTGTCACATGATACCGTGGGCAGAGAATGTAAGCAATCAGAATTTTCTAGAAAAAAAATCAATGCATAAGTTAAAATTCAGAGTAAATGCTATTGCATTGTCTTTTTAGTGTGAAGTTTTGAATTATGCAGTTCTACTGTATAAATACAGTCCTTTAAAGTGGAAGTGTTGCCGTCACCTCCTGCATGCAATCATTTTACTCACCGTCATAATCTGGGAAGCAGATACTTAGATGAACCTTTTTGATTTTCTGCTCAAAGAGATCTTTCTTGTTCAGGAACAGAACAATTGATGTTGCTGCAAAGAATTTGTGATTGCAGATGCTGTTAAAAAGGTGTAGCGATTCATGCATACGGTTCTGAAACAGAAAATGTGGATAGATTAGTAGGCTGACATCTTCTTATCCTTAGAATAGATTTTATTTCTAATCCTATGTACATTTAAATATTAAATATATAATTTATGTAAATATAAAATGGTTTACTGAAGATCTATTTATGTAACTAAGTTACTTTATGCGCAAACTACATTAATGGGAACCTAAAATGTTAATAAAAAAGATTTTAACATAAATATAAAATGTAAGAATAGAGGAATTCTAAATGAGTTCCAATAGTAACTCATAGACACATCAGGAAAGGAAAGCTTTCCATATTTTGTGACAAATATGACTTGTAACACAGGCTTTCTGGTCTGAACACTTGATCTGAAAAACCTCTCTGAGACAAAATCAGGCATTCAATTGTCATGCCATTAAATTGAGAGATTTCAGGTTTTAATGGAAGAAGGGGCCTTGAGAGAGAATGTTCTTTCTGGGAGGGTACGATGCCAAGACTAGCTGGACTACATTTGTTCCATATCTGTGTACCAAGTCCTGTGAGGCTATGCCAGAGCAATTGGAATCACTGAGGCCATTTCATTTGTTATCCTGGCTTTTATCCTGGATAGTAAGGAAAGGATGAAATACATAAATCAGATTGCATCTGTTAGAGTCGCTTGTGGGCAACTTGGATGGAGAAATGAGGCTTCCTGAATTGATGATTGGTGAGTTTATCACTAAGTTGGAGACTGTCCTGTCTAAAGAGATATTCTGAGACAGATGCTTGTAATCTCCATTCCACTGTTACAAAATTTGAGTCAATAAGGTTTAAATAAATATAAATATATGCAAAGCTATTGATATTAAGGATGCTTACCATTTAAGGATGCTTACCACTCTAAGGCCCTGAGGAGTGGTGTCATCAAAGATGGCTACTGTCTGTGAGGGAATTGAGAAACAGAGCAGAATTTTGGCGAGAAAAGGTTAACCTTCTGAGGTCTGCACAGAAGGAAGTTTAGATACTTCTGAAAAAGAGCTCCTCAGCTTCAGAAATGTTCTTAATCATCTGAGAGCCTGCTGAGAATGACAAGAGCTCAGGTATGGGCTAAAACTTGCAATGCAAAAATTTAAAGAGAAAGTACCTCAATTCTACTGTAAAAGTGCCAACAAATGCCTAAAAGTGTATGTAGTGTTATCTGGTGTATGTAACTATGACCCAAGCTATGTGAATCATGTGTACATGTTCATGCTAATAGCATGTCGGCTTTGTGAGTGCAAATACCTACTTACGTGTCAGCACTCACTCTACCGTGTTTACCAAGCTAGAGGAGATCTGCTTCCAATAGAAGAGCCCATCCTGTGTAGTACACACTAACACAGGATATAAGGAAGGAGTACTTAGATGCACTAACAGGAGGAGGCTGTAGAAAAAGTCCCAGCAACACCTGTGACAGGCAAATGGCAAACTCACATGGGAGAATTATGTCCATTACACCCCTGTCCTATTCCCGGCTCTCTCAGGAGGATAATGGGTCTCACATAAGTCTTAGAACCCCTTTCAATCAACATGTAGATCAACACTTCAAGTTTCTCCATCACTCATTGCTGGAGGCAAAAAAATTGACTAAGGAGTCATGGGAAGGTGGGAGGGATTAAAGCTCTGTCTCTTGCCCTTCCCATGGGGAACTATTTCCCAAAAGAACGGAGCTCTGTGGCAACAGACCGCTGGAATGACCTGGGTTAAAGGAGACGGGGATCCGAGCTTATGCGGTCAGCCGGCGGTTCCAAGGGGCCCGCCAGCAGAAGGCTGGTCAGCTGAATAGGGCTCGGAAACCCTGGTTCTCACTGAAGCTTAGGAGGTAAAGTTAGCCGGAGGGTGCTGGATGCGGTGGCTGGTCAGTAGTTCCAGGAGCCCGGCTGGCCGCAGAGGGATAGTTCAGTCAGAGACCAGCGCTTTCAAGATCAGGTTGACAGATGAAAACAAGGGAAACCAAAGCTCTTGGAGATCGTGGTTGCTCTGAGGAGCCCAAAACGCTGAGAAACAAGAGGGGGGGGGGGTAGGAGTTTAACCCCTGCAGCCCGGTATCCGTGACAACCCCCCCCTTCCAGTTCAGCAGACCCAGCTAGATCCACACACAGGTTAGCCTGGGGCTGTTCAAGGAGTTTATGCCCCTTCAGTCTGCCGGGAAAGTCCATCAGCGTTCCCATTGTTTTTTCCAGGCCAGTACTGAATGTCAAAGTTATATGGCTGCAGGGCTAAACTCCACCTCAGCAATCTTCCATTGTCTCCGGAAACTCTATTAAGCCATACAAGGGGGTTGTGGTCTGTGAGGATGGTGGAGGGTCTCCCATAGAGGTAGGGTTGTAGCTTCTTCAGGGCCCATACCAGGGCCATACACTCTTTCTCCACCGCCGTGTAGCCTACCCCTCTGGGCATCAGTTTTCTACTGATGTAGGCTACGGGGGTGGTCCTGCCCCTCTTCATCTGTCTGGCTTAATACTGCTCCCAACCCGAACATGGAGGCATCTGTGTGGATAGAAAAACGTTTGGTGGGGTTAGGAGCAGCCAGTACTGGAGCAGAGATTAAGGCAGACTTAAGGCTCTAGAAGGCAGTTTCACACTCAGGGGACCACAGGACCTGTCGTGGGTAGTCACTTACGGTTCAGGTCGGTCATGGGTTTGACTAGGGCACTGTAATTGGGGACAAATTTCTGGTAGTAACCGGCGGTCCCTAAAAAAGCTAGGACTTGGGTTTTGGTCTGGGGAGTAGGCCAGTTGGCCACTGCCTGAACCTTAGTCAGTTCTGGTTGCTGCTTTCCGAAGCCCACTCGGTGGCCCAGATACTGGACCTCTGAGCGCTCAATGGTATACTTGTCAGGTTTCAGGGTCAGTCTGGCGGCTCTGAGGCGATCTAAAACGATGCCTAGTGGGCCAGATGGTCCTCCCCGGTGTCTCTATAGATGGCGATGTCATCCAGGTATGCAGAGGCATAGTCCTGGAGGCCATCCAGCAGGCAATCCACCATGCTTTGGAAGGTGGCTGGAGCACTCTTCATCCCAAACGGTATGACCTTGAACTGGTAGAGGCCGAAGGGGGTGATGAAGGCAGACTTGGGGACGGACTCAGGATCTAGAGGGATCTTGCAGAGGTCGAGGGTGGTCAGGAAGTGGCCGCGGGCAATTCTGTCTAATAGGTCATCGACCCGGGGCATAGGGTAGGTGTTAGTGGTGGTTCTGTCATTGAGCTTACGGTAGTCAATGCAGAACTGGGTAGTTCCATCCTTTTTGGGTACTAGCACCACCGGGGAGGCCCAGAGGCTGTTGGACATTTCAACAACACCTAGGTCCAACATTCCCCAGAGCTCACGGGGCATGCTGTCCCTGACTGCCTCTGAGACCCTGTAGGCTGCCTGTTGCGGGGGAGCATGTCCCAGGGTCTCCACTCAGTGTACGGCCATTGTGGTGTACCCATGGACAGTAGAGATCATATCTCTTCTCTTTTCCAGGAGTTGCCGAACTTGCTTTCTCTGCTTAGTCCCTAACCTCTCGTCTGGGGGTATGTCGGCCACTCCTTGGGGAGCATCAATGGGTCCAGGCAGCTCCAGCATTGGAAGACTCTGAGTCCTCCACCACCAGAGCACAGATGGCAGCCATATCCTTTGCCCTTTCTACATATGCCTTCAACATGTTCACATGAAAGGTCTGGTGGACCCAGTAATTTGGCTACCAGGTAGGTGGTGTCGTTCAGTTGTTCCACTATCCAGTAGGGTCCTTGCCAGGAGGTATGTAGCTTGTCTGTTTTGACAGGCTTCAGGGTGAGGACCTTCTGTCCTACTGACAGGGTGCGGGTACGAGCATTCCGGTCGTACCACCTCTTTTGTTTACGTTGGGAGACCTGA
Source organism: Bombina bombina (assembly GCF_027579735.1). Lineage (NCBI taxonomy): Eukaryota > Metazoa > Chordata > Amphibia > Anura > Bombinatoridae > Bombina > Bombina bombina. Next base: position 471,434,264 of record NC_069501.1, read on the forward strand.
AGGTTCTCTCGCACCTGGTCGGTGAAGTCCTTCAGTCGGTCCCTGAGTTGGAGAATGTACTCCACAACAGAGTGTTCTTCCCCCCCTGTAGTCCCTTCCCAGTGCGCTCTTACTAAGTCAAGGGTCCCCTTATCTTCCGGCCATACACTAATTCAAAGGGAGAGAAGCCTGTGGATTCCTGGGGCACCTCTCTGTATGCAAAGGTGTGGCAGGAATCTTTCCCAGTTCTTGTGAGTGGCCGAGAATGTCCTAAGCAGCTGCTTTAGGGTCACGTTGAACCGCTCACATAGCCCATTCATCTGGGGATGGTAGGGGGCACTGTGCAGGGGTTTGATCCTGCACAATCTCCATAACTGCTGAGTGGTTTCCGGAGTGAACTGTGTTCCCTGATCGAAAATCACTTCCCTGGGGAAGCCTACCCTGGTGAATATCCGGAGCATTGCATCAGCTACGGTCTTCGCCTGGATATTAGCCAAGGGGATTGCCTCTGGGTATCGAGTGGCATAGTCTACTACTGTAAGGATGTACCTTTTCCCTGAGGGGCTGGGCCTGGCTAATGGCCCCACTATGTCCAATGCAACCCTGCTAAAGGGTTCATCAATAATAGGCAGAGAATGTAGGGGGGGGGCTTTAGTATGGTTTCCCCTACTTTCTGGCATACCTCGTAAGATTTACAGTATTCTCTAATATCTACTGTAATTCCTGGCCAGAGAAAGGTTTGGGTCAAGTGATGGTGCATCCTGGCCTTTCCTAAGTGACCAGCTAGGGGAATGTCGTGTCCTATTTTTAATAGGTTGCACCGAAACTTCTTCGGTACAACCAGCTGATGTTTGGGCACCGATCCCTTTCTCCTCTCGGAGATCTGGTACAGGAGCCCCCTTTTCCATTGGAAACGCTCTTCCCCAGGGCTCTGGGTGTCAGTATCCAGCCCGATCTCTGTTCAGGGTCTCCTGGGTGAAGTCCGAGGGAGACGCCCAGGAGGATCGGGGGCTAGGGGGTAGTCGAGGCAGAAGGTCGGGATAAGGTAGTAGTCTCACCTGGGTCCCCGGAATTGGTGTGATGGCTTGGCATCTGGCCTGCTGGCGGGTGGTCACTGGGCAGGTGTCTGGGGAGGTATTCCCCATGAAGGCTGAGACAAGGTGACCGAGGTCATTTCCCAATAGGATCTCGGCAAGGAGCTGCTGCATAACACCCACCTCCACATCACAGGAACCTGCTTTCCAGTTCAAGTGTACCCAGGCTGTGGGGACCTCCAGAATGGCACCTCCGGCTACCCGGAGAGCAAAGGTTCTCCAGTGTCCCTCAATCCCTAGGCTGTCTGCCCATTGACCCAGACGTCCTTTCAATGGTGCTGGCGATTATCTTTGGTTACAAGGCCAACCTCATGCAGGATGCCAAACTCTTCATCTGGCCATTTCGCATAGTTGGCAGGACCCACTGCGTTTATGCAGTGGGTGGCGGCGGCTTGGGTAGGACCTTGTTGGGATGCTACCCCACTAGACCGGAGAGGGGTTTCTTGGCTGTGGTGCTGGAGGGTTCCTTTGTTGCGCTGGACAGTTCCTTTTGAAGTGGCCGGGGTGCCCACACCCATAGCACCCCCAAGGATTTCTGGCCCCGGCCAGGGAGATGGCTTGACTGGGCCTGGGACTGCCAAGGAGCTGTTGGGGGACATGTAGCAGTGGAAGCAGAGTGAGTTACAGGCTGTGGTCCTGGGGCGGCCTTTGCGCCGGGCATTTACATACTGGTCGGCCAGGGTGGCTGCTTGGTCCGCTGTGGTGGGTCTTTTGTCCTTCACCCAGTCCCGTATCTCTGCCAGAGCACTGTTGTAAAACTGCTCCAGAAAGATGAGCTGTACCGCCTCTGACAGGGTGGTTATTTGGCAACTGGTGATCCGATAGCTCTTGTCTCTGAAGCTCCCGAAATTTCAGCCAGTGTGCCTCCTTCGTGAGTCCATAGCAGGCAAGGATGCGTTCCCTCACCTGGTCGTAATTGACTTGGTCTTCAGAGGGGATGGTGTGGAAAGCCTCTAAAGGCCGATCGGCCAGTTTCGGCGGCAGGATAGTGACTCGGTCGACATCGGCGACCCCCTGCAACCGACACTGTGTCTAAAAAAGCTGAAGGTAGCGGTCGATCTCCTCCGCCCCATCATCCTGGAAAGCCCGGAAGGTGGCATGGGGTAGCTTCTTGGGTCGGGGTCAGAGAAGCTAGTGGATCTGGTACAACTCCCCCCATAGACTTCTGTAGCTCCATCAAATGTACCTTAGTGGTGTCGGCAATGACCCGAGTAACACTCTCCTTGGGGGGGTTAGATCCATAGAGGTCCAGTCACCACTGGATCTGTCTCTTGAGATCCAACATGGTAGTCTCTGGGGTGGAGACAGTACTGGGCCGGCTACTGCCTTGGCCATCATCTGACTCACCCGTCGGCTTGTTAGCCTGATCACCTTCCATCAGCTCGGTTACAAGTGCAGTCTTTGTCTTGAAACCAGCTACTCCTCCTCTGGCTTGCAGTAAGCTCTGCAGTTTGTCCTTTCTGAAGCCTTTGATATTTTTACATCCTGCAAGGACTTCAGGTGGTGGTTTGGATTTTCCAGGTAATCGGAAGCATCCCGCCGCTGCAACCACTATGACGGATTCTGGCTACCCTGACTGGGTAGTTTGGCCAATGGATCTTTAATGCCTGGAACCTGCCGCTATGTAGCAGAGAAAGTGATTCTAGCAGAGCCCACCCAAATAACTAGACAAAATAGCATTAAGGTGAAAACACAAAGTACCCTTTATTGGTAAAAACACACAACATTTATACAAAAACTGATCTTGATAAGTGCTTTATCAGTCCCTCACATCTCCCGCCATTCCAGCCCCTCCAGACAGGTTGGCGCCTCCATAACGCCCAAGGACCCCCAGTTTCCAGCGGTATAGAGATGGTGCCTTCGGGTGATCCTGGGGGAGTGGCGGCACTTCCAGGGTGTCATTGGAAAGCCCTGTGTTTTGAGCTGTTACATTCCAAAAAGTGCCTTGATCCATGGTACGGCTCGAAAGTTATAGGTAACCAAGCGTACACTGGGAAGGCTAGAGACAAGGGGCCTCTGAGGCGGCCGGATGTAAAGGTGCCCGGAGGGTGCTGGATGCGGCGGCTGGTCGGTAGTTCCAGGAGCCTGGCCAGCCGGAGAGGGATAGGTCGGTCAGAGACCAGCTCTTTCAAGATCAGGTTGACAGATAAAAACAAGGGAAACCAAAGCTCTGGGAGATCGTGGTTGCTCTGAGGAGCCCAAAATCGCTTAGAAACAAGAGGTGGGGTGGGGGGGGGGTAGGAGTTTAACCCCTGCAGCCTGGTAAACGTGACACTGTAAGGCTAGGTAAACTCTGCAATATACTTCATTATTTATTTTGTCCCCTTTTCCTGTAATTACATTCTAAATTGTTGAGCTTTTCAGTTCCTGGTAGAAATGGAAGTGCAGAACACTGTATATTCCATACAGCCATTCACAGCCATTGGTTTCACACTCTAGTGACCTATTTATAACTGTCCCAAATTGGCCACCACAAAGAAGTTAACCTAAGTTACAACATCGCAGCTCCCATTGATTTATAGACACTAAAACACAACACTTATTTTGTCAATATGTAAACAGCAAATGAAACTTTAGAAAAAAAAGTCTACATTGTATTCTCAGACTAATCTTTTCTTTGAATGCATCATTCTATCTAGCATTTATTTAGTGTCTAATATCCCTTTAACAGAAGGATACTGACTATTCTCCATACTCTGGAAAAGGGATCACATGTAGTAAATAGGGCTCTGTGGTTGCACTCTGTGGCTGTTCAGCCCTATCAAATTATGCATTAAAAAACAGACAAAAAGTAGTACATTAAAAATGAAGAGTACTTAAGATTCAGATACAGTTCTGCCCTGTGCATGGGGAGGCCATCGCTACATTCTAGCTGAGCTACAAAATAAGCAAAATAATAACAGCCTTGTGTGGCAGCAGTGAAGCTTCCCCCCAAATCAAGTCCATGGAGATTGAAATGCTGACCGAGCCACACAAGCGGCTGCTTATACAACTGTATAACCGCCCACTGGGTACATCTCCCGGTATCCTGGTAGGCCAGTCCGGCCCTGACAGTATTTCATTTTAAAAAACTTTTCAATGTATGTCTATTCTATAATTTGCTTTGTTCTCTTGTTATCCTTTATAGAAACAATTACCTAGGTAGGCTCAGGAGCAGTACTGCACTACTTGGAACTAGCTGCTGATTGGTGGCTCACCTTATGTGTTCAGCAAACTCCCAGTAGTGCATTGCTGCTGCTTTAACAAATAATACTAGGAGAATAAACAAAAACAAAATACAACACGCTAGTTGCATAAGTCTGCACGCTGATTGTATAAGTGTCATAATGGGAACCCTAGCTGTGTTCACTGTTACCTAATCACATTCTAAATTATTCCTGTCGGTAGACGGATACACCTGTGATCAATTAAAATGATTCTGATTAAACCCATATAAAAGTTGCTGTAGAATTTGCTTAAATGTTTGGAATTGCATCCTACTGGGCGAGCCATGGTCTGCAAAGAGTTGCAAAAGAAACTGTGAGAACTAATTATTGTAAAGTACCAATCAGGAGAGGAATATAAAAGAAGGCACTGTGTCAAAACCATGATCAATAAGTAGAGAAAATGTGGCACCACAGAGATATTGCAAATATCAGGACAACCCTCCGAAATTGATAGCTGGATAAGGAAAAAAACTTATCTGGGAGGCTACCAAGAGGCTAACAGCAACACTGAAGAAGCTACAGGAACTTCTGGCATATTCTGGTCACTCTTTGCATGTGACCATCATATCTTGTACTCTGCACATGTCTGGGCTATGGGGTAGGATGGTACATACAAGCCCATCTAAATTATGCCAAAAACTAAATTTATGCTTACCTGATAAATTACTTTCTTTTACGATATGACGAGTCCACGGATTTCATCCTTACTTGTGGGATATTAACCTCCTGCTAACAGGAAGTGGCAAAGAGCACCACAGCAGAGCTGTATATATAGCCCCTCCCCTTCCCCTTCACCCTCAGTCATTCGGCTGAAGGTATAGGAAGAGAAAAAGGAAAGGCTAAAAGGTGCAGAGGTGACTGAAGTTTACAAAAAAATATAAAGAAAAACTGTCTTAAAAAGAACAGGGTGGGCCGTGGACTCGTCATATCGTAAAAGAAAGTAATTTATCAGGTAAGCATAAATTTAGTTTTCTTTTACAAAGATATGACGAGTCCATGGATTTCATCCTTGTGGGAAACCAATACCAAAGCAATAGGATACGGATGAAAGGGAGGGACAAGACAGGAACCTAAACGGAAGGCACCACTGCGTGAAGAACCTTTCTCCCAAAAATAGCCTCAGAAGAAGCCAAATTTGTAAAATTTGGAAAAAGTGTGAAGGGACGACCAAGTCGCAGCCTTACAAATCTGTTCAACAGATGCATCGCTTTAAAAAGCCCATGTGGAAGCCACAGCCCTAGTAGAATGAGCCATAATTCTTTCAGGAGGCTGTTGTCCAGCAGTCTCATATGCTAGGCGGATGATACTTCTCAGCCAAAAAGAAAGAAAGGTAGCCATAGCTTTCTGACCCCTACACTTTCCAGAATAGCAATGAATAAAGAAGAAGATTGACGGAAAACCTTAGTTGCTTGTAAGTAAAATTTTAAGGCACGGACCACATCCAAATTATGCAACATACGCTCCTTCTTAGAAGAAGGGTTAGGACATAAGGAAGGAACAACAATTTCCTGATTAATATCCTTATTTGAAACAACCTAAAAACAGAACTTTCCAGGATAACAATTTGATATCCATGGAATGCATGGGTTCAAAAGGAACCCCTTGAAGAACTCAAAGAACTAAATTCAAACTCCAGGGAGGAGTAATGGGTCTAAATACAGGCTTAATTCTAGATAAAGCCTGACAAAAAGACTGAACATCTGGTACATTTGCCAAACGTTTGTGAAACAGAATTGACAAAGCTGAAATTTGTCCCCTTAAGGAACTTGCTGATAACCCTTTCTCCAATCCTTCTTGGAGAAAAGACAGAATCCTAGGAATCCCAACTTTACTCCATGAGTAACTCTTGGATTCACACCAATAAAGATATTTACAACGTATCTTATGATAGATTTCTCTAGTGACAGGTTTTCTAGCCTATATCAAAGTATTGATGACCGAATCAGAGAATCCTCGCTTCGATAAAAACAAGCGTTCAATCTCCACGCAGTCAGCTGCAGAGAAATTAGATTTGGATGTTGAAAAGGACCTTGAATGAGAAGGTTCTGTCTCAATGGAAGTTTCCATGGTGGCAGAGAGGACATGTCCCCTAGATCCGCATACCAAATCCTGCGTGGCCACTCAGGCGCTATCAGGATCACTGAAGCTCTCTCCTGTTAGATTCGAGCAATCACGCGTGGGAGGAGAGGAAACGGCGGAAACACATAAGCTAGGCTGAACAACCAAGGCACTGCCAAGGCATCTATCAGTTCGGCCTGAGGATCCCTTGACCGGGATCCGTATCTTGGAAGCTTGGCATTCTGCCGAGATGCCATGAAATCCAATTCCGGTCTGCCCCATCTGAGAATAAATGAGGCAAATACCTCCGGGTGAAGTTCCCACTCCCCCGGATGAAAAATCTGCAGACTTAGAAAATCTGCTTCCCAGTTCTCTACTCCTGGAATGTAGATTGCTGACAGATGACAAGAGTGGGCCTCCACCCAACTGATTATCTTGGATACCTCTATCATCGCTAAGGAAATCCTTGTTCCCCCTGATGATTGATAAATGCCACAGTCGTGATGTTTGTCAGACTGGAATCTGATGAATTTGGCCGAAGCCAACTGAGGCCACACCTGAAGCGTATTGAATATTGCTCTCAGTTCCAGAATATTGATTGGAAGTAGAGACTCCACTTAAGTCCAAACACCCTGAGCCTTCAGGGAGTTCCAAACTGCACCCCAGCCCAGAAGGCTGGCATCTGTTGTCACTATCACCCACGAGGGTCTGCGGAAACAAGTCCCTTGGAACAGATGATCCGGCGACAACCATCAAAGAAGAGAGTTTCTGTTCTCTTGATCCAGATTTATCTGAGGAGATAAATCCGCATAATCCCCACTGTCCGAGCATGCACAGTTGCAGTGTTCTGAGATGAAAGCGAGCAAACGGAACGATGTCCATTGCCGCTACCATAAATCCAATTACCTCCATACACGGAGCCACTGATGGCCGAGGAATGGACTTAAGTGCTCAGCAAGTATTTAGAATCTTTGATTTTCTGACCTCCATCAGAAAAATCTTCATGGCTACCGAGTCTATCAGAGTTCCCAAGAAAAGAACCCTTGTCTGTGGGACAAGTGAACTCTTCTCTATGTTCACCTTCCAGCCGTGGATTCTCAGAAAAGACAACACTGTGTCCGTGTGAGAGTTTGTCAGATGATATGTTGACGCCTGAATCAGATTATCATCCAGAAAAGGCACCACCGCTATTCCTCGCGGTCTAAGAACTGCCAAAAGAGACCCTTGAACCTTTTCAGATTCTGGGTAGTCATATATTGACCCTCCTGGTTCATTGGTAAGATTGTTCGTATAGTCTCCATCTTGAACGATGGGACTCTGAGAAACTTGTTTAGACACTTGAGATCTAAAATGGGTCTGAAAGTTCCCTCTTTTTTGGGAACCACAAATAGGTCTGAGTAAAACCCCTGTCTCTGTTCCAATTTTGGAACTGGACAAATTACTCCCATAGTAGAAAGGTCTTTTACACAGCGTAAGAACGCCTCTCTTTTTATCTGGTTTACAGATAACTTTGAAAGATGAAATCTCCCTCTTGGGAGAAAGTCCTTGAATTTCAATTGATAACCGTGGGTCACTATTTCTAGTGCCCAGGGATCCTGAACATCTCTTGCCCAAGCCTGAGCAAAGAAAGAGAATCTGCCCCCTACTAGATCCAGTCCCGGATCGGGGGCCGCCCCTTCATGCTATCTTAGGAGCAGCAGCGGGCTCTGATTAAGTCTCCAGACTGACTTAGATTGGGTAAAATTCCCTTCCTGCTTTGAGGAAGAAGAAGAAGAAGCGGGGGGTCCTCCTTTAAAGTTCCAAAAGGAATGAAAATTATACTGTTCATTTTAACCGATTTATCCTGAGGTAGGGCATGGCCTTTACCTCCTGTAATATCAGAAATGATTTCCTTCAATTCTGGCCCGAAAAGGGTCTTACCTTAAAAGGGAATAGCTAAAAGCTTATGTTTTGATGACACATCAGCAGACCAAGATTTGAACCACAATGACCTACGTGCTAAAATAGCAAATCCTGCATTTTTTGCCACTAATTTAGCAATTTGAAAAGTGGCATCAGAAATAAAAGAATTAGCTAGCTTGAGAGCCTTAATTCTATCTAAGATGTCATCTAATGGAATCTCAACCTTAAAGGACCAGTCAACAGATTAGATTTGCATAATCAACAAATGCAAGATAACAAGACAATGCAATAGCACTTAGTCTGAGCTTCAAATGAGTAGTAGATTTTTTTATAACAAATTTCAAAGTTATGTATATTTCCACTCCCCTTGTACCATGTGATAGCAATCAGCCAATAACAAATGCATATACGTATAGTCTGTGAATTCTTGCACATGCTCAGTAGGATCTGGTGACTCAAAAAGTATAAAAATAAAAGACTGTGCACATTTTATTTAGTGGAAGTAAATTGGAAAGTTGTTTATAATTACATGCTGTATCTGAATCATGTAAATTAAATTTTACTTGAGTGTCCCTTTAAGAGACTCTTCTAGAGCCTCAAACCAAAAAGCTGCTGCAGTAGTTACTGGAACAATGCAAGCCGTAGGTTGTAAAAGAAACCCCTGATTAACAAATAATCTCTTTAGAAGACCCTCTAATTTCTTATCCATAGGGTCTTTGAAAGCACAACTATCCTCAATGGGTATAGTAGTACGCTTAGCTAGGGTAGATATAGCTCCCTCTACCTTAGGGACCGTTTGCCATGAGTCCCGAATGGTATCTGATATGGGAAACATTTTCTTAAAATTAGGAGGGGGAGAAAACGGTATACCTGGTCTATCCTATTCCTTTCTAACAATTTCCAAAATTCTTTTAGGAACCGGAAAAACATCAGTGTAAGTAGGAAATTCCAAATATTTATCCATTTTACACAATTTCTCTGGAGGAATCACAATAGGGTCACAATCATCCAGAATCGCTAAAACCTCCCTAAGTAACAGGCGGAGGTGTTCAAGCTTAAATTAAAATGAAATAGCATCCGAATCTGTCTGAGGCAAAACATTCCCTAAATCAGAAATTTCACCCTCAGACAGTAATTCCCTGATCCCCAACTCAGAGCACTCTGAGGGAACATCGGAAATAGCTAATAAAGCATCAGAGGATTCAGTATTTACATTAATACTTGACCTACTGCGTTTACCCTGTAACACTGGTCATTTAGACAATACCTCTGTAAGGGTAGTTGACATAACTGCAGCCATCTCCTGCAAAGTAAAGGAATTAGACGCACTAGAAGTACTAGGCGTCGCTTGTGTGGGCGTTAAAGGTTGTGACACTTGGGGAGAATTGGATGGCATATCCTGATTCTCTTCAGACTGAGAATCATCCTTAAGCACACTTACTTTATTTAAAATATGCTTTTTACATTGTAAAGCCCTTTCAAAAGTTACACAATGTTAGAGGGGGTTGCACAATAGCTTCTAAACACATAGAACAATGAGAAACCTCAATGTCAGACATGTTGAACAGACTAGTAATACCACAAAAGTCGTTTAAACACTTATTTATAGCATAAAATAAACATTAGAAAAATGTGTACTGTGCCTTTAAGAAAAGAAAAAGTGAACAATTTTTCCAAAATGCACAAAAAACGTTAAATTATTCACAAATTTTACTTAAATATCGTTGGTTAATCCAAAAATTACTGCACCCAGAAGCAAAGGCAGAAATAAGGCTTTAGAAGTAATTATATATACATCTAGACAAAAGATAGATAAAAATACCCTCTACACCTCGCCACAGCTCTGCTGTGGCGCCTACCTGCCCCCAGAGTACTTCAAATCAAGTTTCCAACCCTTCAGACCAGCTACATAGTCCAGGAGCCACCGAGTTACTGTTTGCTGCTGCTAAGCCTAAAGAAAATGTGCCAAAATAGGCTCCGCCCCTTAAAGGGACAGTCTAGTCAAAATTAAACTTTCATGATTCAGATAGGGCATGCAATTGTAAACAACTTTCCAATTTACTTTTATCATCAAATTTGCTTTGTTACCTTGGTGGTATTTTTTAAAAGCTAAACCTAGGTAGCCTCAAACTGATTTCTAAACTGTTGAAAACCGCCTCCTAGCTCAGAGCATTTTGAAAGTTTTTCCACAGTTAGACAGTACTAGTTCATGTGTGTCATATAGATAACATTGTGCTCACACCAGTGGAGTTATTTAGGAGTCTGCACTGGTTGGCTAAACTGCATGTCTGTCAAAAGCACTGAGATAAGGGGCCAGTCTGCAGAGGCTTAGATACAAGGTAATCACAGAGGTAAAAAGGATATTAATATAATTGTGTTGGTTATGCAAAACTGGGGAATGGGTAATAAAGGGATTATCTAACTTTCTAAATAAGAAAAATTCTGGTGTAGACTGTCCCTTTAAGGTCAAAAGTTGGAGTAGGCCCAAACAACACCGCATGGAAATGCTGTTTTGCACTAAAGTAGAAATACACACACAATATACAACCCTCAAGCATAAAACCAATAAGTTTTAAGTGCCAAAAATAAAAAAAAACATAAAACATTGTTTTTTACATTGTCTCCCATGTCACATAATGCCCAAATATCAACTAATGATAAATATAATATAGGGACTCCAGTAACACCCCTCTTATTAAACTAGGTTTTACTGCTTACCCCATCCCCATACAGGGAAATAATGTCAGCCAGTTCTGATACACCAAGTCTCCGCTGTCAGACAGAGCAGGAGCGAGCTGCATTGTGTCTAATGGCGCGGTCGGGCCGGGCTGTGACTATACAGCTGGCCCGATGCGCTCAGTAAAAACAACAGACCCGCTCAGCAGAGCCCAGAGAGCGGGTCTGTAAAACGGCGATATTTTTAAAAATAAAAAGGCAATATTATGATTTAAAAAGTTTGGCTAATGTAATGTTATATAATTCTGCACTATGTGCAGAATTATATAACATTTTTTTTAAGGTTTACTGTCCCTTTAATGCTGCTTGTAGCATGAAACCGGTCCCCACACTGAAGATGTCTCATGGTTACCTTCAGAAGTCTTGTGGGAACCAGCGTGGATCTTAGTTACAAATGCTAAGATCATCAAACCTCAGGGCAGAAATCTTCTTCCATATCCCCCTGAGGAAAATAGTACGCACCGGTACCATTTAAAATAAAAAACTTCTTGATTGAAGAAACTAAAACTAACACCTCACTTTACCATGTCTTCCTAGTATAAAACAGGCAAAGAGAATGACTGAGGGTGGAGGGGAAGGGTAGGGGCTATATATACAGCTCTGCTGTGGTGCTCTTTGCCACTTCCTGTTAGCAGGAGGTTAATATCCCACAAGTAAGGATGAAATCTGTGGACTCGTCATATCTTTGTAAAAGAAAGATACATTCAGTTTCCCCAAACCATGTGGGGAAATGTGCTATGGTCTGACAAGACAAAGGCTAAACATTTTGACATAAATTGTAAAAGATATGTTGGTGCAAAAGCAATAAAGCTCATCATCCAAGGAACACCATACAAAATTTGAAGCGTGGTGGTGGCAGCATTATGCTTTGGGACTGCTTCTCTTGAGCTGAGTTAGGGGCTCTTGTCAAGATAGATGGGATAATCAATAGCTCCAACTACTATCAAGATATTTTGGCACAAAACATGCCGGCTTCTGTCAGAAAGCTAAAGATGAAGAGGAATTTCACATTCCAACATGACAATGACCTAAAGCACACATC